>NC_142435.1:45772500-46372500 GCF_059453495.1 Arachis ipaensis | reverse complement strand
ATAAGCCATACACTCATTGAATGTTACTATATAAGAAGAAAAACAAATCGCTGGCACGTTTGGTGATATACTAGTGTAATAAAGACCCCATTCGGGTGTCAATTATCTATTGTGGTGGCTGGATGATTTGTCATGGGAGTCACCAAATAATCTGTTTATTTTGTCTTCCTCTTCTCTTTGCTACTCTTACAGAATTTCCAAACATTGAGTTATTGCATGATTGCAATGTTAAGCATTCATGTCAATAAAAAAATGTTATTTTCTGATTTTCGAACGAGTTACTACAACATATTAGCCTTTATATGCTATTGAAATTACGAAGGAACTTGGATAACTAACTCACAACTCACAAAAATATATACCGTAAGACATATATGTATCTATAGGTAAAACAAGAACTCGTCACTACATACATAATCAAGTTCCAACCATCTTGCCCATATCAAAGAAAGTTTATGTCACGAAACGGCATCACCAATTTTTCTTTTAAAATTTTTAATCAATTTTGTGTTTACATTGTAAAAGAAAAATTCACAAACTATCATAGATAACATAATTGCCTAGAACTATCTTCAAAAAACAATCTTCATTGATCTTCTATAACCCTGCAGTAATTTAATAACGATGTCATGCTATTGTCTTCGACAAACAGAACAAAGGAAATTATTCTTAAGTTTCTGAACTTATTAGAGGTGCTTGTGGTTCTGGTTTTGATCTAATCATTAGACTTTGTTGATGAAGCCTCCTTCTCTCTTGCATCTGCTTCTCTATTCTTTTTCTTCAACTCTGCTTCTCTACTTTTTTGTTCAGCAGCTTCTCTAGGTTTACTATTCTTTCCTCTACATGAGCAATCAAGTTATCCAGTCCCGAATGTTCTTCAACATCATTCAGCTTGCCGTCACCCAATCCCCTTGTTGGCTCCACTACTCTGACCCTTACAATGTGGTCATCAACCCAGACAAAGAATTTGCAATGTGGTTCTGTCACCTAAATCGAATAGAACACAATGAATATATGGTGGTACAAAATACTCCAATTCAATCTAATCCACATATATCACTGTAATTAATCCCTAAACTCTAAATCTAAAAAATTCTTTCAAAAATTTTAAACTATTTTTTATATCAGATCAGGTTTCAGTCAATTCATGTCACAATCAATTTATTAATCTAGGTAGATCTATTTTCAATAAATCAACTTTTTTCCAATTCTCAATCATTCTTCAAAATTATCCAGCTACAATATCAAATCATATACAAAATCAACCCAATTCAACAGCAAACTGCTTACGAAATCAAATCATTTTCATATCCAATTGTGAAGCCATTCACAACAACTCAAAATCACATCCACAATAACTTGAGCACGGAAAAATCACCAAAATCTAGAGTCTAAACCTCCATTCCAAAAATTCAAAATTTAACCCAATTTTAGCATAAACTTAGTACGCATACATGAATAATTCCGTGCTTACCTTTAACAATTGGCATCCAAAAAATAGCCTATTCGGGTCAGTGTTTCTCTTTGACATGTAACAGATGGCATATTTTTCGCAGAAGTATTTTGGGGTCACACCATCTTTTACATCCCCAGGTTACAGCGAACACGAGGTTGCATATCTAGCTTTGAGTTCGTGTTGTCCGCCATTTTCACCTCTGCTTCGTCTCGTGTTCGAGGAGCATGCATCACTGGTCATCAATCTAATTAACATTTAACACCATCATAAATAACTATGATCAACTACTGTATTCGAAATTGAAACAATCTTCTTCCACGAATAGTGATTACACAAATTGAGTAACAGAACAAATAACGCAAAATTGGAAGTAAAATTTGAAAAAATACAAACACATAAGTTAGAAGAAGAAGTAGTGGGCCTTACAAGGGTTTTTGGAGACGGTTTCAGAGTCGGGTCGCCGGTTCCTGGCCGGGGAGGGGACAAGTTACAGTCTTCGAGGGATTCGAAGAAACTTAACCCTGGCGGTGAGTCACCAAAAAAAGCAATCCATCAGCTACAAGAAGAACCAGTGGGCAGGGTATTCGAGGTTTTCAAATGAACTTACCCCAGCCGGTGAGTCACCGAAAAAAAAAAAAAAGCATTACATAGAAGAAGAAGCAGTGGGCCTTACAAGGGTGTTTTGAGAGGTTTTTGCAGTGGGTCGCCGCTAGAAAAAGAAGCAATAGGCAGCGTCTTCGGTTTCGGATCAGCTTAACCCTGCCGGTGAGTCACCGAAGCATAGAGACGCATGGGGTAGAAGAAGAAGTAGTGGGCCTTCCAACGAGGGTTTGGCTTCGACGAATTAGGAATAAAACTTCTTAATTTTGAAATATTTGGTAAAGTTTAACTACTTGCACAATGTACTTGGAGTACATATACGTTATGTGGAATAATGTAAATAACATAGAATACAATGCAGTGTAAAAATATTTAATGAATCAATTAATGAAGTTTTGAAAACTTTTTTTTTTATCAATGGCTGTTATGGTGTCACCTAAGCAAGGGTAAATCACCCATAAAATTGTTATGGGTTTGGATGAAAGTTGATAAAAAAAATTATTATTATACTCGTTACTTGAGTAATTATTTAAATTTTTGATAAAATAATAATGTAAACTTTTTTATATTATTAATACATTAAAAGTAAATTCATATATTAATACGGAAAAGTTATTTTAGTGTACCTAGGTGAATTTAAAAAAAGATTACAAGAGGTAAAAGAAAAGGTTGAGGTGTAACATTGAGAATGGAGCATTTTAATACTTACATTTATAATTATAAATTTAATTTTAATGTACTGTCAGTATAAAACAGATTTATACGTGTATCTAATATTTAATTATGTGACGTTATATTAGTAAAAATAATTAATTTTTTATTTATTTATTTAATAATTATTTAAAATAACAAATAGATTACATGATTATATAAAATATTTTACACTGTTAGAACATTAAAATTAAATTCTTATAATTATAAGTGAAATAATATTTTGTCTGTTAGTTAATATAATTATTTTTTAATGATAATACCGAAAGGGAAGTCATAACACAAAGTGTAACACAGTACAATAGATATAATTAGTAGGTATGATTAAGTGGATGAGAGAAAAAATAAAAATATGCTTGAATGGTTCTAAAACTTTAGATGTTATAATTTTTATTTCTTAATGTTTTTGTAACTGATTTTTTAAAATAAATCTATTTTTTAATTATCTATGTTACATTTATATATGAAAAAAAATATTAGATTCTCCCATCACAATATAATTAATTAGCTTTTGGTGAACTATGATTCTCCCCAAATTTTATACTACTGGTACAAACTAGCAAGTTGATCATAGTTAATTGTGAGGTTAATTAAATTAATACGAGAATATGTGTGGTCATGGTCAACATAGGCAAGGACATGAGAGGGGATTAAAATAATATAAGAAAGAACATTGATTTTCAGCCGAAAGAGTCTAAAATAGGTGATCATCCAGTTCAGATGTGAACAAATTCTGCTTTCTTAATTAATTATTAGTTTATGTCAACCTATGACACTAATCAAGGAACTCATCGCATATCTCAAAATTTCGGGAAATATTTAAGGGCATTATAGTAATTTCACTCTTGCTTTGGTTATTATTATGCTAATGTTGTTCCCTAAAGCAGTCAAAGAGAATCCTTCTTCCAAATGGAAGGAATGATATCATACACTTGAAAATAGCAAGTCATGAACACCAAAAAAAGGAAAAAAAAAATTAAGAAAAACAAAAGGAATAGGTCATCGATCATGAATCGCAAGGATCTTTCAATATTTTCAACTCGGTACAAAATATTTGATTAGGTCAATTTATCAAGTGGGAAAAACAAAATAAAATAAGAGATATAGGAACGAATTAAATTAAAAGTAGGAAGATCGACGAGTGGTAATGTGGTATGCGTTCATTCTTTTGAGAAAAATAAATAAAATAAAATTTAGAGGGTGAATTTTGCAAATGAATATTTTTTGTTTTTTGTTAGGAGCCAATTATGATATATAATGTTTGTGACTTAACAAATTGAAATAAAAAGCATACTATGTGTATAAGAGAAAAATAAAATTTCTTCTCTTTTTGTTTTTTTTTTTCAAGTGGAAATAAAAAAGAAAGAAATAGTAAAAAAAAGAAAAAAAAAAGAAGAGAAGCAGAAAATTTAAGAATTCATGTATTTTTATTTATAAATTTCTAACTTTAATTTTAATAATTTGGTATTTATTGTCAAAGAAGATAAAAAAAAATACATAATTTTTATGTTTTCGTCCAGAAAATTTGTGTTTTCTTTAAAAATTTTATGTATTTTTTTTCAAATGTCTGCTATAAAAAATTTTGTTCCCAAAATTAAAAAAAATTATAGAAATTTAATTATGATGTCAAACATAAAAATTATGAAGGTGCACTACTCCACTCATGCACATTATCAATTATTTTTTCGACAGTCCTTAATAAAGCGGGATTTATTAACAGTCTAGTCGTCAGTAATAAAAATAATCATCACTAATAAAAGTACGCACATTATTTTTTTCACACATTTTATTTATCAATAGCCAAGCTTTGGTCGTAAGTAATCGTTAATACTAGTTGACATCAACTGCACGCCAATTAGCGCGCCGTATATTATTATCAATATTTGTTTGTACTGATAGCGTAATAGTAAATTAATATAATTTTTTAAAAATATAAAATTACAGAATAAAAGTTATTGACGATCATGTTGTCAGTAAATTAATTCAATATTTTTTAATTTTTGTAAATAAAAAATTGTAGTTGTTAATTTTATCAATGGTCATAGCCAAGCATAGATGTTGGTAAAAAAGATATTTTTAAATTTTTAATTTGGCGTGTTCACTAAATTTATCCATGACCAAGCCGTCGGTAAAATTTAGTTAAATAAAACACAGCAAGACATCGGTAATATAATTTGCCGACGTCGTGGATGTCAGTAAAATTAATAACCAGATTAAAGTGTGTCCCTCCTTCTTTCTCCCTCCGTTCTGATCTTTCCTCTTCTCTCTGAACCTTGCAGGGCCTTTTGCTTGCCAGTCGAAGCTTTATTCGTCGTTTTGGGACCACCACTGTGTTTGCGGTGAAGAAGGCTTCAATTTAATCAGTTTATTTTTTTTTTGCTTTTTGCAGTTTTTTTACATATTTTTAACCTTCATATTTTTTGAGTTTTCGATTAATTTGGAACAATATTGATCAAAATACAAGTTCTTGTTTCTATTAATATTGTTGCTGTTGTTGCTGCTACTGTTAAAAGTTGAAGGAGTCAGTAAATTTTATTGTCTTGAGGTATGTTATCAAAATTTATTACTTCGATGTTATGAAAATATAATTAAAATTGTAATTAAAACAATTTTATTGCCAGTTATACATGTTTAGGATAGAGACTTGAACCTTAGGATTGATTTGTAGTGTTAGAGAGGTGAAATGATTTTGTGCGGGGGTATAAGGTAATTAGAATGGTTAGGGTTAACAAATTAAATATTTGTTGCATGTTGATTGTAGTTGGTGATTGAAAATTTTAGAGTGTCCTAATTGTGGGGGACTCTATCAATTTTTTTAAAAAAATTTAAAACACTTAATTAATAAAACTTAAATACGAACTCTTTTATGGACAATATAGGAGGAATTAAGCGCTAATTGTCTAAATTTATTTACTTTTACTTGCTTTAGATGACATGGCAGGTAACAGAGGTAGGGAACGAGCTGATGGCGGGCGGGGTGGTCAGAGGGCGACACAGGAAGAATACTAACATCCTACTTGACTTGGGTGCGTCGTTATCACGCATCCAGCATACAACCACCGCGATTACTACTGATCCTATGATTGATGCGCATGCACAACTATCACAGGGGTTGGAAACTATTAGGATGATACCAACACTGAGTCTATACTTAGAGGCAGGTGGCACAACGAGACACCTCAATAGCCACAGCTTCAACCATAGACTCATACACTACCCTAGTCATAGGCATTCCCTAATTCGTAGTCACAGCCAACACAGTCGACAACTGGAGTCTCAGGAGGTGCCCTATCTACACAGTTTTTTAAACAGAGGCTAAAGTAGGATGGAGATGACCTGTATGTTTTACATTTTCAGGTTTAATTAATTTTATAATATAACATGCATATATAATAAAAATTGTTTGCTTAATGATAGTTGGACTCTTCGAAAATGGGGACAGAGAGGATTACTTAGGTTTTTAAGAATCACTATAGGTGGTTCATATCCAAGTTTAGTATGGCTCTAGCAGATAGCGTCCGTGAACTTTGGTGGCGACTTTTTAAGGCAATTAATTAAGTATTTTTTTAAAACTTCAAATTATAAATTTGTATTAATTTGATTCACTTGTGTTTGATATTGCAGGACCACTTTGAGTTTGTTTATGAGAAGGAGCAGAAGATGTACAATGTTTGGTGGGTGAGAGCCGCCAAGAGCCTCTAAGAGATACTAGCAGACCTCTGCAAGAAGGATGCTCTTGTAGACAGGATCCTGGACAATATCCTCTCCCAGCTGAAGAAGTACTAGAACATAGGAGATTATCGGGTGATCCGGGCGAAGGACAGAACCAGTCAAACATCCGAGACCGGTGGATCCATGCACACCGCAGGGTCTACCTCTTATAGGGAGACAGAAAAGAAGATGGTTCGTATCGTTTAAAGTTTTAATTGTTTACTTAATTTGTTTACTTTATTATTGACAAAGTTAAAACTAATATAATGACCTCTTGAAATTCTAAACCCTATGGATAAGAGATCGAGTTGGGTCAGAAACTACATTGGAGCGAGGTCTTTTAGAGGATGCAGACAAAGAAGAAAGACCATACGAAATGGTTTGCAAATGGTCTAAGGAAGCTTCTGTAAGTTCAGCAAAGCCAAATGTATCTCAATAACTTATATTTATTTGTTTATTTAACTCTGTTTTCATCATTTTTTATTTATTTCAGATTGAGTTTGATATTCGACTAGCCAAGGCCCAAGAGGAGCGTGTGACTCAAATTGCACATGGAGCCCTAAGCTGCCGACCACGAGTTGGGGAGGGTCTATGGCATAGGATGTCAATCTACCACAACTACTCTGCTATTTTCTAATGTTGAATCCACTACCAGTGGAGGTGTGGATATCAGGGAACAAGTTACCCTGCTCAACTGGAAGTTGCAATAGGAAATGAAGCAATGGCTGTAATAATATCGGATGAGATACACGAAGCTAGAGGCACGCTACTAGCAAGAGTAAGACGAGTGGAGGCATGCTCATTAGAGATACTAAGGGTCGATCAGGAGCCTCCAGGAGACCGTCATCCACCAGCAGTTCGATCTAGATTAGTGGAAGAATACGATCACAAAGATGTACTCTTTCATGTGGGAAAATCTGGGGGTGACTCATCTGGCGGTGTGCCAGCTATGTCGCCTCTTCTACCACCTAGATGTCTTCCAACCGCCGACGCCATCAGCACAACTAGGCCCCTCCCAGCACCCTAGGACCATAGGATGGAGCTGATGATGACAGCATAGTCTTCATCTTAGATGATTACATGTAGTGTATTTGCATTTTTAATTTTGATAATATTTTGTAATTTTCTTGTTTCGATATATCTTAATTTTGAATAATATTATGAATTTACTATTTATTCAGTTTCAATTTGAATAAAAACTCTTTCATATTATTTATTGGCTACATTGAAATTTAATTGTATAACAGGTATTCTAATAATGTATGTATATGTATTATTTACAACAATACAAAAAATTAAAAAAAAAATTATTTTCAACTTTTAGTTGTCGATAATATTAAATTAATATTTTGTTATTTTTTTCTAACAGTGGTCGTTAGTACATTAAAAATAAATATTTTTTCGTGCTTCATTTTACTGGTGGCTATTGACTGCCAGTAATATTGATCGATATAATCATTAGCAGAGTCGCCGACAGCCTTTTATCGATGGTATAGTCGTCGATAAATTTAATTACCAAAACCGTTGATAAATTCATCAGTAAAATACGCAATTTCTATAGTGGTGAGCATAAAATAATTACATAGATAAAATATAAAAAATATAAACTTTTAATGATAAAATACAAAAATTTGTACTACATAAATACATAAATTGTTTTTTCACTGTTATTTTTTCTTCTTCTTTCTTTTTTGTTTTGTCTTTTTTTCTTTTTTTTTTATTCAAATTTTTGAGAAAAAAAAAACAAAAGAAATTAAGAAAAATATAACAAATACAAAGAAGAAAGATGCGAAAAAAGAGAAGAACATGTACATATAACATAGCTTAGTTGGATTTATTAGTTACTAAAAATACTTGGTCACCAAGAAATTATGTATTAAAATTTTTTCATTCATATAAAATAAAATATAAAATATGAATTGAAAATATATGAAATAACACCATGTCAATATATGTTAGGAGTGTAACTATTTATATGTTTTTTTTCTATGGTTTAATATCAGAGTTTTCGTAATTAAAAAACCTAGATTTCGATTATTGTTATTCTAAAAGAAAAAAATTTAGCATAAAATAATCTAAAAGAAAAAAAAACTATACACAATTGGATTCTAACCCTCCAAAAAGACTTTTATATGAGAAAATAAATTAGAGATATAATAATTTATATATATATTTTTATTAATCAAAATTTTAAAACAAAAGATTTAATTTCATAATAATTAGTAGTTAGTTTTTGATGTTTACATAAAATTATATTTTATTAAAATAATTGCCTCTTGTAAAAAATATCCGAGGTTAATATATATATATATCAAAAGTGGGATGGCATTGAATAGAATTTTGATTGTTGTTATTATTGTGGTGGGTAAAGGGAGTAGCTTGACCATATGGTTGGTTTGTGGAGGCTTAGCTAGTTGCCAACCAATCCTCTAAAGTTGATAGCCAAAGCATCCATAAACTAATTTCAATTCGGGAGATACTCTAAAACGGGGGGAATCCAGAATCCAAGAAACAAATGGTATCTTCAACAGCTATCCACAGTTTCATACCTTTTTTTTTTTTCTCTATTAATAACAAGGTTCAGAAACCGTTTATGTTATTTGACAAAAAAAACTATTTACCAATTTTTTTAGAGTGATTAATTAATTATAATGTGAGTATATCTCAAGGAAAACTTTGTTTTTTCTTTTCCTATTTTAAAAGTTACAATCATTTTAACAATTTAATTTTCAACATTTTAAAATCAAAACTACAAACTGTTTACACATACACAAATTATTAGCCGAAAATGAATTTGTCTTTCTCCAAGAATAAAATTTTTTATTATGTTTGATTGATAGGTAAAATCCTCAAAAATAAGAATCGTGTGGGTGATTTATAGGAATATAGGGAAAAAAAAAAAAGGAAACCATTGGGGCGAATAATTTTTTTCTAGTGTTTTCTTTTTTAAATAATAAATACAATTCACCGGTGAATTGGCTTTTTAGTTTTTAATCTTTTAAAATAATACAATTCGTCTTACATGATTTAACTATATCTATGTAAATAACTTGTGTAATTTATCTTACACATGATCATATTAAAATTAAAAAGTATTTTCTCCATCTCTCAAGGTGTATAAATATGATCCTTGGAGGCCACTCAGATAAACACGCCTAAAACGTCTTTTTTTAAAGATATCTTTATGTTGTGTTTTAATTGGTTTTGGTATAATTTATTCGGTGTTCCTCATCACATATTATTAAATTTCTCAAAAGATTTTCTTTCCAAAAATAATAAAAAACATTTAATTTGGACTAAAACAAAAAAGATAATAGATTAACTATTAGATTTTTTTTTAAAGATTATTTACATAAAAAAATATATCACATTCATCAAAAAAAAAAAAATATATATATATATATAAAAGCTCTTAAAAAATTTTATAAATAAAAAAATAATTAATTTTTATTCGTATAATATATAAAATAATTACTATATTATTATTATATTATAGATTAAAATTTACTAATTTAAATTCTGTTTTTATTTTTAATATAAGCATTAGAAATAAATAATTTTTTTATAACAAGATATATTGTAATAAAATATATATAATATTAATTAGTTTTTAAAAAATTTTGAAAAGATGGTTTTTTCTAATAAAGTGTTATTAAAAAATTAACATTATAAAAACTAATTTCAACCAATATGATATAATATGATATAATAGGTTATTAAATATATTTAATACAAAACACATTGAATATAAATTTTTATTGAGTTTAAATTTTAAATAATTTTTAATTAAATTTCAAATATTTTTATTTTAAAGAGTTAGAATATTTTAACATCATTTTTTTCGTATATTTTTAATTGAGTCTTTGATTTTTTAAATTATAAACCTTATTTATAATTAAGAGTAATGTTTTAACACCACCAATTAGTCACACATATAAAAATACAAGAACAATTCTATTGTCATAATTATAATCTAACTTTATAAGCAATACAATACAATGAAACTATATATAAGTAATATAACTAAATTTTATCTACATCTATAGTCACATTTTATAAATAATATAATTAAATTATATTTATGTTTATAATTAAAATATGAATAAAAATACAAAAAATATCAGGATGGTTAATTTTTTTCATTCACAATTTTTTATTACTTTTGTTGTGAAAAATTTAATTATTTTAATAATTAATTATTTTTTAAAAAAAGATAATTGAATAACACAAAAAAGTCTTATTAAGAGTAATTTATTTATATATGATTAAAAAATAATTGAATAATTATATACGGTAAAAAATTAATATTATTAAAAAATAAAAATAAAATTTATTTTAAAATTAAAAATAAAGTTTATTTAAAAATAAAATTAAAAATCATGATTTTTTTTCTTTTTTCCAAAATTTATCTACGAGTAATTCTATAAATATTTTATGATGAATAAAAATATTAAACTCATACTAAAATTTATTCTAATAAAATTTATTTTTATTCTACTAAACGTTAAATAAATTATTGAAAAGAATTTTGTTTCCTCCATTAGAGAAGAATGATAAACTTCCATACTTCTATTATGTTATGGCAATAATTTGGCCTGTTATTTTTAATGTACATAATAATAATAATAATAATAATAATAATAATAATAATAATAATAATAATAATAATAATAATAATAATAATAATAATAATAATAATAATAATAAACAAGTATATCACAGTAAAAAAGAAAGCACGTCACCAAATAATTTATCATCCGAATTATATATGAATCAAATTGATAATATGAGAGCTAACACTACAAAAATCGACAACAAAGTTAGAGACTTACAAAACCTTTCTTAAGATCATAGAAAAAAATATTTATATTTGTGTGATATACAAAGCAATTATCATATTATTATTATTATTATTATTATTATTATTATTATTATTATTATTATTATTATTATTATTATTATATGTTTTAAAGTAAAAAATTTTTTAATATTTGATTAAATGTTCTTGTATTTAGTACTTTTTTTTGCACTTCCTCTTAGTTAAAAATATAATCATTATAATTTTTTAGTTATTATTGCTAGGGGTGTTTACAGATGGGATATGGCTGAAATTTCGATCCAATCCGCACTAAACTCATTAGATCAAATTCGATATTCGCACTTTTTATGTTTGGATCATATATCAAATATATCCATAAAATAAAAAATATAAAAAAAATTTATTTTTATAAACAAAAGTCAATAATTTTTTTTGTTTACTTTTTTAAACATATTTACTTCTATCTGATTAGAGTGTGGATCTGATTCGATCCAATCCGATCATCTTACAGATCAGATCATATTCTCAAATTACAGATCAGATACGGATAAATACTGTGGATTTATATGGATATGATCTAATCTATGAACACCCCTAACTATTACTATAGGTTCATTGTTGCAAAAGAATGTTTCTTTTATTATAAACTATTATTAGATTTTAATTACCATTAAAACAACTGAATGGTCAACTTAATTACCATTATTATATCCATAGTTGTAAAAACCGAACTGGATCGGTTGGTTCGACCAGAAAACTAGTGAACCGGACTAGAACTGAATTATCGTCCAGTTTGGTTTACTCTTTGCACCGTTTAAGGAATAAAATCGGTGTGAACTGGTAAGAACCGGTGCAAACCGGTCTAACCAAACTGGACTGCTTGAAAAATTTTTTAAAATGTCTCCACAAGGTCTCGAACCAAGAACCTTGGAGCAAAAGTAACCTCTACTTGCCACTTAGCCATTGCACTTCTAAGTACTATATTTGACAAATACTAATTATATAGTATACATAAATATCTAATTTAATTTAATTTTTGTTTTTTCTATTTTTAAAATTAATTATATTTTAATTATATACCATTATTAATATAAATATAAATTTCACTAAAAATTTATTAATTTACTTGATCTATTTTATTGCTAGTATTGTGATTAAGGTTATTTGTTTTGATGTTAGTGTTAAAATCTACTGATATTATAGTTAGATGATAGGCTTTGTGAATTAATTATTTTTTTATTGTGTCAAAATAACATACTATTGTAGTATTAAAATTTTATGGTTTTTTTTATATTAGTTATTTTTAGAAGTTGAGACTTGATTCTTCATAAAATGTTAGTGAAGATATGCATTTCAAATTTTAATTTTAAGTTTTTAACTATTTTATATTTTATATTTATATGAGACCAGTTTTATCGGTTCAACCAGTGATTTATTAGTTGAACCAATAAACCAATGAACCAGTAGCTTGATCGGTTCGATCACTGGTTCAATTCTAACAATTATATTTCAATCTAATTTCAAAAATTTTGATTTACTCAATTTAATAGTTATGACTCACAATTGGTTCCTAATCAAGCAACAACAAATTATGTCTTCCAATTGGTTCCTAATCAGTTCTAACAATTATGCCTCCCAACTTAATAGTTATGACTCACATTGGTTCATAATCTTATTTTTGTCACTGTCTCACAAAATCGTTAACGACATGCTGAAAGGGACTAACGACTGCTACATTATACATTCTAGCGACTATTTGATGTGACAATTGAAATTTTTTTACCTTATTTTTTATTTTCAACTAAACACTTAAAACCCTAATATGAGTCACGGATACCTAAGTTAAAAAATCAAATTAAGTAAATTGAAACTTTAAAAATCAGATTAAAGCTCGAATATAACTTCAAAACAGAACTTTAACTTATGTAGTGATTAATTTAAATGAAAATCAAATAAATCAAAATTCAACATAATTTTTATTAATGTTTTTAAATTTGAAATTTCTATACCAAAATTAACTAGGATTTTTCTTTAAATTAAAAATTTAATGAAATAGTGACTTTAATTATCTTAACCAATGTCATAATTAATTGCTTTTATGTCTTAAAAAAACCGTATATGAGAAGAAAATAATTAATTTGTCTACTTTAATAAATAGTTATTTTACTAAAATGAGAAACTATTTTTTTTTAAATTTTTAAGAACTAATTAATATTATATATATTTTGTTACACTACATTTAATTATAAAAATTTTATTTATTTCTAATACTTATATTAAAAATAAAAAAAATTAAATTAGTGAATCTTAATCTATAATATAATAATAATATAATAATTATTTTATATATTGTACGAATATAAATTAATTATTTTTTTTATTTATAAAAATTTTTAAACGCTTGAACTTGTTTTATATATATATATATATATATATATATATATATATATTTATATATTTATATATTTATGAATGTGATATATTTTTTATGTAAATAATTTTTTAAAAAAATCTAATAATTAATGTATTACTTTTTTTGTTTTAGTCCAAATTAAATATTTTTTAGTGTTTTTGGAAAGAAAATCTTTTGAGGAATTTAATAATATGTGATGAGGAACACCGAATAAATTATACAGAAACCAATTAAAACACAATATAAAAACATCTTTAAAAAAAGACGTTTTAAGCGTGTTTATCTGAGTGGCCTCCATGATGCTTTCTTGTTTTTGTTTTTGAAAGCTCTTTTGATTGCTTTTGAATTCAAATTTTAGGCATAGAAAAAGCTTACATTAAAATATGCAATTACGATATTCTTTTTACTAAATTAATCAAATTTATTGTAATAAGATTCAATTACCTACCCATAATAGAAATAAAAAAAAAATAAAAAAAACCCTAGTTTTGAAGTTTGAACAAAGTTAAGAGAACCCCAAGTTGGTTGGATCCATGAGGATGAGCGAACATAAGATACCTTAATTATATATGAGAGAATTTAGACAAAGACAGAGGAAAATTCCTCTCATCAAAACAAACCACCAAAAAAGAAAAGAAAATTGGAGCATCTTTCACGTGATGACAAGCTCATATTCATGGGTTCATCGCATCTGTGTCAGTTTCTTCATGAAGGCATCTATTTGTCCCCAATCCATGTGATAATAATAACAAACAAGGGCCTCTGTTTTATTTATTTATTTTTGAAAGAATCTTTTAGAATAATGAGTACCTCTTTCTCTCTCTCCGAGTTTTTTCACCACTTTAGAGTTTGGCGTCCTTGTCTTCTTTTATTAGTGATTGTTTTGCTTGTGACATTATTATTGTTGGTCTTGCTTGGCCCTTGCAATAAAATCCACTTATTCTCCTTTCTCACACACACTAAATACATCATGCTTCATCATTAGCTCCTCTCTTTCTCTTACCTCTCTAACACTTTTTATTCATTTTTAGTTTAACAAATTTAAGCACATGGAGTGGTTAGTTTTTCCTAATCAAGTATGCAATTTGAGAACCTAGCTCGTCTACTCGCTTAAGTAAATTTTGAGGTTTTGAATTCCGTCTTTTGTATTATTCAGTAATTCATTAATCATATAATAAACCCTTAAATGGAGTTTTGATTTGCGACAAAATAATTTTTGTCCTACTAAATTAAAAAATATCGTGCGAAACATTTTTTTTTAATTAAGTGTGTGAAAAATTCGAATTATATTTTATATATATAACAATTTATTTGTCAAATTAAATATTGTTCTATTGAGTTAAAGAATACAGTAAAAGCAAAATTTTTTTGCTTATTAAAAGAAAATTCTTACATGTTAATCACCTTACCTACAATATTTTCAACGGCTGAAAGAGAACCTTTTCCCTATTATGAAAAGCCTACAACTTTACAACTTAAATTAAACAATACAGTAGAGTAAAGGGTAGTGCAATTTCAAAACAAATAAGATAAATAGATTTGGTCACTTTTACATCAAGATTATACTGTAAGTACAATACAAGATTATGTTTACTAAACTATTTTTATTAATAATATAGAGGAGGGAACCGATAAAATATTATTGCTAGTAATAATAATAATAATAATAATAATAATAATAATAATAATAATTAAATTTCTAATAATATAATAGGCTTCAGATAACTATTAAAGACTTTAAAATTGAAAGAAAGATTTAAGTTGTGTAGATACATAGTTTTGTCAAAGTTCAGAAAGAAGAGCTTTAATTGTGAAACCCTAATGATCTTATTTAACTCGAACATGATTGTTTAGGAACGGACGAACGGTCTTAAATATCTTTAGTTTCGAGATAGGAAAAGAAATACTTAAAAAACTTAGATGCAAAGGAAAACACAGATTTATAAAAATAAAAATTAAGAGGAATAATAAATATTAAACTTGCATTATTGGTGTTGTTGCTTCACGCGAAAAAGCAACAAATTAAACAGTATAATGATAAGTATATTGGTATATTAATTGGCACAAGGGAGAATGACTATGTGCACTCAGATCAAAACGGTGTCCCTTACTCCGATTCCTTTCCAATTCAAGAATTTGATAGTTACTCTAATCAAGATTTTATAATTGTCTTTATATAAATTTTTTTTTATTCTTAGATGATAAATTGTAAAATTAAATTTTTGATATATTATAAAAATATTATTTTTATTTAAAATGTGGCCAAATAAATAAATTATAATTTTATACAAAATATTTTTATAAAAAAATATTTTCGACATCTTCATTTAAATAACTCCCTTTGCATTATGACTTTCATAGGTAATAGGAAGAAGAATCATCACTCTCCACATATAGATCTCTTTTATTTGCTTCACAACAAATTCATTCTAACCATTATAATTAATTTACAGACCCAAAGCATTAAACTAAAATCAATTGCATGCTGCAGGCGTTTCCACGCAGCATTATTATTATTATTAAAATAACATCAAAAGTATACATTACTCAAATTAAAAAAATAAGAATCACATATAAATCTATAAAAATTTAAAAAAATAATAAAATTAACTAAATATTAAATATATTCTAAAAAAATTTTACAATCGAATTTGAAGGAAATCTGGTGATTCGAAAAGATGAGAGTAGAAAAAAGAAAAAAGTGAGACACGATTCCAATATGATTCTTGAATAATGATGAACTTCGAGTTCAACAATTTCACTTATTACACTATATATACACATGAGTACTCTAAATATCGTCTAATTAATTATTGCTGACTGCACAGTCTCTAACTAACTCACCAACTAATTCACTAACTAATAAACTAATTGTTGTTAATTTACATGCCAAGCTATCAACCCTTTGCTAAGCTACAGCTACTATATGCTATTAATAATACTTCAACACCCTCCTCAAGTTAAGGTTATTGCAACAAAACAACATTTTTTTAATATTTGGTGATCATTTTAACCGCTGCTAAATTTTTACGCGATAATTAGTCATTGATTTGAGTGGCATAGTGACAATTTTGGACTATTGTTGGTAAAGAGCTTTGCTAAATTGTTTGTGACTTCGAAAGTAAAAAATTGTCACTAATTTATAATACTTGTTTAAGCATTTTATGCTATATATAGCGATGGTATGAAATCGTCACTAAATTTCTAAATTTTGTGATAGTTATTTTTCTTATATTTCGTGACTGTTTAAAAGTGTCATAACATATTCAGTGACGGTATGAAACCATCACTAAGTTACTTATTCTTGCGATAATTTTTTCCTATACTTAGTGACTTTTTATACCATTACAATATATCTAATGGCAGTTTGAAACTGTCATAAAGTTTTAATTTGTGCGACATCTTTTTCCTTTATTTAGTGACGGTTCTAAACCATTGCAATATCTTTAGAGTTAGATTTATCATTTTTAAATACTTGTTCTCGGTTAAACTGCCACTATCTTTCTAAAACACTTTATTATACCTTTAATGCTCAATATCAAGAACACAGTAAAAAAATTCAAGAACCATATTAATTCACTATCAAATAATCTCGTAGAAGCTAGCATTTATTTTACATTAATCAAATAACATAATTCAAATAATTTTAGTCCATCCAAAATATATGTAAAAGCTAATTTATCACCTAATCACATAATACAACACCTGAATTTAAAGATTAATCAATTAAGACATAAATCTAAACCCTCAACATAATTGCCTAACAGCATAGACTTTTGTGACAATGATTGAATTTTAGCAGGATTGTGCCTCGACTTATTCCACTCTTCCAATTTACCGCTGACACTAGCCATTAAATCATGTACAAGAATACCTTAAGCTGAGATATGCTTTTGCAGCTCAATCAATTCATGCTTCACTTCTACAACCTCCTCACATATCCTACAAAATCAATAATAAAGGGAAAATGTCTTATACCCCAAAAAGTATGTTCGTACTCAATTAAAATAGTTATTAAAATATTCTTACAAAAGTTTGAATCAAATACACAAAATATTTATTAAATGCAATTTTTTTTTGTATATTTTGTTTAAGATTTATCTATGATTTATTTTTTTTTTAAGGTTTTTTTTTATCAATGACATAAGCTTTCAGTACTATTCTAGTCATTAATTAAAAATGTAATGAAATAAAATCTACATCTGTACAAGAAACTTAATCAGTGGAATGGAAAAGAAGAGTGGAGATTGGGAGAACATTATGACAAGAGCTAAAAACTATTGCGTGAGGTCTCTGTGGCACTAATATTAGAGTCAGAGAAGCAATCCTTTTTTATTCGAAAGATCTATCTTGTCTGTGACACCTTAAGTAGGATCGCGAAGTACACTAAGAAAATAGGTCGGATAATAAATTTGAGACCGCTATAATAAAAATATCCACCTAACTCACACCACTTAATTAATGGATTTTGGTAGGTGAGACGAGTTTGTCTGGCGGACTTATCATTCTATATTTTTTAATTTTGACAAAAAATTACCTAGTCTCATATTAATTTTATTTTGGACAATGTTGGCTTCATTATTTTATTTCAAAAAATTTAATTAATGATTATGTTTATTAGATATTTAGAATTATAAAGACTTTAATATTTGTGAATTTAAAAATTATAATTTTTTATAATTAGGTTTAATTATAATTTCAAAAAACTTAGTTTGATAATTATATTTATTTTGGATAGTATTTTTTTATTGAAATGTTTGTAAAATTATATATTTTTTAATAGTTAACAGTTTAATAATTCTTTAAAAAAAATTGACAGATTTAGCCCGCCAATCCGTCATTAAACGAGGAGAGATAAAAATTTAGAATTCTCTTACTTAATAAAGCGGGACGGGCTTTTGGTAGGACGGGATTAGATAGTCTACCTGCCACCTTTAACTCTATCCTACAGTTTTAATATAGAACTATTAAAATAAAACACACATATAAAAAATAATATAATATTTGAAAATTATGCAAAATTTTACAAGTAAATAGAATTACTTTTAAATAGTAATTAAATTAAGTGAATCATTAAAAATAGGAAACTAGATACTCACAATTTTAGATGTTTTAAAATTTGATAGACAAATTGAACTAGAGAATTTTTTTTTATTTTAAAAATATTTGAATAATTCAATAATATTATACGTACATTAAATATTCTTGATATTTATATAAAAATAGATTTATTATTAATTAATTTTTTATTTATAATATTTTTAATTAATAAAACAAAAAATGCATATTAATTATTAAAAAGTATTGATATTTAAATACAAAATATTATATATATATATTAAAATTAATTATTATAAATTTTAAGTAAAAATAGAGAGAAGAAAAAGAGAAAGGAATGAAGGATGAGAGAGAGAGAGAATAAGGTGACGGTGGCGAATGATGAGAGAGGTAAGTCAGAAGAGAAAAGGGGATTCGGTTCGCCGCATATCAAACGGCGGTGAGCAAAAAGGGACCACCACCTTCCATTTTAAATTAAATAAGATTCTCATTCTTAATCTTAATAGCTCAACAATGTCTCGTCCAGTACCTAATTTTGTCCTTTTCTTTTTCTCTTAACCTCATCCTAATACCATCGCCCCCTTCCTCCCCTTGGCTTCTTTCATAGTGTATTTTAGGATTATTTTTTTTTGTATTATTCTATAATAAACTTATTTTACAGTTTACACATTTTTAACTGCATATACAATTAGATTTATGATATAAAAAAAGATAATTTATTCTCTAATTTTCAAAGAATATCAAAGTAGTTATTTTATTAATTTTTTTTCCCAATAAACAGTTTTAAAAATATTAATTTTCAGACATCACTCATATATACGCTACAAAAAAAAATTTAGAATAAAGTATTATTTTTATCTCCAATATTTCAATCGTCTTATTTAAGTTCCTAGCGTTTCAAAATTGACTCAACGTTGTCCTGCCGCTAGGGATCCGTTAATAGAATTGACGACGGGACAAAATTGAGACGATTTTGAAACGTTAGGGACTTAAATAGAACGAAAACGTTAGGGACAAAAACGATACATAAAAATATAATTTTATCTTTCAATAATATTAATTTTTTACTATACATAGTATTCAATTATTTTTTAATTACATCTAAATAAATTACACTTAATCACATTATTTTTATTTTAAATAAATTTAGTTTTTTATATTTTTAAAGAATTTTGATAAATTAGAGACAAAAAGAATAATTTATATTTTATTGTATATATACTAGTCATTCTACAAATATTTCATGATAACTAAAAATCTTTAAGAGTAAATTTATAAAAAAAATTAATTTATTTAAAATGAAAGTAATATGATTAAGTGTAATTTATTTAGATGTGATTAAAAAATAATTGAATACTATGTATAGTAAAAAATTGATATTATTGAAGGATAAAATTAAAATTTATTTCTATGTATCATTTTTGTCCCTAACGTTTTCGTCCTATTTAAGTCCTTAACGTTTCAAAATCGTCTCAATTTTGTCCCACCGTCAATTCTGTTAACGGCTCCCTAACGGCAGGACAACATTGAGTCAGTTTTGAAACGTTAGGGACTTAAATGAGACGATTGAAACGTTAGGGGACAAAAACAATACTTTACTCAAGAATTTAAAATAACATTTATATTAGAGTATGACATTTTTTATTGTCTCTGTAATTAACTTGTATTTAATGGCGGTTCTGATGATTATGGCAGTTTTAAACCAAAAAAAGCATATTACCAGATTTTATCAAATTTTTTTGTAGAAAGAAAATGAGGCTTATTACTTGTGAATTATATTATTATTCGCTAGTACTATTATGTATTTTTTTAAGTGTAAATCAAATAACTGATGTTGCAATAATACAATGTAAACTTTGTCAAAAACAATCTACTAAAGTAAAATAAAATACTTAAACAAGCATTCCTTTTGTTTGATTGACTTGTAGAGATGTATTTGATAGTCTCCTTATAGGGGAAGGGAGTGAGTATGCGTGTTAAATTGGAGATGACCTTATGAAACATTATTATTATGGTAACCCTTTTTCTTCAACATACGGCAGAAAATGCAACCCACATGTTGAATCCTAAGTTGATAAAATCATGAACGGTCTTAATTATCAAATGGGGTGGCATTACATGCATTTTCTGCCAACCACATTCACATGAGCTCTAAATTAAGCTCAATGTTTGACAATTATACACATCTTCAAAGCATAGAAGCATTCCACGACCCAAGAAAAAAGGGCAAGAAAGTATGGTGCTATGAGTACTTTTTATATGGACCATCAATTAACCCCTAAAGCCGTAGTTTTGGTATCTTTGATATTTATAGGTGGTGCTAGTTATAAATATTTGCACCTAAATACAGTGGTGGACGATATTAATTCAAAGTTCAATACATTGCATATGCAAAAATACAAATATTTTATACAAATATTTTATAACAAGTTCATATATGATATATCTATTCGTTCAAAATAATTTGGCACATACATTCAATTCAACTGTATTGTTTCATAAAGAATTAGAAAAAAAAAAATGACACTAGTATAAGTTTAAATAAACATCACATTATTAATTTTTTTTTCACCGAAATAACATTATATAAAAGTCACTGTTGGGTAAGAAAATTATACGTTCTAAATCATAAAATTTCACATCAATACATAATCATTTGATATATATTTTTTATAAATAAAAATTGTTAAAAAATAGTACTAGATGAATAAGTTATTGATCAATCAAGCTTCTAACCAAGTGTCCTAAAAGAGTCGAAAAAGTCAAAGTTCTTTTTTTTTCTATTTTATAATAGGTTTAATTATTTTCTTACTCTTTATAATTTTACCAAGTTTGTAATTAAGTTTTTATAATTTTTTTTTAATTGGGTCTCTTTGTTGTTTTTAATTTTATAATGAGGTCTTTTTTAGTGTAAAAAAAATTAGAGTTAACTAAATATTTTTTCGCAAATTAAAGATATCCACAATTAAGAATATAATTAGATCTTTAACCACGTATTTTTGGAAGAATATTTCGTTAATTTTAACATTTTCAAAATGAAGAGGATCTAATTATAAAATTAAAAGCAATATAAAGACCCAATTAAAAAAATATAAAAATCTAATTACAAATTTGGTAAAACTATAGAAACCAACAGAGTAATTTTAAACATTGAGTAAAGTATCGTTTTTGTCCCTAACGTTTGGGATAGATCTCAAAGTTGTCCATAACGTTTAAATCGTCCTATTTAAGTTCCTAACGTTTCCAAATCATCTAAATCTTGTCCTGCCGTTAGTGATCTGTTAACGGAATTGACGGTGGAACAAAATTGACATAATTTTGAAACGTTAAGAACTTAAATAGGACGAAAATGTTGGAAACAAAATCGATACATTACTCTTAAAAGAATTACAAAAATCAAATAAAATGATAATGAATTTTAACGGAATGAATTGCATTACTAATTTAATATTTTTACTCATACTTGTAGAATGAGTAATATATAAATTTTCGAAAAGAAAAAGAAAGAGTATGTACATGTATAATAAAATATAAATTATATCTTTTTGTCTCTAATATACTGAACTTTTTTAATGCTTAATTTTATTTTTAACTTTTTAATAAATTTTAATCTTTTCTTCAATAATTTCAATTTTTTTCCGACGAATAGTTACTTAATTTTTTTAATTTTCTTTTAATAAAAGATAAATTCACTCAGACAAAAATAATGTGATTAAAAGTAAAATTAAAAAAAATAATTGAATAATTATCTACCGAAAAAAAATTGATATTATTGAACGATAAAATTAAAAATAAAGTTTAACAAAATTAAATATTAAAGAATTTTGATACATTAGAGACAAAACCTACAATTTATACTTTATTGTATATGTATCATACCCGTTTTTTTCTTTTTCACAAGTTTATGTACTAGTCATTCTACAAACATTTCATGATAAGTAAAAATTTTTAAGAATAAAATTATAAAAAATAAATTTATTAAAAATAAAAGTGTTGTGATTAAGTGCAATTTACTTAAATGTGATTGAAAAATAATTAAATAACTATGTACCGTAAAAATTTATATTATTAAAGGATAAAATCAAAATTTATTAAAGGATACTATTAACAGAATTGACGACATGACAAAATTGAGACAATTCTGCTACAATTTTTTTCTCAACACATCTCTTCTTTTATTTTTGTTTTTATTTTTTTTTTTTACCGAAAATAGGAAGACTCAAACCCGCGACCTCTTAGGTAAATATTGAGAGACTGTCATTTGAGTTATAACTCATTGACCACATCTCTTCTTTTGTTATTTATCTAGAAACTTTGTATTTTATTTAGAAATTTCTGTATTTTTTAAAAAAATTTTAGTACAAGAAATTTCTATATTTGTTTTTGTAAAATTTCGATATTTCTGCTATTAAAAAAAAACTTTTTAGAAACTTAATTAAGACTTAGTTATAAAACACTTGTTTATCCAGTATCTTTCTTGACAAAAACAAAAAATTTTAACAAGTGCAAAAATATGAATTGTTAAATAATAATCTTATCAACGTTCAATTTTTACAAATATGAATCTATAAAAAAAAAATCTTTATACAAATGTATGAATAACATAATTTAAGGGTTATCCTATTGTTAGATAACCAATGACTTTCTTAAACAACATGAAGAACGAATCTTAAAATTGGTCCAATTCAAGTAAAACACACTATATCCCCAAATTACTCATCTAAATCTTAATATTAGAATAACCATCTACATACCTATTAAATTGAACATCCGATATATTCATTGTTCACATTGTTTAATATTTTCATTGTGTACCTATACTTTTTTTTTTGTTTAACCAACCACAAACTTAGGTCTTACAATCGCAATTGCCTAATTAACCTGAAACATTATTTATAAAAAGAAAAAACCTCAGACATAAATCCAATAAAGTATATTAACACAAGTACATTAACCTTTTGTCAATAGTAGTGATCCATAGTTCCATTCCATACAACTAAAACTTCTGATGCAGAATATATAAATTTCAGCAACAAACGTAAAAAGAAAGGTCGATGCAAAATAGAAACACAAGGATCAGAAAGTATTCAAGGAATTACGATAATGCGAATATATACCCCTAACTTGAAAAAGCCACTATGCCAGACACCCCCAAATACGTCGCATTACAAATATTCCATGACCATGATTTATGATCGAAGAGCCCCCCCATGTGAAATACAATAACAGACAATAAAAGTAAAGAGATTCTGATCAAAAGACAATAAAATGTTTGCAAATATTGGACTGAAAAAGGCAGAAACCGAATAAATTCTTGCTACAAACTGTGGCATAAGGCACAATTAGCTCAACAGTCTAACCCTAAAAGATAAAAATAGAAAGAACAAAGCTATAGAACATAGTAGTGTGTATAGTGTATGTGAGAACATACAAGTGACCTGGCAAGTGACTGTATTGGTGGAGTGTACTTGTGTAATTGTTTGTTTACACTGATATTAATTTCATGAGAAATAATAGAAGAAATTCAGGGAGAAACTGAAATCAACAACCTGATCATGACATCGACAACCTGATCATGACATGAAGCCTTTCAATTAACACAGCAATGCCAATATTACACTGCCAAGTAATAGCTAAACATTCAGAGGAAATTAACAAAACCAAGCATTATCTTTACATTCAGAGGAAATTAACAAATTTTACTCATCAAAAGATAATTTTGTCCAGCAAGCTCTTAAGGCAATGATCATTGTTGTTGAATTATTACCCTCATCCATCAGAATCTGACTTACTATTGAAATTTATGTTGAGTATCCATTGAATCCTTCCTTAAAGCATTATCTCCTGCACTAAAGAAAATCTTTTAAATTCTCTAACATATAATTTATATAAGGTTCAACCAATTTCTAGACCTGTTTACTTCTGATGTACATGGCTTTTAACCCTTTGACAATGATGTCAACACCTGTGTTACTTCCCTTTATATTCATCAAAACGTTCTCCCGCTGAACTTCTATGGCCACCATAGATATACCGCTATGCAAGAACACTAGGCGATATCCACCTGTGGACTACTAGTTTAGAAACTGTAGGTTGACTCCTTGACTAACTGATCAGCATAGAACCAAAATAAGAGGTTGCAACAATACAAAATATCTCTGGTATTTCCTGACTGTCATCACTTAACTTGCAAGAAGGATGCAGCCACTCGTAAAACTAGCCATATATATTACTCTCATGGTTGTAAGTTTTATTATTGAAATCAAAATGGATTATACATTCCTTCATTTCATCATCAGAATCAATCTGCAAACCACCTAAAAGCAACCTACTTAACATTTCCCTCTACCCTTTGATTAGCATCAGGTTTACTGGTTTTTTTAACAATTTTCCTGCTCAAGTTCAAGATATATTCAAGCTTTTCCATTAATGGTGTTTCAATTCATACTTTTTCTGGCACATGAAATTATATGTCTCAGTTGCTTTTATGTAATCTCTACAAGACATGTACTTAAGATGATGTGCATCACAGAGATGGCAATAGTATCATGTTTTATTCGCAGAATTAGGGCACTTCTCCAGACACTGATACAATTCCAGCTCCCATTTATCATGTAAACTCAACCAAAGTACATATGATGGTGCCAATGTCTTCAAACCACTATTGACAAAATCTGTCATCATGTCTACCAAGTACCAACAAGTTCTATTTCTCAATATTTGCACCAGTATCTCAGTTATTTTAGTATGTGCTTCATCATGTCTTGCTATTAGTTGTCCCTGCATCTCCCTCAATAAATCCAAAGACTTGCATAACATACCAACCTTTGAGAAGACTTCCATCTTATACACGGTGGCCTGTGATTTTTGGGGGGGGGGGGGGGGGGGGGTTGCTTTTGGACTGGAGAAATTTGAGCCAAGCTTTTCCTTCTTCGACCGCATCCCCCTCCCTCATGGAAGCCCTCAATATGGATAAAAGCATGTCCCTGCCTTCCTCAATTCCAGCACATTGCATCTGTTTCTTCAATCGATATCCTTTATTTATCTACGATATCCTGATAACTATGTAGCCAAATTAGGCCTTCATTGCTATCTTTATGTAGTAATGTACACCAAGTCCAGTTGCAACTAAATTACAATAGATAAATTTAGCTTGTTTTAGGTAATGCTTTGAAAAGTTCCCTGGTTTACTTACAAGGACACGAAGAGGGAATTATGCAAGCCAAGGCAAGGTTGGTAACCTCAATCATATGACTGTAAATGATGAATGCTTCATCCAGAATATCTTGAACAGGCGCACTGGATATACAGAAATTAATACACAAAACATTGACTCACTAGGGACACAGCCATGATCAATTATATCATCAAAAATCCCACGCCACTTTGAAAACTTTTTGTTCATTAATCATTACCCATGCAATCTGCTAGAAATGAAACCGAACCAGGGTTTTTGCATCATCCACTTGTATGCCTTAGGAGAAGATACACATATTTGAATAAATAACATAGCAATATAAGAAAACAACACAGCATTAATGCAATGACAAACAACACGCCACAAGGAATTAAAAACATGAAAAAATCCCATCATATCGTCATTGATGCTTCCAAGTACTAAACTTGATCAAATTCTACTTGCTAGGCACATGAGCTAACCAACTAATATTTTACCATAAAATTCCACTAATTTCAGCAATCAATCATGCCAATTTGTTTTCAATAGAAAATATATAAATCTAATTGTTACTCATTCTGAGATGACTAGTTTATGATAAATGTTATTAATGCAATAAGAAAGGCTTACCCTAAACCCGGTATCATAATGGCACATGCAATTCACTACAACATAAGCGATGTCTTCGTTCTTCATCCACTGCTCCCTATACTCCTTCACCTCGTAGTCAGTGCTGGTGAAGGTGCCATGGGAATCTTCGAAGGGGAAAACCTAGTTCGTGGAAGAAGAAGATGATGAAGGTTCCAGAAACAGATCCTCCTCGAACGGCAACATTTCAGGTCATGTGAGGGTGGATAGGGAAAGAAGGAGGGTGGGAGATGCACGCATTAAGATGATAAACAATTTTGAAATTAGGGATTAGGGTTTGAGGAGAAAAACAGAAACTCAGAAAGGTTGACATTTTTGAAAAATGAAGCTTTGAGCTATGCTGTGCATTGCGCCACTTGGCGGGAAACAAGAAT
This sequence comes from Arachis ipaensis, assembly GCF_059453495.1. Lineage (NCBI taxonomy): Eukaryota > Viridiplantae > Streptophyta > Magnoliopsida > Fabales > Fabaceae > Arachis > Arachis ipaensis. The sequence goes on along the minus strand of NC_142435.1, from coordinate 46,345,533 downwards.
ATTTGGGTCATGGACTAAATTGGTTAAAGACTTTTTATCTCAAAAATGTGCTAAGGGTGCGTTGACTGTTGAACCAAAAATCTTTTATTGATATAAAAAGTTCTTAATCATCAAGCTAAAATCTTAAATTAGATATTTTATATATTTGTTTATATAAAAGTCAAAGTTTTGATAATATATAAATATCAAATTACAACTCAAAGATATCATCAGATTGTTGAATATTGCATTTTTTTTTTTAACAACCTGTAGGTAGAATTGGTTAAATACTTGCAAGTTGAGGACGAATAGAATTAGAATTGACATCTTATAAACCTAAGGATAGGATAAGTTGAGTTTTAGTAAAAAAAATCATCCCACAAATAAAATTAGGATTGGATCTAAACTTTACCCTACTCTATCCATTACTACTGCTTCTTTTAAGAAAAGGAGGAGAGCAGCTTGCAATTCACAATAAATTATCCATATTAAGAAAAGGTCCAAGTTTCCTTAAAGGTTTAGGATTTTAAAAAATGCCCCAAGACCAAAAAAAGTAAAGAAAATGCCCCATTTTTTTTGTCAATTCTATTCGAGCCACAAACCATGCCAGATTTAATTAAATTGACACATTTAATTAAGCAAAATCATGCTAGACAATCATCAATATACAAAATTTACATAACCTAACCATCGTATCATTCAAGCATTACATCTCTAACCTATTCACATTCACGGAGAATACCAGCTCCATACTTAAAGCCTCTTTACACATCATGAACCTGCAAAATTAAGAAACCATTTCAAATCAATGTAATATTAAAATGGAAATGCAATAATTATACACTTGTACCCACTACCAGGAGAGACAAGAGTGCAGTTTTGCAATAATATTTATCATGGTAACAGTATAATACTGTAACTTTTTATCAATGAAGATTAATCAGCTAAATTATATTGCAATAAGTAACAACTTGCAAATTGCAACTGATGCACATTACCACCCAAATTTGTTACCACGACCATACAACCACTAGAACCAACAGAATTAGGAAATACGTTGACATTCACATAATCAAGGTGTGAGCGAAAAGCCTCCCTCGATGTAACCAGCTTATTATGCATTTTCCTGTCTTGAAAGATTAAAAATAGGCATGCTTGTCTTTTAGGAAAGTATGTGTAGTGTTATAATTGTAGCGAGCACAGAAATTTTCTGTCGCGATTGCCGATATAATGACAGGTGCAAGGTTTAACTAATAAAGAAGAAAGCATGCCTGTATATAACAAATCTAAAGCATTTCACAGAGAGCATCAGTTAACTGCCAAGGTATTTAATTTGACAAGTGAGTTGAACTAATAAAATGCATACTCCCAATTTAAATGTAATAAATCTTATTTCTATCATCTAAAGTTTCTATAAATTTCAGTTGAGCTAGGGATGAAGTTGTTTGAGAGTTTTGTTGACCTGATAAGGAGTGAGAAGTAAGAACTATAACTCAATAAGTCTAAAACTAAAATATACTATTTGTCTATTATTAGGTTTTATGTACCACAGAGCAAAGAAGCATAGACTCTTCCAAATAACATGGACTATTTTCAACAAGAAACAATAAAATCTGGAGTCCATGCATTGCAATGTATCCCCGCTTGTCTATTTCTCCAATTAGATCCCTCTTCCCATGTCTTTTGCGTTGTTGATGAAACTTGTTTAAACAGCATTGGTTTTTCACCCAAGAGAAATACTTGTCCTTTTATGCTCAGTTTTCAAAAAAGTTTAGATTCCACACTTATTTTTGTTGTTTATTTTGTTTAATTCTATGAGGTTAAACAAACTACCATCAAACAATCCTCTCAAGCATCCTACATCCGTTTTGTACCACAGACCTAGATGAACAGAAGTTCTACAACAATGTTTCAGTACAAAGACCCAAAATTTTCAATTATATTCCAACTTACCTCTAAAATATGTCAAATTCTCCTAGGAAATTTTGTGATTTTCTTCAAACTAGTAACAGTTAACATCTTAGTTTTGTATTAGCTTTAGCACAGATTGACCTCCACTTGCTAAATATCATGAGCTACAGTACAAGAGCATCCACTGATCAGGCAGCATAATAGGAATGAATTTATCAGAAAAATGACAAATGTAAACAACGAAGCATCTACACAAGGGAAATTTGAATCTTCAACTGGAAATTATTGATTTACAACAAAAGAAGTACCGGCTCAATGATGCTGAAGAACCTTTATCTATTGAACCACAGATGCACCTCCCTGAATTTCTGTAACCTCATGGTCCTAGATGGTAACATAAAAAAAATGAAAAAGTGGAAAATAGGTAGTAACGAAACTTCTGTGCTAACCAAATCTGACATATACATTTCATAAATAAAAGTAAAGGAAATACTGGGGTCAGGAAAAAAAAAAAAAAGCTAATTGAAAGCTGTAAAATCAACCAAAGATATCACATACTGCATTGTAAATTGGTATCTGGTTACGCCAAAACTCTAGGGGTGGTAGAAGCAACCTTCCTGCAATATAATTCGAGCACAAAATTCAAGAAGATTAACAGTAACATCGAGCGAAATATTAGTAAGTGCATGAAAAGTGCACTAGTGCATTACGTATCTCTAGGCCAAATAAGATTTAGCTTTTATGAATGAGAACTGGGAAATAACTAACAGGGAATACTTACCTGATCTGGACTTTTTGAAACTTGATAGAGCAGACACTGAGGATATCTTCTCTTTCTCACCAATGATCGAGGGGCTTAAACCCCTTTTTCGTGGATATTTGGTTGCAGTGGCAGATTTAGTCCTTTTTCTTTCACACGTGATCTGACTTTTTTCACTTGTAGCTTTGTTTCTCCTAGAACAGTCTTCTTTATTTTCAAATAAAGTGCTAGAAACTCTAGATGTAGAGCTTTCATCGAGATGCTCCGACGGTGTATTTACTTTTTCTGTAGTCACTTTTTCCAGAGATTGCAACTGAACTGGTGTCACTGGACTGTTCAGTTCCTCTGGATGTTTGAGAGTAATTCCAGAAGCTAGCTGCTTCTGCTGACAGACTTTCATGTTATGAAACCTGGTAACACATCTAATGCTGCCACTACCTTGAGAAGCATTAACCCCACATGTAGCGATAGAATCATGCCATTCAACCTCAGCATGTGGCTTCCCATGAGCTCCAAATGCTTCCTTTAAAGGTTTCGAAGAAGACAGGATAGATTTTTCTTGAGCTGTGCCTGTAACACTTAAAACATCAAGCTGGATAACAAAAGATCTTGGAGATACGAAATGATAAAATATCAAAGAAACTATAAGACGTGTGAATGCAAATAATCATAGAACCAAATCATTCAACATCATCCAAATATTTACCGGCAGAGAAGATCTCAGGATCAATTGATGATACATTTTTAGGAACAGCACTACCCAAATTAGTGCCAATAGTTGATTCATCCCTAATCAAATCTGCTGCAAAACTTTCCCAGTTTTGAGGAAAACCAAATAAGAAATGATTGAAAACCTAGCAACATAGAAAACGGGTGAAAAATCAAATTGGGAAGACATACAAATTCTACATTGTTTTGATGCTTGTTCGCAAACCAAAACTTAATAGTTTCCATCCAATCTACTGCTGACCCATCATTTAAAAGTTTGTCAACAAGATTAAGCACTAAACTGCTTAATTATGAAGGAATTCATGGGTAGATGCAAGTATAAATCTCTTCCAAGACAGAATATACATATTGATGCCATATGAAGTTCCCAAACCACCATGTAATGAATCAATTTGCAAACGCAATTAATCAAGTAGAGAAGTAGAGAGAGAATACACCAATGAGTAATGGCTACAAACCTCATGAGGGAAACCATTATCAATGGTGCGCTGCTTGTCAATGAAACCCCTTATGATAATATAAACCCCATCTGTGGTCTCAAGAGAGAACAGATCATGCCGTTTCGCAATGGGAGCACTGGTGAAGACACGCACTAATTCTTCTCTGATTCACGGAATCAAGTTATGCAATTACCAGATTACATATTTCAAGGAAGACATTACTCCAAAGCAATTTCAACAAATCACCAAAATGCATTAAAGGAGGTAAAACAAGGTCACGAAAAACCCTAATACAAAATCAAGCTAAGTTTCTTACGTTTTTGATGCAATGCCTCCAATGGCTAACTGCTTTCCTTCGAATCCATGTTTAGCTTTAACCAGCCACCATTCATACAAGCAAACCTTCGCATACGGAAAACACAGGAAGAATCAGAACTATGAAGAAATGAAAAGAGGAAAAATACTTAGGGGAACAAATAAATTGGAATGAGAATGAGAAGCAGCATAAGTAACCGTCAGTTGGAAACAAGATAAATTGGCGTTGTTAGAAGTGGATGGAGTTGAAGTAAGCTCAGCCATGAGTGGGAAACGTGGGAAACAGTGAAATCCCGTTACTCTTCGCCGGGGCTTCTAGTGGCTGACTGATGGTGGCAAAGAAGAAGACGACCGGGGACAGCAGCCCGGGAAAATAGAGCAGAGAAGCGCCATCGCACTTTGCAGCCACTGGTGGTGTCGTCGTCACTGAGGGTCGTCGTCACCGAGAAGCAGTGCAGCACCGTGGCCGTGAAGGTGAGAGAAGCAGTCGAACAGAGGAGCTTTGGCGCGGACCAAGGTGACTCTGAGACTGGTGAGTGGTGACGGTGGCTGGTGAGAGACAGAGAGAGGGCTGAGAGGGAAAGGTGGCGCCGTACGTTAGGGTGAGGGGACTGAGGGTGCGTGGCTGCCTTGTGCGCTGCGTGCCCTAGGGCTGCGATCGGTTCTCAAAAAGGTATGACACTTGAGAACATAGTTATCAGAACCGAACCGGCAATCAACCCGGTCATATGACTGGGTCACCGGGTCATTTGTTCAACTAGTGGTCACTGATTCACCCGGTTGACCCGGCCATAATTAAAAAAATATATATAAAATTATATAAATAAAATTAAAATTATGTATTAAAATTTAAAATGTAAGTCTTTACAAACATAATAATAATAATAATAATAATAATAATAATAATAATAATCAAATATTAATTTTGTTCATATTTATGCCTGAATCTCTATAGACAAATAAATGAAATATATTCCAACAGAAGTTTTGATCATATTTATGCCTGAATCTCTGTAGAAATATTACATAACCTATATATTCCTTCAGTTGTGGACTTGTGGCCACCTAGACAGATAAAAACAGCTAATAATGTTATATATGAAAAGAAAAAAAAAATTAATACTCCATCTTGAAAATGGCCTAATTAAAAATAAAGAGTACAAAAACACCTCGTTCAAAGATAAGACTTCAGAGACCATTTAAGACATAATGATATATACTACAAAGTGAAATTATGCCAACAGACATGTTCAAAATGATCCAGCATTTATATAAATTTATTACCAATAAATCTATAAGGAACCTAAAGAAAGATAACAAATTTGTACAAGAAGATCCTTACTAAACTGAATGTCCAAGAATTAACAAGTAAATGATCCCAAAACTACACCCAAGATGAACTATCAACACCTAATGCAGCATAAAATCACAATCCAGTTCAAAACAGATCCAATTACAAGAAATACACACTTCAAAGAGGTAACCAACAATTCTACACCAAAAATCCAAACGCATAGTTTGAACTTAATAGGATCGGATCAGATCTAATGATCTCAAATCAAACTACAGACAAAACAAATACAAAGTTTTGACTCAAAACCAGAATTTATAATCGGAAAAATACTATCAAAGAAAATATATGGAAGCAACAAACAGCATTTAATTCGATTTCCATTTTAGCATTCAGCAACAAACATTACAAAACAGCAACAAGTAATCCCTAATCACACTAAACCTGAAATCAATAAAGCTAACAGAGCATAATCCCTAATTACAAAACAGCAACAAGTAATCCCTAATCACACTAAACCTGAAATCAATAAAGCTAACATAGCATAATCCCTAATTACAAAATAGCAACAACTAATCCCTAATCCCTAATCCATTTTTAGCAGCAGCAAGAAAATTTCAACAAAAATTTTAGGAATTAAAAAAAGAGGCACAAAATCAATTATTTGATTTTCATTAATCATTCACAATTTCACATTCAAAAATCAGCAAACAGAGCATAAAAGGAAGAGAAGAACCCAAGAAGTGAAAGCAGTACTACTAACCTTCAACGGAGACACGGACGACGACCAGCGAAACGACGGCGACCGGCGACACGGCGGCAAGCTGCTCCAAGCCTCGAACAGAGAAGCCCGGGAGGACGGGGACAGGGGGAAGGAGGACGCCGAGCTACAAGAGAGGAAGCGTAGGCGCCGACAGCATGGACGGCGACAGCACTACGGCAGAACCATTGCAGGGAGAACCTAGGGTTTGGTTGGGTGATTTTGAACTTTGCTTCAGAGTTCAGAGAGACGAAGCAAGCGTTGATGAAAGTTCTGGGCCGAAGCTGAAACCCTAAACCCAGACTCACGGCGGAGGAAGCGTTGATGGCCGAAGCAGGAAGATGAACTTAGCACGACAGAGCTTGCGACGAGCTTGAGGCGGCGACGCGAGTTTGAGGCAGCAACGAGCTTAAGGGAGCGACGCGAGCTTGAGGGAGCGACGCGAGCTTGAGGAGCCAGCGACGAGCTTGAGGGAGACTGGGAGAGAGTGGCTAGAGAAGAGAGAGGTGAGATGGATGTTGGTTCTAGGTTTGGGCACCACAGCGCAGGGGAGTAAGTGATGAAGAGAACGGCACCGTTTTCCTTTAAAAAAAAAGGGTCCGGGTTATATGAATCGGTCCCGGTCACCAATTTTCATGACGGCCGAGTCGAACCAGTTTTCACCAAGTTCATTACTTAAACGGTTCGACAAATAGCTTGGCCCGGCCAGATGATTGGGTGACCAGATTTTTGGTCGAACCGACCGAGTCGAGCCGAATTTGATAACTATGCTTGAGAACAAATAGCTAGATGAGATACACAGAAATTAAATTTTTGTATTTTATTTAGTGATAAATTAAAATAAATTATAAAAGTTTAATTTATTTTTAACTTTTTATTTAAAAGTTTCGGAAAAAATATAATTATAAAAAATTAATAAAAATAATTAAAAAAATAAAAAATAAATTGTGTCTTCTATTAGTGTTTGTTCCGAGAGTTACTTGAAACCGAGTTGTTTTTGGGCTGAACGTGAGGTCTAAACTCTTTTGGGGTAGTGTTCGATGTTTACTGATGTCAATATGTTGCCGTTCGAGTTCCTCGTGAAGAGATGGAGGATGGTACCTACAAGGGACTCCGATACTTAAGTTAACAAGGGTTTTAGGCAGATTTTTGTAGATCGGATTCGAAGTATACTTGGGGTGTCTGTGTATTTATAGTGGTGGATGTAGAGTCGATAACCACGTTTTAGAGTAGCTCCACCTTTAATGGTGGATAACGGTTCCCTTTTGTTAGGGAAGTTGTTGAGATCTCCTTTCTAAATGAGTAGTAGAGATTGTAGGAGTTAGTTATTGATTCAGGTAAGTAGGGTTTGTATAACATCGTTGCACCCGACCTCTATGAGATTAGATAGGTGTTAATCCAGTTGATGTCTTTTGATTGGGCTTTACTTATTTTGGGCCTGGCTTTGTTTTGTGCCAGGGTATGAACAGTGCCCCTGCTTGAGACCGAACTTCATGAGATTGGATTCAAGCATTTACAGGTTGGGCTTAGTTTATTGTGGTGTCGGTTTAGCACGTCGAGTAAACCACCTTTCAAGGAGTTAGTCGGGTACTCGACATGTTTGCAAATTTGAAGTGTTATGTCTTTTCATGATCATTCGTACGTTCTGTACAATTATTTTGGTAATCGTGCATGTCAGGGGGAGTGAATTTACCATTCTGCCCCTAGAGTCTTATAAATATTCAACCCCTTTTTTCTTTCTTCTTTTTGCTTCTTCTAAAACGTTTTCATTTCATTCTCTCTTAAAGCTTTTCATTTTCTTCGTTGAAACCCTTTTTTGCTTTCGAGATTTCTTCATCTTGAATTTCTACTTTGAATCTTCGCTTGTACTTTCTTGAGAGGTTTGGAACATTCGTGTGTTTACTGCTACGTGCACTCCTTCATTTCGCATTCAATCAAGGTTGGTCTTGCATTTCTTGTTTTATTTTCCGCACCCCTATTCTTTGATGGATAATGTGCTTCTGGATACAATCGTTCTTGATGTTTGTGTGAAAAATGGTTTCCTATTGATGGTTATTGATATTCTTTTGAAATTGTATTTTCGTGGTTGTTCTGGACTTCTGCATTCTTTTCTTTGAAAAGTATTCCTTTACGTATTAAATGTGGGGCCTTTGCTCTATGCCCCCAAATGGTGTCGTTTTTCCCTCTGAAAATGGCGCCATTTCAAGTTCTAGTAATGTGGTTTGATTGCTAGGCTCACAAGAGGTTTTAAGAACTATGAAGTTCTTTTATATTGTTGAAGACGATCCGACCTCTTGCGGACTTGTCTGAATATTTGTGTTTTTGTACTCGGCTTTCCAACTTATTGTGATGATTTTCTTTTGCTGTGTTGTAGGTATAGCTTTATGTCTCGTTCAGTACTACTCAACATGTCTTCTAAAGTTCCATCCGACCAAGACTAGGTAGATATTACTGTACTTTCTGTTGTCCCTATAATTAATAATGAGTATGCCGAAATTTTTCCTAGACAATATAGGTTGTGTAGAGATCGGGGGGATGAGAATAAATACGAGATTGTGGTTGCTGATCTCAAGGATAGAATTTATTTTTCCCGACTTGACAAGTCGGAACGTTATTTTATTTACATGTATGAATACTGTTTTACTAGGCAGGCGGCGAGTCTCCCTTTTTCTGATTTTGAAGCTAAAATTCTCCATCTCTGTAAAGTTGCCCCTTCTCAACTCCATCATAATTCTTAGGGTTTTCTAAAAATTTATTAGCTAATAAGTGGAGAACTCGACGTACCCTTATCCTCAAAAGTTTTCTTTTTTGTGTTTCAACTCACTAAACCATTTAGTTCCGAAAAATAGAGCTGGATTTCTTTCCGGGCTGTTCAAGGAAGGAAGGTCTTTTTCATTTTTGACGATTCATTTCATGATTTCAAAAAATATTTTTTCAAGATCCAATCAGTTGAGAGTATTCCTCCTTTCTTTCTAAATGAGAGAGATGAAGTCCTTTTTAGTTTATATTGGGAGGAGTTCCCCACAATTATAAAATACAACCTTGAGGATTTATATGAGGTAGAAAAGTGTGTAGTTATCCTGTCCCAAGAGTGTTAGGGCCGAGCTCCTAACCTTGATACCAAGAAATTCCTGGTAGGAAAGCCAAGCTACGTCTGAGCTATGTAGTACTTTCTTTGCATTTTGTAGATACCTTTTTGTTGGTATTTATTATGCATATGTAATCCGACTTTGATGTTTGATTTTGCAGCAAAGATGACTAGTGGGTTGAATGCCTTGAAGAGCCTTTGTCAAGCCAAAAAGAATGTTGCCCGAGTCATTCAATTGAAAGAGGTTGAAAGGTTAGGTGACCTCTCTTCCTCCAAGTAGGATTTGGGTCCCTCTCAATTAGTTAAGATTCTTCCTGATCCTACTCCTCCTCCTTTTACTCCTCCTGGTGGATCCGATATTCAGACAATTCCTCTCGTTCCTCTTTTTCCCGGGCCAAAATAAAAAAATGTAAGACTTTTGAGTCTGGAAGTGTGTATGAACAAGGTTTTAATATTGTGATTTTTTGTGAGAAACACGTCCTTCCCCATAGTTTTATTAGTATGGACGATGTTTCTATAAAAAATCACATTTAGGTTTTAGCCTGAAGTGGGATTAGGACGGCCAGATTTTGTTCTGCTTTGCTGAGACAACTTGAAGAGACTCCTCTTGGTGCCACTCAGGAAACTTTGACGGACTTATAGGCTGAGGTGGCATCTCTACAGGAGTCTAAGTAGGAGTTGGAAAAGGAAAAGGAAACTTTCATTTTCGACCTTTCAAAACTTAGAGAGAGGGTAAAGTATGCTGAAGCTTTAAATGTCATGGTGAAAGGTTTAAAGAAGAAGGCTGATAAGAGTTACACTCGAGTTTTTAGGGAGAAACTGGATTTGATGGATGAGGTCGCCAAGCTGAAGGAGGGATATGCTAATTTGGAGAAGTCGATTGCCTAAGGTATGGAGAAATGACCGAGAACTTGAAAGCTTAGTTTCGAGTTGTTGCTCTCGAGGTGGATCTCTCTCTTATTGATCCTGAGTCCCGACATGATTGTGGTTGATGGAAAAATCTTCCTCCCCCTGAAGATTACATCCTTTCTAAAAATCCCAAGACATCGAATGCCTGGGTTGAGGGAGCTTCTCAAAGCTTTCCAACTCGGATGGACGAAGAACCCTCATTCTCTCCGATCCGACTTGAAGAGACTCTCCTTACCTTCTTAGCTTAGCCTGAAGAAACTTCCAACATGACCTCTGTTGAACAGGATCCCTCTTCTTTGTTCTTTGACTTCTTGATATTTGATGGCCTAGTTTGTGGGTCTTGTGAATACTTTACTTTTGTAATAGTTTAGTTTGAACATTTTGTTAAACACTCTTTGTTGATGGATTCTGCCCCTTCGAGGGCTTTTTGAAACATCGTGGCTTCTACTACACTTTTTTATAAGTGTTTTGCTAACATTTATCTTCAAATATGTGAATAGTTTCCTTAACTCCTGCCGAGTGAATTTTTGTAAGGTCAGATAACTTTAGCAATTCATTTTGGGACCACTTCTCTTGTCAACTTGTTTCGTACAAGTGATTTTTCAAGTTTTGGCCACGATCTGCGTGTATAACTTCTTACACTAACTTGGACTTCGGCACTTTATCTTGCCGACCATTTTAGGTCGGGCAATGATTTTTGCATTTTTTCGAGCTTAAATTAGTGAGTGTTAGTAGGGTAATCAATAGAATAAATGATGAATTATCATGAATGAAGGAACAATTTACAAATGCTATTTTGCTACTAAGAGCTTTTTCTATTGTGACTCCTAGCCCTTGCTATGATGCCTCGTTAAAACCCCTTCAAGAAAAATCATTGTTAGGAAAAATCGTGAAGTCAGAAAAAAGAGTACATCAAGGAACAAGGTTTGATTCTTGATAAACCCCAATTTTGTGGTTTATCTTGGGCTTAATTTAGAGAATTTTATCAACTTTTCTCACATTTATTCAACAAAATATCATGGTTTTGTAATTCTCCTTAAATTTGTGCTTAAGTGTGAAAACATGTTTTTTAGGCCTTAAAATAGCTAAATTTAATTCACTTTAATTCCATTCGATACCTTGATATGTTTGTTAAGTAATTTCAGGTTTAGGAGGCAAAGATTGAATTAAAGGAATGAAGAAAAAGCATGCAAAGTTGGAGGACTCATGAAGAAATGAAGGAATTCCTAAGCTGTCAATCAAGCATCTTCGTACTAAAATGATCATAACTTGATCTACAAAGGTCCAAATGAAGCGGTTCCAATTGCGTTGGAAATCTAACATCTGGGGCTTCGAAATGATATGCATTTTGCCATAGTTTCCTTGCAGTTAGGTGACACGCACGTGTCACCCATGTGTGCACGTCACAGGATCAGCATGGGCCATTTTAAGCAACTCGTGGCCAATGATTTCTGAAGCATTTTGGGCCCAATCCAACTCATTTCTAATGCTATTGAACCCAAGGATTGAAGGAAGATGAACCAAGGAGTCATAGTTTAGTTTTTCACCATGTTTTAGGGTAGAGTTCTAGAGAGAGAAGCTCTCCTTTCTCTCTAGAATTTAGGGTAGTTTAGGTTTAATTCTCTTAGATCCAATTTTTAATTCTTGTTTTGATTTAGTTGTCCCTTTTAATTTCTTGTTACATCTGGTCCCTCATAATTGTCAATATTTGGTTTGTAGACAAGGATGGTGATCTCAATTACCTATGTCTAGCCAAGAGTTCTTCCTTTCTTTTATTAATTCCTGTTATTTACATTTCTTGTTATTTACTTTTCTTGTTATCTACAAATCAAACCCGTTGCATCTTCATAGCCAATAATTGATCACTTCATTGCAATTTCTTGTGAGATGACCCGATGTTTAAATACTTCGGTTAATTTTCATTGGGGTTTGTACATGTGACAACCAAAATACCTTTTTAAATTTGAATTGAGTATTATTAGTTGGTTGGGAACTATACTATCAACGGATTTATTTTGAATGAAATTTCTAACCATACGAAAATGCTCTTTTTCAAATTTATGGCGCCGTTGCCTGTAACACCCTAATTAGCCTAAACTTTACCTCGCATCGTAAAGCAAAGGTTAGTCAGAGATTACTACAGTTCTAAGCTCATACATAATATATATAGAAGGAATAGTATAATCTAGAAGCCCGATGAAGGATATAGCTAAAAAATAGGATTTACAAAGCGCAAAACGTACTAACGAATTTTCTAACTTAGAGCACAAGAAATAGAGGAGATATATCAAAATATAATAGTATAATATCATAGGGATCTAGCCACGGCTCGCGGAGTTGAAGCCGGCTAGCCATATACAGACATACATAACCAGACAATAAAAACAGCTTGTACATATTTTGTTCCCTCAATACATGCCTCTAGGCAAAACAAAATACAAAAGTGAGAGATATATATATAAACAAAATAAACCAAAAAAACTCTAAAAGGTATCATGATCCTCCGCTTCTGTCACCATCAGAGCAACTCACCGAGGTGGATTACGACCTGCATTTGAAAAATACAACAGAAATATGGTATGAGAACCGGAGGTTCTCAGTATGATAACAGTGGCCAGTAATGTAGGATATAAGACCCCAGGACGCCAAAGACAATCCTAAGCTCCATATCCATCACAATATTTCATCTTAAAGCATACTAAAACCATAACGCATATATACATAAGTCTTATCATGACTTAAAACCTTAATAGCATATAAAGGGAAATCTAACTTAGGGGATTACTAACTAAACTATTCACCGCTGTCCCACAGCCTTCACCATCCAACCCTCAGTGAGATCCCATCCCCACCGCCTACCTAACCCCCTCAAAGTCCATACAAACACAGATAATACAAGCAAGTAAAACGTAGGTAATATTCAAATATATAACAAGTAATTCAAGAAGCAAGTAAGCATATTATACATTTAGGAAAACTCAAGTAATCAAAGCAAATAAGCACATAAGAGACGCATATGATGAATGTCTATCCTATTGGCTCGTGATATCACTTGTCGGTCCGTAAATGCCAACCCGACACATCCTCCCAGATGTAGCCTTTTCTGCCACGCCAAGGATATAGTGCCCTGCACACTCATGTAGTAGGGAGTCTACTACGCCAGGGATATAGGCCCCGCACACTTCATGCAGCAGAGAAGGAACCAACCACAACAAAAATCATGCAACAGAACAATCTGCTACGCCGGAGATATAGGCCCCGCACACTCTCAACATTCAACAAGTCATGTGATAGAAACATCTGCCATGCTGGAGATATAGGCTCCGCACACTCTCAACAACAATCCAGATCATCATTTCTTTTGAGTCCTCGACTCATCACAACCATTATCAATTCATGATTTCCATTCCGAACTCATAGTTCCTCAGTTCTTATCTCATATACAATTGCTTCTTTACGCTTCACCCAACCCATTCTCAGCACACCAGAAACCTAAGCCTTCGTTTTCTAATTTTTCATAATAATCGTCAACTAAAACCCTTTAGCTATACCTCATATCCCTCATACTCAAAATTAAGCCCAAAATCCTTAAAATGGTGTTATAGAAACTTACAACCTGGTTGGGAAGGTGAAATAGTTGAAAACAAAGTTTAAATTTGTGAAACAGGGCGTGTGCGTACGCACAGGGATGTGCGTGCGCACGCCCAGGAAGATTTTGAAAGTGTGCGCACGCACAGGTACTAAAATTTTTAAAGTCTGTTCACTCGCACAGGGTGTGCTGGCGCCCCAATAGATGACCCTTCCCGATTTGTGGGTGCGCACAGGACTGTGCGTACGCACAGGTCGTAGTTCTTTATTGATGTGCGCACACACAAGCTGTGGTAACGCTGCAAGCAGAGAGCCCTTTCCTGCCTGTGTGTACGCACAGGTCTATGCGTCCGCACAGAATAAGATTTTCGCAGGGTTGTGCATGCGCACAAGGCTTTGCGTGCGCACACATAAGAAATCCTGAAATTCTGCAACTTTGCAGAATTTCAGATTTTCAACACCATCTTTGAATGATCATAACTTCCTCTACAAAATTCCAAATTTCACAAACTTTATGTCGATTACAAGGATTTTCAAAGATCTTTAATTCTAGAAAAGTTTCATCCGATTTTGAAAACCGAGTCAAAAGTTATGATCAGACAAAGTTTACCAAAAACCAACTTTTATCCAACTTCACAATTTCCACAACTTCTCATAAAACACAACCAAAACTATACCAAACCATTCCAAACTCACTTTCTCATCAAAATCAACATTTTATTGAACATTACACCAAGCTTACCACATCTTCCTTTACCATTCATCATCCTCAACCTTAACATCAACATATCACATTATAATCAATCCCCATTAACACTTTTCCAACTACATTACCAAATCATCAACATTAACATCACATATATCAACAAAAATCACTTCTCAACACTACAAATCATTAATCATAATCAAACTCAACAACCATCAATTTATCATCAATCAACATACAACAACATTCAACACTCATCAACCATTTTTAATTCAAACCTATCCTATGGGTCACTAGCCTAAGTGTCCATGAATATTATATACTACATAGAAGAAACCGAAACCATACCTTGGCCGATTCCCTATATGAACCAAAACTCCAAAATGTCACTAGTTGAGTTCCCCACCACAAGCAAGCCACCAATGCAACTCCAACAAACACCAACAAGCTTCAAACTCACAATAATCAAACTATATATGCATAAACCATCACAAATCAACCTAGGGTTCCATTTAAACATAATATCACAAGGGTTTAATGTCTCTTACCTTTTCCAACAGATTTGATAGCCAAAATCCAATGCTATGCAAGGATTAGAGCAAACCTAAACATCCAAAATCACAAAAACTCATTTAACCCAAAACCCTAATAAACCCGAAATGTTGAGGAGAAGAACTGAGAGGATTTCGAGCTTTTCATACCAATTTCTTATATGGGTTTTGTATAGCTCTTCACAAGAAACACGTAGCCGCTGACAGCACGCAAATCGGAGCACCTAGCCCGAGATATCGCGAAAAGAAGAGATATGTGAATAGTATTTTCTTCCTCTTCCTCCTCTCCTCTCAATTTCTGCTCTGTGTGTGTGTTTATGAGATGAGGGTTCATTAATGAACCCTTATATATGTTGGACTTGGGTCCGGTCCAATCTGTTAGCGTTTTTAGCCCGTTTGGTCCAACTTCGGGCCAAACCTTTAAAGTTAACACCCGGTTTTCCATTTCTAATATTTTTCTAAGGTTTTCAACTGTTTTCACTTTTTCTCGTGCAGTACCGAGCATACTTGAACCAGTTCAATTGCCGGTTCTCGGTTTTTCACGATTTTTCGCAAAAAACACATTTTTTGACTCAAAAAATCCTACGGAGTCCAAAAATCATATTTAAATCCCTAAATTCTCATCCTAACTTTCTGGAATCTAATTTGGGCATTTAAATGATTTTATTCGTGAAAACTCCGGTTCTTACATTACCGGAGAATTGCGATGGTGCTATGTTATTGGCTATTATTCATATGTGAATATTGTGAATAGTTTAATTTTTGCTTGCTAGCTGCAGAATTTTGTTTCTCTTGTTTCCTATTAGTTTTTGTTTTATTTTCTTTTGCTATTATGAATTCTCATTCTCACTTTGGCTATGAGTTTGGTTCAAATTATGTTGTAGAAAATGGAAACTACAATGACAACATGCATCAAGAATGGAACAATCAAAGATGGGAGGAGTCTCAAGGAATTGATCACCCTTCCTGGCAACAACCTCCTCCGATCTCTTATAGGTATAATTCCACTCATAATGCATATTTATCTAATGGATGTGGTGATCCTCATTGTGGTTGTCTCCAACCACCACCATATGCCTATGAACCACCTCCTCAACATAGTTTTGAACCACTATACTCACAAGCCCCTTACCAGCAACCACCTCCATATGCCCACAATTCTTATCCACCATACCAACAACCATATGAGCCATATTTAGAGCCACCACCATTTTAATACAATTACCCCCAAGAACCACCTCAATATACATCACTTCCATACCCTTACCAATATGAACCACCTTCAAACTATGATACATTCTCTCCAAACAATGAACTCTTCCTTCCACCATTGCCTTCATTGGACGAATCTCTCAACCCCCTAGTGCAAGAATAAAAAGATCTCTATTCTCACCTTCAAAATCAAGAAGAAGAGCATAAGGGGTTAGAGGCCATGTTGGCCACTATGAAGGAAGCCATTAGTCGCGTAGCCTCCCACCTAAGCTCATACATTCTAAGTACTCCCGTTGACGAATGAGGAGGATCGACCAAGGAGCATAGTGAGGGAGTGAGTTTGGTGCTTCAAGGTGGAGAAGAGGAGTTGAAGCAAGGAGTGCAACAAGAGGAGAGGGTAGAGATGATTGAAAAGGAAGGAGTGGTTGAAGATCTAGGAGATGTTGGAAGTCCATGGGAATGTAGAATCATAGATCCCTCTTCCAAGAAGCTTGACATTGATGTTGAGAAGGGTGTGCAACCTCCAAGGCATATCATGGTGGAAAAATTTGAAGGGGTTGATCAAGAGATGGATTCAATCATTGAGAAAATCTTATTTACAATTGAATTCTCTCTCATTGGACATGAAATTGAGATTAAAGAAGAAGATGCACAACCTCCCATGCCCTTGGTGAGCAATGAAAAAGAGATTGAATTGGAGGGAAGCTACCAAGAGGAAGAGGTTGAAATTGAAGAAGCTTGTAAAGAGGTGGAGATAATCAAATAAGAGCACAAGGGAATGACACTTGCAAGACTATTGGAGATATCCCTTCCTAAGTCACCATCCTACACAACATTCAAGTGGGTAAAATCCTTATCCCTAAGCTTTACTTTCTCACTTGAATATGATTTTGATTGAAAATGATGGTCAACTTAGAGCTCTTTGTGGAGTTAAGAGTAAGAGAAAATTGTGTAGTGGTTGGAAAAATAATGTTAAGCTCATCAAGGTTGGAGGCTCAAGGTTTAGGAGCCATGGTTAGAATAGTGCTAAATTGTATGGGTCTAGGAGGAGAATTTGGTGCCTTAAGGAGAATTTGGCTTACCTACCACCCGGATGGAACAATAATGACCAATTAGAAGACCGGTGTGAAAATAAGATATAGGATCCTGGATCACAACATGAAGACCAATTTTGGGAGCTCATATCTTTGGAAGAACCTCACCCAAGCTTGGTGAAGGCGATTGGAAATTCTAACAACCGTTTGAGGAACAAGCATTCTTGGAAGTTCAAGGATGAATATAAGCATAAACCACCTTGACAAGGAGCCTCCCAAATGTCCAACTTAAGGACTTAAACTAAAAGTGCTAGGTGGGAGACACCCTACCATGGTAAACTCTTTCTATTCTCTTGTATATATAATCAAGGAGTGAATTGAGTTGCCATTGTTAGGTAGTTTTCTTCTTTGCATATTCTTGTTTTAGTGTTTTGGTTGTTAGTTTGTTTGGCTAGATTTGTGCCTTAAGTTGTAGAATAGTTGTTGTTAAATTGTATTTTGCTTGAAGTGTAAGTTTGGTTTGCTTTGTATCAGAAAATTTTTCAAAAACCAAAACAAAGTTGTTGTTAAATTTGAATTTTAGTTGCTTTAGAATGCTTATAGATTAGGAGAGTGCCTTGTTTCTATTTTATGCCCCTTTAAAAAAAAAGGTTACCCTACGCTTAAGCGTGGGCGACGCTTATGCGTCGAATGCCATATGGGGACTCTTGGTACAAAAACCAGAGAGTTGTTCGGGAATTGTACTGGTTTTGTACGAAAAGCACAATCTGGACCCACGCATATGCGTGGGCGACGCTTACGCATCGTTTGTCCCTGCTGCACCCCACGCATAAGCGTAAGCGTCGCCTCGCGCCCTGTTTCTTCTCCTTTCTCCTTTTTTTCTTCTTCCTTTTTCTTTTCTTCTTCTTTATTTCTACCTTTCTTCTTCTCTCTTCTTCCTTTCTTACTTTCTTCTTTTCCCTCTCTTCAAATAATAATAATAATAATAATAATAATAATAATAATAATAATAATAATAATAATAATAAATAAATAAATAAATAAATAAATAAATAAATAAAATTTTTTTCATTTTTTATTTTTCTCATCTTTCATTTTCTTTTGTTTATTGCATTTGCATACTTTTATTCATTGCATTTTAATTTTGTTCTTATAGCTTGTTCTTCTTTTCCTTTCTAAGTTTCTTATTTTAATAATGGTGTTGAATTTTCTTACTCAATTGTTGAGAATTTCTTGGTTAATCTTGGTGTCTCTTGACTTGTTTGATATTGATGGGTGATGAAATTTCTAAGTCAATGCTTAATCTTGTATGACTCTTGTGCTCTTTGTGCATTGAAATGAACTTGCATATCTTTCATGACCCACTTTTTCTTGTGGGAACTTGATGCTCAATATGCTCTTTATGCTTTGATTTTACTCTTGCATCAAGTATTAGTTAATATTCCCTTTGCCTATATTACTCTCTCACTTACATGCGTAGCTAACATGTAGTGAGAACCCTACTCTTATTTGGCATTAGCCCCTGCCTATGTTCTAATTGCTTTGATATCTTTGTGGTAGGCTTATTTTTTTTTCTTTTTCTCTCCTTTTAGGTTGGCCACCAAGAAGGAAAGGAAAGAAAAAGCTTCAAAATGGGGCAACAAACAAGTCTATCTGCACAACCCTTTAAAGAAACTTATCAGTTGTAGCAACCCATCCACCTTGCTTTTCTTTGTATGCACCGAGGACGGTGCAAATTTTTAAGTGTGGGGAGGTCGTCCGACTGATCTCCATGGGTAACAATTTCCTTTTTCAATACCAATTCTTAATTTTCTTTGTTAGTTAGTTATCGCATTGCATGTTAGTTAGAATTTGTACATATTTTTACCACTTCCTTTTTATGTTAGGACTACTTCGTTAGGATGATGATTTCTCTTCCAAGAAAAATTGTTTTAGGGCACCCTACCAATTAAAATTTTTTGTTGAACTTGCTTGAAGAATTTATTTTAGAACATGGTTTTTGAGCTAAGAACACAAGCATGTGAATTTTGAGCCCAATTGCGTGGTTACATCATATAACCACTTATTTATTCTTGTGTGTATTATTCTCTTTCTATGATTGTAATCCTTACTTTGTTTGATTCTATATGTCCATTGTTCTGTGTATGAATGCATTTATATGATTGAGGCCATCATTTCATTTAGCTCACTTACCCAAATAGCCTACCTTTCATCAACCATTGTTAGCCAATTTTGAGCCTATTTAATCTCTTTTGTTCTTAATTTTAGCACATCACTACCCCTAAATGAAAAATAATAAATGTCCCTTAATTTGGATCTTTGATTAGCTTAGGCTAGTGAGGGTGTATATCATTTGGGTATGGAAAAATTGGGAACATTGGTTGAGGTAAAAGTATATTTTGTATTTTTGTTGAAAATTATGGGATTGGGTACATATTCATGCACTAAATGTAAAACCATATGTATTGATATGTTTGTATATATTTTAAAGAAAAAAAATGTAGAAAAGTATATATAAAAAGAAAAAGAAATAGAAAAATACATAGAAAAAGAAAAGCAACAAAAAGGGGACAAAAATGCCCGAAAGTAAAGTAACAATAACAATGCATATGGAATGTGAATTAAAGAGAATGCATGAGTATGTGAAAAAAAGTGGGAATCATGGGTAGCTAGGCATTGTATTAGAAATGTATAGGTTGTTATATGTGTTAGGCGAGAGCTTAGGTTAATCAAAGATTCAAATTTTAAGCTCACTTGACCATATGCATCCTTACCTTTACCCTAGCCCCATTATAACCTATGAATAAGTCCTCATGATGAATGTATGCATGCATTGAATAATTGTTGATTGTTAGAAGAAAAACAAATCTTAGAAAGCATGAGTAGAAGAGAATTGAGTGAATCAACCCTATACACTTGAGCAACTAGAGCGGATACACTTCTGGTGAGGGTTCGATGCTCAATTCCTTGTTCCTGGCTTTCATGAGCTTTCTTCTTGCAAGTCTATTTGAACATCATTTTGATATTTGAATTGGTAGAGTTGTGAGTCGTCATATGACCTTAGCCCCACATGTTCATATATGTTCTTGGAGATCGATTCACTTTTAACCAAGTAGGTAGAATCACTTTGCATTTAGTTGCATTCATATAGATAGGTGCATATAGTTTCTTTGCATTGAATAAATGTTCATACCCCCTTTTTTTGTCCTTCTTTATTCTTAGCATGAGGACATGCTTGGTTTAAGTGTGGGGAGGTTTGATAAACCCCAATTTTGTGGTTTATCTTGTGCTTAATTTAGGGGATTTTATCAACTTTTCTCACATTTATTCAATAAAATAGCATGGTTTTGTAATTCTCCCTAAATTTGTCCTTAAGTGTGAAAACATGTTTTTTAGGCCTTAAAATAGCTAAATTTAATTCACTTTAATTCTGTTCGATGCCTTGATATGTTTGTTAAGTGATTTCAGGTTTAGAAGACAAAGATTGGATTGAAGGAATGAAGAAAAAGCATGCAAAGTGGGAGGACTCATGAAGAAATGAAGGAATTGCTACGCTATCAATCCTGACCTCTTCGTACTAAAACAATCATAACTTGAGCTATAGAGATCCAAATGAGGCGGTTCTAGTTGCGTTGGAAAGATAACATCTAGGGCTTCAAAATGATATGTATTTTTCCATAGTTGCCTTGCAGTTAGGTGATACGCACGTGTCGCTTATGCGTGCACGTCGCAGGATCAGCGTGGGCCATTTTAAGCAACTCGTGGCCAGCGATTTCTGAAGCATTTTGGGCCCAATCCAACTCATTTCTGATGCTATTGAACCCAAGGATTGAAGGGGAATGAACCAAGGAGTCATAGTTTAGTTTTTCACCATGTTTTAAGGTAGAATTCTAGAGAGAGAAGCTCTCCCTTCTCTCTAGAATTTAGGGTAGTTTAGGTTTAATTCTCTTAGATCCAATTTTTAATTCTTGTTTTGATTTAGTTGTCCCTTTTAATTTCTTGTTGTTACATCTTTACTCTTATAGTTTTACTTGTGATTTCTTATTTTGCTCTCTTTTATGTTGATGAACCATTGTTGGATCTTAATTTTCTTTAATGCAATTTTATGTTTCCATGCTCTTCTATGTTTATCTTCATTGTTATTGTTGATTTCTTGCTTATGTTAGTTGCAGCTTTTATTAATTCTTGTATTTTGTGATGTTTACTTTTATTGCACTCTAGGTGTTTGTTAAAATGCTTTCACTAGTTTTTGAGTAGTTTTATTGACTCTTGGCCTAGGCTAAGAGAATTGAGTGACCTTGAGTCATTGAGTCTCATTGAATTGGTGATTTGAAAACCGTATGTGGTTAATTTGATAACCATTGACTCTAGCCTACTACTAAGTCAATTAGTAGCTAGGTTAGGACTTATGGATTGATGTTGATCAAGCCTATTTGACGTACTTAATGCATTGAAGTAGACATTATACTTACTTCAAGCATAGGAGTAGACTAAATGGGTTGGTCCCTCATAATTATCAATATTTGGTTTGTAGACAAGGATGGTAATCTCAATTACCTATGTCTAGCCAAGAGTTCTTCCTTTCTTTTATTAATTCTTGTTATTTACATTTCTTGTTATTTACTTTTCTTGTTAACTACAAATCAAACCCCTTGCATCTTCATAGCCAATAATTGATCACTTCATTGCAATTCCTTGTGAGACGACCCGATGTTTAAATACTTCGGTTAATTTTCATTGGGGTTTGTACATGTGACAACCAAAATACTTTTTTAAATTTGAATTGAGTATTGTTAGTTGGTTGGGAACTATACTATCAACGAAATTATTTTGAATGAAATTCCTAACCATATGAAAATGCTCTTTTTCACTTCTTAGCTGTAGTATCTATTTATGTTGCATGCATGCCACGACCTTCGGAGTTCATTTTCCCTGAGGTCGAACACTTTAAAGTAACCCTTTTTCAAGACTTTAATGATCTTGTAAGGTTCTTTTCCAGTTTGCAGCCAACTTTTCTTCGCCTGACTTCTGTACACCAATGTCATTTTGGATTAATATAAGATTGTTTGTGGCGAGGTTTCTTCTGATGACTTTCTTATTGTACCTTATGATCATTTTTTTCTTTAATGCTTCCTCTCTTAATCGAGCTTTCTCTCAAACTTCCGGAAGGAGATCGAGTTCTTCCATCTGAGCTAAGACGTTTCCTACTTCATTGTAGAATTTAACCCTTGGACTTTCTTCATTGACTTTTATGGGAATCATGGCTTCTATACCATAAGCAAGTTGGAATGGGGATCTCCAGTTGTTGAATAGGGAGTTGTCCGATATGCCCATAAGACTTAGGAAAGCTCTTCGGCCCATGCACCCTTTGCATCTTGTAGTCTTCGCTTGAGCCCGACCAGTATGACTTTGTTCACAGCTTCTGCTTGTCCATTGGCTTGAGGATGCTCTACTGACGTAAACTAATGCTTAATCTTGAGGCTTGCCACCAAACTTCTGAATGTTAAGTCAGTAAACGGGGTACCATTGTCTGTGGTAATGAAGTATGTGACTCCAAACCGGATAACAATGTTCTTATAGAGAAATTTCTGACTTCTTTTGGTCGTAATATTCGCCAGAGGTTCTACCTCAATCCATTTAGTAAAATAATCAATTCCGACTATAAAGTATTTTACCTGTCTGGGTGCTTGAGGAAATGGTTCGAGTAGATCCAGGCCCCATTTTGTGAATGGCCAATGTGAGGTGATGTTGATAAACTCTTTTGGTGGTGCCACATGGAAATTAGCATGTTTTTGGCAAGGCTGGCATCTTTTAACAAAGTCAGCGGTCTCTTTTTGTAAGGTCGGCCAGTAGAAGCATGCTCAGAAGATTTCTTAGCTATCAATCTAGCCCCCAAGTGATTTTCACAAATGCCACTATAGACTTCTTCTAAGACTTCTTCTGTCGATGAGGTAGGGACGCACTTTAGTAAGGGTGTTGAGATTTCTCTTCTATAGAGTACATTGTGAACTAAAGTATAGTTTTGTGCATCCCTTATGAGTCTCCTCGCCTCTTTTTCTTTTTCTGGGAGGACATCAAATTTGAGGTATTTGATGATGGGAGTCATCCAACCCAAATTTAGGTTTGTGATTGTCAGCGCATCCGACTTGTCGATTTCTTTGATCACCGATGGGGTATGGAGAATTTCCTGGATTAGACTCTTATTATTGCCCCCTGGCTTAGTGCTAGCCAATTTAGAGAGGGCTTCAGCTCGACTGTTTAACTCCCGAGTTATGTGCCTGACTTCTACTTCCTGGAATTGAGCTAATTGTTCTAGTGCTTCTTCTAGGTACTTCTTCATGTTGGAGTCTTTTTCTTGGTAGATCCCATTTATTTGAGAAGTTATTACTTGAGAGTCACTAAATACTATTAACTTTACTACTCCGACTTCTTTGGCTAGCCTCAAGCCAGCAAGCATGACCTCATATTCTGTTTGGTTGTTGGAGGTTGAAAATTCAAATTTTAGTGAAAGCTCTATCCGAGTTCCTTCTTTATTCTGAAGAATGATTCCTACTCCATTTTTGGCTTTGTTTAATGATTCATCTACATACAGATGCCAGGCTGTAGGATCTCCTTGGGATCCTGTATACTCGTCCAAGAAGTCAACTAGGTATTGTGATTTGATCATTGTACGAATTCCGTATTTTAGATCGAACTCGGACAATTTTACATCCCATTGTAGCATTTGACTTGCGATGTTCGTCTTTTAGAGGATGTGCTTCATGGGTTGGTTAGTTCAGACTTTTATAATATGAGCTTGAAAATAAGGTCAGAGTTTTCTGGATTCGAGAATGAATGCGTAAGCAAACTTTTCTATTTTTGATAAGTCAGTTCTGCCCTTTGTAAGACCTTGCTGGTAAAGTAAATAGGTAATTGTCCGTGCTTGTCTTCTCGCACGAGAGCGGAGGCTTTGGCCCTGCTTACTACTACCAAGTATAATATGAGCTCCTCTCCTTCTTCAGGTCGGGTAAGGATTAGGGGCTGACTCAAGAAGTTTTTGAAGTCTTAAAAAGCTTGTTCAGATTCCTGAGCCCACTCGAATTGGCATCCTGATAAACCCCAATTTTGTGGTTTATCTTGTGCTTAATTTAGGAGATTTTATCAACTTTGCTCACATTTATTCAATGAAATAGCATGGTTTTGTAATTCTTCCTTAATTTGTACTTAAGTGTAGAAACATGCTTTTTAGGCCTTTAATTTGCTAGTTTTAATTCACGTTTGATTCCACTAGATGCCCTGATGTGTTTATTAGTGAATTCAGGTTGAAAAGGCCAGGAATGAATCAAAGGAATGAAGAGAAAAGCATGCAAAGTGGAGAATTCATGGAAAAACAAGGATTTGGCGTGCATTCATCGACGCGCACGCGTGGAGATAAGGTCACCAGGCGACGCGTACGCGTGACCCATGCATACGCGTCACAGCTCGCACGTGACCTCATTAAAGTGAAAACACTGGGGGCAATTTCTGAGCTTTCCAGGCCCAAATCCAACTGATTCCAGAGACTATTTCATGCAGAATTGAAGATTGAACAAAGGGGGGAGCACTTAGAATAGTTATGATGAGTCTTTAGTTAGTTTTCTAGAGAGAGAAGCTCCTTCTTCTCTCTAGAATTAGATTAAATTCTCTTAGATCTAGGGTTAATTTCTTGTTTTCATCTTGTTTTCCTTGCAATTCCTTATTGTATTGTCTTGATTTTCCTATTTTCTCTTGTTAATTTCTCATTTTGGTTACTTTTTATGTTGTGAACACTCTTATCAATTTCAATTTCCTTTAATACAATTTGAGGTATTTCATGTTCAATGTTGTTTAATTGAGTTGTTGTTATTATTTCCTTGCAATTGGGTAGTAGCAGATTTTACTATTTTCTTGCAATTTATAATATTTCCCTTCTATGCCTTCCAAGTGTTTAACAAAATGCTTGGTAGGATGTTAGTGTAGCTTTTTGAGCATTCTTGGTTCGGAGAGAGAAATTAGGCAATCTTGAGTCATTAATACCCAATTTAGATTGATGATCTAGGGTTGTTAGTTAATATTGTTTCCATTGACTCTAATCTCTTGCTAATTTAATTAGTAGGTTGATTAGGACTCTTGGATTGAGATTAATTAGTCTTATTTGACTTTCTCTCATGTGAAGATAATTTTATACCTTCTTCCATTGTTAGAGATGACTAAATAGATAAGCTCTTGATAAGCATTGTATGATCATTAATGACTAGGATAGAAAGCTTAACTCTCAACCCTTGCCATGAATGTCTCACTTTAGTAATTGTTTCTTTAATTGTTTGATTTACACTTCTTGCACTTTTACCACCCCACCCCCCTTTTGATACCATAACCAATAGTACGTATACCTCACTGCAGTTCCTTGAGAAGACGACCCGAGGTTTGAATATTTCGGTTATTTTTATTGGGTTTGTACTTGTGACAAAACCATATTAAAACTTTGATTGAGCATTGCTTGTCGGTTGGTAACTATACTTGCAATGAACTTATTTCCTCTAACCGAGAAGAAATTCTTAGCCGACGGTTATGCTCTTTCACATCCCCTCTTAAGTATTAAGAATAGATGTAAAGATTTTAGAGCTGACCCCTTGCCAAGAATCTGGATAAGGCTACCAGCCTTCCATTTAGTTACTAAACTTCCTTTAGGCAGGTCGGGCTTTTCATCTTAAGTATTACTTTGCATTTATCCGGGTTGGCTTCAATGCCCCTTTGGGTAAGCATAAACCCTAAGAACTTCCTGAATTTTACTACGAAGGTGCACTTTGAGGGATTTAATCTCATCCTCTGCTACCTTATTGTGTTGAATACTTCTGTTAAGTCAGACAATATACTGGTTTCTTCTTTGGTTTTGATGAGTATGTCGTCCACATAGACCTCCATTAACTTCCCAAGGTATGGTAAAAACATCTTATTCATTAATGGTTGATACGTGGCTCCGGCATTCTTTAATCCGAAAGTCTACATGTAACAATAATTTGCTCTAGGAGTGATGAAAGAAGTCTTTTCTTGATCCAACTTGTACATCGGAATTTGGTTGTATCCGCAATATACATCCATAAAAGATAAGTATTTGTAGCCAGAAGTAGAATCTACTAGAGCGTCTATGCTGGGGAGATGGTAAAGATCCATGGGATAAGCTTTATTGAGGTCGGTATAATAGACACACATTCTCTACTTTCCATTTTGTTTTTTCACAAGCACTGCATTGGCCAGCCACAAGGGATACTTTACTTCCCTTATGAACCCGGCTTCTAACAAGGCTTGGACCTGTTCTTCAATGACTTGTGCTCTTTCTGCACCGAGCTTTTGCCATTTCTATTAGACAGGTTGTGAACCTGGGTAAACAACAAGGTTATGATTCATCAGGTCGGCATGTACCCCGAGCATGTCGGAGGCCTTCCATGAGAAGAGGTCGGAATTTTCTCATAGGAGCTTGATGAGATTTACTTTTAATTGTTTCTCTAGGTTATCCCCTACACTTGTTTTTCCGACATGATTTCCAATTTGGACCTCCTCAGTCTTTCCGTTAGGTTGTGGCCTCAGCTCTTCTCGGACTTGAACACCACCGAGCTCAATGGTGTTGACCTCTTTCCCCTCTGTGTAACCTCACAGATTTAGACTTTCATTGTAGCATCTTCTTGCTAATTTCTGATCTCCTCTCACGATGGCTATTCCCTCCGAGGCCAGGAACTTCATATAGAGATGAGGAGTAGAAACAACTGCAGCAAGTCAGTTTAGAGTTGTCCGACCTATCAAGGCATTGTAGGCTGATGCTACGTCAACCACTATGTAGTATATACTCAAGGTTCTTGACTTTGTACCTTTACCAAAAGTGGTGTGTAAGGGACTGATGCCAAGAGGCTGAATTGGCATATCCCCCAAACTAAAAAGAGTTTTAGGGTATGCCCAAAGTTCCTGATGTGTGGAAAACGATCCAACACAAAACTCACCGGCAAGTGTACCGGGTCGCATCAAGTAATAATAACTCACATGAGTGAGGTCGATCCCACAGGGATTGAAGGATTGAACAATTTTAGTTTAGTGGTTGATTTAGTCAAGCGAATCAGGTATTGGTTGAGTGGTTTATAATTGACAGAAGCTAAATTTCATGAATTGTAAAGGGAGAGGGAAGAATTGCAGTAAATTAAAGAGAACAGAAAATAAAAGTGCTGAATCTTAAAGAACAAGTAAATTAAATTGCAGAAACTTAGATTGCAAGAAATGTAAATAACTGAATCTTAAAGTGCAAGAAATGTAAATTGCTAGAATTATAAAAGGGATTGGGAGTTGGGATTATAGAATTTAAACAAGCAGAAGTAAATTGCAACAAACAGAAGAGCAAAAGATGAATTGAATTGAAGTAGATTTCAAACAGAAGAGTAAAAATGCTTTGAGAATTAAAACAGAAAGTGACCGATGCTTAATTGCAGCAATTAAAAGAATGTTGAAGATCTCAGGAGTGGAAGAGACTAGAGAACAAGTCTAGATCTCAAATCCTTCCTTGATCCAACAAGAACAATTGCAAAGAAAATGGAAAAGTAAATTGCAGAAGAAAAGAAGAGGTGAAGGCAGTAAACAGAATTTGAAATGCAAGAATTATGCAGAAATATTAAACAAGAGATCTCAAGGTGAGATTGAAATAGAATTTCTTCAATTCTCCACCCAAGATCCAAGACAAGAAGTAAAGAGTGCTCAAGCAAGAACCAAGAAGAAGAGAGATCAATTCTCCTTCCAAGTTCTCAGAAATCCAAATTCAAAGTAAAACTCTCAAAATTACAAAAGATGAAAATTCTCAAAGAAGCAAAAGGTAAAAAAGTGTGCCTCTACTAAATCAAACTAACACCTATTTATACACTTCCTAATTTGGATCTAAGAATTTAGGTGGGCTCTCATAATTGGTGAAGAAATGAATTAATTTGGATTTTTAGTTCAATTTTCAGCCCATGGTGCACCTTTCAGGGGAAGGTTCGGCTCTTGGCAAGAGCTTTGGCCAAGAGCTTTGGTTCCCTTCCTTGTTTAAGTGCGCACGGTCCTTCCCTTGTGACAAGAGAACAAAGCTCTTTGCAAGAGCTTTTGAGCTCTTGGCAAGAGCTTTGGCTGTCCTTGAGGTTCCTGGTTCAAGCCTTGGGTGAAGCACTTGTTGCTCATTTTCCTTGGCACAAAGGTAACGCCCAAAGTCTCCCTTCCTTGAGGAGCCCGGTTCAATCCTTGGGGAGTGCAAAAGCTGCCCATTTTTCATGGCACAAGAGTAGCACCGAAAGCTTTGCTTCCTTGAGGAACATGGTTCGAATCCCATGGAGTGAAAACAAGCCAATTTTGGCTTATTTTTCTTGTAAAGTAGCGCTTCACTCTCCCCCTTTGGTCTTGAGTTCAAACCTTGGTGAGTACATTAGTGAGCTTTTCTTCCTTGATTTTCTTCAAAGCATGCCCGAAAAAGCTCTTGGGCAAAGCTCTTGGCAATAGCTTTGCATGTGAGCTTGCCTTGCTTCCTTCTTCCATGTGCTTTTGATAAAGCTCTTAGCAAGAGCTTTTAAGCTCTTGGCTCTTGATTATTTGAATGAAAGCTCTCCACAAGAGCTTTAATGCTCTTGGCAAGAGCTTTATGCCATTGTTTCTTGAATGCATCCACGCTTCTCCTTCTTTGAGCCACGCTTCTCTTCCTTGTGCCACGCTTTCTTTCTTTGCTTAGATCATGCTCCTTAGGCTATGCTTTTCTTATTTTTTTATTTTCTTCACCTACAAGTAATCAAAACAACCAATCAAAGTATCACAAAATTCACAAAGCTTAAAAATTCATTTAAAACTAATTAATTTTAGTTTAAACTTCATGATTTTGTATCAATTAAAGGGTGGTTGATTGATTCAAAGAAATCATGCAATTCCATTCCAAATTACTTACTTACAATGTAAGAAAGTGCATAAAACCTATTAAAACCAAAGAAAAAAGACTATTAAAACTAGGCTAAGATGACTTGTCATCACAACACCAAACTTAAAACTTGGTTGTCCCCAAGCAAGCATCAAACATAAGAGTAAATGAAATGAAATAGAGAAGTGTGCATATCCTTATTAGGCATATAGTTGAACTTGGTTCATGGGGTTTTTATGCAGACAACGATGGCTCATTTATTGCTTGCTGTTACATAAGAGATGTTTCCTCAAGGACTCACTAAGTTTGCTATTATAAGGCTTTACTTTTGCTTGTTCCCTTGCTAACTTTTCCTTCTTTGTTTTGCTCAGAGAGATTATTGTTCTTTGAAGGCTTGGTGTCAAATGTTGCAGCAGCCTTTGGCTTAATTTTGCTCAACATTCCTTCACCACAGACACATGGCTCACCCTTTTCTTCCTAGGATCATTGATGCCCAACATCTCTTTGAATAACTAAGTGTTTTGTAACTAGGTTGCTCTTTATTGTGGACTTTCAGTTGGCAATCCCAAATCAATTGATCTAAGTGGCCAAGTTTTGAAATACGCCTTAGAACTTACTTGTCCAAGCATATCCTAGCACAAAAACACCACAGGCATGTGTCCTAGGGTCCAAGTTATTGGTGCCTAGCCTTATTATTTATTTCTTTGCCACTCTTGGCTTTTTCTCTTTCTTTTTCTTTCTATTTTATTTCATTCTCAAGGGATCTTTTAATGATACAAGCATTTATAACAGCAAACTAGTTCCTTCTTCAAAGAGCATACCATTATGCAGCATTTATTTTATGAGCCATGCATTAAATCAACAAATACCACCACTAACTTTCATTCTAACTTATGTAACATTGGATATTTACTTTTCTAAATCAACCATTTTTTTTTCTTTTATTCAAGCAGCAGGGGAACAAAACAAAATCTAAGATAGTGAGGGATGACACTCATTATGCAGATTACTTTCTTCAGCAAAAATTCTCACTTGCAACTAAATGAACACTTTAGCCAGACATGAAGGAATCTCTAAATTGAAACATTTCACAACAATAAAGATAAAGTGTAAATACAACCTGTTGGGTTGCAGCTTTTCATTCTTCTTTCTGTTGTGTCCCTTTTGAGTCATAATGCAGATTGTCTTCAGATGTTGGCCATATTCCTGCATGAGTCTCAAAAGTTGCTTGCTTCTCAAGCCCTTAAGGTATCTGGTTAATCTGCCAATCTTGTTCATGGGCTTTTGAACTTACTTTGGTGTGTGAACACCAAACTTAGTTCCTTGCCAATATTTCTCATGCCACAATTTAACTATATGTGAAATTCTTTTTCTTTTTCAAAAGCAATAAAACTAATAACTAGAAAACAGCAGAATAGTTAACTAGTTTATCTAAATGCTTGAAGCTAGCATTATGCAGAAGGTGAGACTATGTTTTATTATGAGATTTTGGTGGAACACCAAACTTAGAATCCTTCATTCTCCCTTATATTGTTTTGGTGTGCAACACCAAACTTAGCTTCTTGCAATATAGATAAGTCTAATTAACCTTTTTATTGAAATAGCTATGAAGAGTGAACTACCTCAGGTTGAGTTGCCTCCCAACAAGCGCTTCTTTATTGTCACTAGCTTGGCATCTCATCCTTTGATCATGGGGGGTTGAAAATCATAGTGCCTCAGCTTTTCTCCTCTTACTATGAACTTCCTTCCGGTCTCCTCTTTGATGATCTCTAGGTGTTCAAGTGAAAGAATCTGGTTCACAATATAGCACTAAGATAATTGTGAAAACACCTTCATTGGTTGGGTGTTTAACATCACTTTATCCTCTAGTGAGAAGCCTTCAGTGGGGATATTCTTGTTTCTCCACCCTTTTGGCCTCTTTTTCTTTTCTTTCTCAGAAGATAATTCATGCCTTGGTGGCTCTTTATCTGGGGTGTTGAGTTTCTCATCTGGGAATTTTGGATCTAGTTCCTCCTTGATTTCTTTGGTCTGTTGCACCATTTCTACTTTTTTTAAGCATGGATTTAGAAGTCTTGGAGTTAACTCATTGACTGCTTCCTTCAGGCTTTGATCTCTAGCCTTATCCTTCATAAAATCTTCTTCTTGAATGGGCTCATGCAAAGTTTTAAAAACATGGAATGCTAGGTGCTCATCATGAATTCTCAGCAACAATTCCCCTTGTTCAATATCTATCAATGCTCTGCTCGTAGCTAGGAAAGGCCTCCCCAGGATGATGGGAGTGTTAGGGTCCTCTTCTATATCTGAGATAACAAAATCAGCTGGGAGAAGAAATTTTTCCACTTTTACCAGCACATTCTCTACAACTCCAAGTACTTGCTGAATGGACTTGTCAGCCATTTGAAGAGTTATTCGAGTGGGTTTCAGCTAAAAAATTTGAAGATTCCTCATAAGAGATAGAGGCATCAAGTTTATGCTTGCACCAAGGTCACAGAATGATTTCTCAATAGTTATGTTTCCTATGGTACAAGGTATATAAAACCTTCTAGGATCATCCTTCTTCTCTTGTAGTTGTGTTTCAAGGATGTTCTTATCTCTCTTTAAGCTTTTTGCATTCTTGGTCTCTCTATCCTCTTCACTTCTCTCTTCTGTCTCTTCTTGTGGAACTTCTCTGTTGTGTTCTTCCTGATTGATGACTTCCTTCTCCCCAGTCTTCTCACTTTCCACTATGATTGCTTTGCACTCCTCCCACTTTGTAGCTTTTCCTTTGTCCCTTGGGTGGGTTTGAGTGGCACTAGGGGATGCATTCGGTTGCTTCTCACCCATCTCTGTAATTTGTTTAGCTATTTGTTCCATATGCATCTCAAGATTTCTGATTAAAGCTCATTGGTTTTTACTTGTTATGGCTTGATCCTTTCGTGTTGCTTCCTAATCTTGTCTTGCCATCTCTTGATTTTTCATGAGTTTCTCCATCATTATCTCTAGACTAGAGATTCTTTGGGAGTCTGAATTTGGTTGTGGTTGTGTAAAATAAGATGGTTGTTGCTGGAAGTTGTTTGAACTATTTGTGGGGTTATTTTGTGGGTGGAATGTGGATGTGGAAGGTGGATGATAGTTGTTTTGGTATTTTCTATATGGATTGTGGGTTGTGTTTTGCTGGTTATTGTTCTGGTTGTTTCTTGAGTTGTTTTGGTTTGAATTCCTTTGCCATGGTTGTTGGTTTTGAGTATGGTTATCTCCCCATCTGAGATTTGGATGATTCTTCCAGGATGGATTGTAGGTGTCACCATAAACCTCATTTTGGCCTGAGCCTTGGTTGTGCACATATTGAGGTTGTTCCTGCTGTTGATCTTCTTGGTTTTCTTTATTTTTCCCCCATGGAGTTGATGGTTAGCTTGTGTTTACTGCTGCAACTTGGAGGCTATCAATCTTTTTAGCCATCTGCTCAAATTGTTGTTGAATATGCTGCTGCATTATCTTGTTTTGAGCTAGGATGGTGTCTACTCCTTCCAACTCCATCACTCCCTTCCTTTGTGATGGTTGGCGTTGCCTTTGGTGAGCAAAGAAATATTGGTTGTTAGCCACCATATCAATGAGATTTTGGGCCTCCTCTGCAGTCTTCATCAATTGTAAAGAGCCTCCTGCTGAGTGATCTAGAGCCTCTTGAGATTTCAATGTCAATCCTTCATAGAAGTTTTGGAGTTTATCCCATTCATTAAACATCTCTGGTGGACACTTCCTGAGTAAAGCTTTATATCTCTCCCATGCCTCGTAGATGGGTTCAGTGTCCATTTGTGTGAATGTTTGTACTTCAGTCTTCAACCTAATGATCTTTTGAGGTGGGTAAAATTTGGCAAGGAACTTGCTCACTAGATCATTCCAATTGTTGATGCTGTCTCTTGGAAAGGATTCCAACCATTGAGTAGCTTTGTCCCTCAGGGAAAATGGAAACAGCAACAATTTGTAACTGTCAGGATGCACACCATTGGTCTTCACTGTGTCACATATCCTCAGGAAGGTGGATAGGTGCTGGTTTGGATCTTCCAAGAGACCTCCTCCATAAGAATAGTCGTTCTGCACCAAGGTGATGAGTTGGGGCTTCAATTCAAAGTTATTTGCATCGAAATTTGGGGTAAGGATGCTACTCCCACAATGCCTTGGATTAGCAAATGTATATGAAGCCAATACTCTCCTTTGGGGCTGACCATTGTTGTTGGCCACTCCCACTTGTGAATTTGTTAGATTTTCCTCCATTTCTTGGTTCTCTTCTCAACCTCCAAAGTGTTTCAGGATCAAAAGGTGTGGAATCATCGCTTCTTCCTCCTGACATAAACACAGAACCAGGAACCATAATTAAACACTCTATTGCTAGAGTGAAGTTAGTGTTAGCTTAAGTAAAAATTGAAACAGTTAGTATGCTTAGTAAAAAGAAAAAGAAAAAGTGCTTAATCTAGACCACCACCTTACTTAATCATTGTTAATCTAATCAATCCCCGGCAACGGCGCCAAAAACTTGATGTGTAGAAAATGATCCAACACAAAACTCACCGGCAAGTGTATCGGGTCGCATCAAGTAATAATAACTCACATGAGTGAAGTCAATCCCACAGGGATTGAAGGATTGAGCAATTTTAGTTTAGTGGTTGATTTAGTCAAGCGAATCAGGTATTGGTTGAGTGGTTTATAATTGACAGAAGCTAAATTGCATGAATTGTAAAGGGAGAGGGAAGAATTGCAGTAAATTAAAGAGAACAGAAAATAAAAGTGCTGAATCTTAAAGAACAAGTAAATTAAATTGCAGAAACTTAGATTGCAAGAAATGTAAATAACTGAATCTTAAAGTGCAAGAAATATAAATTGCTGGAATTATAAAAGGGATTGGGAGTTGGGATTACAGAATTTAAACAAGCAGAAGTAAATTGCAACAAATAGAAGAGCAAAAGATGAATTGAATTGAAGTAGATTTCAAACAGAAGAGTAAAAATGCTTTGAAAATTAAAACAGAAAGTGACTGATGCTTAATTGCAGCAATTAAAAGAATGTTGAAGATCTCAAGAGTGAAAGAGACTAGAGAACAAGTCTAGATCTCAAATCCTTCCTTGATCCAACAAGAACAATTGCAAAGAAAATGGAAAAGTAAATTGCAGAAGAAAAGAAGAGGTGAAGGCAGTAAACAGAATTTGAAATGCAAGAATTATGCAGAAATATTAAACAAGAGATCTCAAGGTGAGATTGAAACAGAATTTCTTCAATTCTCCACCCAAGATCCAAGACAAGAAGTAAAGAGTGCTCAAGCAAGAACCAAGAAGAAGAGAGATCAATTCTCCTTCCAAGTTCTCAGAAATCCAAATTCAAAGTAAAACTCTCAAAATTACAAAAGATGAAAATTCTCAAAGAAGAAAAAGGTAAAAAAGTGTGCCTCTACTAAATCAAACTAACACCTATTTATACACTTCCTAATTTGGATCTAAGAATTTGGGTGGGCTCTCATAATTGGTGAAGAAATGAATTAATTTGGATTTTTAGTTCAATTTTCAGCCCATGGTGCACCTTCCAGGGGAAGGTTCGGCTCTTGGCAAGAGCTTTGGCCAAGAGCTTTGGTTCCCTTCCTTGTTTAAGTGCGCACGGTCCTTCCCTTGTGACAAGAGAACAAAGCTCTTTGCAAGAGCTTTTGAGCTCTTGGCAAGAGCTTTGGCTGTCCTTGAGGTTCCTGGTTCAAGCCTTGGGTGAAGCACTTGTTGCTCATTTTCCTTGGCACAAAGGTAACGCCCAAAGTCTCCCTTCCTTGAGGAGTCCGGTTCAATCCTTCGAGAGTGCAAAAGCTGCCCATTTTTCATGGCACAAGAGTAGCACCTAAAGCTTTGCTTCCTTGAAGAACATGGTTCGAATCCCATGGAGTGAAAACAAGCCAATTTTGGCTTATTTTTCTTGTAAAGTAGCGCTTCACTCTCTCCCTTTGATCTTGAGTTCAAACCTTGGTGAGTGCATTAGTGAGCTTTTCTTCCTTGATTTTCTTCAAAGCATGCCCGAAAAAGCTCTTGGGCAAAGCTCTTGGCAAGAGCTTTGCATGTGAGCTTGCCTTGCTTCCTTCTTCCATGTGCTTTTGGATAAAGCTCTTAGCAAGAGCTTTTAAGCTCTTGGCAAGAGCTTGGCTCTTGATTATTTGAATAAAAGTTCTCCACAAGAGCTTTAATGCTCTTGACAAGAGCTTTATGCCCTTGTTTCTTGAATGCATCCACGCTTCTCCTTCTTTGAGCCACGCTTCTCTTCCTTGTGCCACACTTTCTTTCTTTGCTTAGATCATGCTCCTTAGGCTACGCTTTTCTTATTTTTTTCTTTTCTTCACCTACAAGTAATCAAAACAACCAATCAAAGTATCACAAAATTCACAAAGCTTAAAATTCATTTAAAACCAATTAATTTTAGTTTCAACTTCATGATTTTGTATCAATTAAAGGATGGTTGATTGATTCAAAGAAATCATGCAATTCCATTCCAAATTACTTACTTACAATGCAAGAAAGTGCATAAAACCTATTAAAAACAAAGGAAAAAGACAAGTAAAACTAGGCTAAGATGACTTGTCATCAGTTCCCTTTCTTCCAACCCCAATTTATCAAAAGTGGGTTTGAACAAGATATCAGTCGAGCTTCCTTGACCCACCAGGATTCTGTGGAGGTTTGCATTAGCAAGTATCATTGTAATCACGATGGAATCGTCGTATCCTGGTGTTATCCCTTGCACATATTCTTTTGTGAAGATAATGGTAGGCAGGTTGGGAACTGGAGCCTCTTCCCTGACTTGGTAAACTTTATTTAAATGTCTCTTGTGGGAGGATTTGGTTATGCCACCTCTTGCAAATCCTCCAGCTATCATGTGAACGTGTCTATCTGGAGTTCGGGATAGCTGATCTCGTCGACTCCTGTCTTCTTTCTCACTTTTCCTTTTTCCTTGATTATCTGATCTTTTTGCCAAGTACCTCTCCAATTGACCTTCCCTGGCCAGTTTTTTCATAACATTTTTCAAGTCGTAACAATCATTGGTGGAATGTCTATATATCTTGTGGTATTCACAATATTCTATCCAACTTCCACCTTTCTTATTTTTGATGGACCGAGGAGGTAGAAGCTTATCGATATGGTAGATCTCCCTGTAGATATCAACAAGGGAGACTCACAAGAGAGTGTAATAATGATATCTTCGTGGCTTATTCTGTAACACCCTAAGTTTTAGTACCTCATGATCGTACTAAAAGCTCAAGCGTTACTTACCTTTGAACCATTTTATTCTATACTATTTTTATTTAATATTGAGCCTTCACGAATACGAACCGAAACTTTCACCAAGAAAACGAAGAGTCGGTACTTTAAATTATTTAATCACAAAATTATATATATCCACGTAGCATTATATACATAGACTTACTCAAAGATCCTCAAATACAATTCTTACCCCTCTAAAAACTAAAACAATAAATGACGAGGGGTAAATAAAATCTAACAACTCAACTTGTAAATAGAATCTTCTATGCTCTTGTAGTTCCGCACTAAGCCTTCACACCTGTAGCTGAAAGGGGGTGGAGATAGGGGGTAAGAACTGGGAAGTTCTTAGTAAGGTCGGGGTGTATAGTTATATCCATTTAATATATACTTGGTCAGCAACAACAGTCAACAAAGTATGAGCCAATTCAACAATTATAGAACACAAAACCCAATCACAAGCACACACAATCATAGAAAACACACTCACAAACAAATATGCGCAAACAAATATGATGCATGTCTATCCCTAGTGCAGGTAATGAACTCATCTATCGGTTTCAACCCGCTCCAAACGTAACTCAGCAACCTTTGTTTGAGTTTGGTTTACAGTGTCATAACCTCTGTAAGCAACCTCTATCTTACAGGTGCGACTCTCTTGAGCCGATGTATGCAAACATAACCTCTGTAAGTAACCTCAATCTTATAGGTGAGGCTCTCTCTGGCCAATGTATGTATCGATAACCTCTGTAAGCAACCACTGTCTTATAGGTGCGACCATCCCCTGGATCGGCCGATGTATCTCTGGAAAGTAAATCTCAGTGCCAAACAATACTTCTACTTATCCCCTTTTCGTTTCGTTCTTTCTTTCGTTTCTTTTATTCCCACTCTCTACTCTCCTGTGGCAGAGGTTCTTTAGATTCTTTTAATCATTGCTCTCTACTCTTCTGTGACAGAGGTTTCTTTAATATTTTTCTTTCCTTTTCTTTTCCTTCTTCTTATTCTTTTCTTTCCTATTATTCTATAATATAAATTATTTTCGCATTATTCTCTCGCCTCTCACTAAGTGTCTTATGGATAAGAATTATAAAGTTCTTTAATTAAATTTGTGTTCTCTAAAGCTTTTAGGATTACTTTACTTGTTTGCTTACTCATTAATATTACACATTATAATATTCTTACAAATAATATCTTTGATAAATACTAATTATAATAATGATTTATTTTAATATAAATGAGTAATTTTAAAGAAGTATTCAAAATAATATTTATAATCTTCTTTTAAAACTTAGTTTATAAAACCTTATTTTTAACCTTTTATTAATTACTTTCTAAATCACGAACTTTTTAATATTCTATTTTCAACCTCAATATTTTATAAAATTATATTTGAACCATCACTTATTTTCATATTTATAAAAATAACCTGAATTTTTATAAAATATCCATTTTATCCCTAAACTTTACTTATTACCCGTAATACCCAAAAACTTATATAATTATAAATTTTACCTTGATTTTATATACAAATACAATGTTACCCTTTAAAAATAAAATTTAATTACTAATCTCCCTCTCATACTAAAATCGAAACTCTTAACCTTTTTCTTTCAAAATATTGCTTGTATTTTAGTCTGTTTTTTAGTCTTTCAGTTACCGATTTTTCTCAACATTTAATTTAATCTTTCAACTACTAAATCTCATCAATTTTCTCAAAATACCACATCACAACAGTCCCCAAAACCATTAAAATAACCACATTTGAGCTGTTTCTTATAGCCAAACCAACAAATCACAAGTAACAACAATAATTCAACATAAACTCATTCAAACTCAATCAATAATCAACCAAATCAATATTCAATTATCAAATTCACATTTAATTATTATAAAATTACCAAACCCTACCTCAGTGTGAAATCAAGATACTCGAGGCTCCGGAGAAGCTTTCTGACCGAGCTACTGAAGAAGAAAACATCAGAAATCGCTTGTACCTCCTAAAATCCTAATTGGCCGAACTCAAGAAAAAGAGGAGCTATGTCACCGTTAACTTCTACAGGACAAAAGTAACACCAATGTGTAGAGGAGGAGGATATGAACACTTTTACCGAATTAAATTTTTTTATTGAAGTTATGGATCACAAAAAATCGAGCGTCGAAGGTTAAAAGTTTCACGAAAATCTCTCTCTCACCCACAGGATCATTTCTCTTCCTCAAATCCCATTCGGTGGATAATGAATGGAGGAAGCATGTGTGTGTGTGTGTGTGTGTGTGTGTGTGGCTATTCATAAGCCACGTTAGGCTTTCTTTGTTTCAAATAATAATAATAATAATAATAATAATAATAATAATAATAATAATAATAATAATAATAATAACAACTTTAATTTTTATTTAATTAAAATATTTTTTGATAAATAATTTAAATTTAATAAAATAAGTAATAATTAAATTAAATTTCAATAATCATAAAATTTTATTTAATTATTTTTGTTAAAAATATTTTTTTTAAAAAATTACATCTCAATATAATATAATAACTTATAAATAGTTAATTATTTAATTTTCAAAAATTCGGAGTCTTACATGTTCGAACTATACTCATCTTTTTTCTCTACTTCTTTATCTCAAGCATGGTAAGGA
Source organism: Arachis ipaensis (assembly GCF_059453495.1). NCBI lineage: Eukaryota > Viridiplantae > Streptophyta > Magnoliopsida > Fabales > Fabaceae > Arachis > Arachis ipaensis. The sequence goes on along the minus strand of NC_142435.1, from coordinate 46,306,450 downwards.
AGATTTTGTTTTGGAGTAGGTTCTCTTAGTTAGGTATTCTCTTTCACGTTGATGTACTTTTCTGTTCGCTCTTATACCTCGTACAGAGAGGTCGGGTGTTGCTTTCATATGGATTGGGAGAATGGTCCTTCTTTGAGTCCATTAACTAATCCCATTATGAATGATTCTATAGGCAGAGCTTGGATCTCTAAGAAGGCTTTGCTGAATCTTTCCATGTAAGCTCGGAGAGTTTCTTCAACCTCCTGCTTAACTCCTAGGAGGCTTGGAGCATGTTTGACTTTGTCTTTATAGATGGAGAATCGAGTGAGAAACTTTCTTTCAAGATCGTCGAAGCAGGTTACAGACCTGGGTGGTAGACTATTGAACCACTTCATCGCCGCCTTGGTTAATGTTGTCGGAAAATCTATGCAACGAGTTGTATCTGACACATCAGCCAAGTACATTCGGCTTTTAAAGTTTCTTAGATGGTGTCTTGGGTTGGTCGTTCTATCATAGAAGTCCATGTCAGGGATATTATAGTTTCTGGGGACCTTGTCCTACATGATCACTTTAATGAATGGAGAAATCCCTCCAAAAGGGATTTCTTCCCGTTCTGCATGATTGCTCTGTCCTTGAAGGTCCGTGAACAAGTCCCATGAGTTCTGTTGGATTTCGGTTCACCACGTCCTATGGTGAGTGTATCTCTGAGTTGATTCTTTTGGGTTGAAGGTTTCGCGAAGTCCCCTCCCCATTAGAACTGTCCGCTCTATCTTGTCACGGGGGTATTACTATTGCATTATTGTCGTTATGATGTTCTGGCTCAGATTCGGATGTCGTATGTTTGTCTTTGGGTTGATCGTCCGCCATAGTTAGGTGTAGACTTTTAGGTCTCCGGCAACGTCGCCAATATTCAGAGGGTTACCTAAAACTGGGTTGCTTTTGGGCCTGAACGTGAGGTCCAGACTCTTTTGAGATAGTGTCCAACGTCTATTGGCATCAAGGTGCCACCGTTCGAGTTCTTCGTGAGGAGGTAGGGGTGGTACTTGCAAGGGACTCCGATGCTTATGTTAGCAAGGTGATGAACCCCTATTTCATGATAATTTTTGGATAGAAAATGCTGAGTTTATCAACTTATCTTACATTTATTCACCAAGAATGCATGCTATTATGATTTCTTCCTAAATTGTGCTTAATGGTTAAAAGCATGCTTTTTAGGCCTTTAAAATTGTGAATTCTAATTCACTCTTATTCCATTCGATGCCGTGATGTGTTCTTGAGTGATCTCAGGTTAATAGGGCAAGAATGACTTAGAAGATGGAGCAAAAGCATGCAAAAGTGAAGAAATCATGAAGAATTGAAGATTTAGAGTTTTGGCTATCATGCGTACGCATGGGGTCTTACTTACGCATACCCTCAATTCGTGCGTATGCACGGTGTAACACCCTAATTACCCTAAGCCTTATCTCATGCCGTAAAGCAAAGGTTAATCAGAGGTTACGATAATTCTAAAGCTTGTACATATTTATATAGAAGGAAATAATATATTCTAGAAGCCCGATGAAGGATTAAACTCAAAAACAGAGTTTGAAAAGCGCAAAATGTTCACACAAAGCTACACTAATCGAGGCACAAGATATAGATATAAGATAACAAAATATAGGTATAATAGTCAAAGGATACTAGCCGCAGCTTGCGGAGTTTAAGCCGACTAGTATATACAGATATACAGAGTTTTGAAAGTAAAACAGCTTATACAAAATATATCTCTCAAAGTAAGCCTCTAAGGCAAAGATAAATACAAAAGCGAGAGAAACTAAACAAAATAAACCAAAAGACTTCCAAACATAATAAGGTTCCTCCACTTTGGCACCATCAAAGCAACCTACCTAGGTGGGTTGCTACCTGCATCTGAAAAACAACAACAGAGTATGGAATGAGAACTAGAGGTTCTCAATATTGTAACAGTGCCCAGTGATGTAAGATATAAGACTCCTGTACGCTTGAGGCAAACCTAGAGCTTCATATCCATCATGAGATTCATGCTTAAACATAAGTAAACTTTTAAAAACATTAACTTTAAAAGCCACAATGAAAAAGGGTAATCTAACTTAGTGGATTTCTACTCTAACAATTCTCCGCTGTCCCACAGCCTTCGCTAGCCTATCCACCATGCGATCCCATCGCCACCGCCTTCCGAACCTCCTCAATCCCAGTAGAAAACACAAGTAATAACAATGCAAGTAAAGTACAAGTATAGCATGTATGTCAAGAAATTTAAGTGGCAATTAATCATGTTATACAATTAGGCAAGCAATTTCAAGTCGGCAAAGCAAACAAACAGATAGAAGATGCACATGATGAATGCCTGTCCTATTGGCTGTGATATCACATTGTCGGTTCAACTGCCAACCCGACACATCTCCATGGAGACGTCGCCTTTCGGTCACAAATACAATGGGTACCCCGTAGGGATATCGTGCCCTGGTCCACGGTCCAGGGATATAGTGCCCGCAAACACTCTTGTGATTCTGAAAAGATGTGAGTGGGATACTCTGCCACAGACCTCACATCTCAATGTAAGCGGGACGAACCCCCGCCCTTACGCTGTCGCGACCTCGACAGGCGGGATCCAACCAAACTGTCCCTGTCAGGCGCATATCGTCTCAACATTTCTCAGTATATAACAGTAATCCATTGGTTTTCAGAAAAAATCATTTTTTTAGTGTATCAATAATTCATCATTGCATTTCGAGTCCCAGACTCATCTCAACCATTGTCAATTCATAAGTTCCATTCTGAGTCCCAGACTCATCTCAACTACTGTCAATTCATAATTTTCACAATTCTTTATATTAATTGTTATTACAGTACTTCGTCATCTCTCTCAGCTAATCAGTCCTCAATACACCAGAAACCTAAGTCTCCATCTTCTAAATTCTTACAGAATTTCTCTAAAATAATTCACTAAGTTATCTTTAGTATTATTAGATCCTAAGGATTGGATTATACTCTTAAAACAGCGTGGAAGGAAGTTTAGAAAGTTAGAGAACCCTTGAAAATGAAGAGAAAGCATTTTTCCGAAAAACAGGGTCTATGCGTACGCATGCATTATGTATGTGTATGCATGCATGCAACTTTTTCCCATTTCGCGTACACATAGGTTTCAAACAGAATGGCACGTATGCTTATGGGTGGTATGCATATGCATGCACCCCTAGACTCAGAGAATTTTACAAAGTTGCAGAAATCAGTTTTAAGTCCCAAACTTTAAACGTTCATAACTTCCTCTACAAAAATCCAATTTCTACAAACTTTATATCTATTTAAAGATTTTTCAATGAAATTTAATTTAAAACAATTTTCAACAATTTTTGAAAACTGAGGCTCAAGTTATGATCCGTCAAAGTTCACTAAAAACTAGTTTTCACCAAATTCACAAGGTTCTCAATTTTCCAAATTTCACAACCAAAATCAAACCAAAACCTCACTAAACTCCAAAACACATTAGATCTTACCCTTTTTATATCTCAATTCACCACTCTTACTAAATTTTTACTCACATTACATAGTCCTAAACATTAGTAATCAATCTATCATACTAAAACCATTTTTCAATCAAACACACCCATCAATCATCAATCATCATTCCATTACTACCAATCATACAAATTCAACATCATTCAACCTCAATTCCAACCTTCAACCTCATTTATCAATATCAATACCATAATGCATCAAAATAACCAAAATCATCACGTCGTCATACATTATCAGACAACAAATTCAATGACCAATTCAATCCAAACCTATCCTATGGATCACTAGCCTAAGTGTCCAGAAATATTATATATTAGATAGAGGAAACCAGAACCATACCTTGGCCGATTTTCAATATGTACAAAATCCCAAAATTGAGTCCAGCCAAGCTTTTAATCACCAACAATTCACCAAAAGCCACCACTCAACTCCAACAAGCATCAACAATCATCATTTCAAGCTAGACATACATAATTTACCATAGATTAACACCTAGGGTTCATAAACATTTAATTTCACAAGGGGTAAGAGTGAGCTTACCTTACCCACAGTTGATTAAGACAAAACTCACTAAGTACCCGGTGCTAGATTGTATCAAAATCACAAGAACCACTCATTCACCATAGCTAAAACCGAATATGTTATAGAAGGAAGAACTGGGCAAGAAATTGGAAGTTTCTTACCACTTTGTCCAGATAAAATCGAAGAGCTCGACGAGAGCTTTGCGTGGCCGCAAACGGCTCGTCAATCGGAACACCGTAGCTCGAGTTATGATCAAATGAATGATGAGGTGAATAGTGTTTATTGAAACCCTCTCCTCTCTTCCTCTCATTCATGTTGCTTCAGCCTTCTTGTACTGAAAATGAGTGAATTTGTCACTTAAGTGACCTTTTATATGTTGGGCTTGGGCCCAACTTGGGCCCGATCTAACCCGTTAGCGTTTTTGATCCGTTTGGTCCAATTTCGGGCAAAACCTTTAAAATTAGTGCCCAGTTTTACATTCTAAATATTTTTCTAAGGTTTTCTACTATTTTTAATTATTCTCGCACACTACCGGACAGACGTAAATCGGTTCAACCAGTTTATCTGCCGGTTCGCAATTTTACGCGATTTTTTGTAAAAAATTACATTTTTCCAACTCAGAAAAATCTATTAAGTCCGAATATCATATTTATATTTTCTAATTAATATTATAAACTTTTGAACCTAATTCGGGAAATTAAATTATTATTTTTAATATTAATTAATCGATTAATTAATTCGCGGTTCTTACACATGGTGCGTGCATACGCATGACAAGCAATGCGTGCCTCACTTAAAGAGGCATATGATAGCAGTTTTGGTGCCAATTCTGGGCCCAATTCATCCCCATTCTGAAGCATTGGAGGCCTAGATCCAAGGGGATGAACACACACTTAACCATTCCATTATTCTGCATAGTTTTTCATAGTTGGTTCATATTTTTCTAGTGGGAGAAACTCTAGGTTCTCTCTAAGTTTTTTTTCTAGGATTCTTGTCAATTTTGCACTCAATTATGAATTTCAACCTTGTTTAATTATAGCATTCTTTAATTTTCTTGTTCTCTCACTTTAATTTTTCTTAGAATTACTTGAATTACTTTGTTATTTTTTTAGTTTATGAACATTGTTAATTTTGAATTTCTATTAATGTCTTGATGTTTTTATGGTTTATATGTGTTAACTGAGTTGCTATTGTTGATATTTGGTAGTAATTGAATTTAATTTTGATTAATTTTCACAATTTCATTATGTTTTCTCTTATTACTCACCGAGTGTTTGATGAAATGCTTACCTTAGATATGGAGTATATTTTTGAATTCTTGGCTTGGGGTTGAGTGATTGGGGATCCTTGAGTTATTAATATCCAATATTGATTAGTAATTGAAGGTTGTTAGTTGAATTGGTTTCCACTAACGCTAATCTCTTACCAAATTTGATTGGTAAATTGATTAGGAGTTGTGGATTGAGATCAATTATGCCTACTTGACTTTCTTCCGATGTTAGGGGATAACAAAGTGGAAATAATTCTCAATAATTATCATGTTTGTGGTTGATACGAGCATAGGAAGCCTAAACTCTCAACCTTAGCTAAGGCCTTTCAAGTATTTGATTACCATCTCTTTTAATAATTCTATTCTCTTAGTTCTTTTAGTTTAATTCCATTGTTTCCTAGTGTAGTTACTTCTTAGTTGTTGCCCTCTTTAATTTTCCTTAGAATTACTTGAGTTACTTTGTTATTTTCTTAGTTCATGAAAAATGTTAATTTTGAATTTCTATCAATGGATTGATGTTTTTATGGTTTATAAGTGTTAATTGAGTTGATATTGATATTTGGTAGTAATTAATTTAATTTTGATTAGTTCTCCCAATTTCATGATGTTTTCTCTTATTGTTCACCAAGTGTTTGATAGAATGCTTACCTTAGATATGGAGTCGATTTTTGAATTCTTGGCTTCGGGTTGAGTGATTGGGAATCCTTGAGTTATTAATATCCAATATTGATTAGTAATTGAGGGTTTTTAGTTGAATTGGTTTCCACTAATGCTAATCTTTTACCAAATTTGATTGGTAAGTTGATTAGAATTTGTGGATTGAGATCCATTATGCCTACTTGACTTTCCTCTGATGTTAGGGGATAAAAAAGTGGGAATAATTCTTAATAATTACCATGTTTGTGTTTGATAACAAGGATAGGAAGCCTAAACTCTCAATCCTAGCCAAGGCATTTTAAGTATTTGATTACCATCTCTTTTATTGATTCTATTCTACTACAAGAAAATCAGCTTTTTACCATGCTTTTAAAGTGTGCTGAAAAGTGCGAAAAAGCGTACCGATAGCTTTTCGCCACGCTTTTTGAGCTATCGGCACGCTTTTGAAAGGGTCACATCCATGAGCGTGCCGGTTGCTTTATCGCCACGCTTTTATGGATCTATCGGTACGCTTTCTTTTTTGCCATGCTTTTTGCTATTGCCACGCTTTAAAAGCGTGACTGTATATATGATGCTATAGCCACGCTTTATAAGCGTGCTTTCTTAGTGATAATACAGCTACGGTTTCTTAAACGTACTCTATGGCCACGCTTTTGAAGCGTGTCGATAGATAAAGCTACGGCCACACTTTTGAAGTGTACCGATAGCTGAAACAATGGCCATGCTTTTGAAGCGTGCCGATAGCTGAAGCAATGGTCACGCTTTTGAAGCGTGCCAAGTTTGTGGGATATGGCCACATTTTAGTAGGAGTAACAAATCTACTATTCTACTACATAATTTTATATGATCTGCCAAATTAAAGAGAAGAATAAAATGAATAGAAGACAGTAGAATGAGAAGCAGCGAATTCCATTCATGTGAAAAATTTAGCAATGTAACAACACTCCAACTTTACATATGCCTAAACCCAAACCAATGAAATCAAAATTATTATTAGAAATGCAATATATATTCCAGATGGCCCGAAGTGGATCTAGGATGGAAAGGGGAAGAAGGAGTAAATTAAAGGCAGATAGAAATTAATATGCTGAATGCAAAAGATGGAAAATAAATATGAAATTAGGTGCAGTTAGATGCGGCGGTAGTCCGCACGCATATGCTTGTTAGTATGAAGTTAGATGTGGCGGTAGTCCGCACACATATGCAACTGCAGAAATATAAGCATGAAACACGAAAATGAAGAACAGATTGAAAGTTTTATTGAATGATTGAAAATAAAAGAAGGGGGAAGAAGAAGAGCTGGAGAGCTTACAAGGGAACTCTCAGAGCCTCTCTCTCTAACTTCTCTCTATGATATCTAAAACTGAAGAGTTTAGATTATTAATCTTTCTTTTTAACCGGCAGTATTTGCTAATATGTCCAGTTTTTTACATGTATAGCAAATAATGGGGTTCTTTTGTGGGTAATTTTGGAAATTCTTTTGGAAATTCTTTTCATTTTTAGGGTTTTGAAAACCTTTTCTAGACCTTCTGAAATTCTTTTCAGGATTAGGTTTAATAAAAACTTTTCGATTGGATGGTCTTTTGGATTTTCTTGGATGACAAGCAGGAAGACCGAATTGTTCACAGAAAGTTCCCAGATCAATACGATTTTGGGTTTTTTCTCGAGCAAGTTGCCTTTGGATTTTGTCATCTTGACAAATCTTTAGAGCAACCTTCTGGATAAAAGAAATTAGTTGACCATAACTTAACTCGTCATAGGGTATTATCCCATCCGGGGTTAAGCTACGTATTTTGTCCCTTACTTTATCTCCAAGAGATTTTGGGAGTCCAGCAAGGAACTTTTCTTTCCAAAAAGGTTGTTGACTATCTTCTCTGGTGTAAACCCTGGTAAGAAAGGTGTCTTTATACCACCGGAAATCAGACAAAGTTTTGCATCTGAGATTGGAAAGTAGTTCAGCCGAACGATCTTTCCAGAGAGATGGATCACCAATGAAATGGCTTGCTATGGTAAAGATTAGGGTATTAACAGCATCGGGGATGGGTTCTCCGTCATCACCAATGATCGGTTCGTTCTGATCATTGACTTTTATGGCAGAGAAGATTGAGTATTTTTGGTTATCCGAAAGGTAGTTATCCCACCATCCTTTGAGTTGGCCACTGAAACCAGAAACAATAACATTGGCTATTGCTTCTTCAGAAGTTTCATGGGCAGCTTGATAGGCTGTGCCTACCATAGTCATATGCTGAAGCATACTCATGATGTTATATTCAGTTTTACCATCTATGTTCCATTCATAGACATTATTGGCATTGAAGCTGACAAAACCTAGTTCTCTTTCTTCGAGAGCTAGGTCGGGAGCGGAAACACGATTGTAACCATATGCAGAGGGTTTGGTTAAACCCTTCCACTTGGTTAGGGAGTTTGTCAAAATAGGGCTGATTTTGAGGGATGATTTGTGGGAACCATCACTTTCTTCGGAGGAGGAGTCGTTAGACTCATGACAAAGGGCATTAATGGCTTTGGATGAGCGTGTTTGAACACGAGAAGTAGACTCACCAGGGTTTGGAATTTCAGGGACGGTAGAGAAACGGTTTAGAAGTTGGTCAATTTTTTGAATAACTTCTGAATCACCGGATTGTTGTTTTAAAATGGAAGTTTTAAGACTTTGCTTCGCTTTACTACTCATTTTAAAAGGTTTAAAAAGGGGTTTTTCAATACTTTTAGAAGTAGTGGCGTCAGGAGCATTTTTGAAAGAAAAAGTAGATCCCGAAGATGAAAGGTTGTCACCCAGACATTGTAAAAACCTATTGGTGTAATTAGATTGTTCAATAAGGTTTTTAATATCTTTTGGGGCGACAGCTTCATCAATATTTTTTGTTTTAAAAGGAGAAGCCATAACAGGGTTATGTCCTTCTGTGTTTGAAATAACAAAAGGTCCTTTTGGAGGAAACTCAGATCTAACTAAATTCCCATCTTTAACTTTCCAAGTTGAAATAACATTTGCTGAAAGCAAGTTTTCTTTGTTTTTGAAAGGATAAACCAGATTGTTTTTGATGGAATAAGCATGAAACCATTCAAAGAAAGGAATATGCATCTCAACCTCTTTTAGAAAACTGTAATATTTTTCTTTGAATGATGCAATTTGAGCAGCTGTGTGCGTACGTAAATACCATTCTCTATGGAGGTCATATTCCTTAGATTCAAGGTTTTTACGTAATGCTTCCCTATCTATAATAAATTCTGTGCTACTCATTGGGCATTATTCACAGAAGAATATTGAGCACCATGCATAGATGAGTATGTTGGAGATTGAATGGAAGATTCTATCTCAATATCATCATCTGAATGCTTATCATCGATTTGATAAACTGGTTGAGAAATGTTTGAATTATTTTGCAATCCCGAAATATTGATTTCAGAATGTACAGGTTTTGAAAATTTTGAAAACTGTGATTGAGAAGTTACAGAAAAAGACCTTCTTGCTGAAGCAAAATTATTAGATGTCCCTGCTTCAGATCTGGAGGAAAAAGAGTTTCTTCTATCGAAGAAAATTTCTACTTTCCCAGATTCATCCTGTTTTATTTCTCTTAGGAGAGGTGCTTGTCTAGGTTGTGTAGGGATAGCTCTATCAATAGACCATGACTGGGGGAGATCAATTTCATCCCACCTTATGAGCCTTGGAATCATGACTTTGGCCTTTGTCATGTCGGTGACAAACAAAGTAGTTTCACGATCTTGGGATTTAAGAAGGACCCTAGAATTACAAGTGTTCATGACCTTGTATTGAATCCTATAGATTAAAGCGGCTGGAATGGATCCTTCCTTCATGTTAAGACCATGAATTCGGATGTTTAGGAAGAGAGAATCAAGGATGTTGGTATCTAACAGGCTGACCGTTTTGTTTGGAAAACAGTTGAAATAAACTGGACCATGTCTAAGACTTGTTTCAACTGTTCCGATAAGGGAGTCTTGGAAATCATTGTGTCTAATATCTCTAAGACACATAAGGATGGAAGCATTCAAGCCTTCTCTGATGAGAGGTTTGACTGCAACCTGGACACATCCTATGTGAAGATATCTGTAGTGACGTACGTAAATACCATCAGATGGCCCGAAGTGGATCTAGGATGGAAAGGGGAAGAAGGAGTAAATTAAAGGCAGATAGAAATTAATATGCTGAATGCAAAAGATGGAAAATAAATATGAAATTAGGTGCAGTTAGATGCGGCGGTAGTCCGCACGCATATGCTTGTTAGTATGAAGTTAGATGTGGCGGTAGTCCGCACACATATGCAACTGCAGAAATATAAGCATGAAACACGAAAATGAAGAACAGATTGAAAGTTTTATTGAATGATTGAAAATAAAAGAAGAGGGAAGAAGAAGAGCTGGAGAGCTTACAAGGGAACTCTCAGAGCCTCTCTCTCTAACTTCTCTCTATGATATCTAAAACTGAAGAGTGCCTCTCAATGAATGCAAGGCTTCCTTTTATAATTGGATATTCTACTGTTTCTACAGTACAGGTGCACATTACCGGTACTATTTCTACAGTACAGGTTAACAATGGATTTTTTGATTACATGGATTTTGAAGATTAAAGACTAATCCTCTCCTAGATCGATTCCAAAGCAGTCGTCTTCATTCTGGTTATAACTGCTTGAGGATTCTGCTGAGGAAGTGGGATCATCCTTGTGTTTTTTGTCTTCTTCAATCATCTGCATGATTTGCTGAAGATGTTTTGCTAGAGTTTCTTTCGATTGAGCTCCTGCAAGGGCTGCAGTAATTTGGGCTTTTTGATTGAGGAACAGGGCAGTTTCTGGATCTGAAATCTTTTGACTTTCAGGATTGGATTTGAACCATTCTCTGACCTTCTCTGGGTAGGCCATTGAAGCATCAAATTGAGACCACCATTTGACATAACCATGCCTTTGAAGGATTGGAAATGATTTGGGGTGGTTTGGTTTTGCATACTTGTATTGCCATGAGAATACCCATGCCAATGAAAATGTTGAGAAAAATTTTAACATTACAGGAACACATGTTTCCTGATTGTTAAAGTTTGATTGAAAAAGTTTATACCCTTCATCTGTTGGTGAGGGTAAAATTTCTTGGATTGGTCCAAAGAAGTCCCACCATTAGTAGAACCAATTTGGAAAAATATAATTGATTTTTCTTTTAAAATAAATTAACCATGAATGTCTGAACTGAGTATTTTGAAACCAAAATACTTTAGTCCAGGCTTCCATGTAGTCCCAATAATTAAAACCTATTGGGTCATAATTTTGAGAAAATTTTTGAATTTTGTTTAGGTTGTTCCCAAATTGCTTTGGGGATAAAATTTTGAGAATTTGAATGGTTGAATGGGTTATAAATTCGGGATTGGTTTTATCCTTGTAATGTTTAATAGATACTGAGTCAGTATCTATTAAGATCAATTCGTAGAAATGGCGAGTTTTATTAGGTGCTAAGGGTCTGAAGTGGAATCCAGTAGGGAAAATCTTTGGGATGACTTTGTTTGGAGAACTATCCCAGAATTCAGGCTCTATGTGGATAATATTTGCGGTTTTGTTTGTAGATATGTAATTGGTTTGGGTTTTTTGAGTTTTGGTAGTAGTTGAGGATGTTTGGGGTGTCGAGACGACAGACTTTTGTTTCCTATTTGGATGACTGTTCTACGATTGGCTACCTGAGATATTAATTGAGATAGGTCAATTTCTTCATCGGACTCACTGCAAAGGTTGGCCCAAGATTTTTTGTTGAGTTTAGTGAGACCCTGGTCCTGTAAGGCTAGGAGGGTTTCGATTGGGATGGCATAGTCTGCTTTGGATTGTTTGGCTTGATTGTTTTGTGGTTCAAAAGATTTTTGGGTGGGTTGTTGGGTAGATGGCCCAGCTTGTTGGGTTTGGGTGAGTTGTTGGGTAAATGACCCAGATTGTTGAGTAGGTTGTTGGGTAGATGACTCTGTTGGGGTACTAGACCCAGATCTTCTGATTGGCCCTGGTAGGGCTAGGCGAATGCCTCTGCCTCTTGCTGAGGCCAAGGTTGCCTTTTTAGGCATCTTCTTTCTGTTTATCTCCCTGCAAATATTCACGTGTGAGAAAGTCAGGGAGAGAGTTTGAGTTGCCCTTGATATGCTCAATATCAAAATCAAAGATGCTTAAAATAGCTTGCCACCTGGCAAAAACTTGTTTTGATGCAAGATTTTTAACATCATTTTGTAAAACATCTTTAGCTGATTTACAATCAACTCGGACTAAAAATTTTTGATTGAGTAAGTCAGATTGAAATTTTGTGATGCATAAAACAATGGCTAAAATTTCTTTTTTGATAGTGGAATATTTTTGTTGAGTACTATTCCAATGTTTGGATGTAAATGCAATGATACATTCTTTATCATGCAGTTTTTGTTTTAGGATACCGCCATATCCTAAATCTGATGCATCTGTTTCCACTATTTTGAATGCATGAGGAACCGGTAAGTAAAGACAAGGAAGATTGCGGACTTTGGTTTTAAGGAACCTGATAATATCAGAATGTTTTTCTGTCCAAGGTGGAGGATTTTTCTTAAGCCTATCATGGAGAGGCTTAATGAGGTTGTTAAGATTTGGGATGAAATCCGAAACATAATTGAGACAACCTAGGAACCTCTGGAGCTGAGGTTTATCAAGGATATAATCTGGAAACTTTTCTGCAAACAAAATTGATCTTTCAATTGGAGTTATAGTGCCTTGGAAGATTATATGACCAAGAAAACGGATTTTTGTTTGAAAGAGAACAATTTTTGACTTAGAGACAGCAAGACCATTTTTTTGGATGATGTACATGAAAGTTTTAACATGCTTGAAATGTTCATGTAAAGTTTGGGAAAAAATTAGAACATCATCAATGTAAACGATTGCAAAATCTGAATATGGATTGAAAATATCATTCATAATTTTTTGAAATTCAGATGGGGCATTTTTCAGACCAAAAGGCATTACATTCCATTCATACTGTCCAAATGGAACTGTAAATGCTGTTTTGTATCGGTCTGATTCGGTGATTTGAATCTGCCAAAAACCGGATTTCATATCAAATTTTGAGAAAATGTTTGCAGAATTTAACCTACTAAGCAAATCTTTTTTGTTTGGGATAGGATAACGAATCCATTGTAAGGCTTCATTCAGTGGTTTGTAATTGATGACAAGCCTAGGAGTTCCTCATTCTATTTCAGCTTGCTTATTAACATAAAAAGCAGAGCAAGACCAAGGACTCTTGCTAGGACGAATTAATCCTTTATCCAAAAGATCTTTTATTTCCTTTTGACAATGCTGCAAAAGCTGCTCATTCATTTGAATTGGGCGGGCTTTTGTAGGATTTTTGATTCTTTGAAATTCTTTTCATAAGGAAGATCAACGACGTGTTCTTTCCTATTCCAGAAAGCATGAGGCAAATCTGAACAAATAGACTTCTCAATTTGGTTAAAAAGGTTTTTGATTTTGTCTTGAATCTTTGGTTGAGAGAGTTGAGATTCAAGGGTTTTAAAAGAGATTTCTTCTTTCAAAAAACAAATCTGTTTTGTCTTGGATTCAATTAGGTTTAAAGATTTTTGTTTTGGTGAATCTAGGAACTCAAAAAAGGTTACCTGTCCTCCCACAAAAGAGGTAAGACCTGGAAAATCTGCTAGGTAAGGAAACAAAAGGATTATGAAAGGTGTCCCCAAGACTACATCATTTTTTATATCTTTTGCAATAATAAATTCGGTGGGAATTCTGAGATTTCCTTTTTCAACAAAAACACCTGTTAGTTTGAAATTGATACTTAGCCTTTCGCCCGTTATTGAGCTAAGGCGTTCAGTAGACTTTTCAAAATATTTTGTGGGGATCAGACCTTCCTTAATACAGTTTGAATCTGCACCTGAGTCAAAGAGTACAATGGTGTCAAAAACAAAATCTTTAACGACAATTCGGATATGAACACGATGTTTCATAAAAGAGAATACATTGATTATTCTCAGAATTTCTTTTCCCTCGTTGTCGTCAGAGATTTTATTTTCTTGTTCCTTAGAACACTCTGTTTGATCAAGTTCATCACCGGATTCTCCCACTTGCATTAATTGGGAGAGAATAAGTTGATGATTGTCTTGATGTCTCCTGATTTCCTGGATTTCTCTTTTGAGATTGTTGACCTCAGACTGGAGGTCCTGAATAGTTATGGGACGAATAACTTGTTTTTCTAATTTTTTGAAAATAGGTTTAACATCATATTTATTGCTAAGGACCAGATTTTTGGGTTTTTTCTCCTTTTGTAAAGATTTTTTTAGTTTCAAAAGAAAGTCTTTCTTTTGTTCAGGATTGTCAATAGCCTCAATAGCATCAAATAGGAGATCTTGATCTTTGGATAAAACACCAATTTGCTTGACATCTGAATCTGAGGATGATTCAATGTCATCGATTTCGATGTTATTGATATCATCCGAAGATTCTCGGTCAGAATCATTTTCTGAACTTTCTAACATCAGATTATTAATCTGTTCCTCAATCAGAGGATCAAGGTTTAGATTATTAATCTTTTTTTTTAACCGGCAGTATTTGCTAATATGTCCAGGTTTTTTACATGTATAGCAAATAATGGGGTTCTTTTGTGGGTAATTTTGGAAATTCTTTTGGAAATTCTTTTCATTTTTAGGGTTTTGAAAACTTTTTCTAGACCTTCTGAAATTCTTTTCAGGATTAGGTTTAATAAAAACTTTTCGATTGGATGGTCTTTTGGATTTTCTTGGATGACAAGCAGGAAGACCGAATTGTTCACAGAAAGTTCCCAGATCAATACGATTTTGGGTTTTTTCTCGAGCAAGTTGCCTTTGGATTTTGTCATCTTGACAAATCTTTAGAGCAACCTTCTGGATAAAAGAAATTAGTTGACCATAACTTAACTCGTCATAGGGTATTATCCCATCCGGGGTTAAGCTACGTATTTTGTCCCTTACTTTATCTCCAAGAGATTTTGGGAGTCCAGCAAGGAACTTTTCTTTCCAAAAAGGTTGTTGACTATCTTCTCTGGTGTAAACCCTGGTAAGAAAGGTGTCTTTATACCACCGGAAATCAGACAAAGTTTTGCATCTGAGATTGGAAAGTAGTTCAGCCGAACGATCTTTCCAGAGAGATGGATCACCAATGAAATGGCTTGCTATGGTAAAGATTAGGGTATTAACAGCATTGGGGATGGGTTCCCCGTCATCACCAATGATCGGTTCGTTCTGATCATTGACTTTTATGGCAGAGAAGATTGAGTGTTTTTGGTTATCCGAAAGGTAGTTATCCCACCATCCTTTGAGTTGGCCACTGAAACCAGAAACAATAACATTGGCTATTGCTTCTTCAGAAGTTTCATGGGCAGCTTGATAGGCTGTGCCTACCATAGTCATATGCTGAAGCATACTCATGATGTTATATTCAGTTTTACCATCTATGTTCCATTCATAGACATTATTGGCATTGAAGCTGACAAAACCTAGTTCTCTTTCTTCGAGAGCTAGGTCGGGAGCGGAAACACGATTGTAACCATACGCAGAGGGTTTGGTTAAACCCTTCCACTTGGTTAGGGAGTTTGTCAAAATAGGGCTGATTTTGAGGGATGATTTGTGGGAACCATCACTTTCTTCGGAGGAGGAGTCGTTAGACTCATGACAAAGGGAATTAACGGCTTTGGATGAGCGTGTTTGAACACGAGAAGTAGACTCACCAGAGTTTGGAGTTTCAGGGACGGTAGAGAAACGGTTTAGAAGTTGGTCAATTTTTTGAATAACTTCTGAATCACCGGATTGTTATTTTAAAATGGAAGTTTTAAGACTTTGCTTCACTTTACTACTCATTTTAAAAGGTTTAAAAAGGGATTTTTCAATACTTTTAGAAGTAGTGGCGTCAGGAGCATTTTTGAAAGAAAAAGTAGATTCCGAAGATGAAAGGTTGTCACCCAGACATTGTAAAAACCTATTGGTGTAATTAGATTGTTCAATAAGGTTTTTAATATCTTTTGGGGCGACAGCTTCATCAATATTTTTTGTTTTAAAAGGAGAAGCCATAACAGGGTTATGTCCTTCTGTGTTTGAAATAACAAAAGGTCCTTTTGGAGGAAACTCAGATCTAACTAAATTCCCATCTTTAACTTTCCAAGTTGAAATAACATTTGCTGAAAGCAAGTTTTCTTTGTTTTTGAAAGGATAAACCAGATTGTTTTTGATGGAATAAGCATGAAACCATTCAAAGAAAGGAATATGCATCTCAACCTCTTTTAGAAAACTGTAATATTTTTCTTTGAATGATGCAATTTGAGCAGCTGTGTGCGTACGTAAATACCATTCTCTATGGAGGTCATATTCCTTAGATTCAAGGTTTTTACGTAATGCTTCCCTATCTATAATAAATTCTGTGCTACTCATTGGGCATTATTCACAGAAGAATATTAAGCACCATGCATAGATGAGTATGTTGGAGATTGAATGGAAGATTCTATCTCAATATCATCATCTGAATGCTTATCATCGGTTTGATAAACTGGTTGAGAAATGTTTGAATTATTTTGCAATCCCAAAATATTGATTTCAGAATGTACAGGTTTTGAAAATTTTGAAAACTGTGATTGAGAAGTTACAGAAAAAGACCTTCTTGCTGAAGCAAAATCATTAGATGTCCCTGCTTCAGATCTGGAGGAAAAAGAGTTTCTTCTATCGAAGAAAATTTCTACTTTCCCAGATTCATCCTGTTTTATTTCTCTTAGGAGAGGTGCTTGTCTAGGTTGTGTAGGGATAGCTCTATCAATAGACCATGACTGGGGGAGATCAATTTCATCCCACCTTATGAGCCTTGGAATCATGACGTTGGCCTTTGTCATGTCGGTGACAAACAAAGTAGTTTCACGATCTTGGGATTTAAGAAGGACCCTAGAATTACAAGTGTTCATGACCTTGTATTGAATCCTATAGATTAAAGCGGCTGGAATGGATCCTTCCTTCATGTTAAGACCATGAATTCGGATGTTTAGGAAGAGAGAATCAAGGATGTTGGTATCTAACAGGCTGACCGTTTTGTTTGGAAAACAGTTGAAATAAACTGGACCATGTCCAAGACTTGTTTCAACTGTTCCGATAAGGGAGTCTTGGAAATCATTGTGACTAATATCTCTAAGACACATAAGGATGGAAGCATTCAAGCCTTCTCTGATGAGAGGTTTGACTGCAACCTGGACACATCCTATGTGAAGATATCTGTAGTGACGTGCATGTTCTCTGACAGATTGTTTGGTTAGGAGATGGAATTCCTCACCGGAATCTGGTCCTAAAGGAATATTATTTTCAGCGGTTTTGATGATATAGTCTAATTTTCTTTTGTTGTCATCAGGGACATAAAGCTCATCTTGGGGGATTTTGGGTATCTCCCAATTGTCGATGGCTTGATTGATATCTTCGAAGCAAACTTCCTCTTCGAAGATATTGTGTTTGGGAGAAAGTTCATCAGGTCTAGCCACTTTCTCGGTAAGGGGATTGGAGGAAGAATGGATTGGAGAGGTGGTGGAGGAAGATGGAGAAAAAGAAAGGCGTCTAGAAAGAGAGCGGAAGAGTTTAGACATATTTTCATAAAATCTGATATCATTGCCCTCCTTTGGTTCAGGAGGAATATAAATATTATCACTAAACTATCACTCAAATTTTTGAATATGGGGTTTTAACTCTTTTTTTTTTTTTTTTGCAATCCCTAAATCCATAGTCACCAGGAGTTCTTACGTTTAGATCTTATCATTTTCAAGAACATCGTCAAATTAGCCTTACTGCCCATCAATAAGGGTCTTACTGCTACAGTTCTTTTAAGTGATAAAAGTAAACAGCCTGTACTTCCAGATTTAAAGAGTGGTTGTTTTTGATATATATACAAGGAAATAAGAACATGAACAGTAAACATAATTTCCAGATCCATGAACCTCAGAGATAGCTTAATGATAATATTAACATTCCTATATATATATTGTTACTGATCCGGCCCACGGATCCCGGACCCAGGATCGAACCCAATCCCGGTTTTTCGGGTCCAACCCGCCTCACTCTTCTAGAAGGCCCGAAACCAGCTCTCTAGAAAATCCCAACCGACTTTCGAATTCAAATGTCTCCCTTATCTTAGCCAAACAAGATAAGATAAGATAACTACCATCACCTATAAATAGAGGACCCAGGTCCCTTCAGGTATTCATTCATTCCACACCTTTTACACCTCTCAAATCCATTCTGACTTGAGCGTCGGAGTGTCTTTGCAGGTACCTCTCCCCATCGTTCCAGCCACGCGACCTGGTCTTCGCCTCGACCCGCAGGTTCCCGACCTATCCTTCAACCCGTACCAGAGACATCTTGTACATTGGCGCCGTCTGTGGGGAACTGCGCCGTCCAAAGCCGGAATGGAGGACGTACTGGAAGAAACCTCCTCAGGCCAGGATAACTCTCGACCGCTCCATCCGACCTCAGAACACCAGGAGGTCATAAACCAAGGCAGGATAGCAAGCACTATCCACCATATGAACGACCATATCACGGAACCGCGACACCCCGAGAAAACAGGGGACAAAGCAGCACAAATCATTCAAGACCTCTGCCTCCGGGTCCAGGAACTCGAAGGCAAATTGGCCACCAGGGAAAGACACAACAACGAATACGGAAGCCATGCAACTTCCCGATCAAAATCTCGCCACGGCAGGTCGCCAACTCGGCGACACGACAGAAGAAACGGTCACAGCACCTCACGCAACCACGGACGAGAGAAATCGCCAGAACGGCGACACAGTAAAAGGCATGACCGCAGCGCTTCCCGTGATCTGAGTCGTCAGCACGACTCGGACGAAGATCAGCGACACCGAGATACCAAGCGCACAAGAAATGACCACACAATAATGGGAGCCACACCTTTCACAGAGAGGATTTTAAGAGCAAAACTCCCTAAAGGTTTCGACAAACCCACCGACATGAAGTACGACGGAACCAAAGATCCCCAGGAACATCTAACGGCCTTTGAGGCCAGGATGAACTTAGAAGGAGCAGCCGACGCGGTCCGATGCAGGGCCTTCCCGGTAACCCTAGCTGGACCGGCAATCAAATGGTTCAACGCCCTCCCAAACGGATCCATAGCCAGTTTTCACGATATAACGCGAAAGTTCATGGCCCAGTTCACGACCAGAATCACTAAAGCCAAACACCCCATCAGCCTACTAGGGGTCACACAAAAACAAGAAGAATCCACAAGGAAATACCTCAACCGCTTCAACGACGAATGCTTAACGGTCGATGGACTCACGGATTTCGTCGCAAGCCTCTGCCTAACCAACGGGCTCATGAACGAAGACTTTCGCAAACACCTCACCACCAAACCAGTATGGACCATGCACGAGATCCAGAACGTCGCCAAAAATTACATCAATGACGAGGAAGTCAGCCAAGTCGTCGCCGCCAATAAACGGCAACACGGCAACGCCCAACACGGCAACTCGACACCCCGACATAACCCACCACCTAAGGAAAATCAAAGGGACCACCCCAAACTGACAAACACAAACCGACCACCAAGAATCGGCAAATTCTCTAATTACACGCCCCTGACAGCACCAATTACTGAGATATACCACCAGATCGCGGACCGAGGCATCATCCCAAAAGCCCGATAACTCAAAGAAAGAACAGGCGGCAACAAAACCCTTTACTGCGACTACCACCGAGGTTACGGGCACAGAACACAAGATTGTTTCGACCTGAAAGACGCCCTCGAACAAGCCATAAGAGGCGGCAAGCTCCCAGAGTTCGCCAAAATAATCAGAGAACCAAAACGTGCAGAAAGAGACAGAACGCTGGAAAGAGAAGGGCGTAACCCGAGAACTCAAAAGCAACCCCCCAGGGAAAGCCTAGAGGAAGATCCGACCATCATAGTAAACGTCATCACAGGCAAGGACGTATCGAGCAAGTCAAAACTAACAATGAAAAAAGATCTCAAAGTAATGGCTATCAGAAACCAAACTCCAACCACTGCAGCCGACAATACGATAACCTTCTTACCAGAGGATTGCCAGCACGGCACCTCGGCCGAAGATGCCCCTTTCATCATCCTGACTAGAATCAGAACAGGACTAGTACGAAGGATACTGGTGGACACCGGGGCAGACTCGAACATCCTCTTCTGAGGAGCCTTCGATAAACTCAGGCTCCACAACGACAACCTCCAAACACACCGCAACGGTGTCACGGGACTCGGAGACAACTTTCTCAAACCAGATGGCTCAATCACCCTTCCCATCACCATAGGAACGAGCAATCAGAAGAAGACAATCCTATCTGAATTCGTAGTCCTAAAAGACTCCACAGCCCATAACATGATTCTCGGAAGAAAAACAATCAATGACTTCTCCGCAGTCATCTTTACCAAATACCTCCTCATGAAGTTTAGAACCGACGACGGCTCCGTCGGTACCATCCACGGGGACTGAGAGGTCGCAGCCGAATGCGACAACACCAGCCTAGCTCTAAGGAAGAAATCCCGAGACGCGGCCGGGGTATTCCTAGCCAATCTGGACGCCCGACAAGATGGCCAACCCAGGCCAGAGCCAGAAGGAGACATGGAAAAGCTACAAATAGGGCCAACCAAAGAGGAATACACCTTCATTAATAGGAACCTCCCATATGATCTTAAAGAAGAACTCTCCCAACTCCTGAAACAAAATAGAGACTTGTTCGCATTTACACCAGCCGACATGCCGGGAATAAACCCCGACCTAATGTCCCACCGGCTAGCCGTGGACCCCAAAGCTAAACCAGTGGCACAAAGGAGACGAAAAATGTCACCAGACCGAGCCGCCGAGGTCAAAAAGCAAGTCAAAGCCCTACTCGAAGCCAACTTCATCAGGGAACTCCCCTACACGACCTGGCTAGCCAACGTCGTGCTAGTGAAAAAATCTAACGGAAATGGCGAATGTGCGTCGACTACACGGACCTCAACAAAGCCTGCCCGAAGGACGCCTTTCCCCTACCAAACATCGACGGATTAGTAGATGCCGCATCCGGCCACCGATACCTCAGCTTCATGGACGCATATTCCGACTACAACTAGATTCCGATGCACTGACCAGACGAAGAAAAAACAGCGTTCATCACCCCAGACGGGACATACTGCTACACAGTGATGCCCTTTGGCCTGAAAAACGCTGGAGCCACCTATCAAAGACTTGTCAACAAGATATTTCAAAACCTATCCAGAAGCAAACTAGAAGTCTACATAGACGACATGCTCGCTAAGACTGAATCAGACGAACAACTCACCCACGACCTCAAGGTCATAATGAACACCCTACGAAAGCACCAAATGCGACTCAACCCGGCAAAATGTGCCTTCGGGATGGAGGCAGGGAAGTTCCTCTGCTTTATGATCACGCAACGCGGAGTTGAAGCAAACCCGGAGAAATGTCGCGTCGTCCTCGAGATGACGAGCCCAAAAAACCTCAAAGACATCCAAAAGCTCACCGGCCGATTGACGGCGTTATCACGCTTTCTCGGGGCATCGGCTCAAAAAGCGATCCCTTTCTTCAAATTGATGAAAAAAGGAGCCCCTTTCAAATGGGAGACGGAATGTGAAGAAGCATTCTAACATTTCAAGAGAGTCCTAGCGGAACCACCAATCCTCACCAAACCCCAGACAGGGGAAACACTCTACCTGTACCTCTCCATAACGGAAGAGGCACTCGCAGCAGCACTCATCCGTGAAAACAAGAGAAAGGAACAAGAACCTATCTACTTCATAAGCAAAGTCTTGCAAGAAGCGGAAACTCGCTACTCGCGTCTAGAAAAATTAGCTTTCGCACTCCTCACGACTTCCCGGCGCCTGCGACAATACTTCCAGGCCCACCCCGTGACGGTCCGAACCGACCAGGCGGTCAAACAAGTACTACAAAAACCCGACCTAGCGGGAAGAATGCTAGCGTGGTCCATCGAGCTATCTCAATTCCAAATCAAGTTCGAACCTCGGTACGTGATCAAAGCACAGGCCATGGCCGAGTTTATCGCCGAGATGACCCCAGGAAACTCCACCCCCGAATAATGGAAACTGCATGTTGACGGCTCATCGAACGTCACCTCCGGAGGTGCCGGAGTCATTCTCGAGAGTCAGAATGGAGTCGTAATTGAACAATCAGTACGATACGAATTTCCAGTATCGAACAACCAAGCAGAATATGAAGCCCTCTTGGCAGGCCTAGCCCTAGCCCGGGAAGTCGGAGCAAAGGTCCTAGAGGTAAATACCGATTCACAGGTAGTCAGTTCCCAAATCAACGGAGACTACCAGACACGAGATCCCCTACTCCAACAATACCTCGCCAAGGTAAACAAACTGAAAGAAGGATTCGAGCATGTTACCATACAACACGTTCCTAGGAAACGAAACGCCAGGGCAGACCTACTCTCCAAACTAGCCAGTACTAAACCAGGACACGGTAACAAATCGCTAATTCAGGAAGTCGTTAAGTTGCCCTCCGTGTTAACGACAACCAACACTCATCTGACATTCTCGAACCAGGGATCTTGGACCTACCCTATCCTACAGTACCTCCTCGACGGAACACTGCCGCCGGACCCCAAAGAGGGAAAACGAATAAAAAGGGAAGCCGCCAAGTATACCGTTGTCGCAGGACAATTATACAAACGTGGATTCTCGCAACCCCTGCTCAAATGCGTCGAACCCGGGGACACGGAGTACATACTCTGCGAAATCCACGAAGATTGCTGCGGCCACCACGTTGGAGGTAAAACATTAGCCCAAAAAGTCATCAGGGCAGGCTACTTCTGGCCCACGGTTATCCGGGATTCCATACAAATAGTTAAAAACTGCGACAAATGCCAAAGGCACGCCAATATCCACCAAGCCGCCCTTCACCAGCTCAGCATCATATCGGCAGAACGGCCATTCGGAACTAGGGGGATCGATCTCGTCGGGCCTTTCCCTACGGCACCCGGTCAACTCAGGTATCTCATCGTCGCCATAGACTACTACACCAAATGGATCGAAGCCGAACCCCTGGCCTCCATAACGGCAACCCAATGCCGAAAATTCCTCTGGCGACAGATCATCACCCGATTCGGGATCCCCGAGATCGTTATCTCGGACAACGGAACCCAATTTGCAGACAAAAAGTTTAGAGAGTTTTTAGAAGGGCTACTTGTATCTCACTGTTTCAGCTCGGTAGAACACCCCCAAACAAATAGACAGGTGGAATCCGCGAACAAAATAATCGTTAAAGGACTCAAGAAGTGGCTCGATGAAGCCAAAGGACTATGGGCTGACGAACTCGGATCGGTCCTATGGTCATATCGAACCACACCTCAAACGACCATGGGAGAAACACCTTTCCGATTAACATACGGTGTGGAGGCGGTCATCCCGGTAGAGATCGGAGACCCAAGCCCCAGAAAAACGGTCGGAGGTAACGATGAGGAAGCAGAACGAGACCTCATCGACAAAGAAAGAAGCATAGCTCATATCAAAGAGCTAGCCCTAAAACAAAGAATCAGCTTAAGATACAACCATAGCGTCGTCCGACGAGAATTTGCAACCGACGACCTCGTCCTACGACGAAACGATATCGGTCCCCCAACCCCAGGAGAAGGGAAACTCACTCCCAACTGGGAAGGACCATACAGAATCAAGGCTGTAATCGAAAAGGGAGCATATAAACTCAAACGGCTTAACGGCAATGAAGTCCCAAGGACATGGAACGCTGCCAACCTACGGCGATACTACACTTAAGCCGACCTGACTAGGTCACCCCTTTTTCTTTATTGTTTATGTCTCTTCTTTACCTATCTTCTCATTTTTATGACTTTTAAACTTTAATTTTCGCTTAAGTATCAATCCCGGGTACTCTTTCCCCCCAAAGACGGAGGGTTTTAACGAGGCCCAACCATCAATAAAATTCCATTAAAAGCTATTTCTATCTTTCTAAATGTCCCAAATATGGAACAAAGACACGGCCAAGACTGGGGGACCGATCACCCCCAGGCCCAACACACGGATATCCACGATAAACCCGACCAAACGGCGGTCCGAGGGAACAAATAAAACACACAAACGGAATAGCTTAAAAATATACCAAAAAAGGCCCGAACGGCCAAAAAATACCATAAAACGGAATATACAAAGGAGGCCCGAACGGCCGAAAATATCATTAAACGATGTTCGATATTACGAAGTAGCAATTACACGGCCCATGGCCATCTAAAACATTCAAAAAACAGTTCCAAATGAAATTAAAAAAACAAAGATAGAAAGCTACTCGAGGTCGACAATATGGCCATCCCGAACAGTCTTGAAAGCCCCCATCATGGACACATCCACACCCGGAGCCAGCACTAAAGCCTGAGCCCTCATTGTCTCCTCAGTAGCCGCAATCGCACCTTTAGCATCAGCCAACAACTCTATTTTCTCCCTCTTCAAGGCAACAACCTCGGCCTTCAGAGCTTCCGACTCACCGAGGAGCACGGCAGCTTGAGAACCCGCATCAGAAGCCCGCTGCCGCTCCTCACCCAGTCGAAGAATCTCCGCCCCGGCTTCCTCAGAAGACTTCACTGCCTTCTCCCTCGCAGCCTCGGCAGCCTCAAGCTTCTCCTTCAACTTAACCACCTCAGCCTGAGAATGGCGGAGTTTCTTATCCAACAAACCGACCTGAGCCATCACGGGCTCAGCTTTCCGAATAACAACGGCAGACAGAAGGAGGGCACGGTACACCGACTTGGCCTGGAACGAAACATCGCAGCCATCAAAAAATGGCTCTGTACCAGGCATCAAGTGTTGATCAATGAACCCTGAGGCATCGAAACGTCGGTCCATTACACTAGGCACAACACCCTCTTCCTCGAAAGTCTCGCTGCTCGGCTCCTCAGGCCTCTTTCTCTTCCGAGAAGCCTCAGCAACCGTCACCACAATGACTTTGGGCGAGTTCGCAGGGCCAGGCGAAACCTGAGCATCGGCCCGCACACCCAAAGAAACCACCTCCTGAGAAACCGACTGAGAATCCACGACAGGATTGGAAACAGGGGTAGAAAGAGACGAAGACCCCTCCTCCCGACCCATCGCTGCCTTCAACCTTGCCAAGGAAGTCAGCCCACCATCCATCTCAACTGAAATAAACTAAAGAAAAATCAAGTTACAAAGTCAGAAAAACAAAACATAAAAAACCAAGAAAGGGACAAGACACACACCGATATACGTCCGACAAGCCTCGGGGTCACCCATGACATCTCGAGGATTCAACGGACGCTTGCCAAACAAATGCCACAAAATGCTGGAAACGTCCTTATCCTCCCGAGATAAACCGTCATAGGTGACCTTAGTCAAAACCGACGGGCCGGCACGGAAGTTCCAATACGTCGAAAACCGGCGTACGCCCTCTGGCGACAGCCAAAACGGATGATGCCCCTGGACGGGGCGCACCTTAAAGTACTCCCTTTTGAAACCATGAAAGGAATCCTCAAACAACCCAAAAATTCGGCGATGAGGCTGAGCACGAAAAGACATATATCCTTTCTTATGCTTCCCTTCCTTAGTTGGAAGAGTGCATAAGAAAAGAAAAAGAAAAACAGGAACAGAAGCCGGAAGATCGAGATACCGGCACACCAACTCGAAAGACCGCACGGCAGCCCAACTGTTTGGGTGAAGCTAAGACGGCGCTACGGAACACCGACTCAGCAAATCCTGAACAAATGGCGAGAAAGGAAACCGCACGCCGAGCCGAGTGAACATCGACTCGTAAACCCACATCCAGTCCGGAACAGTGGGCGAATGAAGGTTTAGATAACAGACGCGCTCGTCGGCATCTGGGAGGACGAGCTCGTACCGCCCCTCCTCATCACCGCCACCACAAATCGCCCCCTGATCACGGAGCCGTTGAAGATCGTCCTCCGTCATCCGTGACGGAACGCCCCACACATCGCTAGTCACCCAAGTATAGCGAGCGGGGACGCCCCTGGAAGGGGCTATCGGGGCACCCACACCCTCATTTCTCCGCCGGTGCATACCTAAAACAGGGAGGAGCACCACCATCAGCCTACTAACCCTATACAGAAGCAAGACAAAACCTACTGCCACTATCAACCCACACGGCGGTGCTCAACCCCTTCGAAGACTCGAAAACCACCCCCCAAAACACAAAACACGGTCCAAAAATGAAAGAAAAAAGGAAACAGGCAGAACAATACATGACAGAAATAGAACAAACAGATACACCATAAAATAAGAAAAAGCGAAAAAGACCAACCTGATAAATGCAAAAAGTGAGCCTGGAAAGAGCTTGAGAAGAAGAGACAGCAGCAGCACCAAAAGAAATCCACAGAAGGAAGAAGAATTTTTTCAAACGAGAAAACAAAAGAAAATGAAGTAATAGAGGGAAGTGAAGTAATAGAGGGAAGAGAAGCGGAAAGCCAAAAAATGGTTTCGAAAAGGGGCAAAAAAGACGCAAATATCCCTGAACAATAAAATAGCACACAGGGGCAATAGAGGAAAAATGCCCAAAAAACGTCCCCTCGTAATAAATGCCCCCTTGGAAAAAGAAACCAATAAAGTACGCCTCGAAAAACACAACAGGCACGTTGGGTACAGAAGAGTCGCGTAAAACGGCCAAGCAAAAACCTCGCCACGACCCCAAGAAAGATCAGGCCGACACGACAAACTGACCTAAACTCGCGGTCGAAGCTACATCCTCTAGCGACAAACCGACCTAACCCACGGTCGAAACCACACCTCCCAGCGACAGGCCGATCTCACTCGCCCTCCTGCTGCGGGGGCAATTGTTACGGATCCGGCCCACGGATCCCGGACCCAGGATCGAACCCAATCCCGGTTTTCCGGGTCCAACCCGCCTCACTCTTCTAGAAGGCCCGAAACCGGCCCTCTAGAAACTCCCAACCGACTTTCGAATTCAAATGTCTCCCTTATCTTAGCCAAACAAGATAAGATAAGATAACTACCATCACCTATAAATAGAGGACCCAGGTCCCTTCAGGTATTCATTCATTCCACACCTTTTACACCTCTCAGATCCATTCTGACTTGAGCGTCGGAGTGTCTTTGTAGGTACCTCCCCCCATCGTTCCAACCACGCGACCCGGTCTTCGCCTCGATCTGCAGGTTCCCGACCCATCCTTCAACCCGTACCAGAGACATCTTGTACACACACACACACACACACACACACACACACACACACACACACACACACACACACACACACACACACATATATATATAATCCCAGCCACCCCCACTTTAACACAGCATGCATTCTCCATTTTCAAAACACTGGTCCAGCTGCTAAAATCTCTTCAGTGAGTTTATTGTCCTTGCCAATCTTGTAATTGGTGAATGTCTCAAGATTCCTCTGAAACAACTCAGTAAGCTTCAAGAGTGTCTCATTATAGGCCTTTTTGTCTGGTGGCCACTGGAGAATACATAAATAAAAACAAAATGTTAAATTTAAAGACATTGGCAAATGATAGAAAAAGAAAAGTGTTAATAGAGTTGAAGAAAAACTACTAACAGTGTTAATAGGATCAAGAGTTTGTATTGAATCAACAACCATAGCATGGGGGGAAAGAAGCTGAGCTTTCCTCAATATGTCTTGAAAACATGAAATAAATTAAGATAAAAAAGCATATAAGTATCTAGACTTCACCATACAGTTCTCGCAAGTTAAGGCTATTACATGAAATAATCGCTTAATAGGACCCAGACAATAACTTCAATAAAATTCCATGTATAAAACAGAAAATAATATAGTAAGAAGAATGCTAGCAACAAAACTAATCAGAAGAAATCCATATTTAATAAAATCCATATTTTGCTCAAAACTAATCAGAAGAAATCAGAGTTAAAAATTATTAAATAATTTGACATATTTGACTAAATTGTGATCTAATCGTTTTTAACTATTAACTTCACATAAACACAACTGTACGTAAGTTTCTATCTTTAATTTTTTATATTGTCAATATAAATGATTTTTATGTAGACAAATAATTGTGATATTAATAAAAATAACTAATTTTTAAATTTGTTACTTAAAAAGTCATTTAATCCTATAAAAATTTTTACATCTTGAATAAATCAAAATTAAACTCTAATAAATACAGCATGGCTACTTTCATATCAACTAAAGTAAAGGCTCCAATTAATAAACCTAAGGTCCATAACTGTAGGTTACCATTAATTGGTGGTGGTTGGATTTCGACATTTTTGGCAGAAACTATTTTCTTGTTTTTATTAGTAACTTAGTTTCATTCCAAACTATAATGTTAAGATTTCAAAACAAGAAATAAAACACGTTATGAAATCACTGGCGGTCAAAATTGGTTATCAACAGCAACTTAGGGATAGTTATTTGTGCCACAATTATGGAATAGTAAGTTTTTCCCATAGAAAAATCATGTCTGCACCACTTTTTGTATACATTTCTTTTATTTTATGGTATAAATAAAAACAAAACTATCTTTTCTCAATTTTTATTAATTACTAATTTGCTTAAGGCTCTGTCACATGACACAAAACAAAATAAATGCAACCAAATTAGAGGTTAACTGACTCTAAACCCAAAGCACAGTTACAAATCAAATGTTAAACTTCAGTGCCCATACCAAGAAAATCAAATATTATCCCAAACTACAATACCAGGATGCAAGAAAGAAACCCAATAAAAGCTAACCTCTTCACCAGATACATATAAAACTCGAGATGCTTAGCCTTCACTGCAACCCTTTGCTATCATTGCTGCCATCTTCCAATCAAATTGTCACAATAATAGAAAGCATTAGTGTAAGAACCGCGACTAATTAACCACCTTAATTAGGTAATTAATATTGCCCAAATTAGGTTCTAAAAATTTAGAGTGAGAATTTGAGGATTTAAATATAATTTTTAGATTCAGTAGGTTTTTCTGAGTCAGAAAATGTATTTTCGGCGAAAGACCGAGAAAGACTGCGAATCGGCAGTTGAATCAGTCGAACCGGTTCAAGTCTACCCGATACTGTGTGAGAAAAATTTAAAACAGTCAAAAACCTTAGAAAAATATTAGAAGTCGAAAATCGGGCATTAATTTTAAAGGTTTGGCCCAAAGTTGGGCAAAACGGGCTAAAACCGCTAACAGGTTGGACCGGGCCCAAGCCCAACATATATAAAGCCACTTAAGTGGCAAACTTAGCCATTCTCACCCATTTCTAGCAGCAACAACGTGAAATAGAAGAGAGGAGAGGTGAGGGTTTTATTCACTATTCATCTTCTCCTTCTTTCTCTTATAACTTGAGCTACAAAGTTCCGATTCGCATGCCATCAGTTGCTATGCAAAGCTCTCGTCAAGCTCTTCGATTTCATCCAAACAAAATGGTAAGGGATTTCCAATTTCTTGCCCAGTTCTTCCTTCCATTACAGATTCAGTTTTTGGCTATGGTGAATGAATGGTTATTGTGATTTTGATTATTTAGGTACACTCTAGCACTTGATTATTATTGGATTTTGTCCCAATCATCATTGGGTAAGGTGAGCCTACTTGATCTCTTGTGGATTTGTGTATATATGAAACCCTAGGTTGATTAGTTATAATTTGTGTGTACATAGCTTGATTATTGTGAGTTTGGAAGCCTTTGGAGTTGAGTTGATGCTTGTTGAAGTTGATTGGTAGCTTGGATTGTGTTGGAAAGCTTAATTTGCATTCAATTGGGATTTTGGTTTATATTGGAAATCCGCCAAGGTGTGATTTTGGTTTCCTCTATGTAGTATATAATATTCATGGACACTTAGGCTAGTGATCTATAGGATAAGTTTGATTTGATGTAGTTATTGATGATGGTTGGTTGATGATGTATGATGAATTGAATTTGTTAATGGTGATAAGTAATAATGTGGAGGTATGATGTTTGATGAATTTGAATATATATATATATATATATATTTTGTTGGCTATTGAAAATTAGCATGAATGAGGGTGATAAGGAGAATTTATAGTGATGGAATGATGATTGATGAATGTGTTGATGGAGGATTAATTTTAATATTATGTATAATTGATGTTGATGGTTGAGAATAGTAAAATGTGATGGAAAAATTGTATAAATGGTAAATAGTGACCCAAGAGGGTAGATTGTGCTGTAAATGGAAGTTTGGTATTGTTTTGGTTGGATGTGGTTTGTGAAAGTTGGTAAAGTGAGTATTTGTAAAATTTTGGTAAAAAGGGGATTTTGGTGAACTTTCTCTGATAATAACTTTTGCCTCGGCTTGAATAATCTATTGAAATTGGTTTAGAATTAAATTTTTTTGAAAACTCTTCCAATTGATATAAAGTTTGTAAAATTTGGATTTTTGTAGAGGAAGTTGTGATCATTCAAAGTTTGGTGTTGAAAATCTGAAATTTTGTAAAGTTGCAGAATTTTGTGATTTCTGGTATGTGCGCACGCACACCTCTGCGAAATTTTACATCTGTGCGCACGCACAGACCTATGCGTACGCACACGCAAAGGAAGGCAAACTGTTTAGAGTGCTAGCATAGCTTGTGTGCGCACATACCCAATGAATGTTTACAACTTGTGCGTATGCACATCCCTGTGCGCATGCACATGTTGGGAAGGTCAGTCTGTTGGGGGCGCTAGCACAGCTTGTGCAAGCGAACAGACTTGTGAACTTTTGTACTTGTGCATACACACCTCTCTATGTGCGTACGCACACGTTTTAAAACTTTTCCTGGGTGTGCGCACGCACACCCCTGTGCGGACGCACACGCCCTATTTTTCAAACTTAAATTTTGTTTTCAACCATTTCACCTTCCCAACAAAATTGTAAGCTTCTGTGACACCATTTTAGGACTCTTGGGCCTAGTTTTGGGCATTTAAAACATGGGAAAGAACCTAAGGGATTTAGTTGATATTATTTTAAAAAGTTAGAAAACGTAGGCTTAGGTTTCTGGTGCACTAAGGATGGGTTGATGGCGTGTGAAGGTAGACTGGTATGTGAAATGAGAACTGACGAACTGTTGAGTTCAGAACTGAAATGTGAAATGACAGTGGTTGAGATGAGTCGAGGACTCTGAATGAGATGATGGATCCATGTTATACTAAAAATGTTTTTCTGAAAACCACTGAGGTACTGATTTATACTGAGATTACGAGACACTATGCGCCTGGCAGGAACGGTGGTTAATCCCGCATGTCGAGGTAGTGGCTACTGAGATTATGAGACGTTGTGTGCCTGGCTGGGACAGTGGTTAATCCTGCCTATCGAGGTAGCGACGGCGGCATAAGGACGGTGGTTAATCCCGCTTACGTTGAGATGTGAGGTCTGTGGCAAGAGTTTCCCACTTGCATCCCTTCGGATCACTAGAGTGTAAAGGCACAAAAACCTGGACGGTGTTTTGAGCACTATATCTCGGGGTTTCCCAATTATGATTCTGAAGGGCGACATCTCCATGGAGGTGTGTCGGGTTGGCAGTTGAACCGACAATGTGATATCACAGCCAATAGGACAGACATTCATCATGTGTATTTTCTATCTGTTTGTTTGCTTTGCCGACTTGCAATTGTATGCCTAATTGCTTACTTGAATTACTTGCCTTATATGCTTCTACTTGTGTTTTACTTGCATTGTAATTAATTGTGATTTCTGCTCGGATTGAGGAGGTTTGGAAGGCGGTGGCAATGGGATCGGATGGAAGATAGGTTGGTGAAGGCTGTGGGACAGCGGAGACTGTTAGAATAGAAAATCCTTTAAGAAAGATTACCCCTCTTTCGTATTATGTATACTTTACTATTTTAGTATGCTCTAAGATGAATCTTGTGATGGATATGAAGTCTAGGATTGCCTCTTGCATCCTGGGGTCTTATATCTTACATCACTGGGCACTGTTACCATACTGAGAACCTCCAGTTCTCATACCATATTCTGTTGTTGTTTTTCAGATGCAGGTCGCAACCCACCTTGGTGAGTTGCTTTGATGGTGACAGAAGCGGAGGATCATGGATACTTTTTGGAGTCCTTTTGATTTGTTCTGTTTATATATATATATATATATATATATATATATATATATATATATATATATATCTCACTTTTGTATTTTGCTTTTGCCTAGAGGCTTGTATTGAGAGAGAAAAATTTGTATAAGCTGTTTTGACTGTCTGGTTTCTGTTGGTTTGTATATGGCTAGCCGACTTAAACTCTGTGAGCCGTGGATAGATTCCTATGCTATTATACTATTATCTATTGTTATATTACATCTATGTCTTGTGCTTTAGGTTAGTAGCTTCGATAGTACGCTTGCGCTTTTAAATTCTATTTTTGAGCTACATCCTTCATCGAGCTTCTAGATTATACTATTCTCTCTATATATAATATTATGTATGAGCTTAGAACTGTCGTAATCTCTGATTAACCTTTGCTTTACGACGCGAGGTAAAGCTTAGGCTAATTAGGGTGTTGCAATTAGTGGTATCAGAGCGGTTCGTCCTCGTGAGCCTGAGGGATTGACCGATTGTGCTTCATTGCATAATCTGTGTGTCCTTTTCTTTGATGCTATTAGATTATCTACTTGATATTTCATAGCATGCTTGTTTGTGAGTGCCTGTTTGGGATAATTGAAGCACTAGATTTTTGATATTGAGACTGATCACCTTGATATCGAATGCTTGGTGTAGACAGGAACCCTAATGGCTACTTGTAAGACCTAAAACTTTTGAAAAGTCTTATTATGATCAAGTCTCAAATGATATAGTTATTTATTGTCTTAATTTCAGAAATTATTTTATTAAAGATAATTAAAGCAAGTTTTGATTAATTGAATTTGAAATAAATTAAGATTATTATCCAATTTTACAATTATTGGATTATTTTCTATATTTAAATTATAAAGTTGGTAGTTATGAACTAATAAGAATTTTATATGATTTGGACTAAATAATTAATATTTTAAAATATTAATATTATTGTTTTGGAAAATAAAGAAATTAATTATATTATTTTCAATTTTTGGATTTGAGCATTTTATTAGAAATAATTTGTAAAATCGATGAACAAATAGCATTTTTATACACTATTATTATTGGATTAAAATTTATTTTTAATTACTATATTATCTCTATTTTTATTTAAAATTATAAAAATACCCCTAACCCTAATTTAAAAAAAAAATGAAATCCTAATCCTTTCATCCCAATAGCCGAACCACTACCCTGCCTTCCCTTCACCCACAGACAATACACAACAAATAATTACACAGACATAGTGAAACAAGGAGGAAAGAAAGAAAGGGTTAGGAGGAAAATGGGAAGGAGTGGAAAGAGGGGAGGAACGGCGCCGGCGAGGAGCCACTATTGCCACCGCCTATCGCCGCCGCCACGTCGTCGCTGAGTCTTGGAGGGAGGCCATGCCTTGATCGGTCGCTATCGATTCACCACGAGCCGCCATCGCAGGTCAGGTCCGAGGCGAGGGAAAGAAGGCCGCGAGGAGAGAGAGCCGTCGCCGTTCCGTGGGGCCGTGTCATCGCCGCTGTCAAGACCTTCTTTGCCGCCGTCCTTGGTGTTCACGAACAGAGAATGGCGTTGCTGTCACTGACGTTAGAGCTGCCACGAAGGAGAGGAAAGGACGCTGCTTCACGCGTTGCCGACGAGCGCGAAGAGGAGGAGCTGTGTCCGCGCCACTGCCGTTTGAGGGGCTGTGTTTCGTCGCCGTTGAGCTGCTCTGCTTCACCGTGGCTGAGCTCCGCTACTCCTTGTTCTTTGGGCTGGTGGGGTTGCTACGGGAATCACTGCCTTCGTCGATCCTTCTTCGCTGATGCATCTTCTCTCTATTGCCATCAGGGTTGCTGCTACCGCCATTAAGAGAGCCGCCGCTGGGAGGAGCCGAATAGGGAGATGAGGCGCGAGAGAGAGCGAGAGAGAGCTGTCGTGGGATTGCTGTCGCCACCGCGTGGCTGGGCTCGCCATGGTGGAAGGTTGTCGTCGCGAGTGTCGCTGTCAGAGGAGGGAACCGCGCCGCCGTGCCTGGCCGCCGGAAAACGCCACTGCCGTCGCCGAAAAAGCACTGCCGGTAAGGGTTTTAAGTCCGGTTTCTGTCCTTTCGAAATTTTGAGAAGATTATATACACTGCGTGGTTGTACAGCTGCTGATTCGGGCCACCGCTGTCACTCAAAAATTATTGACGGAGCTGCTGCCGGGCCGATTTGGAATTGCGGCTACTTCGCTTTGTTATTTTAGTAAGTAATTTCTGTTTCGAAAGTCCTGTGTTAGTGTTCTATTCCATGTAATAAATTAATTCAGATGTTAATGGTTCTTGGAGTTAGAATCTGAGTTTATTGGTGGCGTTTGGAGCTGTTTCTGCTTTTGAGAGAGCAAGTGGAGCCGAGTTTTCGGGTTGAGGCGAAAAGAACTCTGTGAGGCGTTTGAGCTATGGTTTTGCGTATTGAGGTAGGGGCCTTTTCAGAAAACTACATTTTATCAATTAGAATTATTATATATGGATATTGACGTGAGAAAATGTATCTTTGAGTGATTGTATAAGTCTTATGTAATTGTTGATTGTCTTGGTTGAATATGAATGCTTGATTGGCTGGGTTGTTGTTCAGTTTTGTGAAACGGACAGTTCTTGAAATACTTCTCTAAAGTTAATTTATAAAAGCTTGAAATCGAGTTTATTCTGTTAAAAATTGATTTGAATTTGATTTGGTATTCTTGAAATCTGAACACGATGCATCTTTGGAAACAACTTGATTTTGAATTGATTTGGTTTTGGACCCCTTGAAGGGGGTTGCGAAATGGTTTGGTTGGGACCCGAAAAAGGGTGGCAAAGTCCAAGTTTTAGGGGAGATGTTGCCGAAATTCCTATCAAATCCGAGTCTTTAATTGAAATGTTATTTGGGGAATTATGAGTTTAATGCCTTTACTATTTTACTTGGAGGATTGTGAATTTAAGACTTTTATTGTCTTCACTTGGATCAATTATGAAAGCGATGAAGCTATGTTTTGAAAAGAATTATTGAAAAGAGAATTATGACTTCTTCTTGTTTCCTAAGAAAAATAGTATGTCTTTGGGTGTAAGTCATTCGAAAGAGAAATATGTGTTAAGGCTATTTTAAAGGTGAAAAGGGTTATGTTTTTCTTTATTTAACTTAAATATTGTCACTTGGAGGAGTTTTTGTGACTTTAAAAGAATCTGGGTTTCGATTGACAAATCTCATTTTTGACGTTTTAGATAAGTTTTAAAGTATCCTTTGAATTCTGGTTTAGCAAAACAAAAACGATTTTTCGAGCCGTTGGAAACGCTTCAGATTTTATCAAGGGGGTTGAAATTGGTTTTTGGTTCAAGTGAACAAAGTGGTTTTGAAAATGTGGTTGGAGTAAGTGACTACACGACTCAGCTTGGTTTAAATTCTACTTTTATCACTCGAATCAAGAATTTAAGACTTTACAGATTTTAAATGAATTTGAGAAAATGAGTTATGTTATTCTTCCCTAAAGTCTTGAGACTTGGTTGAGGAATTTCATTACCGAATCCTATATTAGGATGAAAGACTTTGAACCCTTCAAAGGAGATTTTAATTTGGCCTGGTTTTGGAAGTTTTGGAAAGAGGATGTCGAGGGTGGCTTTGTTTTAAAAAGGGAACCTACTTTGAGTAAAAGTGGCTTATGAGCCTGAGATGATTTGAGGAATGGGAACTTTAAAGTCAAGACTGAAAAGAATTGATTTTGATTTCAAAGTGAAGTGAATTGAGAAAAAGTGATTCATGGCCTGAATGATGATTTTATGAATTTGATGATGTTGAATGGTGGAAGTGCTATTTTGTTGTGAGCCGGAATGGCTGTGTATGATAATGAATTATGGTTGATTGCGAAATATGTTATGAGCCGGATGGCTGACTATGAATCATGAATTTAAGTCAGATGGCTGAGATGAATATTGAATTATGGCTGAGAATAAATGCATATATGCTGAGTTATTGAGATTGTGATTGTTGCACTTCCACTTATCTGAGATACGAGTTTCTCTGGGTAGAAACAGTGGCTAGCCACCACGTGCTCCAGGTTGAAACTCGATACTCCGCTGACCCTATGTCGTAAGTATGGCCGGGCACTGTGAAAGTTCCAGATGAGCTCGCCCCCGTGAATATACACCAGTGAGGGTGTTGGATGTGAATTATGATTATGATTGTGAATAACTCGAGTTGGGAATGCATGACAGAGGGACAGTCCAATGGTTAGCTACCAGGACTTGTCGGGTTGGCTTTATAATTGACAGATGATATCATCAGCCACTAGAACAGGCATTCATCATATGCATCTATGTTACATTGTTTGGGTGTGCATATTGTACTTGGTTTGCCTTTGTGATTAATTGTGGTTAACTGCTAATTGTTCTACTTGAAGTAATTGTTTGTTTGTACTTGAACTTTCCTACTTATGTTTGCGATTGGGATTTTGTTGGACTGTGGTGACTGGTTGTTATTTGGATTGTTTGGGCCTAGAGTCGTGGTTGATCACGAGGTGGGCCGAAGGTCATGTTTGGTTGATGTTTCTGGTTTGGAAAAGTATGAAAAACTAATTTGGTTCAGCATAGATAAACCTTTTTGAGAGGCTTTTGAATTTTTTTTAGAAAAGAACAGTTCCTCTTTCAGAAAAGATTTCAATTTTTTCCTTTATAGTAAACCTTTGCTTTTGAAAAGATGCATAGGGCGTTTATTAATCACTGTAATGATTTTATCTCGCGTATCCTATTATAGTAATTCTGCAACCCTATAGTGAGAACCCTTTTGAGGATGATGTTCTCACTCCCTTACAGATCTCTTTTCAGGTTACAGACGACAAAGTTCAAAAGATATTATTTATTTCTGTCAGACGGTATTATTTTATTGTTTTAGTATTGATGTTTCCCTCGCCTTTAACGTTGCAAGCTTTGTAAGAGGGATAGGATTTTTATATGAGATGCTTGTAAATTAATAGGTATATATATATATATATATATATATATATATATATATATATATATATATATTATAAGAGTCATCGTAATACCCGACTATCAGAGTGGCGTAGCCGGAAGCGTGACATTTTGTTAGTTAGGGTGTTACATTATGGTATCAGAGCGGTCTTTCCTGTAGAGCCTGAGGAATGGACTGACTATGCTTCAATTGCATACTCTGAGCGTTTGTCATGTAATAGGTCTTGTTCGGATAATAAGAATTAGAGCTTTATGCACATGACGGTCTATTGATTAATGCCATTAGTCTTGCGTTGCATAATTCCTCATATTAAGTTTGGCCAGCTTAATACTAGTGAATTATGTATAAGAAAGCACTAATGGGTTGTCGTAGACGATATACGAGCAATAGGTAACGCGATTTGCGGGTTTTGGGAACGTTAGAAACTATTTCTCGAGGTTATTTAGTTATGTGTCTTGAATTCTATTCGAGTCGACTTGTTCTTTCATAGCTTAACTTGAAGTTCTTGTTCGCTAATCCTCTTGAAAAGTAGTTTGATTTTTCAACTATATTCCTCTATTCATATGCATTCTTGTTTGATTCTAATTGCATATGCTTGTTTGAAATCCTTGTTGTATCTATCTTTCTCTGTTTAAAATCTTCTTCTTGATTCATGTGTTCTTTGATATACTTTTGAACTGTCTTGATATGCTGTGCCCTTTAAGTCCTTGTTCCGAGTCTATTCTTAAAGAAATTGTGATTCAGTTTTTCTCCTATTTGACAGTAATTACAACCAATTTTGAAATTGTATAAAATTGTTGTTGATTCGGTATACACTTATTTATATGTGAAGCTTTGAAAATTCCTTATACAGTTTACAACTATTTATTTGTAGTACCTCGCCTGCACTTCTACTGGTTTATGGAGCTGCACTTACTTAAAATACAATTTGACTTTCTAGCAATTTTACTATAGTTCCAATGCACATCTTTATTTGATTATGTATTTTGGTATTTTTCAAAATTCTGGGAAGAAAGGATTTTTCGCTTTTATTCCGGTTGATTTTTGTTGATAAACTTTACCTAATTTATTTTTAGCTTGAGTTTGGTTTAGCATACCAAATTGTTTATGCCATTGTTCTTTTGAAAATGTTGGACTCATAGCTTTCTTCTTATGAATGGACTCATTCTTTCTTCAGCTTTTCATCTCCATGAATGTCATACTTGATTCCGTTTTAATTATTCTTCTACCTCTTGTGAGCACTACAATCAATCTTAGCTTCCCTTCTCTTGTGGATCCGATTCTTATGTGAGTCAGTTTGATTCGTTTTCAATTAGTGCATCGTTTATCCTCTCATTGTCTCTACCAAAGTTCTTAGCCAAAGATTTATCCTTGAGAAATTACTAATGATTGAGTTGTCTTTTCCTATGACTTTTGTATTCTTTTGGATCAATTGAGAGCTTGTTTGACGTCTCATGCCTAGTGGATCTTGTTTGAACTATCTTGATTTAAGATCCTTTCTTGTATGGCTTGACTCTATTTTAAGTACATCCTAATCATCTTGAATATCCTTATGAGATGGTAATTTCAAGTATACTTTTGGAGTCTTGTTTCGAACTTTTTTTGAAGTTTTGAATTCTCTTTGAAGAAGTTCTAAACTAAATTTACTTTTCTGTTGCCTGATTGTAACTGAAACCATTGTTCAATTTTGACAAAGTTAATTTAAAGTTGGCATGCGCTATTTTAAATGAAGTTTTGAAGAGCTTCCTTGTTTAGTGGAAACCTGTCCGTTTGTTACGTACCACTTATTTCGTTTACCAATTTATAAGCAAACTTTTACCTCGGACTTTCTTTTCTAAATAGAGTTTAACTTTCTCTTTTGTCCTTGCTAAAATTTTTATACACGCTTGTTTGAATATCGACTTTGGAAATTTTTGAACAAGCATTTGATTTCTCTTCCGAGTTTTATGATTGCTTTTGGTTAGGTTGTGCACCTAACTATCTTTCTAAAATATTTGAGAAAATATTTTAGCTCTTAGCCAAACCTGTGTACATGTTTTTTTAAAACTCCACATAATCTACCTCAACATGAAATCGTATTAAAGCAAAGCCACGTTTATGCTTTTGTTACTCTCTTGAAGAATGTTTGTTGCTTAACTTTTCTTTTAGACTGCGAAGTGATTTTTCCGCAAATTTTCGATTCTTTTATGAACAATGTATTCGGAAGTATTTTTAATCATACTCTTGAGTTCTGTAAGCCTTGTCTTAGGTTTGAGATATTCTTTTCTGTAAACCTCATACTTCTTCGACTCAGCTGGAATTTGTTTCAAACTAATACGCTGAGTTTTCTTTTTATTGGTCCTATTGAATTTCTTTGACCCAAGGGTTATCTTTGAAGTTGTCAATCGATTTATTTCTAGCAAACTTCATTGCTTGAGTATCTTTATTTACCTGGAATTGTATACAGTCTTCCAAATCTATGAGTACTATCCTTGACAATTGTCTCTCCTTTCTAAATCTTGTATCCTTCTAAGTAGACTCGAGAATTGCTTTGATGTCACGTGCGATCTGTAGATGTACTGGCACGATGCGTTAGTTTTTAAAGACGTGATATGTGTATATGGGAGGTGAAGCGGTAGGTGTACCACGTTATGAGTTGTGGGTGTTTTGTTCATTGCGAATGGGTTTGCGGGTGTTAGGCTTATGATCGGCTATGGAGATTGTAAAGTGTTTGATGGAGTTGGGAGGCTGAAGTTCTGAAGTGGGCAAGAGATCTATGAGAGGACATTATAGTCGTTGTTTTCATACCAACCTGTTTTGGTAGCCTCTATATCACATTAATTACCACTTCGTTTTGTGAACGCCTATCTTGATTTGCACCCTATTCTGTTACCTCGAGTTTTTGTAAAGCCTTGAGATCATATGACCTTGTGCATCGAGCCTATCTAGTATCTTCTGCTTTACACCATACTTTATCCATATATTTAAATCTTAGGGTTATTCGATATTTGAGCATTTATACATATATGCTAAGACTTCTTACTTTTCAAAAGTATTTGAGGGAACTAAGACTATGTATTATCTTATGTATTACTTTAATTTTCGAGGACAAATTTTTATAAGGTGGGTAGAATGTAAGACCCAGAACTTTTGAAAAGTCTTATTATGATCAAGTCTTAAATCATATAGTTATTTATAGTCTTAATTTCAGAAATTATTTTATTAAAGATAATTAAAGCAAGTTTTGATTAATTTAATTTGAAATAAATTAAGATTATTATCCAATTTTACAATTATTGGATTATTTTCTATATTTAATTATAAAGGTGGTAGTTATGAAATAATAAAAATTTTATATGATTCGGACTAAATAATTAATATTTTAAAATATTAATATTGCTGTTTTGGAAAATAAAGAAATTGATTATATTATTTCCAATTTTTGGATTTGAGCATTTTATTGGAAATAATTTGTAAAATCGATGAACAAATAGTATTTTTATACATTATTATTATTGGATTAAAATTTATTTCCAATTACTATATTATCCCTATTTTTATTTAAAATTACTAAAATGCTCTTAACCCTAATTTTCAAAAAAAAAAAATGAAATCCTAATCCTTTCATCCCAGCAGCCGAACCCCTACCCTGCCTTCCCTTCAACCACGGACAACACACATACAAACAAACAATTACACAAACACAGTGAAACAAGGAGGAAAGAAAGAAAGGGTTAGGAGGAAAACGGAAAGGAGAGGAAAGAGGGGAGGAACGGCGTCAGCAAGGAGCCATTATCGCTGCCGCCACGTCGTCGCTGAGTCTTGGAGGGAGGCCATGCCTTGATCGGTCGCCGTCGATTCACCACGAGCCGCCGTTGCAGGTCAGGTCCGAGGCGAGGGAGAGAAGGCCGCGAGGAGAGGGAGCCGTCGCCGTTCCGTGGGGCTGTGTCGTCGCCACTATCAAGACCTTCTTTGCCGCCATCCTTGGGGTTCACAAACAGAGAATGGCGTTGCTATCATCGACGCTAGAGCCGTGGTGGAAGGTTGTCGCCATGAATGTCGCTGTCAGAGGAGGGAACCGCACTGCCGTGCCTGGTCACCGGAAAACGCCACTGCCGTCGATGGATAAAGCAATGCCGGTAAGAGTTTTAAGTCTGGTTTCTGTCCTTTCAAAATTTCGGGAAGATTATTGACACTGCGTGGTTGTACAACTGCTATTATCAGAGATTCGGGCCGCCGCTGTCACTCAAAATTATTGACGGAGCTTCTGCGAGGCCAATTTGGAGTTATGGCTGCTTCGCTTTATTATTTCAGTAAGTAATTTCTGTTTTGAAAGTCCTCGGTTAGTGTTCTATTCCGTGTAATAAAGTAATTGCGATGTTAATGGTTCTAGGAATTAGAATCCGAGTTTATTGGTGGCGTTTGGAGCTGTTTCTGCTTTTGAAAGAGCAAGTGGAGCCGAGTTGTTGGTTGCCGTCAATTCGGGTTGAGGCGAAAAGAACTCTGTGAGGTGTTTGGGCTGTGGTTTTGCGTATTGAGATAGGGGCTTTTTCAGAAAATCACATTTTATGAATTAGAATTATTATATATGGATATTGACGTGAGAAAATGTATCTTTGAGTGATTGTATAAGTCTTATGTAATTGTTGATTGTCTTGGTTGAATATGAATGCTTGATTGGCTGGGTTGTTGTTTAGTTTTGTGAAACGGACAGTTCTTGAAATACTTCTCTAAAGTTAATTTATAAAAGCTTGAAATCGAGTTTATTCTGTTAAAAATTGATTTGAATTTGATTTGGTATTCTTGAAACCTGAACACGATGCATCTTTGGAAACAACTTGATTTTGAATTGATTTGGTTTTGGACCCCTTGAAGGGGGTTGCAAAATGGTTTGGTTGGGACCCGGAAAAGGGTGGCGAAGTCCAAGTTTTAGGGAAGATGTTGCCAAAATTCCTATAAAATCTTAGTCTTTAATTGAAATGTTATTTGGAAAATTATGAGTTTAATGCCTTTACTATTTTACTTGGAGGATTGTGAATTTAAGACTTTTATTGTCTTCACTTGGATCAATTATGAAAGCGATGAAGCTATGTTTTGAAAAGAATTATTGAAAAGAGAATTATGACTTCTTCTTATTTCCTAAGAAAAATAGTATGTCTTTGGGTGTAAGTCATTCGAAAGAGAATTATGCGTTAAGGCTATTTTAAAGGTGAAAAGGGTTATGTTTTTCTTTATTTAACTTAAAGATTGTCACTTGGAGAAGTTTTTTGTAACTTTAAAAGAATATGGGTTTCAATTGACAAATCTCATTTTTGACGTTTTAGATAAGTTTTAAAGTATCCTTTGAATTTTGGTTTAGCAAAACAAAAATAATTTTTCGAGCCGTTGGAAACGCTTCAGATTTTATCAAGGGGGTTGAAATTAGTTTTTGGTTCAAGTGAACAAAATGGTTTTGAAAATGTGGTTGGAGTAAGTGACTACATGACTCGACTTGGTTTAAATTCTACTTTTATCACTCGAATCAAGAATTTAAGACTTTACAGATTTTAAATGTATTTGAGGAAATGAGTTATGTTATTCTCCCCTAAAGTCTTGAGACTCGGTTGAGGAATTTCATTACCGAATCTTATATTAGGATGAAAGACTTTGAACCCTTCAAAGGAGATTTTAATTTGGCCTGGTTTTGGAAATTTTGGAAAGAGGATGCCGAGGGTGGCTTTGTTTTAAAAAGGGAACCTACTTTGAGTAAAAGTGGCTTATGAGCTTGAGATGATTTGAGGAATGGAAACTTTAAAGCCAAGGCCGAAAAGAATTGATTTTGATTTCAAAGTGAAGTGAATTGAAGAAAAGTGATTTATGGCCTGAATGATGACTTTATGAATTTGGTGATGTTGAATGGTGGAAGTGCTATTTTGTTATGAGCTGGAATGGCTGTGTATGATAATAAATTATGGTAGATTGCGGAATATGTTATGAGCCGGATGGCTGACTATGAATCATGAATTTAAGCCAGATGGCTGAGATGAATATTGAATTATGGCTGAGAATAAATGCATATATGCTGAGTTATTGAGATTGTGATTGTTGCACTTTCACTTATCTGAGATACGAGTTTCCCTAGGTAGAAGCAGTGGCTAGCCACCACGTGTTCCAGGTTGAGACTCGATACTCTGCTGACCCTATGTCGTAAGTGTGGCCGGACACTGTGAAAGTTTCGGATGAGCTCGCCCCCGTAAATATACACCAGTGAGGGTGTTGGATGTGAATTATGATTACGATTGTGAATAACTCGAGTTAGGGATGCACGACAGAGGGACAGTCCAATAGTTAGCTACCAGGACTTGTCGGGTTGGCTTTATAACCGACAGATGATATCATCAGCCACTAAGACAGGCATTCATCATATGCATCTATGTGACATTGTTTGGGTGTGCATATTGTACTTGGTTTGCCTTTGTGATTAATTGTGGTTAACTATTAATTGTTCTACTTGAAATAATTGCTTTTTTGTGCTTGAATTTTCCTACTTGTGTTTGCGATTGGGATTCTGTTGGACTGTGGTGACTGGTTATTGTTTGGGTTGTTTGGGCCTAGAGCCGTGGTTGATCATGAGGTGGGCCGAAGGCCATGTCTGGTTGATGTTTCTGGTTTGGAAAAGTATGGAAAACTAATTTGGTTCAGCATAGATAAACCTTTTTGAGAGGCTTTTGAATTTTTTTTAGAAAAGAACAGTTCCTCTTTCAGAAAAGATTTCAAATTTTTCTTTTATAGTAAACCTTTGCTTTTGTAAAGATGCATAAGGCGGTTATTAATCACTGTAACGATTTTATCTCGCGTATCCTATTATAGTAATTTTACAACCTTATAGTGAGAACCCTTTCGAGGATGATGTTCTCACTCCCTTACAGATCTTCTCTTTTCAGGTTATAGATGACGAAGTTCAGAAGATATTATTTACTTCTGTCAAACAATATTATTGTATTGTTTTAGTATTGATGTTTCCCTCGCCTTTAACGTTGCAAG
This sequence comes from Arachis ipaensis, assembly GCF_059453495.1. Lineage (NCBI taxonomy): Eukaryota > Viridiplantae > Streptophyta > Magnoliopsida > Fabales > Fabaceae > Arachis > Arachis ipaensis. The sequence goes on along the minus strand of NC_142435.1, from coordinate 46,262,469 downwards.
CTTTGTAAGAGGGATAGGATTTTTATATGAGATGCTTGTAAATTAATAGGTATGTGTATATATATATATATATATATTCCCTATGAGTGTTGTATCTTATATTGTAAGTCTGGAGGTTTGTCTTTTGAAAAATTCGGTTAAAGTTTTAAACAGGCTCATATTAGTATTAAATATTATAAGAGTCGTCGTAATACCCAACCTATCAGAGTGGCGCAGCCAGAAGCGTGACATTTTGTTAGTTAGGGTGTTACACTACTCGTGGACAAGGTCGGTCACCTATACGGAGAGATTATGAGGGTAACCCGTTGACGGATAATCACACTGAATTTATGGTGGCTATGACTAACTTAGCTAACACGATCCAAGCAAGCACTGCGAGGACTACTCGTGCTATGCGGCGAACCAGGCAATCAGTCAGAAGCAAAAATGAAGAAGGTGCTGAGGACAACTTGGTTGGTGTTCCGAGAACTCTAGCTGCTTTTCTGAAAGCTAACCCACCGGTTTTTAATGGATCGATAAATCCTGCTGAAGCGGACAACTGGTTCAAAGATGTGGAGGGGCCATTATAGAATCAACAAGTCCCGAGTAATCAGTTCGTGAAATATGCGTCTTATCAATTACTGGGAGAAGCTCAGCATTGTTGGCAAAGAGACTGTCGATTCCTGCAACTACAGAATATGGATATTCCGTGGGCGCTGTTTTGGGTTGCTTTCTACAAAAAGTACTTGCATGAATAATTAAGGGATGCCAGAGAGTTGGAGCTCTTACAGCTGAAGCAAGGGTCCATGACTATAGCTGAATACACCAGCAAGTTCGAGGAATTCTGTAGGTCCTCGAGAATAAGTCAGGGTACTCCTGAGTCCTATGAGGGATGGAAATGTGTCAAATACGAAGTAGGGCTGAGGGAATATATCATGTGTGTTGTGGCTCCATTGGAGATTAGGAAATTCTTTGAATTGGTGGACAAGGCAACAATTGTTGAAGATTATGCCAAGGAGGTGACTTTGGAGAGAAATGCTCCTGGCAGTACCAGTAGCAAAGGTCATGGAAAGTATTTTCCACCTAGAGGCCAGATCTTCAAAAGGGACGGACGACCACTCAGCATCCTCGCGGTCAAAAAAACTTCAGAAGAAACAACAAGGCCCAGTTTCACCTGGCGAAAGGAGATGGTTGATGCTATACTTGTGGGGTGTTTGGACACATTGCCAGGTATTGCCGACGTGGGAAAAATTAGAATGCGAGTCAGAACTAATAGTAAAGTTGTGTATCCTCTGTGAATGCCCTATGCGGCTTCTTGAGATAAGAGGTGGGTGTATAATTGGTTATAAAACTTTAACTGTATTATGCGATTTTGGGACAACGCGTTTACTCGTAGCTTGTGAAGGAGAGAAAGGTTTGAGAGTAAAGGTGTCAAACTTAGTATTAATTTCAGGACCAAACTTACGTGGGTCGCATAAAGTATTGCCACTAGAGCCGACATAACTTAGGCACATTTTTGGTTGGCATGCGCAAATAATCCACTTCTTAAAGACCAACAAGTCAGAGTAATGCTGTGGAAGCACGATGATCTTAATGACGGTATGAGGTCTTATACGAATGAAAGCACCAATACATCCTTCTAAATCGACCTATCTTTTCCTTATAAACTGCCCTTGAGATCTTATTTTCTGAATCCCTTTTGGTGAATAAATTGAGCCTTGCTAAATCCTATTCCTTGTTTGCACATATCCTCATACGAGCCTTGTATTCCTTGACATGAGCCTAAATCCGTTTTGACCCAATCAAGTGTGAGGGAGATTATTGTTGAGATAACTTATCAGCAGAGACATATTATGATTCGATGTGCCTTATTGATTCTTCTAAGGATTCGTAATTTGGAATTTCTTTCTTGAGGTGCACTCTAATTTTTCCTTCTGGTGCATTTTCTTATTCTCTACAACCTCGTCTGAACACAACATAATGTACCTTTTCAATTTCTTACGAATACCATTCAAAATTGTTTGCTTTTTCTTGAGCTCGGTATCCCTTCAAATAACTTGGGCTTAATTCGGCATTACATGCCATCCTTAGACGCAACCATCGATATGTTAGTTCCTTAGGACACGAATTATAAATCTGAAGGACGAGACTTGCGAGGGTGTAATATCGCAAGGAGTTGTGAAGCCTTACTTTTACGAATGGCGTTACCTATGACTAAATTGATACACAAGGATGCTCCATTGGCTCAAACGCCGAATTATAATTTCTCCAGAACTTGAAAGAACGATTAGCTACATCACCGGTACTTGTGTTATGTGAACCTCAGGGACCAGTTAGGATCTACGATAACGCCTCGTTGGAAGTCTTGGAGTGCGTATCGACGTAGCATTAGGAGGTAATGATTAGTGCGTCGCGATGGTTGAGGCTATACGAAGTGGAATCTCTGACTCACGATCTGGAGCTTGCTGTGTTTATACTTGTGTTAAAGATGTGGAGCAAGGAGAACTACCTCCATGAAGAAGGAGGAAATTACTCAAGGACTACAATTGGGAGTTAAGCTACTACCTAGGGATAATCACGTTTGATTTTGGTTCTCATGTGTAAATCATAAGATAGTTAATATGATGTTTGGCACATGATGAATTATTGAGTGCAGAGGTAATTAGAAAAGAAGAAAATAAGTAAGAATAAATTTAGGCTTAAATTTTTGGATGAGTTTAATATTTGATTTTAGTATGATAAGTAGAAGTTTATTAGTTGTTTAGGATGTCTAAGGAAGGTTGAATTGTATACATTGGTGCAATTGTAGATGAATTGGACATTTAGATGCGGAATAAAGGGTGTGGTGGTATTGAGGACCTTGGGATTTGTTAAAAGAGTAAAGAAAATGGAGAATAGAATATTTTAGGTGTTGAAATGATTGAGCGTTGTTGAGTGGGTAGTATTGAAACTGAGGCTAGTATAAGAACTATTGCTAGGCTTTGGAAGTGTGGAATGGTTGGAATTGATGGGTATTGTAATTGGAGCTGTAAAAAATTATTTAAGACTAGAAGTAGGCATAGAGATGCTATAAGGCCTTAAGTTAGGAATTAGTCTTAGGATAATCGTAAACACTATTAGGGTCAAGTTGAGGAAGTTCAGAAGTAAGCCTAGGTTTTGTAATCCAATGAGGGATGTATGACTTGATTGGATATTTGGATTAGTTAGTTAGTTAGTGGCTAAAAATTAAAGTAGCACAGCGGAAGCTTGTGGAATGCAATAACATATGATAGTCATGAGTAGAGGTCGTCGGAAGATGACTAAACGTATCTTAGACTTGAATACTTGAAGAGTTAGTGGGTTAATGTAAGTGAAGGTTTCTAAGAACTAAGTTTAATTGTGATTGTAAGAATAGAATGGTTTAGGATAGGTTGTGAACATGAGGGTAGGTGACTAATGTGGATTTTGGATGGCAGGTGAGTACAATTGTCGAGTTTGGAAGGTAAGGATTGCGATAATTGAGCGTGGTGACCTTGGATTTAGGATTGAGAGGAGAAATTATTTATTTAAGAAACGGACTTGGATCATATTGAGTTGAAAGGCCGATGTAGTATGGAAGTTGAGTTGAGGGAATCTAAGAGTGAAAGGGATAAGTACAGCATAGGCTTGAATTCGGTTAAGAAAGGGCATTATAAATAGGAATGAAGGATGTAAATAGGAATCTGAGTTGCTATGGAGGGATGAAAATAAGTATAGTAAGAGGTAGTTTTGAGTTGAGGAAACATTTAATGATTGAGATGGGTAAAGTAAATTTTGAGGGCAAAATTTCTTATTTGGTGGGGAGAATGTAAGAACCGCGACTAATTAACCGCCTAATTAGGTAATTAATATTGCCCAAATTAGGTTCCAAAAATTTAAAGTGAGAATTTGAGGATTTAAATATGATTTTTAGACTCAGTAGATTTTTCTGAGTCAGAAAATGTATTTTCGGCGAAAGATCGAGAAAGACCATTAACCGGCAGTTGAACCGGTCGAACCGGTTCAAGTCTACCCGGTACTATGTGAGAAAAATTTAAAACAGTTAAAAACCTTAGAAAAATATTAGAAGTCGAAAACCGGGAGTTAATTTTAAAGGTTTGGCCAAAAGTTGGGCTAAACGGGCTAAAAATGCTAACAGGTTGGATCGGGCCCAAGTTCGGCCCAAGCCCAACATATATAAAGCCACTTAAGTGGCAAACTCAGCCATTCTCACTCATTTCTAGCAGCAACAACGTGAAATAGAAGACAGGAGAGGTGAGGGTTTCACTCACTATTCATCTTCTCCTTCTTTCTCTTATAACTTGAGCTACAAAGCTTCGATTCATGTGCCGTCAGTTGCTACGCAAAGCTCTCGTCGAGATCTTCGATTTCATCTAAACAAAGTGGTAAGGGATTTCCAATTTCTTGCCCAGTTCTTCCTTCCATTACAGATTTGGTTTAATGGTGAATGAATGGTTCTTGTGATTTTGATTATTTAGGTACACTCTAGCACTTGATTATTATTGGGTTTTGTCCCAATCATCATTGGGTAAGGTGAGCCTACTTGATCTCTTGTGATTTTGTGTATATATGAAACCCTAGGTTGATTAGTTATAATTTGTGTGTACATAGCTTGATTATTGTGAGTTTGGAAAAGCTCAAGCGACGCGGTAGCGTGGACGACGTGAACGCGTGGCAAGGAAAAGCGCGAATGACGCGTCCGCATGGATGACGCGATCGCGTGACATGTGCGATCTGCATAATCTGCAGAATTCGCTGGGGCGATTTTGGACCTTATTTCGACCCAGTTTTTTGCCCGGAACAGCAGACTAGAGCCAGAGAATATGCAGAAACAAAAGACAACATTCATTCTACACAGTTTTCAGTTTTAGATCTAGTTTTACTCCTTTAGGTTTTTCTCTCTAGGTTTTAGAATTTTAATTTTTAATTGGTCTTAGCATTGGAACATTGAGAAGAGTTATTTCCTCATTAAGACTTCGTCATTCTAGTTCGTTCTCTTAACTTGGTTTTATTCTTCCATGTTCTTTGCTTTGTTCAATTTTGTCATTTGAATACTTTCATGATTTTAATTTATTTCTTCCATTTTAATTTATTTTCCATTCCAATAATCATGTCTTCTTTTAATTCTCTTTCATATGTTATGGATTCATTATTTACAATGAGCGAGTAGTTTCTTCACTTGATGGGGAGTTGATTGAAAAGAACTCTTGAGTTGGAAGGATTGAAAGAGAATTTGTAATTGGGTTAACTGTTGGATTGCTATCTAGTCACTAACACCAATCCCTTTGAACTAAGTGGGTTGCAACTCGTGAATAGATCTAGCATTCCAACTTGTTTGACTTTCCTTTACCTAGTAAAGGATAACTAAACAGAACAACCATTAATTATAAATTAATTTTGAAATCATCCCATCAATGATAGAGATTCCAACTAATCAACTCCCAGTCAAGGCTTTTATTCATATTATTTAAATTTTCTCAATTTAATTTTCCATCTACTTAACTCAACCTTTTGGAACATCTGATTAATAAAATAGCACACTTTTCTGCAACTCGTTGGGAGACGACCTGGGACTCCAACTCCCAGTAATTTTTAATTTAAACTCTCTGTGACATATTTCTAAATTGATAGGCAGATTTTCGGTGAGTTAAGAACTATACTTGCAACGTAACTATTTTAATAATTTTTAATTCACCAACTTCTGTGTCTCATCAATTTTTGGCGCCGTTGCCGGAGAGTTGTAATAGAGTGCTAAAGTTATTAATTAGAATTTATTTATTTGCATTTTATTTTATTTTGCTACTATGAGCTGCATGTTTCTTTCGTCAAATGACGCGTTCACTTCCTGATCCGTGCTTGCTAATATTCGATCCTGAAATTGAAAGGACTATTTCACGAATAAGGCGAGAACAGCGTCGGTTAGTCCGCTCTGAGGGCGGATCTGAAAGTGAACTTGAGGAGGAAACCAGCCCCCGTTCTACTGATTCGGTTGTTTTACATGCAGAAGACATGGCAGATAGGAGAGTTACCATCCAGGAGGAAGGAGCCCCTGATTTTACAATGCAACCGTTTCAAGCGCATCATCCGGCAGTAGCTACAGATTTTGAAATAAAGACCGCACTGCTAAATTTGATGCCCAAGTTTCATGGCATACCTGCTCAAGAGCCTATCAAGCACTTGAGAGATTTCCAGGCAGCCTGTTCTACTGTCAGGCGTGATGGTACTGATGAAACTTCAATTTTGCTGAAAGCTTTCCCATTTTCTCTCGAGGGAAAAGCAAGAGAGTGGTACTACACTCAACCTCTAGCAAATGTATCCAACTGGGATACACTCAGAAAGGAGTTTTTGGAGAAATTCTTTCCATCTGAAGTTACTGATAAACTGAGGAAGGATATTTCCACAATTGTTCAGGATGACAATGAGACTCTCTTTGAATACTGGGAGCGCTTCAATAATCTTCTGGAAGCATGCCCCCACCACATGATTGACAAGATAGTGTTACTTAGCTATATCACACAGAGCATGAGGCCCTAAGATAAGACCACATTGGAAAGTGCTAGGAATGGGTCTATGAAGAAGTACAAGACCACTGATGAGGCTTGGCAATTGATTAGTGATTTAGCTGAATCTACTAGGAACCACAGGCAAAAGCAAGGTCGTTCAAAAGTCGTTGCAGAAGTATCCTCTAACAGAGAGACTGCGGCTCTAGCTCAGAGTATATGTGAGATGACCAACTTGCTGAAGCAGATGCAATTGAATCAACAACAAGCTCAGCAAGCTCAACCTCCCTCGCCACAGCAAAACCAACAATTAGTCCCGCAGAGAATTTGCGGAATCTGTGCTGATTATAGCCATTACACTGATGAATGCCGGCAGCTCCAACAAGAAGACAACATGGTGGCATCCACTCATAACTTCTATGACCGCCCCAACCAAGGGTACAATCAAAGTGGAAATAATAACCATGGATGGCAGGACAATTCTAACCAGAATTGGAGGGACAATAATAACAGAGGAGGCCGAGATAATCAGGGAAATCAGAGGTAGAATAATAACAACAACAGGCAGTAGAATCAACCTTACAGAGCACCTCACGTAAGGCAAAACCAAGGACCACAGAATAATCAACAGCAGACCTCTCAATTTACTCATTCTTCTTTATCTCCTAATGAAGAGCTACTACAATCTTTTGAGCGAAGACAACAGACCATGGAAAATAACATCATGAATAGTATTAATGCCAGTCTGAATGGTCTCACCTCTACTTTGCAAGCTCTTATGTCACAGATTGGATCAGCGCAAAATTCCAGTAACCAACCCTCAAGCTCCACTGGAATCCCCTCTCAACCATTACCCAATCCAAAGGGAGGCATTAATGCCATCACCCTAAGGTCTGGAACCACAATGCAGGAGAGGAATCAGGAGGAACCAAGCCCAACAGAACACACCTCAGCTGAAGAGGTAGTAGAAATAGAAGATGTTGAAGAGGAAGAGGAAGAGGACATACAGGACATAGCTGAAGAAGAAATAGCTCAACCACAGAAGGAAGCACCAAAAGGCGCAAACACCACAGAAAACACTACTCCTATTCCATTTCCACAACTTGCAAGAAAGCCCAGGAAGCAGCTGGAACCCGACCCCAAAATGGTAGAAATATTCAAAAAGGTTGAGGTAACTGTTCCTCTTTTTGATGTTATTCAGCAGGTACCTAAATATGCAAAGTTTCTAAAAGACTTATGTATCCATAAAGATAAAATTAATGAATTAGAAACTATTCCTTTAGGTAGTTCTATATCTGCTTTAATGGGAGGATTACCTGAAAAATATAGTGATCCAGGTCCTTGTATAGTTAGCTGTACTATTGGTGGTGTAGTAATTTATGATTGCATGTGTGATTTAGGAGCATGTGTCAGTATAATGCCTTTGTCTATATATGATATTTTGAGGCTCCCTCCCTTAAAAAGGTCGGCAGCTCGTTTTGTGTTAGCAGATAAAAGCATTATTATAGTGGCTGGAGTTGCTGAAGATGTTTTGGTGAACATTAAAGGGCTTACATTTTCCACTGATTTTTATATCTTGGAGATGCCCCATAATAATTCAGATAAGCCATCATCAATCCTACTTGGAAGACCATTCCTGAAGACATCAAAATTCAAATTGGATGTTTTTTCAGGAACATACTCCTTTGAAATAGATGGCCGCATAGTAATCTTCAATCTGAATGGAGTCATTGACAACCCCCCAGAAGATCGTTCTATCTTCTAGTGTGATGTCATAGATGAAAGTGTAGCTGAAGTTCACAAGGAAGAGTTTGAAGAGAGGCACACTGGACAAGGTCCAAGTGTGGGGACCCTTTTAACTGACAATGAGGGCACTTCGCCATTTTCACAAGCCCCAGATAATTCAGAGCCTGCTCATGATCAGAAGTTAGAATTGAAACCCCTCCCTCCACATCTCAAATATGCTTATCTTGAAGATGAGCAGAATTTTCCAGTTATTATTGCAAGGGAACTGACTTCTCAACAAGAAGAGTAGTTACTTGACGTGCTGAGGAAGTATAAGAAGGCAATTGGGTGGAGCTTGGCAGATATAGTAGGCATCAACCCTCAAGTATGTGAGCACAGAATATTTTTAGAAGAGGGAGCAAGACCTGTCCGTCAACCCCAAAGAAGATTGAATCCCACCATCTTGGAAGTTGTCAAAAAGGAAGTGACCAGACTATTGGAAGCAGGTATCATATATCCCATTTCAGACAGTGAATGGGTAAGCCCAGTACAAGTGGTGCCCAAGAAGTCTGGAGTCACTACAGTGAAGAATGAGCATGGAGAGCTCATAGCAACTAGAGTTCAGAATGCTTGGAGAGTCTGCATTGATTATAGGCGTCTCAACCAAGCTACCTGTAAGGATCACTACCCACTTCCATTCATTGATCAAATGCTGGATCGCCTGTCAGGTAAATCACATTATTGCTTTTTAGATGGTTACACAGGTTATTTCCAGATTCATATAGCTCCTGAGGATCAGGAAAAGACTACTTTTACATGTCCTTTTGGGACTTATGCTTACAAGAGAATGCCCTTTGGCTTGTGCAATGCACCAGCTACTTTCCAAAGGTGCATGATGAGTCTTTTCTCTGATCTTATTGAGGACTGTATGGAAGTTTTTATGGACGATTTTAGCGTTTATGGTGATTCTTTGAGCCTTTGCTTAGATGGATTATCTAGATTATTAGATAGATGTGTTAATACAAACCTTGTATTAAATTTCGAAAAATGTCACTTTATGGTAAAACAAGGAATTGTATTAGGACATGTGGTATCTAATATTGGCATTTCTATAGACCCAGCAAAGGTGAATGTTATTTCTAGTTTACCTTATCCTTCTTCTGTGAGGGAAGTCCGTTCGTTCCTTGGCCATGCAGGTTTTTACAGGAGATTTATTAAGGACTTTAGTAAGGTCGCACTTCCCTTATCCAGATTACTGCAGAAGGATATTGAGTTCGAGTTCAGTGAGGATTGCAAACAAGCGTTTGATAAGCTGAAGACTGCTCTGACTCAAGCTCCAATTGTGAGAGGACCAGACTGGAGCCAGCCATTTGAAATCATGTGCGATGCTTCCAACCATGCAGCAGGAGCAGCGCTGGCTCAGCGTGAAGGTAAGGATCCTTTCGTTATTGCTTATGCGTCTAAGACTTTAGACAATGCCCAGTCCAACTATACTACTACTGAGAAAGAGCTTCTTGCTATTGTTTTTGCTCTGGATAAATTCCGAGCTTATTTACTTGGTACTAGAGTAGTAGTGTATTCGGACCATGCAGCTTTAAAGTATCTATTAGCTAAAAAGGAGTCCAAACCAAGACTTATACGTTGGATACTGCTGTTACAAGAATTTGATTTAGAAATAAAGGATAGGAGTGGTAATCAGAATTTAGTGGCAGACCACTTGAGTCGCCTTGAGCATGTTAAGGATGATTCTACTCCTGTAGATGATAATTTTTCTTTTGATAACCTGTAAGCAGTATCTGAGGTAGTCCCTTGGTATGCACCTGTTGCTAATTATTTAGTTAGCCGCACATTTCCTCCAAATTTTTCTAAGCATCAAAGAGACAAGCTGAAAAGCGAGTCTAAATATTATATATGGGATGACCCATATTTATGGAGATGTGGCGCTGATCAAGTAATTAGACGTTGTGTGCCTCAATCAGAATTTCAGTCCATTTTAGAGGCCTGTCACTCATCTGAGAGTGGAGGACATTTTGGCCCTCAAAGAACAGCTAGAAAGATCTTAGACTGTGGATTCTGGTGGCCTACTCTTTTTAGAGACGCTGCTGAGTTTTGTAAATCTTGTCTCCCATGCCAGAAATTTGGTAATATATCCAGGAGGGATGAGATGCCTCAACAAATTATGCTTTTTTGTGAAATTTTTGATGTTTGGGGCATTGACTTCATGGCTCCATTTCCAAATTCTAATAGATATTTTTATATATTGTTAGCTGTGGATTATGTTTCCAAATGGGTGGAAGCAATTCCAACCCGCACTGATGATGCTAACACTGTTGTTTCCTTTGTGAGAAACCATATTATATGTCACTTCGGATCACCACGAGCAATCGTGAGCGATCAAGGCACCCATTTTTGTAACAGGAGACTGACATGATTAATGAAGAAGCATGGAATAATTCATAAAGTTGCAACAGCTTACCATCCCCAAACTAATGGGCAAGCCGAGGTGTCAAACAGAGAAATTAAGCGTATCTTGCAAAAGATAGTGAAGCCTCATAGAAAAGACTGGAGCACCAGGCTACAAGATGCACTCTGGGCATATAGAACAGCATACAAGACACCCATTGGGATGAGTCCTTTCCGCTTGGTTTATGGAAAAGCTTGTCATCTCCCAGTTGAAGTAGAACACATAAATTTTTGGGCAGTTAAGGAGTGCAACATGGGAATTGAGAAAGCTGGAGCTGAAAGGAAGTTGCAACTGTAGGAACTGGAGAGCCTTCACCTAGAAGCTTATGAAAACTCCAGAATATACAAGGAAAAGATGAAGGCTGTACATGATCAAAACATCAAGAAGAAAGAGTTCCAACCTGGGGATTTAGTCCTCCTTTACAAATCTCGACTAAGGCTCATGCCAGGTAAGTTGAGATCAAGATGGGAAGGTCCATACAGAGTAGAGAAGGCCGAACCGTACGGAGTTTATCACCTAAGCCATCCCTCAAGCTCTGAACTCATTAAGGTTAATGGACAACGCCTGAAGCTATACCATGGCGAGAAGATGCAGAAAAACAAGGAGCTTGAGATCTTCCTCTTGGAAGATCCCCACATAGCAGAAGATTGAGCTAGTGGAGCGTCCAACTTACGGACGTTAAAGCAAAGTGCTAGGTGGGAGACAACCCACCATGGTATGATCGTTCTTTTCTTTATTTTTAGTTTTTCCTATTCAATAACTCTTCTCTTTCTTAGTACTTTCATGCATCTGCATTTACATGTTTTTATTTTCAAAAAAAAAAAATTTTCCGCTACGCGACGCGATCGCATCAGCGACGCGTCCGCGTCGTAAGGAGAGTAAAGAAAAATAAAGATGAACAGAAAGTTATGCTGGAGCGTGGCTGGAGGCGTGCCAATGGCACAAATCAACCCACGCGACCGCGTCGCTGACGCGTTCACGTCGCATGGGAATCATGGCCTCCCACGCGACTGCGTGCCCCACGCGGCCGCGTGCCCTGAGTTTTCGACGTAAAAGGGTACACAATGAAATATTGTGCGAGAGTGATGCTGGATTGGTGCTGGAAGCACAATCCTTATCACGCGACCACGTCGCCGACGCGGCCGCGTCATCCATTTTCTGACGCACACTCACACGATCGCGTGACCCACGCGATCGCGCCGTCCCAATTTTGGCAAATAAATTAATTTGAACAGAGAGTTGTGCTGGTGCGAGGCTGCACTCGCGCCAGAAGCATAACATGGGTCACGCGACCGCGTGACCGACGCGATCGCGTCACCATACTTGAAACGCATCCACGCGAACGCGTGCCCCACGCGGCCGCGTCGCATGCGCCGCACAGCTCAACCTAAAATTGCCACATATCTTATCTTTCTCTCCTCCAAATCCTAATTTTTCTTTTCCCTCATTATTTCTTCCTTCTCCCTTCTTCCTTCTATCTCACCTATCACTCTCTCTCTCTCTCACCTCCATTACCAAGGTTCTATTTTCTTCTTCCTTCTTCTCTTTTCTATCATTCTTATTATTTTATATATTATTTATTATTTTCTTTTTCTTTTTCTTTTTCTTTTTATTATTCATATTTTCCTTCTTCTTCTTTTCCTTTTTACATGGTATTAGAAATTTATTTGAGTCATTATTCCTCATTATATGCTTGTGGATTGTTGCAATTTGTTTGACAATTATTATTTTTAAGGGATTGCTTGCATGTTCACCTTCATACTTTCTATATCTTATTTACCATGCATGCCATGTGTTTGTGAAAAAGCCCATATAGCATTATGCACTTTTCTACATTACTTTACTCTACTATTCAATGCTTGCTTTTTACAAATTCTCTTTACTATTGTTTTAATTGAATTTAATTGTCAATACAAACATTTTAGCTTGTTACAACTGATGCTTGGTCTATGCTACTCATGCCCTTTTCCGGCATGCCAATAAACACCTTGCATCTACTTATCTTTCGGTGCACTGACTATTTTTCATTGTTGGCTTTTCACATGTACTTGAGAGCCTGTGCTAATGTCAACTACATCCTAATGTGCATCCATCACCATTCTTCCGTTCTCTTCCTTGCTATATATCTATTTGAATTTAATTTACTTTCTCCTCTCTTTTTAGGATGGCCACCAAGAAAGGAAAGGAGAAAGCAACTCCTAAAACCCCAGCAAGAAGAGGCACTAAAAGAGCATCAGTGGCAGAGCCGTCTTCAACCGCAGTCAAGCGCTCAACAAAAAGAGTTAAGAGGATAATAAAGGTTGATGACAAAGAGAAAGCCTTTCCAACAAAGGAAACTGTGTGATTTCCCAATCGCTACTGTGAGCAGATGTTCCCTATCCTGGCAGAAAGAAACTATAACAATGAATACCTTCTTATCCTCCCGTCCAATATTGCTACCTTTGTTGAGCCGCAAATTGAATGAAGACAATGGGGTTTCCTACGAAGACGGCCAAGGCAGGTCAATCTTTCTTGGGTAGTTGAGTTCTACTCTAACTTCTACATGCCAACCCTGCAGTCTGTTTATGTTCGACAGAAGCAAGTTCCCATTACAGAAACGGCCATTCAGCAAGCTCTGAGTCTTCCCCCTATTCCAGAAGGAATGGACGCCTTCCAAGAAGCCGCACTTAAGCGCCAGAGGTACCAATTTGACTGGGACTCCGTTCTCGGAGTTATCGCATTACCTGGCAGCCGTTGGATCTACGGATACCACCGTACCCGCCCTAAGGGAATCTTGGCTTCAACACTTACCTTGGAGGCTTGCGTATGGGCACAGATCATGTCCCATTACGTCTTTCCGAGCACTCATGAGTCCTCCTTCACTGCGGACATGGCTGTTCTACTATGGTGCATCCTTACAGACCAACCCCTGAATCTCTCAAGACATATCTGGAATGCTATGGGACACGTACAAATTGCGGGCAACTTACCTTTCCCCGTCTTGGTCTCAGATCTTGTCTCAGCCGCCGAAGTCTCCTACAGAGCTGGGGACACCAAAGCCGTGCTTCCACGGGATGATCAGTATATCCCTAATGGAAAATACCTCAGACTCCCAGCAGCCACTACAAGCCTTCCTACTACTCCAGTTGAAGATAATCCTTCTTCAACACCACAAGCACCTACAACTGATGAATTGCTCCAGTAGATAATCCAGAGGTTGGATCGGCAAGAACACAAAGCTAAGTTGAGAGAACGCCGTAACAACCGAAGATTCAAACACCTCAGGGAGCTACTTAGAGGAGATTGCAAAGACTCAGACACCCCGGAATCCACTTCTTTTACTAGCACAGGGAGCCATGATGGTCCCGATTGTGGAGATACTGCTACCAGCCCACCCCTGTTCCTGACAGACGGCACCGAGGACGGTGCAAAGCCTTGAGTGTGGGGAGGTCGGTCAGTACCTGACTTCCGGAGGTAATTTCTCTTCTCTAGCACCAATAATTAGGATATTTTAGTTAGATTTTCTTTCTTTTATAGAATAGAATAAATTGCATAGGTCAGGATAGTTGCATGCATGTTCTACTTGATTGAAAAGACAATAAGTTTCTTTTAAGACTCTATCTTTGGAACAAAATTTCACTAATTTTTCAAAATTTTTATGATAAATTTGCTTAAGTTGTATTTGGAACATGACATTTGAGCTAAAGAACACACAACCTGTGAAAGATTTGAGCCTTTATGTATGGTTACATTATTTAACCATAATTATTTCATTCTTGTGTGTTTACTTCTCTATGATTGTAATCTATATTTTGTTTTATCTTATATGTCCAATATTTATTATATTTGCATGCTTGCACATGATTGAGGCCATTATTTATTTAAACTCACTTATCCAAATTAAGCCTACCCTTTTCAATTACCTTTGTTAACCACTTTGAGCCTTTAAATCCCATTTGTTCTATATTTTACCACATTACTAACCTTATGCTGAAAAACAATTGTATATCCCAAATTGAATCTTTGGTTAGCTTAAGATAGAATTGTGTGTGCTAGTTAAGTATGGAAAATTGTGGGAATAAAAGTTGTTAAGGGAATGTGTCATGAGAATTTAATGGAAATTTGGATACCTACTCATGTGAAACTATAAGAATTAAAAATCTGTGTGCATTGATAAGCTATATTTATTTTAATGTCAAAAAAAAATTTAAATAAATAAGGGGACAAAATTACCCCCATGTTAAATTCATAACTCAAAGATCAATGCACATATGATAGAATCAAATACAAAGTTGATACATGAGTATGGATTGAAAAAGGGAATTCTGGGAAGCTAGGTATGAACTTTAAGATTACATTAAAAATATATAGGTTGGGTTGAAGCTTGGGTTAATTAAAGATTCAATTTATCAGCTCACTTAACCATATGTATATCCCTACCTGTACGTTGGCCCCATTACAACCTTGAAAAGACCTCATGATGTTTGCATTGGTATATTAACTGTTGTTGATTGGTTAGGAGAAGAACAAAAGTTAGAAAGCATGATTAGAGAAGGATAGATTGATTACCCTATACACTAGAGATTAGAGCGTACATACATTATCAGTGAGGGTTCAATGCTTGAATTTTCATGTTCCCTGCTTTCATGAGCTATCTTCTTGCACTTTTATCTGTTTTATTGTATAATGATAGAATTAGTGGAATTTGATTTGTAATTATTTTGAAGAGCTTATTTACTTTTGATCAATTGGGCAAGAATCATATAGTTGCATTTATTTATATATATATATAGGCTTGCATTGCATTTCATGAATTTCTACATGTTCATACTTATTTCCTTATCTCCTTCAATTAAGCATGAGGACATGCTAATGTTTAAGTGTGGGGAGGTTGATAAACTACTATTTTATGGTTTATATTGTGTTTAATTGTGTGGTTTTATCATGATCCTTACCCACCTATTCATTAAATTAGCATGAAATTATAATTCCTTCCTGAATTTATAACATGTTTGAAAACTGCTTCCTAGAGACTTTAATTATGTATTTTTAATTCTCCTTTATTCCATTCGATGCCGTGATTTGTGTGTTGAGTGTTTCAGACTTTATAAGGCATGAATGAGTTGGAGATTGGAAAGGAAGCTAGCAAAAAGTGAAGGAACACAAGAATTTGAGGAGATAACCAGCGAGAAGTGACGCGGTCGCATGGCTCACGCGACCGCGCGAAGGAGAGCAAATGGCAGTGACGCAGCCGCGCGTATTGGAAAAGCTCAAGTGACGCGATAGTGTGGACGACGCGAACACGTGGCAAGGAAAAGTGCGAATGACGCGTCCGCATGGATGACGCGATCGCGTGACATGTGCGATCTGCATAATCTGCAGAATTCGCTGGGGGCGATTTTGGACCTTATTTCGACCCAGTTTTTGGCCCAGAACAGCAGACTAGAGCCAGAGAATATGCAGAAACAAAAGACAACATTCATTCCACACAGTTTTCAGTTTTAGATCTAGTTTTACTCCTTTAGGTTTTTCTCTCTAGGTTTTAGAATTTTAATTTTTAATTGGTCTTAGCATTGGAACATTGAGAAGAGTTATTTCCTCATCAAGACTTCGTCATTCTAGTTCGTTCTCTTAACTTGGTTTTATTCTTCCATGTTCTTTGTTTTGTTCAATTTTGTCATTTGAATACTTTCATGATTTTAATTTATTTCTTCCATTTTAATTTATTTTCCATTCCAATAATCATGTCTTCTTTTAATTCTCTTTCATATGTTATGGATTCATTATTTACAATGAGCGAGTAGTTTCTTCACTTGATGGGGAGTTGATTGAAAGGAACTCTTGAGTTGGAAGGATTGAAAGAGAATTTGTAATTGGGTTAACTGTTGGATTGCTATCCAGTCACTAACACCAATCCCTTTGAACTAAGTGGGTTGCAACTCGTGAATAGATCTAGCATTCCAACTTTTTTGACTTTCCTTTACCTAGTAAAGGATAACTAAACAGAACAACCATTAATTATAAATTAATTTTGAAATCATCCCATCAATGATAGAGATTCCAACTAATCAACTCCCAGTCAAGGCTTTTATTCATATTATTTAAATTTTCTCAATTTAATTTTCCATCTACTTAACTCAACCTTTTGGAACATCTGATTAATAAAATAGCACACTTTTCTGCAACTCGTTGGGAGACGACCTGGGACTCCAACTCCCAGTAATTTTTAATTTAAACTCTCTGTGACATATTTCTAAATTGATAGGCAGATTTTCGGTGAGTTAAGAACTATACTTGCAACGTAACTATTTTAATAATTTTCTGGTCCAGGCATGGCCGAATGGCCAGCCCCCTAAACGTGATCAAGAGATCAAAAGTGATACAAAGATAGTCTCAAATATGATCTGAAGATTGATCAAAAGATGAAAATACAATAGTAAAAGGTCCTATTTATAATGAACTAGTGGCCTAGGGTTTACAAAAATAAGTAAATGATGCAGAAATCCACTTCCGAGACCCACTTGGTGTGTGCTTGGCCTGAGCATTGAAGCTTTCACGTGCATAGGCTTTTCTTGGAGTTAAACGCCAGCTTTGGTGCCAGTTTGGGCGTTTAACTCCAATTCTGGTGCCAGTTTGGGCGTTTTACGCCAGAAGTTTTAAGCTGACTTTGAACGCCGGTTTGGGCCATCAAATCTCGGGCAAAGTATGGACTATTATATATTGCTGGAAAGCCCAGGGTATCTACCTTTTAACGCAATTGAGAGCGCGCCGATTGGGCTTCTGTAGCTCCAGAAAATCCACTTTGAGTATAGGGAGGTTAGAATCCAACAGCATCTGCAGTCCTTTTTCAGCTTCTGAATCAGATTTTTGCTCAGGTCCCTCAATTTCAGCCAGAAAATACCTGAAATCACATAAAAACACACAAACTCATAGTAAAGTCCAGAAATGTTATTTTATTTAAAAACTAATAATTATATACTAAAAACTAACTAAATCATACTAAAAACTACCTAAAAATAATGCTAAAAAGCATATAAATTATCCGCTCATCACAACAGCAAACTTAAATTGTTGCTTGTCCCCAAGCAACTAAAACCAAAATAGGATAAAAAAAGAGAATATACAGTAAATTTCAAAAACATCTATGAGGATCAGTCTTAATTAGATGAGCGGGGCCATTAGCTTTTTGCTTCTGAACAGTTTTGGCATCTCACTTTATCCTTTGAAGTTCAGAATGATTGGCATCTATTAGGAACTCAGAATTTAGATAGTGTTATTGATTCTCCTAATTCAGTATGTTGATTCTTGAACACAGTTACTTTATGAGTCTTGGCCGTGACCCTAAGCATTTTGTTTTCCAGTATTACCACCAGATACATAAATGCCACAGACACATAATTGGGTGAACCTTTTCAGATTGTGACTCAGCTTTGCTAAAGTCCCCAGTTATAGGTGTCCAGAGCTCTTAAGCACACTCTTTTTTGCTTTGGACCACGACTTTAACCGCTTAGTCTCAAGCTCTTCACTTGACACCTTCACGGCACAAGCACATGGTTAGGGACAACTTGGTTTAGCCGCTTAGGCCAGGATTTTATTCCTGTGGGCCCTCCTATCCATTAATGCTCAAAGCCTTGGATCCTTTTTCTACCCTTGCCTTTTGGTTTAAAGGGCTATTGGCTTTTTCTGCTTGATTTTTCTTTTTCTTTCTCTTTTTTTCACCTTTTTTTTCTGCAAGCTTTTCACTGCTTTTTCTTGCTTCAAGAATCAATTTTATGATTTTTCAGATTATCAATAACATTTATCCTTTTTCATTATTCTTTCAGAGCCAACAATTTTAACATTCATAAACAACAAATTCAAAAATATGCACTGTTCAAGCATTCATTCAGAAAAACAAAAAGTATTGCCACCACATCAAAATAATTAAACTAATTTCAAGATAGAATTCAAAATCATGTACTTCTTGTTCTTTTACAATTAAAAACATTTTTTATTTAAGAAATGTGATGGATTCATAGGACATTCATAGATTTAAGGCATAGATACTAGACACTAATGATCATGTAATAAAGACACAAAAATAGGCAAAACATAAAGCATAATTTTTTGAAAAACAGAAAAATAAGAGCAAAGAAATTAAAGAACGGGTCTACCTTAGTGATGGTGGCTAGTTCTTCCTCTTGAAGATCCAATGGAACTCTTGAGCTCCTCTATGTCTCTTCCTTGCCTTTGTTGCTCTTCCCTCATGGCTATTTGATCCTCTCTAATTTCATGGAGAATAATGGAGTGCTCTTGGTGCTCCATTCTTAGTTGTTCCATGTTGGAACTCAGTTCTCCTAAAGAGGTGTTGATTTGCCCCCAATAGTTTTATGGAGAAAAATGCATTCCTTGAGGCATCTTAGGGATTTCTTGATGAGGGACTTCCTTATGCTCTTGTTGAGGTCCATAAATGGGCTCTCTTATTTGCTCCATCCTCTTTTTAGTGATGGGCTTGTCCTCTTCAATGAGGATGTCTTCTTCTATGACAACTCCAGCTAAATTGCATAGGTGACAAATGAGATGAGGGAAGGCTAACCTTGCCAAAGTGGAGGTTTTGTCAGCCACTTTGTAGAGTTCTAGAGATATGACCTCATGAACTTCTACTTCCTCTCTAATCATGATGCTATGGATCATGATAGCCCGATCTATAGTCACTTTGGATTGGTTGCTAGTAGGAATGATGGAGCATTGGATGAATTCCAACCATCCTCTAGCCACGGGTTTAAGGTCATGCCTTCTCAATTGAACCGGCTTGCCTTTGGAGTCTCTTTTCCACTGAGCTCCTTCCACACATATGTCCATGAAGACTTGGTCTAACCTTTGATCAAAGTTGACCCTTCTAGTGTAGGGGCGTGCATCTCCTTGCATCATTGGCAAGTTGAATGCCAACCTTACATTTTCCGGACTGAAATCTAAGTATTTCCCCCGAACCATTGTAAGCCAATTCTTTGGGTTCGGGTTCACACTTTGATCATGGTTTTTGGTGACCCATGCATTAGCATAGAACTCTTGAACCATTAAGATTTTGACTTGTTGAATGGGGTTGGTGAGAACTTCCCAACCTCTTTTTCGAATCTCATGTCGGATCTCCAGATACTCATTCCTTTTGAGCATGAAAAGGAACTCAGGGATCACCTTCTTCTTGGCCACAACTTCATAGAAGTGGTCTTGATGGACCTTTGAGATGAATCTCTCCATCTCCCATGACTCAGAGGTGGAAGCTTTTGCCTTCTCTTTCCTCTTTCTAGAGGTTTCTCTGGCCTTAGGTGCCATAAATCGTTATGGAAAAACAAAAAGCAATGCTTTTACCACACCAAACTTAGAAGATTTGCTCGTCCTCGAGCAAAGGAAGAAAAAAAGGGAGAAGAAGAAGAAGAAAATGGAGGAGATGGAGAAGTGTGAGTGGTTCGGCCAAGGGGGGAAAAAGTGTTTATGATGTGTGAAAATGAAGGAGGGATGAGGGGTTTATATAGGAGTGGAAAGAGGGGTAGGGTTCGTGTATTATGGGTTGGGTTTGGGAGGGGAAAGTTTTGAATTTGAATTGTGAAGAAGTGATTGGTGAAGAGTATTTGGGGAAGGGTGTTATGGAAAGGTGTGGAGAAGAGAAAGAACGGGTTGAGGTAGGTGGGGATCCTGTGGGGTCCACAGATCCTGAGGTGTCAAGGATTTCTCATCCCTGCACCATTTTGGGCATGTAAACGCCCCTTGGAGTGCCAATCCTAGCGTTAAACGCCAGGTTACTGCCCATTTCTGGCATTTAACGCCAACTTTTCTTCCCTTTCTGGCGTTTAAATGCCAGTCTGGTGCCCTTTTCTGGCGTTAAACGCCCAGAATGGTGCCGACTGGGCGTTTAACGCCCATTCTGCTACCCTTAAACGCCAGTAAGCTCATCCTCCAGGGTGTACTATTTTCAATGCTATTTTTTATTTTAGCTTTTATTTTTGTGACTCCACATGATCATCATCCTAAAGAAAACATGAAATAACAATAGAAATTTAACATAGATAAGTAAAAATTGGGTTGCCTCCCAACAAGCGTTTCTTTAATGTCAATAGCTTGACAGTGGGATCTCATGGAGCCTCACAGATACTCAGAGCATGATGATGGCCTCCCAACACCAAACTTAGAGTTTGAATGTGGGGCTCTGTTTGACTCTGCATTGAGAGAAGCTTGTCATGCTTCTTCTCCATGTATACAAAAGGAGATTCTTTAGCTTTAAACACAAGGTAGTCCTCATTCACTTGAAGGACTAGCTCTCCTTTGTCCACATCAATCACAGCTTTTGCTGTGGCTAGGAAGGGTCTGCCAAGGATGATGGATTCATCCTTATTCTTCCCAGTGTCCAGGATTATGAAGTCAGCAGGAATGTAAAGGCCTTCAACCTTTACCAAGACATCCTCTATAAGTCTATAAGCCTGTTTCCTTGAATTGTCTGCCATCTCTAGTGAGATTCTTGCAGCTTGCACCTCAAGGATCCCTAGTTTCTCCATTACAGAGAGTGGCATAAGGTTTATACTTGACCCAAGGTCATATAGAACCTTCTCAAAGGTCATTGTGCCTATGGTACAAGGTATTAAGAACTTTCCAGGATCCAATTTCTTCTGAGGTAATGTCTGCCTAATCAAGTCATTCAGTTCATTGGTAAGCAAGGGGGTTCATCCTCCCAAGTCTCATTACCAAATAACTTGGCATTCAGCTTCATGATTGCTCCCAGATACTTAGCAACTTGCTCTTCAGTGATATCTTCATCCTCTTCAGAGGAAAAATACTCATCAGAGCTCATGAATGGCAGAAGTAGGTTCAATGGAATCTCTATGGTCTCTGTATGAGCCTCAGATTCCCTTGGTTCCTTAAAGGGGAACTTCTTTTCGTTCAGAGGACATCCCATGAGATTTTTCTTACTGGGAATCACGTCCTCCTTACACTCTCCAGGTTCGGCCATGTTGGTCATGGTTATGGCCTTGCACTCTCTCGGGATTTTCTTCTGTATTTCTTGGGAGAGTGCTAGGAGGAGTTTCAGTAATTCTCTTACTCAGCTGACCCACTTGTGCCTCCAAATTTCTAATGGAGGATCTTGTTTCATTCATGAAACTTAGTGTGGTCTTAGATAGATCAGAGACTACAATTGCTAAGTCAGAGTAGCTCTGCTTAGAATTCTCTGTCTGTTGCTGAGGAGATGATGGAAAAGGTTTGCTATTGCCAAACCTATTTCTTCCACCATTATTATTGTTGGAGCCTTGTTGAGGCTTCTGTTGGTCCTTCCATGAGAGATTTGGATGATTTCTCCATGAAGGATTATAGGTGTTTCCATAGGGTTCTCCCATGTAATTCACCTCTTATATTGCAGGATTCTCAGGGTCATAAGCTTCTCCTTCAGGGGAGGCTTCTTTAGTACTGCCTGTTGCAGCTTGCATTCCAGACAGACTTTGAGAAATCATATTGACTTATTGAGTCAATATTTTATTCTGAGCCAGTATGGCATTCAGAGTATCAATCTCCAGAACTCCTTTCTTCTGAGTTGTCCCATTATTCACAGGATTTCTTTCAGAAGTGTACATGAATTGGTTATTTGTAACCATTTCAATGAGTTCCTGGGCTTCTTCAGGCATCTTCTTCAGATGAAGAGATCCTCCAGCAGAATTGTCCAATGACATCTTGGACAGTTCAGACAGACCATCATAGAATATGCATATGATGTTCTATTCTGAAAGCATGCCAGAAGGACACCTTCTGATCAACTTCTTGTATCTTTCCCAAGCTTCATAGAGGGATTTATCTTCCTTCTGTCTGAAGGTCTGGACTTCCACTCTAAGCTTACTCATTTTTTGAGGTGGAAAGAACTTTGCCAAGAAGGCATTGACCAGGTTTTCCCAAGAGTTCAGGCTTTCTTTAGGTTGTGAGTCCAACCATATTCTAGCTCTGTCTCTTATAGTAAAAGGGAAGAGCATAAGTCTATAGACCTCAGGGTTAACTCCATGGGTCTTAACAGTGTCATAGATTTGCAAGAATTCAGCTAAAAACTGATGAGCATCTTCCAATGGAAGTCCATGATACTTGCAATTCTGCTGCATTAGAGAAACTAATTGAGACTTAAGCTCAAAGTTGTTTGCTCCAATTGCAAGAATTGAGATGCTCCTTCCACAGAAGTCAGAAGACGGTGTAATGAAGTCACCAAGCATCTTCCTTGCATTGTTGGCATTGTTGTTATTTTTGGCTGCCATGTCTTCTTCCTTTTCAAAAATTTCTGTCAGGTCCTCTCTAGAGAGTTGTGCTTTAGCTTCTCTTAGCTTCCTCTTCAAGGTTCTTTCAAGTTCAGGATCAGCTTCAACAAGAATGCCTTTGTCTTTGTTCCTGCTCATATGAAAGAGAAGAGAACAAGAAAGTATGGAATCCTCTATGTCACAGTATAGAGATTCCTTGAGGTGTCAGAGAAAAACAGGAATAGAGGGATGAGGTAGGTAGATAAGAATTTAAACATATGAAGAAGGAGAGAGAGTTTGAATTGCTAATTGAGGAGGAGTGTTAGTCCTTAAATAGAAGAAGGTGAGGAGAGAGAAAATTTTTCAAAATTTTTTTTAATAAAACTAAAATTTTTTTTTAAATAATTAAAAGAAATTTTTAAAAAAGTGGTTGATGGTTTTTTGAAAATTAAAAATGAGAAAGTGGTTAGGTGATTTTGAAGAAGATTTTGAAATCAGTAATAAAAAAGATATGATTGAAAATTATTTTGAAAAAGATGTGGTTAAGAAGATATGATTGAGAAGATATGATTGAAAAACAATTTAAAAAGATTTGATTTTTTTTAAATTAATGACTTGGCTAACAAGAAATTTAAAAGATATGATTCTAAAATTTAAATATTGAACCTTTCTAAACAAGGAAGTAACAAATTTGAAATTTTTGAATCAAATTATTAATTGGTAGCCAGGATTTTCAAAAATAGTGAGAGAAAAATGGAAAAAGATTTGATTTTGAAAAAGATATGATTTGAAAAAAGATTTGATTTTGAAAAATTATGAAGATTTGAAAAAGATTTGAATTAAAAACTAACTTACCTCCCTTGTGTTGTCTTGGCGTTAAACGCCCAACCAGGTACCCTGGCTGGCGTTTAAACGCCAGAATTCCTTCTTTACTGGGCGTTTTGAACGCCCAGCTTTTTCTCTGTAATTTCTCTGCTGCATGTTCTAAATCTTCAATTCTCTGTATTATTGACTTGAAAAGACATAATTTTGAAAATTTTTTTGAATTTTTAATGATGAGAGAGAACAACAACAAAATAAAACTAATCATGAAAAACTAAGATCAAATAAACAATGCATGCAAGAACACATTGAATGTCTAGATGAATATTAACAACATATTTTTAAGAAAAGAAAGACATGCAGGACACCAAACTTAGAAATTTTCATATTAGAGACACTAACAAATTGAGAATGCACATGAGAAACAACAAAAGACACAAAACAAGAGAATTTAAAGATCAGACCCAATAAAATCATCAAGAACAACTTGAAGATCAATGAAGAATATAATGCATATATTTTAGAAGAATGCAAGAAAATTAAAAATATGTAAAACACCAAACTTAAAATATGACACTAGACTCAAACAAGAAACACAAATTATTTTTGATTTTCATGGTTTTATTAATTTTTTTGTATTTTTCGAAAATTATTTGGAAAAAGAAAAATAAGGATTTCAAAATTTTTAATAAGAATTGTAGGAATCATGCAATGTTAGTATAAAGCTTCAGTTTAAAAAGATTAGACATGGCTAGCCAAGCGTCAGCAGGACATTACATACAACAGCCAAATTGATGAGAATCAATTAGCTCTTGTGATGATGAAAGCATCATCTGAAACTCTAGAATTCATTCTTAAAAATTCTGAAGACATAGAATAATTTATTTTTTTTGAAAATATTTCGAAAATAAAAAGAATAAAAATAAAAAGCTTAAAATTAAAATAAAATTACCTAATCTGAGCAACAAGATGAACCGTCAGTTGTCCAAACTCGAACAATCCCCGGCAACGGCGCCAAAAACTTGGTGTGGGAAATTGTGATCACACTTTTGCAATTCTGCACAACTAACCAGCAAGTGCACTGGGTCGTCCAAGTAATACCTTACGTGAGTAAGGGTCGATCCCACGGAGATTGTCGGCTTGAAACAAGCTATGGTCATCCTTGTAAATCTCAGTCAGGCGAATTAAAATGGCTTTGAGGTTTTGATAATTAAAGTATAATTAATATATAAAATAAGATAGAAATACTTATGTAATTCATTAGTGGGAAATTCAGATAAGCGTTTGGAGATGCTTTGTTGCTTCTGAACTTCTGCTTTCCTATTGCCTTCTTCCAACCATACGTTACCTCCTTCCATGGCAAGCTGTATGATCCTCTTGGATGAAAACAAATCCATCTGCGCTGTCACCACAGGGCTAATCATCTGTCGGTTCCCGCTAGCGTCGGAATAGAACCATTGTTCTTTTGCACACTGTAACTTGTGCCCCACATTCGCAGGTTTGAAGCTCGTCACAGTCATCTCTTCCCAGATCCTACTCGGAATACCACAGACAAGGTTTAGACTTTCCGGATCCTGGATCCTACTCGGAATACCACAGACAAAGTTTAGACTTTCCAGATCCCAGGAATGGCTGCCAATAATTCTAGCCTATACCACGAAGACTCTGATCTCACGGAAGGCTCTGTTGTTAGGAGAGGCAACCATGCATCGTGAACCAGGAGGCTAAGAGATACACACTCAAGCTATTGCATATAGAACGGAAGTGGTTGTCAGGCACGCGTTCATAAGTGAGAATGATGATGAGTGTCACGGATCATCACATTCATCAGGTTGAAGTGCGAGTGAATATCTTAGAATAAGAAGTAGGCATGAATTGAATAGAAGAACAATAGTACTTGCATTAATTCATGAAGAACAGCAGAACTCCACACCTTAATCTATGGGGTGTAGAAACTCCACCGTTGAAAATACATAAGTGATGAAGGTCCAGGCATGGCCGAACAGCCAGCCCCCAAAACATGATCAAGAGATCAAAAGTGATACAAAGATAGTCTCAAATATGATCTGAAGATTGATCAAAAGATGAAAATACAATAGTAAAAGGTCCTATTTATAATGAACTAGTGGCCTAGGGTTTACAGAAATAAGTAAATGATGCAGAAATCTACTTCCGGGGCTCACTTGGTGTGCGCTTGGGCTGAGCATTGAAGCTTTCACGTGCATAGGCTTTTCTTGGAGTTAAACGCCAGCTTTGGTGCCAGTTTGAGCGTTTAACTCCAATTCTGGTGCCAGTTTGGGCGTTTTACGCCAGAAGTTTTAAGCTGACTTTGAACGCCAGTTTGGGCCATCAAATCTCGGGCAAAGTATGGACTATTATATATTACTGGAAAGCCCAGGATGTCTAGCTTCCAACTCAATTGAGAGCATGCCGATTGGGCTTCTGTAGCTCCAGAAAATCCACTTCAAGTACAGGGAGGTCAGAATCCAACAGCATCTGCAGTCCTTTTTCAGCTTCTGAATCAGATTTTTGCTCAGGTCCCTCAATTTCAGCCAGAAAATACCTGAAATCACAGAAAAACACATAATCTCATAGTAAAGTACAGAAATGTAATTTTTATTTAAAAACTAATAATTATATACTAAAAACTAACTAAATCATACTAAAAACTACCTAAAAAAATAATGCTAAAAAGCGTATAAATTATCCGCTCATCACGTACGCACACGTTTTAAAACTTTTCCTGGGTGTGCGGACGCACACCCTAGTGTAGACGCACATGCCCTGTTTCTCAAACTTAAATTTTGTTTTCAACCATTTCACCTTCCCAACAAGATTGTAAACTTCTGTGACACCATTTTAGGACTCTTGGGCCTAGTTTTGGGCACTTAAAACATGGGAAAGAACCTAAGGGATTTAGTTGATATTATTTTAAAAAGTTAGAAAATGGAGGCTTAGGTTTCTGATGTACTGAGGATGGGTTATTAGCGTGTGAAGGTAGACTGGTATGTGAAATGAGAACTGACGAACTGTTGAGTTCAGAATTGAAAAGTGAAATGACAGTGGTTGAAATGAGTCGAGGACTCTGAATGAGATGATAGATCCATGTTATACTGAAAATGTTTTTCTGAAAACCACTGAAGTACTGATTTATACTGAGATTACGAGACACTATACGCCTGGCAGGGTTGGTGGTTAATCCTGCCTGTCGAGGTAGTGGTTACTGAGATTATGAAACGCTATGCGCCTGGCAGGGACGGTGGTTAATCTCGCCTGTCGAGGTAGCGGCGGCGGCGTAAGGATGGTGGTTAATCCCGCTTACATTGAGATGTGAGGTCTGTGGCAAGAGTATTCCGCTCGCATCCCTTTGGATCACTAGAGTGTGCAGGCACAAAAACCTAGACGGTGTTTCAAGCACCATATCTCGGGGTTCCCAATTATGATTCCAAAGGGAGACATCTCCATGGAGGTGTGTCGGGTTGGCAGTTAAACCGACAATGTGATATCACAGCCAATAGGACAGGCATTCATCATGTGCATTTTCTATCTGTTTGTTGCTTTGCTGACTTGCAATTGTATGCCTAATTGCTTACTTGAATTACTTGCATTATATGCTTCTACTTGTGTTTTACTTGCATTGTAATTAATTGTGATTTCTATTGGGATTGAGGAGGTTCGGAAGGCGGTGGCGATGGGATCGCATAGAGGATAGGTTAATGAAGGCTGTGGGACAGCGGAGACTGTTAGAATAGAAAATCCTTTAAGATAGATTACCCCTCTTTTGTATTATGGTTATATATATATGCTTTACTGTTTTAGGATGCTCTAAGATGAATCTTGTGATGGATATGAAGTCTAGGATTGCCTCTGGCATCCCGGGGTGTTATATCTTACATCACTGGGCACTGTTACCATACTTAGAACCTCCGGTTCTCATACCATATTCTGTTGTTATTTTTCAGATGCAGGTCGCAACCCACTTTAGTGAGTTGCTCTGATGGTGACAGAAGTGGAGGATCATAGATACTTTTTGGAGTTCTTCTGATTTATTCTATATATATATATATATATATATATATATATCTCACTTTTGTATTTTGCTTTTGCATAGAGGCTTGTATTGAGAGAGAAAAACTTGTATAAGCTGTTTTGACTGTTTGGTTTCTGTTGGTCTGTATATGGCTAGCTGGCTTAAACTTCGCGAGCTGTGGCTAGATTCCTATGCTATTATACTATTATCTATTGTTATATTACATCTATATCTTGTGCTTTAAGTTAGTAGCTTCGATAGTACGCTTGCGCTTTTAAATCCTGTTTTTGAGCTACATCCTTCATCAGGCTTTTAGACTATACTATTCTTTCTATATATAATATTATGTATGAGCTTAAAACTGTCGTAATCTCTGATTAACCTTTGCTTTACGACGCGAGGTAAAGCTTAGGCTAATTAGGGTGTTACATTTAGTGGTAAGAGTTTTGTATCCTCTTAATTTAAAAGAAATTAAATTGAACTCCTCCCAAGTCCAATCAGTAAAATCTGAAATAAGATCAATTCTGTTACAAGTGAGCCAATCATTTCACTTTATTTGTGTCCTCTTAATTTATTTTGTGGTATTGCGGATGCGATCCAGAAAGAAATTATTGTATAAATATTGCTCTCATAAAATTCTACTACCAGAAATAAAATCTCTCACACAGGGCTGAAGTATTGATAATAAAAGTTTATAAATGAAATTGTTATGAAAATACTTTAGAACGTGCACAGAAACATACTTGAACACTGGAAATGAAAAGAGTTGCAATGGGATAGTTCCATTGAGACGACTTGATGAAAGATCCCTGTCCAAGCTGGCCACATATGATGAGTGGATATTTTATACGCTTTTTGGCATCACTTTCATATAGTTGTTAGTAGTTTTTATTTAGTTTCTTGAGTTTTTATAGGTTTTAGTGTTAAATTCATATTTTTGGATTCTACTATGAGTTTTTGTGTTTTTGGACAATTTCAGGTATTTTCTGGCTGAAATTGAGGAGCTGGAGCAGAAGTTTAATTCAGAGACAGAGGTTAAAACCAAAAGGCAAGGGTAAAAGGGCCCAAGGCTTTGAGCATTAATGGATAGGAGGGCCCAAAGGATTAAAATCCTAGCCTAAGCAGCTAAACCAAGCTTTTCCTAACCATGTGCTTGTGGCGTGAAGGTGTCAAGTGAAAAGTTTGAGACTGGGCGGTTAAAGTCGTGGTCCAAAGCAAAAAGAGTGTACTTATGAACTCAGGACACCTCTATCTGGGGATTCTAGCAAAGCTGAGTCACAATCTGAAAAGGTTCACCCAGTTAAAGTGTCTGTGGCATTATTGTATCCGGTGGTAATACTGGAAGACAAGGTGCTTAGGGTCACGGCCAAGACTCTGAAAGCTGTGTTCAAGAATCAAAATAAGCTTAACTAAGAGAGTCAATAATATCATCTGGATTATAAGTTCTTAATGATACCAACATCTCTGAGTTTCAATGGATAGTGAGTGATAAACCCATATTTTATGATATATATTATGCTCAATTCAAGAGATTTATTCAACCCTTCACCCACTTATTCATGTAAATTGCATGGTTTTACTTTCCCTTCCTTATTATGTGATATATGTGAAATACATGTTTCTTATGCTTTAAAAATAATTATTTTAATTACCCTTTTATTACCATTCGATGCCGTGATTTGTGTGTTGAGTAGTTTCAGATCTTCTAAGGCAGGAATGACTTAAAGGATAGAAAGGAAACATACAAAATTGGAAGGAAAGCACAAAATGGAGTTTTTGAAGAAACTGGCAGCGACGTGAACGCATGGACGACGCGGTCGCATGCCTAGCGCGAAAAGATAGCGATGCGAACGCTTGACTGAGGAAGACGCGCACCATGAGCAGAACACAGATGACGCGTACGCGTGACAAGGAAAACTCCAGATGACGCGACCGCGTGACCCACGCGGACTCGTGACAGACGCCACGCACCAGAAATTACAGAAAATGCTCCCAGCAATTTCTGAAACCCTTTTGGCCCAGATCCAAGTCTAGAAAGCACAGATTAGAGGTTATAAAGTGGGGGAATGCATCCATTCAAGGGAGTCTCCAATTATTCACTTTTCATAGTTTTAGATGTAGTTTTTAGAGAGAGAGGTTCTATCCTCTCTCTTAGGTTTTAGGATTAGGATTTCTTTTAATTTTATTGCTTCAATACCAGGTTCAATATTTTCCTTTAATTAATGTTTCTCCTCTATTTTAATTATTCCAATGCTTTTACTTGTTAATGTTCCAAATTGGCTTATGAACCATTTATGTTTAGATTTGAATTTCTATTTAATATAATTTGAGGTATTTTAGTTTATGATTGCTTTCTTTTATTTATGCTACTGTTGCTACCAATCTGAAGACATTTTTATTCGAGTAAGTTTACTTTTCCCCTTTTGGCTTTGGTTGATTAATTGGCAACTCTTGAGTTATCAAACTCAACGTTATTGATAATTTTTGTTTTTGCTAATTGAATTAAACTTCAATAATTCCAGTCCTTTCTTAGGAATTGACTAGGACCTGAGGATCAAACTGATTAGTCACTTGACCTTCCTTTGCTTTAGTAAAGGCTAACTAAGTGGGATTAAAACTCAATTCTCATCACCATTAATAAGGATAACTAGGATAGGACTTCCAAATTCCTATACCTTGCCAAGAGTTTATTTTACAGTTATTTATTTATTTTATTTGTCATTTAAATTACTTGTTCCTTACTTTCAAAATCCTAATTTACAAAACTCATAACCAATAATAAGAACATACCTCCCTGCAGTTTCTTGAGAAGACGACCCGAGGTTTAAATACTTCGGTTATCAATTTATTTAGGGGCTTGTTACTTGTGACAACCAAAACGTTTGTGAGAAAGGACTTTTGTTGGTTTAGAAGCTATACCTACAACGAGGATTTATTCTGCGAATTTCTAGGCCACGCAAAAGTTCTCTCTTTAAAATGGCGCCGTTGCCAGGGAACTGCAAACGTGTGCCTTATTATTGGTTATTGTAAATATTTTTCTTTTACTTGTTTATTTATTTTTGTTTTTCTCTTTTATATTTTTTAGCCACTATGAATTCTCACCCCTCTCGCTTTGAGTTTGGTTCTAATATTGTTGAAAGGAGTGAAAGTTATAATAGGAATATGCATCAAGGTCTAAGCAATCAAAGATGGATGGAGCCAAGAGGATTTGATCAACCCTTTAGGCAACAACACCCTCCAAGATATCATGGACAAAGACCATTATACAATGCAAACTAAGCTAATAGATATGGTGGATAGCCTTGTAACTACCAACAAGCCCCCCCGTACCTATAGACCATCCTCTCAACATAACTTTGAACCACCACACTCACAAGCTCCTTTTCACCATTCACCACCGTATGATCCTTATTTACCCCAATTCCAGTCCAATTACTCCCAAACACCACTGGTGTGCGAAATCGTGATCATTTCTTCCTTGGTAACGTGCTAAAAACTCAATACGCACGTTCATGTTCTTAATTCTGTTTCACAACTTCGTACAACTAACCATCAAGTACACTGGGTCGTCCAAGTAATAAACGTTATGTGAGTAAGGGTCGATCCCACGGAGATTGTCGGCTTAAAGCAAGCTATGGTCATCTTGTAAATCTCAGTTAGGCGGATTCAAATGTATTAAGAGATTATAGTGTACTAAAAGATAATTAAAATAGGATAGAGATACTTATGTAATTCATTGGTGAGGGTTTCAGATAAGCATATAGAGATGCTTTCGTTCCTCTGAACCTCTGCTTTCCTACTGTCTTCATCCAACCATTCCTACTCATTTCCATGGCAAGCTTTATGTAGGGCATCACCGTTGTCAATGGCTACATCCCATCTTCTTTGTGAAAATGGTCCAATGCGCTGTCACTGCATGGCTAATCATCTGGCGGTTCTCGATCATACTGGAATAGGATTTACTATCCTTTTGCATCTGTCACTATGCCCAGCACTCGCGAGTTTGAAGCTTGTCACAGCCACCCCTTCCCAGATCCTACTCGGAATACCACAGACAAGGTTTAGACTTTCCGGATCTCAAGAATGGCCATCCATGGGTTCTAACTTATACCACGAAGATTCTAATTTCTCGGACTCGGTCCCCTGTATTAGATATCTAAGAGATATTCATTCTAGCTTGTTTGCATGTAGAACGGAAGTGTTTGTCAGGCACGCGTTCCTAAGTGAGAATGATTATGAGCGTCACATAATCATCACATTCATCATGTTCTTGGGTGCGAATGGATATCTTAGAAGCGGAATAAGCTTGAATTGAATAGAAAAATAGTAGTACTTTGTATTAATTCATGAGGAACAGCAGAGCTCCACATCTTAATCTATGGTGTGTAGAAACTCTACCGTTGAAAATACATAAGTGATGAAGGTCCAGGCATGGCCGAGAGGCCAGCCCCCAAACGTGATCTAAAGATGAAACTAAAGATGTAAATACAATAGTAAAAAGTCCTATTTATAAAAACTAGTTACTAGGGTTTATAGAGATAAGTAAATGATGCAGAAATCCACTTCTGGGGCCCACTTGGTGTGTGCTTGGGCTGAGCATTGAGCTTTACACGTGTAGAGGATTTTCTTGGAGTTGAACGCCAGTTTATAACCTGTTTCTGGCGTTTAACTCCACTTTGCAACCTGTTTCTGGCGTTTGACTCCAGAATGCAGCATGGAACTGGCGTTCAACGCCAGTTTACATCGTTTAACCTTGGGCAAAGTATAGACTATTATATATTGCTGGAAAGCCCTGGATGTCTACTTTCCAACGCAATTGAGAGCATGACATTTGAAGTTCTGTAGCTCCAGAAAAATCCACTTTGAGTGCAGGGAGGTCAGAATCCAACAGCATCTACAGTCCTTCTTCAACCTCTGAATCTGATTTTTGCTCAAGTCCCTCAATTTCAGCCAGAAAATACCTGAAATCACAGAAAAACACACAAACTCATAGTAAAGTCCAGAAATGTGATTTTTATTTAAAAACCAATAAAAGTATACTAAAAACTAACTAAATCATACTAAAAACTATGTAAAAACAATGCCAAAAAGCGTATAAATTATCCGCTCATCACAACACCAAACTTAAATTGTTGCTTGTCGCCAAGCAACTGAAAATCAAATAGGATAAAAAGAAGAGAATATACTATAAATTCTAAAATATCAATGAAACTTAGCTCCAATCAAATGAGCGGGACTTGTAGCTTTTTGCCTCTTGAATAGTTTTGGCATCTCGCTTTATCCATTGAGGTTCAGAATGATTGGCATCTATAGGAACTCAGAGTTCAGATAGTGTTATTGATTCTCCTAGTTCAGTATGTTGATTCTTGAATACAGCTACTTTATGAGTCTTGGCCGTGGCCCTAAACACTTTGTTTTCCAGTATTACCACCGGATACATAAATGCCACAGATACATAACTGGGTGAACCTTTCCAGATTGTGACTCAGCTTTGCTAAAGTCTCCAATTAGAGGTGTCTAGGGTTCTTAAGCACACTCTGTTTTTGCTTTGGACCTTGACTTTAACCGCTCAGTCTCAAGTTTTCACTTGACACCTTCACGCCACAAGCACATGGTTAGGGACAGCTTGGTTTAGCCGCTTAGGCCAGGATTTTATTCCTTTAGGCCCTCCTATCCACTGATGCTCAAAGCCTTGGATCCTTTTTATTACCTTTGCCTTTTGGTTTTAAGGGCTATTGGCTTTTTGCTCTTGCCTTTTGGTTTTAAGAACTTTTGGCTTTTTCTGCTTGTTTTTTTTTCTTTTTTTCTTTTTTTTCGCTATTTTTCTTTTCTTTTTTTGCAAGCTTTTGTATTCACTGCTTTTTCTTGCTTCAAGAATCATTTTTATGATTTTTTAGATTATCAAATAACATGTCTCCTTTTCAGCATTCTTTCAAGAGCCAACATATTTAACATTCATAAACAATAACTTCAAAAGACATATGCACTGTTCAAGCATACATTTAGAAAAAAAAAAGTATTGTCACCACATCAAAATAATTAAACTAGTTTCAAGGATGAATTTGAAACCATGTACTTCTTGTTCTTTTGTAATTAAAATAGTTTTCATTTAAGAGAGGTGAGGGATTCATATTCATAACTTTAAGGTATAGACACTTAGACACTAGTGATCATGTAGTAAAGACACAAATATAAATAAACATAAAGCTTAAAAATCGAAAAAAAAAATAGGAAATTAAATAAACAAGGAGATTAAGGAATGAGTCCACTTTAGTGAGGGTGGCATCTTCCTCTTCTTGAAGAACCAATGGTGCTTTTGAGCTCCTCTATGTCTCTTCCTTGTCTTTCTTGCTCCTCCCTCATAGCTCTTTATTCTTCTCTAATTTCATGGAGGATGATGGAGTGCTCTTGGTGCTCCACACTTAGTTGTCCCATATTGGAACTTAATTCTCCTAGGGAAGTGTTGATTTGTTCCCAATAGTTCTGTGGAGGAAAGTACATCCCCTGAGGTATCTCAGGGATTTCATGGTGAGGAATTCCTCATGCTCTTGTTGAGGTCCATGAGTGGGCTCTCTTGATGTGCAGTCAAATGCTCTATTACTGAGCTATGGACCCTTGAAATGAATCTCTCCATCTCCCATGACTCAGAGGTGGAAGCAATTGCCTTCCCTTTCCTCTTTCTTGAGGTTTCTCTGGCCTTAGATGCCATTAAGGGTTATGGAAAAATAAAAAGCTATGCTTTTACCACACCAAACTTAAAACGTTTACTCGTCTCCGAGCAAAAGAAGAGAAGAGAGAGTAGAAGAAGAAGAAAATAGATGAGATGGAAAGGTGTGAGTAGTTCGGCCAAGGGGGGTTGTAGGTGGTTATGATGTGTGAAAAGGAAGGAGTGATGGTTTGAATTTGAGTGGGTGGGTGTAGGTGGGTTATATGATGGTTTTAGAGGAGTAATAGACGTGATTGGTGAAGGGTATTTGTGGAAGAGAGTTATGAAAAGCTGTGAAGAGGAGAGAAGAAATGGTGGGGATCCTGTCGGGTCCACAAATCCTGTGGGGCCAAGGACTTAACATCCCTGCTCCAATTAGGCGTGTAAAACGCCCTTGCTGTGCAATCCTGGCGTTTAACGCCAGACTGCTGCCTGTTTCTGGCGTTAAACGCCCAATTGTTGCTTGTTTCTGGCGTTTAACGCCAGGTAGATGCTTGGTTCTGGCGTTAAACGCCAGCTTGGTGCCTGTTTCTGGCGTTAAACGCCAGACAGATGCTTGGTTCTGGCGTTTAAACGCCAGACTGCTCACCTCCAGGGTGTGCTATTTTTAATGCTATTTTTCATTTTGTTTTTGATTTTTCAGTAGTTTTTGTGACTCCACATGATCATCAACCTAAAGAAAACATAAAATAACAATAGAAAATAAATAAATATAATTAGATAACATTGGGTTGCCTCCCAACAAGCGCTTCTTTAATGTCAATAGCTTGACAGTGAGCTCTCATGGAGCCTCACAGATGTTCAGAGCAAAGTTGGAACCTCCCAACACCAAACTTAGAGTTTGGTTGTGGGGGTTCAACACCAAACTTAGAGCTTGGTTGTGGCCTCCCAACACCAAACTTAGAGTTTGACTGTGGGGGCTTTGGTTGACTCTGCAGTGAGAGAAGTTTTTCATGCTTCCTCTTCATGGTTACAGAAGGAGATCCTTGAGTTTTAAACACAAGGTAGTCCTCATTCAGTTGAAGGACCAACTCTCCTCTGTCCACATCAATCACAACTCTTGCTGTGGCTAGGAAGGGTCTTCCAAGGATGATGGATTCATCCTCATCCTTCCCAGTGTCTAGGATTATGAAATCCGCAGGGATGTAAAGGCCTTCAACCATTACTAACACGTCCTCTACTAGTCCATAAGCCTGTTTTCTTGAGTTGTCTGCCATGTCTAATGAGATTCTGGCAACTTACACCTCAAAGATTCCCAGTTTCTCCATTACATAGAGTGGCATGAGGTTTATCCCTGATCCAAAGTCACATAGAGCCTTCTCAAAGGTCATGGTGCCTATGGTACAAGGTATTAAGAACTTTCCAGGATCCTGTTTCTTCTGAGGCAATCTCAGTTGATCCAGATCACTCAGTTCAGTGGTGAGCACAGGAGGTTCATCTTCCCAAGTCTCATTACCAAATAATTTGGCATTCAGCTTCATGATTGCACTAAGGTACTTAGAAACTTACTCTTCAGTAACATCTTCATTCTCTTCAGAAGAAGAATATTCATCAGAGCTCATGAATGACATAAGGAGGTTTAATGGAATCTCTATGGTCTC
Organism: Arachis ipaensis; assembly: GCF_059453495.1. Lineage (NCBI taxonomy): Eukaryota > Viridiplantae > Streptophyta > Magnoliopsida > Fabales > Fabaceae > Arachis > Arachis ipaensis. The sequence continues at coordinate 46,226,406 of NC_142435.1, read as the reverse complement.
CAGATGAGCCTCAGAGTCCTTTGGTTCCTCAGAGGGAAACTCCTTATTAATCACTGGACGTCCCAGGAGGTCTTCCTCACTGGGATTCACGTCGTCTCCCTCCCTTGTAGGTTCGGCCATGATGGTTAAATCAATGGCCTTGCACTCTCTTTTTGGATTCTCTTCTTTATTGCTTGGGAGAGTACTAGGAGGAGTTTCAGTGACTCTTTTACTCAGCTGGCCCACTTGTGCCTCCAAATTCCCATTGGAGGACCGTGTTTCATTCATGAAACTTACATTGGCCTTAGATAGATCAGAGACTATATTTGCTAAGCTAGATGGATTCTGCTCAGAACTCTCTGTCTGTTGCTGAGTAGATGATGGAAAAGGCTTGCTATTGCTAAACCTGTTTCTTCCACCATTGTTAAAGCCTTTTTGAGGCTTATGTTGATCGTTCCATGAGAAATTTGGGTGATTTCTCCATGAGGGATTATAGGTATTTCCATAAGGTTCACCCATGTAATTCACCTCTGCTATTGCAGGGTTCTCAGGATCATAAGCTTCTTCTCCAGAAGATGCCTCTTTAGTACTGTTGGATGATTCCTTCAATCCATTTAGACTCTGAGAGATCATATTGACTTGCTGAGTTAATATTTTATTCTGAGCCAATATGAAATTCAGAGTATCAATCTCAAGAACTCCCTTCCTCATAGGCGTCCCATTATTCACAAGATTCCTTTCAGAAGTGTACATGAACTGGTTATTTGCAACCATGTCAATGAGTTCTTGAGCTTCTGCAGGCGTTTTCTTTAGGTGAATGGATCCACCTGCAGAATGGTCCAATGACATCTTAGATAGTTCAGACAGACCATCATAGAAGATATCCAGGATGGTCCATTCTGAAAGCATGTCAGAAGGACACCTTTTTGTCAGTTCCTTGTATCTCTCCCAAGCTTCATAGAGGGATTCACCTTCCTTTTGTCTGAAGGTTTAAACATCCACTCTAAGCTTGCTAAGCTTTTGAGGAGGGAAGAACTTGGCTAAAAAAACCGTGACCAGCTTATCCCAAGAGTTCAGGCTGTCTTTAGGTTGAGAGTCCAACCAAATTCTAGCTCTGTCTCTTACAGCAAATGGGAAAAGCATAAGCCTGTAGTCTTCGAGATCAACCCCATTGGTCTTAATAGTATCACAGATCTATAGGAATTCAGTTAAGAACTGAAAAGGATCTTCAGATGGAAGTCCATGAAACTTGCAGTTCTGTTGCATCAGAGAAACTAATTGAGGTTTAAGCTCAAAGTTGTTTGCTCCAATGGCAGGAATTGAGATGCTCCTTCCATGTAAATTGGAATTAGGTGCAGTAAAGTCACCAAGAATCTTCCTTGCATTGTTGTTATTTTCGGCCATGTTTCCTTCTTTTTCGAAAATTTCTGTCAGATTTTCTCCAGAGAGTTGTGCTTTAGCTTCCCTTAGCTTCCTCTTCAGAGTCCTTTCAGGTTCAGGATCAGCTTCAACAAGAATGTTCTTATCCTTGTTCCATCTCATATGAAAAAGAAGAAGAAATCAGAAAAAAAATATGAAATTCTCTATGTCACAGTATAGAGATTCCTTTATGTGAGTAGAAGAAAGTAAGAATAGAAGAAGGAAAAGATGAGAATCCAAACACAGGGGTGAGGATAGAAGTGTTAATGGATGAATAAATAAATAGAAGGAGATTAGAGATGAGAGAAGAATTCAAAAATTTAACAAAATAAAATAAAAATATTTTAAATTTAAATTTAAAATTTGAAAATTAAAATTGAAATTAAATTAAAATTAAAAAAATTAGTTAATTAAAACGAAATTTTGAAAAAGAGGGAAGGGATTTTTGAAAATTAAAGGTATAGAGTTAGTTGGGCAGTTTTGAAAAAGATATGATTGAAATAAAAAGATATGATTGATTAAAAGAGATTTGAAATTTGTTTTTGAAAAAGATATAATTGAAATTGAAAAAGATATGATTGAAACAAAAAGATAAGATTGATTGAAAAAGATTTGAAAAGCAAATTTGAAAAGATAAGAAGTTAGAAAAGATTTTGAAATTGATTTTGAAAAGATGTGATTGAAATTTATTTTGAAAAAGATTTGAAAAAAAAATTTAAAAAGATTTGATTTTGAAAATTAAAGTTGATTACTTGACTAACAAGAAACTAAAAAGATATGATTCTAGAGTTTAAAGATTGAACCTTTCTTAATAGGCAAGTAACAACTTTGAAAAATTTTGAATCAAAACATTAAATGCTAATAAAATTTTTGAAAATTAAGAAATAAAATATGAAAAAGATTTTGAAAATTAATCTGAATATTTTCGAAAAAATGAAAAAGATTTTGAAAAATCTTAAAAAGGAATTCGAAAATATGAAAAGAAAATTGAAAAAGATTTGATTTTGAAAAAGATTTTGAAAAAGATTTGATTTTGAAAAAGATTTTGAATCTCTCCATCTCCCATGACTCAGAGGTGGAAGCAATTGCCTTCCCTTTCCTCTTTCTTGAGGTTTCTCTGGCCTTAGGTGCCATTAATGGTTATGGAAAAACAAAAAGCTATGCTTTTACCACACCAAACTTAAAATGTTTGCTCGTCCCCGAGCAAAAGAAGAGAAGAGAGAGTAGAATAAGAAGAAAATAGATGAGATGGAGAGGTGTGAGTAGTTCGGCCAAGGGGGGTTGTAGGTGGTTATGATGTGTGAAAAGGAAGGAGTGATGGTTTGAATTTGAGTGGGTGAGTGTAGGTGGGTTGTATGATGGTTTTAGAGGAGTAATAGAGGTGATTGGTGAAGGGTATTTGTGGAAGAGAGTTATGAAAAGGTGTGAAGAGGAGAGAAGAAGTGGTGGGGATCCTGTGGGGTCCACAGATCCTGTGGGGCCAAGGACTTAACATCCCTGCTCCAATTAGGCGTGTAAAACGCCCTTGCTGTGCAATCCTGGCGTTTAACGCCAGACTGCTGCCTGTTTCTGGCGTTAAACGCCCAATGCGTTAAACGCCCAATTGTTGCTTGTTTCTGGCGTTTAACGCCAGGTAGATGCTTGGTTTTGGCGTTAAACGCCAGCTTGGTGCCTGTTTCTGGCGTTAAACGCCAGACAGATGCTTGGTTCTGGCGTTTAAACGCCAGACTGCTCTCCTCCAGGGTGTGCTGTTTTAATGCTGTTTTTCATTTTGTTTTTGATTTTTCAGTAGTTTTTGTGACTCCATATGATCATCAACCTAAAGAAAATATAAAATAACAATAGAGAATAAATAAATATAATTAGATAACATTGGGTTGCCTCCCAACAACTCCACATGATCATCAACCTAAAGAAAACATAAAATAACAATAGAAAATAAATAAATATAATTAGATAACATTGGGTTGCCTCCCAACAAGCGCTTCTTTAATGTCAATAGCTTGATAGTGAGCTCTCATAGAGCCTCACAGATGTTCAGAGCAAGGTTGGAACCTCCCAACACTAAACTTAGAGTTGAGTTGTGGGGGTTCAATACCAAACTTAGAGTTTGGTTGTGGCCTCCCAACACCAAACTTAGAGTTTGACTGTGGGGGCTTTAGTTGACTCTACAGTGAGAGAAGTTTTTCATGCTTCCTCTCCTTGGTTACAGAAGGAGATCCTTGAGTTTTAAACACAAGGTAGTCCTCATTCAGTTGAAAGACCAACTCTCCTCTGTCCACATCAATCACAGCTCTTGCTGTGGCTAGGAAGGGTCTTCCAAGGATGATGGATTCATCCTCATCCTTCCCAGTGTCTAGGATTATGAAATCAGCAGGGATGTAAAGGCCTTCAACCTTTACTAACACATCCTCTACTAGTCCATAAGCCTATTTTCTTGAGTTGTCTGCCATCTCTAATGAGATTCTGGCAGCTTACACCACAAAGATTCCCAGTTTCTCCATTACAGAGAGTAGCATGAGGTTTATCCCTGATCCAAGGTCACATAGAGCCTTCTCAAAGGTCATGGTGCCTATGGTACAAGGTATTAAGAACTTTCTAGGATCCTGTTTCTTCTAAGACAATCTCAGTTGATCCAGATCACTCAGTTCAGTGGTGAGCAAGAGAGGTTCATCTTCCTAAGTCTCATTACCAAATAATTTGGAATTCAGCTTCATGATTGCACCAAGGTACTTGGCAACTTACTCTTCAGTAACATCTTCATTCTCTTCAAAAGAAGAATATTCATCAGAGCTCATGAATGGCATAAGAAGGTTTAATGGAATCTCTATGGTCTCCAGATGAGCCTCAGAGTCCTTTGGTTCCTCAGAGGGAAACTCCTTATTGATCACTGGACGTCCCAGGAGGTCTTCCTCACTGGGATTCACGTCCTCTCCCTCCCTTGCAGGTTCGGCCATGATGGTTAAATCAATAGCCTTGCACTCTCTTTTTGGATTCTCTTCTGTATTGCTTGGGAGAGTACTAGGAGGAGTTTCAGTGACTCTTTTTCTCAGCTGGCCCACTTGTGCCTCCAAATTCCTAATGGAGGACCGTGTTTCATTCATGAAACTTACAGTGGCCTTAGATAGATCAGAGACTATATTTGCTAAGCTAGATGGATTCTGCTCAGAACTCTCTGTCTGTTGCTGAGTGGATGATGGAAAAGGCTTGCTATTGCTAAATCTGTTTCTTCCACCATTGTTAAAGCCTTGTTGAGGCTTATGTTGTTCCTTCGATGAGAAATTTGGGTGATTTCTCCATGAGGGATTATAGGTGTTTCCATAAGGTTCACCCATGTAATTCACCTCTGCTATTGCAGGGTTCTCAGGATCATAAGCTTCTTCTTCAGAAGATGCCTCTTTAGTACTGTTGGATGATTCCTTCAATCCATTCAGACTCTGAGATATCATATTGACTTGCTGAGTCAATATTTTATTCTGAGCCAATATGGAATTCAGAGTATCAATCTCAAGAACTCCCTTCTTCATAGGCGTTCCATTATTCACAGGATTCCTTTCAGAAGTGTACATGAACTGGTTATTTGCAACCATGTCAATGAGTTCTTGAGCTTCTGCAGGCGTTTTCTTTAGGTGAATGGATCCACCTGCAGAATGGTCCAATGACATCTTAGATAGTTCAGACAGACCATCATAGAAGATATCCAGGATGGTCCATTCTGAAAGCATGTCAGAAGGACACCTTTTTGTCAGTTCCTTGTATCTCTCCCAAGCTTCATAGAGGGATTCACCTTCCTTTTGTCTAAAGGTTTGAACATCCACTCTAAGCTTGCTAAGCTTTTGAGGAGGGAAGAACTTAGCTAAGAAAACCGTGACCAGCTTATCCCAAGAGTTCAGGATGTCTTTAGGTTAAGAGTCTAACCAAATTTTAGCTCTGTCTCTTACAGCAAATGGGAAAAGCATAAGCCTGTAGACCTCGGGATCAACCCCATTGGTCTTAACAGTATCATAGATCTGCAGGAATTTAGTTAAGAACTGAAAAGGATCTTCAGATGGAAGTCCATGAAACTTGTAGTTCTGTTGCATCAGAGAAACTAATTGAGGTTTAAGCTCAAAGTTGTTTGCTCCAATGGCAGGAATTGAGATGCTCCTTCCATGTAAATTGGAATTAGGTGTAGTAAAGTCACCAAGCATCTTCCTTGCATTGTTGTTATTTTTGGCCATGTTTCCTTCTTTTTCGAAAATTTCTGTCAGATTTTCTCCAGAGAGTTGTGCTTTAGCTTCCCTTAGCTTCCTCTTCAGAGTCCTTTTAGGTTCAGGATCAGCTTCAACAAGAATGTTCTTATCCTTGTTCCTGCTCATATGAAAAAGAAGAAGAAAGCAGAAAAGAAAATATGGAATCCTCTATGTCATAGTATAGAGATTCCTTTATGTGAGTAGAAGAAAGTAAGAATAGAAGAAGGAAAAATGAGAATCCAAACACAGGGGTGAGGATAGAAGTATTAATGTATGAATAAATAAATAGAAGGAGATTAGAGATGAGAGAAGAATTCGAAAATTTAACAAAATAAAATAAAAATATTTTAAATTTAAATTTAAAATTCAAAAATTAAAATTGAAATTAAATTAAAATTAAAACAATTTGTTAATTAAAACGAAATTTTGAAAAAGTGGGAAGGGATTTTCGAAAATTAAAGGTAGAGAGTTAGTTGGGAAGTTTTGAAAAAGATATGATTGATTAAAAGAGATTTGAAATTTGTTTTTGAAAAAGATATGATTGAAATTGAAAAAGATATGATTGAAACAAAAAGATAAGATTGATTGAAAAAGATTTGAAAATCAAATTTGAAAAGATAAGAAGTTAGAAATGATTTTGAAATTGATTTTGAAAAAGATGTGATTGAAATTTATTTTGAAAAAGATTTGAAAAAGAAATTTAAAAAGATTTGATTTTGAAAATTAAAGTTGATTACTTGACTAACAAGAAACTAAAAAGATATGATTCTAGAGTTTAAAGATTCAACTTTTCTTAATAGGCAAGTAACAACTTTGAAAAATTTTGAATCAAAACATTAAATGCTAATAAAATTTTCGAAAATTAAGAAATAAAATAAGAAAAAGATTTTGAAAATTAATTTGAGTATTTTCGAAAAAATGAAAAAGATTTTGAAAAATTTTAAAAAGGAATTCGAAAATATGAAAAGAAAATTGAAAAAGATTTGATTTTGAAAAAGATTTTGAAAAAGATAAGATTTTTAAATTGAAAATTTGATTTGACTCATAAAAACAACTATATTTTAAAAAATTTTGAAAAAGTCAACTCAAATTTTCGAATTTGATGAGTGAAAAAGGGAAATATATTTTTTTGATTTTTGAATTTTTAATGATGAAAGAGAAAAACATCAAAAAGACTCAAAACATGAAAATTATGAATCGAAACAAGAAAAATATGCAAGAACACTTTGAATGCAAAGATGAACACCAAGAACACTTTGAATGTCAAGATGAACACCAAGAACTAATTTTTGAAAAATTTTTAAGAAAAGAAAACATGCAAGACACCAAACTTAAAAATTTTAATTCTTTAGACATTAATGTTTCATGAATGCATATGAAAAACAAGAAAAGACACAAAATAAGAAATATAAAGATCAAACAAGAAGACTGGCCAAGAACAACTTGAAGATCATGAAGAATGCAATGCATGAAATTTTTGAAAATAAATTTTTTTAGAAAATTAAAAAGATGCAATTGACACCAAACTTAAAACTTGACTCTAGATTCAAGCAAGAAACACAAAAAATATTTTTGATTTTATGATTTTGTAAATTTTTTTGTATTTTTCGAAAATTAATTTGGAAAAATGAAAAAGAAGAATTTTTTTTTTGTATTTTTCGAAAATAGAAAATAAAAAGCTTAAAATTAAAATAAAATTACCTAATCTGAGCAACAAGATAAACCGTTAGTTGTCCAAACTCGAACAATCCCCGGCAACGGCACCAAAAACTTGGTGTGCGAAATCGTGATCATTCCTTCCTTGGTAACGGCGCTAAAAACTCAATACACACGTTCATGTTCTTAATTCTGGTTCACAACTTCGTACAACTAACCAGCAAGTGCACTGGGTCGTCCAAGTAATAAACCTTACGTGAGTAAGGGTCGATCCACGGAGATTGTCGGCTTGAAGCAAGCTATGGTCACCTTGTAAATCTCAGTCAGGCGGATTCAGATGTATTAAGAGATTATAGTGTACTAAAAGATAATTAAAATAGGATAGAGATACTTATGTAATTCATTGGTGAGGGTTTCAGATAAGCGTATAGAGATGCTTTCGTTCCTCTGAACCTCTGCTTTCCTGCTGTCTTCATCCAACCATTCCTACTCCTTTCCATGGCAAGCTTTATGTAGGGCATCACCGTTGCCAATGGCTACATCCCATCCTCTCTGTGAAAATGGTCCAATGCGCTGTCACTGCATGGCTAATCATCTGGTGGTTCTCGATCATACTGGAATAGGATTTACTATCCTTTTGCGTCTGTCACTACGCCCAGCACTCGCGAGTTTGAAGCTCGTCACAGCCACCCCTTCCCAGATCCTACTCGGAATACCACAAACAAGGTTTAGACTTTCCGGATCTCAAGAATGGCCATCCATGGGTTTTAACTTATACCACGAAGATTCTAATATCTTGGACTCGGTCCCCTGTATTAGATATCTAAGAGATATTCATTCTAACTTGTTTGCATGTATATGGCTAGCTGGCTTAAACTTCACGAGCTGTGGATAGATTCCTATGCTATTATACTATTATCTATTGTTATATTACATCTATATCTTGTGCTTTAAGTTAGTAGCTTCGATAGTACGCTTGCGCTTTTAAATCCTATTTTTGAGCTACATCCTTCATCGGGCTTCTAGATTATACTATTCTTTCTATATATAATATTATGTATGAGCTTAGAACTGTCGTAATCTCTGATTAATCTTTACTTTACGACGCGAGGTAAAGCTTAGGCTACTTAGGGTGTTACATTTAGTGGTAAGAGTTTTGTATCCTCTTAATTTAAAAGAAATTAAATTGAACTCCTCCCAAGTCAAATCAGCAAAATCTGAAATAAGATCAATTCTGTTACAAGTGAGCCAATCATTTCACTTCATTTGTATCCTCTTAATTTATTTTGTGGTATTGCGGATGCGATCCAAAAAGAACTTATTGTATAAATATTGCTCTCATAAAATTCCACTACCAGAAATAAAATCTCTCACACAGGGCTGAAGTATTGATAATAAAAGTTTATAAATGAAATTGTTATGAAAATACTTTAGAACGTGCACAGAAACATACTTGAACACTGAAATTGAAAAGAGTTGCAATGGGATAGTTCCATTGAGACGACTTGATGAAAGATCCCTGTCCAAGCTGGCCACATATGATGAGTGGATATTTTATACGCTTTTTGGCATCACTTTCATATAGTTGTTAGTAGTTTTTATTTAGTTTCTTGAGTTTTTATAGGTTTTAGTGTTAAATTCATATTTTTGGATTCTACTATGAGTTTTTGTGTTTTTGGACAATTTCAGGTATTTTCTGGCTGAAATTGAGGAGCTGGAGCAGAAGTTTAATTCAGAGACAGAGGTTAAAACCAAAAGGCAAGGGTAAAAGGGCCCAAGACTTTGAGCATTAATGGATAGGAGGGCCCAAAGGATTAAAATCCTAGCCTAAGCAGCTAAACCAAGCTTTCCCTAACCATGTGCTTGTGGCGTGAAGGTGTCAAGTGAAAAGTTTGAGACTGGGCGGTTAAAGTCGTGGTCCAAAGCAAAAAGAGTGTACTTATGAACTCAGGACACCTCTATCTGGGGATTCTAGCAAAGCTGAGTCACAATCTGAAAAGGTTCACCCAGTTAAAGTGTCTGTGGCATTATTGTATCCGGTGGTAATACTGGAAGACAAGGTGCTTAGGGTCACGGCCAAGACTCTGAAAGCTGTGTTCAAGAATCAAAATAAGCTTAACTAAGAGAGTCAATAATATCATCTGGATTATAAGTTCCTAAGGATGCCAACATCTCTGAGTTTTAATGGATAGTGAGTGATAAACCCATATTTTATGATATATATTGTGCTCAATTCAAGAGATTTATTCAACCCTTCACCCACTTATTCATGTAAATTGCATGGTTTTACTTTCCCTTCCTTATTATGTGATATATGTGAAATACATGTTTCTTATGCTTTAAAAATAATTATTTTAATTTCCCTTTTATTACCATTCGATGCCGTGATTTGTGTGTTGAGTAGTTTCAGATCTTCTAAGGCAGGAATGACTTAAAGGATAGAAAAGAAACATACAAAATTGGAAGGAAAGCACAAAATGGAGTTTTTGAAGAAACTGACAGCGACGTGAACGCATGGATGACGCGGTCGCATGCCTAGCGCGAGAAGACAGCGACGCGAACGCGTGACTGAGGCGGACGCGCGCCATGAGCAGAACACAGATGACGCGTACGCGTGACCGAAGCGAGCGCGTGACAAGGAAAACTCCAGATGACGCGACCGCGTGACCCACGCAGACGCGTGACAGACGCCACGCACCAAAAATTACAGAAAACGCTCCCAGTGATTTCTGAAACCCTTTTGGCCCAGATCCAAGTCCAGAAAGCACAGATTAGAGGTTATAAAGTGGGGGAATGCATCCATTCAAGGGAGTCTCCAATTATTCACTTTTCATAGTTTTAGATGTAGTTTTTAGAGAGAGAGGTTCTCTCCTCTCTCTTTGGTTTTAGGATTAGGATTTCTTTTAATTTTATTGCTTCAATACCAAGTTCAATATTTTCCTTTAATTAATGTTTCTCCTCTATTTTAATTATTCCAATGCTTTTACTTGTTAATGTTCCAAATTGGCTTATGAACCATTTATGTTTAGATTTGAATTTCTATTTAATATAATTTGAGGTATTTCAGTTTATGATTGCTTTCTTTCATTTATGCTACTGTTGCTACCAATCTGAAGATATTTTTATTCGAGTAAGTTTACTTTTCCCCTTTTGGCTTTGGTTGATTAATTGGCAACTCTTGAGTTATCAAACTCAACGTGATTGATAATTTTTGTTTTTGCTAATTGAATTGAACTTCAATAATTCCAGTCCTTTCTTAGGAATTGACTAGGACCTGAGGATCAAACTGATTAGTCACTTGACCTTCCTTTGCTTTAGTAAAGGCTAACTAAGTGGGATTAAAACTCAATTCTCATCACCGTTGATAAGGATAACTAGGATAGGACTTCCAAATTCCCATACCTTGCCAAGAGTTTATTTTACAGTTATTTATTTATTTTATCTGTCATTTAAATTACTTGTTCCTTACTTTCAAAATCCTAATTTACAAAACTCATAACCAATAATAAGAACATACCTCCCTGCAGTTCCTTGAAAAGACGACCCGAGGTTTAAATACTTCGGTTATCAATTTATTTAGGGGTTTGTTACTTGTGACAACCAAAACGTTTGTGAGAAAGGACTTTTGTTGGTTTAGAAGCTATACCTACAACGAGGATTTATTCTGCGAATTTCTAGGCCACGCAAAAGTTTTCTCTTCAAAATGGCGCCGTTGCCGGGGAACTGCAAACGTGTGCCTTATTATTGGTTATTGTAAATATTTTTCTTTTACTTGTTTATTTATTTTTGTTTTTCTCTTTTATATTTTTTAGCCACTATGAATTCTCACCCCTCTCGCTTTGAGTTTGGTTCTAATATTGTTGAAAGGAGTGAAAGCTATAATAGGAATATGCATCAAGGTCTAAGCAATCAAAGATGGATGGAGCCAAGAGGATTTGATCAACCCTTTAGGAAACAACACCCTCCAAGATATCATGGACAAAGACCATTATACAATGCAAACCAAGCTAATAGATATGGTGGACAGCCTTGTAACTACCAACAAGCCCCACCCTGTGCCTATAGACCATCCTCTCAACATAACATTGAACCACCACACTCACAAGCTCCTTTTCACCATTCACCACCGTATGATCCTTATTTACCCCAATTCCAATCCAATTACTCCCAAACACTACTGGTGTACGAAATCGTGATCATTCCTTCCTTGGTAACGGCGCTAAAAACTCAATACGCACGTTTATGTTCTTAATTCTGTTTCACAATTTCGTACAACTAACCAGCAAGTGCACTGGGTCATCTAAGTAATAAACCTTACGTGAGTAAGGGTCGATCCCACGGAGATTGTCGGCTTAAAGCAAGCTTTGGTCACCTTGTAAATCTCAGTCAGGTGGATTCAAATGTATTAAGAGATTATAGTGTACTAAAAGATAATTAAAATAGGATAGAGATACTTATGTAATTCATTGGTGAGGGTTTTAGATAAGCGTATAGAGATGCTTTCGTTCCTCTGAACCTCTGCTTTCCTGCTGTCTTCATCCAACCATTCCTACTCCTTTCCATGGCAAGCTTTATGTAGGGCATTACAGTTGTTAATGGCTACATCCCATCCTCTCTGTGAAAATGGTCCAATGCGCTGTCACTGCATGGCTAATCATCTGGCGGTTCTCGATCATACTGGAATAGGATTTACTATCCTTTTGCGTCTGTCACTACGCCCAGCACTCGCGAGTTTGAAGCTCGTCACAGCCACCCCTTCCCAGATCCTATTCGGAATACCACATACAAGGTTTAGACTTTCCGGATCTCAAGAATGGCCATCCATGGGTTCTAACTTATACCACGAAGATTCTAATATCTCGGACTCAGTCCCCTGTATTAGATATCTAAGAGATATTCATTCTAGCTTGTTTGCATGTAGAACGGAAGTGTTTGTCAGGCATGCGTTCATAAGTGAGAATGATGATGAGCGTCACATAATCATCACATTCATCATGTTCTTGGGTGCGAATGGATATCTTAGAAGCGGAATAAGCTTGAATTGAATAGAAAAATAGTAGTACTTTGTATTAATTCATGAGGAACAGCAGAGCTCCACACCTTAATCTATGGTGTGTAGAAACTCTACCGTTGAAAATACATAAGTGATGAAGGTCCAGGCATGGCCGAGAGGCCAGCCCCCAAACGTGATCTAAAGATGAAACTATAGATGTAAATACAATAGTAAAAAGTCCTATTTATAAAAACTAGTTACTAGGGTTTACAGAGATAAGTAAATGATGCAGAAATCCACTTTCGGGGCCCACTTGGTGTGTGCTTGGGCTGAGTATTGAGCTTTACACGTGTAGAGGCTTTTTTTGGAGTTGAACGCTAGTTTTTAACCTGTTTCTGGCGTTTAACTCCACTTTGCAACCTATTTCTGGCGTTTGACTCCAGAATGCAGCATGGAACTGGCGTTCAACGCCAGTTTACGTCATCTAAACTTGGGCAAAGTATGAACTATTATATATTTCTGGAAAGCCCTGGATGTCTACTTTCCAACGCAAATGAGAGCGTACCATTTGGAGTTCTGTAGCTCCAGAAAATCCACTTTGAGTGCAGGGAGCTCAGAATCCAACAGCATCTGCAGTCCTTCTTCAACCTCTGAATCTGATTTTTGCTCAAGTCCCTCAATTTCAGCCAGAAAATACCTGAAATCACAGAAAAATACACAAACTCATAGTAAAGTCCAGAAATGTGATTTTTATTTAAAAACCAATAAAAATATACTAAAAACTAACTAAATTATACTAAAAACTATGTAAAAACAATGCCAAAAAGCGTATAAATTATCCGCTCATCAACCACCACTTCCCTATGTACCATGTCCAAATCCATCACCTCGAGAACCACAGGATCGCCTCAAGGAAACAGTAGATCAACTTCATACAACCCTTCATCAGCTGGAGCAAGCAATCCATCAATTATCTTCCAGACATTTAGACACTCAAGGAACTCCAATAGTCTTATGTGGAGAATCTAATGACGAACGTAGCATGAAGGAGACACTAGAAACCCCAGAGGGCAGTAATGAGCATAACTTTATTCTGGAACAATTGGAGGAAGCTCAAATTATCCAAGAAGATGAAGTACTGATTGAAGATTTAGGAGATGCTGAACCTCCATGGGAATCCAGAGTTGTGAAGAATTCCGTCAAGGATGTTACAATTGATGCTAAGGAGGATAGTGCACAAACCCCAAAGTAGATATTTCATGAAGAACTAGACGGAACAACCCAAGACGCACGTTTCCTTGATGATGATAATCTCAAGTCAAGTTCTCCTAGTAATGAACTTGCATCCGCAAGTGAATTCTCTGAGATTGAAGAACCTTATCTAAGTGAATACGAAGATGATGTCGAGGTAGATTTTTCTCAACCTCCAACTTATGACTTGAGTGATGCAGAAGATGTCGAAGACTTTGATCAAGATGTGGTTGCATTTGAAGAAGTTTGCAAGGAAGTGGAGGAATTCGCAGAAGATTACAAGGGAGTAGAACTTACAGAACCACTGGAAACACCTATCCCAAGGCCATTACCACCCAATACAAGCTTCAAGTGGGTACAATCCTTAACCTTTAACTTTATTTTTCCACTTCAATATGGTTTGCTTGAGACAGATGGCCAGCTTAGAGCTCTCTGCGGCTTTAAGAGTAAGAGGGAAATGGCTTGTACTCAGAGCTGTTGCACGAGGTTCAATAAGGTTCCACGCTTCAATTCGAAGTGCACGGATTGGTATCATGTTCAATCAAATGGATCTCGGAAAATGTTTGGTCATCTTGGTGAGAATCTAATTTCTAAACCGCCCAGATAGAAAAATATAGATCAAGACAAAGGCGGATTTAAAGCAAAGTTTGGGATCCTGGAAAATATTCTGATATTCGTCACCCCGGGAGCCTAAAAACCTGTTTGAAGCTACTCAGAAGCTTTACATGCCTAGTTTGGGACCCTGGAGGCTGTTGGCATTCCAAACATTGGTGGAGATTTCTGGATGAATTTAAGCATAAGCCACCATAACAGAAAGCTCATCCAATGTCCAACTTAAGGACTTTAACTAAAAGTGCTAGGTGGGAGACAACCCACCATGGTATGGTCGTTTCTTTTTCATTTTTTATTTCGTACTATTTGATTTTATCTTATATTATTTTTATTGAACCTAGATGTTATTCATAGCATTTGCGTTAGCATTGCATACTGCATAATTGCATAGTTGCATATATTAAAAAAAAGAAAGAAAAAAAAGGGAAGGCGTGCGACGCAATCGCATCGCTAAAGCGTTCGCGTCAGTTTCGAAAAACACCCCCACGCGTCCGCGTCATTCACGCGGCCGTGTGATCTGGAAATCGGCGTAAAAATCCAACGCCCAGAAATCTGGGCTGGAATCGTGCAGCTGTTGTGCGTTTAGCACAAAAGGGCCCAAGCGTTCGCGTCCATCACGCGAACGCGTCACTTGCAAAACACCCATCCCACGCGAAAGCGTGAGCGACGCGTTCGCGTCGCATGGATTGCACAACACCCTAAAAGGAGACAGAGAGTTGCGCTGAAACGACGCTGGAATTGTGCGTTTAGCACAAATTCCAGCGACACAGTCGCATGCCTCACGCGACCGCGTCATTCACCCTTTTTCCTATTCCATGCGATCGCGTCACTCACGCAATCGCGTCAACCCCCCGTCCACCCTAGACACGCGACCGCGTGCCCCACGCGTTCGCGTGGATTCAAATTTACTAACCTCCAGTGACGCGAAACCCTACCCGTCGCGTCCCTCCATTCCCCTTCTTCTATCTTTCTTCTCTGCAACCCACCCCCAACCACCACCACTCCCAGCCACCCACCTCCAACCGCCGCACCACCCTCTACCACCCAGCCACGACCGCGACGCCACCCCCTTCTTCTTTCCCTCTCTTTCTTCTCTTTCTCTTCTCTTCTTCCCTCCACCACCATTGCCCCCCTTCGCGACCACCACCACCACTGCGCCATCGCCACCGCGCCTTCCACCACCACCAACCTTACCCCCATTCTTCTTCAACCACCCCCTCCACCAGTCACCCTACCGAAACCTCCCTGCCACCACAAACAGCCACCCACTACCACGCTGCCCTGTTCTGCCACCGCACCACCGTGCTTCTCCCAACACCACCGCAACCAGACCCCCGCCATCTCTCAGTTCCCTAGCTTAGTTCATACGGCTACCAGGTTCCGCCAAACACCATTTTCCTTTCATTCGTAGTTAGTTGCATATTTTTCCAATCATGTTCATATTAGGCTAGTTAGAGATGCATGTTTGTAGTGGATTCTAGGTGGTTAGGTAGCTAGGATGTGGTTAGTGGATTTAGGCCTGTTTAATTGCGCTGTTCTTGCTACTTGTTTTAGCATTTTCGCAATTCTGCTGTTGCTGTGATGTTAATAATTTTCATATGCTGTTCTTTACTGTTTCATGCTGCTTTTTTACACTGCTTTTTCATGATTCATATTCCGTATATGTAATTGCAGCTTTACTTTAATTTCTATGAACTATTCTGCTTGCTGTTTATTACCCGGGAACATCCAATTTTAGCCGGAATGCTGTCCAATTTTCTGTAAATTGTTTTGATATTCATTCATGTTTTGGTTTTGGCAATTTGAATTTGGCACTCCTCAGCTTTTACCAAACCAATTCATGAATGCACGGGCCAGCATTCCTATTCATCTGTTTTTCCCGGTTAATAAATCACATTATTGATGATTAGATTTCACATTTTGCTATTTCTATATCTATATGAATCATCAACAACTTGATTTCCTTGCTTGAATATAAGTTGTCTATTGCTTAAAATTGTGAAATTCTTGTTACTTAGAAACCAATCATCATGCCACTTACTCTGACTTTCTTTTTACTAACTCACTGATTTTCGCTTTCTAACCTCTTTTTCAAGTTTCACCACTTTTAACTTTCTAACTTCCCCCTCTGCTTTTTGACTAACTCTTTCAATTTTTAACTCATGGCATGATTATTATTGCTCCTAATTAACAAGTATTCTCCTTATAATACATTTTGGATTGTAATCTCTCATCTCAGCTTTTTAACTCCGAAACAATCCAAAATGCACAATTATTCAACTCATTTCATAATTCTACTACTCCTTTGCCACTTTGTTCTTATCTTGTTATCTGCTTACCTGTTTTTCTGCTTTTATTATATCTTAGATTTCTGTTTTTTAGGATGTCTGACCCTCAGTGTAAAGGAAAGGGCAAGGCAACAACTGGCAAATGGAAAAGAGGTGAATCCTCTATGTCTCTCCTAGAGCTTATGCATGATGACTCCTGGCAGGAAAAGCACTTTACCCCACAGGAGAAGGCTGACCATCTCCTCCCTGCCAATGATCCAATTAAGTTTGCAAATCGATACTGTAAGCTGAAGTATCCAGTGTTTGCTACCTCCAGAAATCTGTACCTGGAGAGGACTTTGAAAATTCCAGAAGAACTACAGCAGTACACCTCCGATTAGATCAAACAAAGAGGCTGGTTCTTCTTGGAGAGAAATTTGACTGAAGTCAATGCTTCCTGGGTAAGAGAGTTTTACTGCAATTATTTCAAGACTTCCCTGGATGCAATGCACCTCAGAGGGAAACAGATACTGGTCACTGAAGAGGCCATTGAGGATATTCTGCGCCTCTAGCCTAAGTCAGATTAATCTGACGGTTACCAAAAGGCTAAAGAGGACATGCGCTTTCTGAGATTTGACTGGGATGCTGTCCCATGGGTCATGGGTAAGAACACAACAATGCCTAAGGGTATCAAGTTGATGTATCTGAATGATGAGGCTCGACTTTGGCACCAGATCCTGAGCAACTTTGTTATGCCGAGTACTCATGAGACGGAGCTGTCTGCTGCTATGATCACCCTCCTTTGGTGTGTGATGGAGGGTAAGGACCTGTATCTGCCACAATTCATCCAGCACTATATGGCCAGGGTCCATGTCAGAGGCACCCTTCCTTTCCCTTACCTGGTTACCCAGCTAGGCCGTCGAGCTGATGTGCCTTGGGAGGACGCTGATGCGAAGCCAACTGCTGCAGACTGCAAGAAGATCATTCCTCACAGCAGAAAGTTTCTGGCTTTGGGCTATACACCTCCATTCCTCACTGCTTCTGCTGAGACAGCCACGCCTTCAGCTGCCCCCTCTTCCTCCACTGCTGCACCAGCCCCACCCACTGCACCTCCACCTGCTCCTGAGCCTATTTACCATTTGGTGCATCGACTCTTCGCCCTCTTGGACCGTATGGAGCATCGCAACAAGCGACGCTATGAGCACATCAAGTTGATGATCCGATCCAGCGGCGAAATCCCCTCTGAGCCTGACACCCCTTCTGACACATCTGAGGCGGAGGCGAGCGCTCATGAGGAGGAAACACTTGCCCAGGCTGAGCAGGCAGACCCGGAGCAGGCTGCACCACAACAGGAGGAGCCACACCAGATACAGATCGTAGAGGCAGAGATTTCTATCCAGTCGGAGCCTCCACTGCAGCAGCCAGATCCTCCTACCCTCATCCAGTCTGCAGATCCTCAGGCCACCACCGAGACTCCGGCAGCCCATCCTTCCAGTAATGACACTCCTTCACACCCAGCTTGAGTGTGGGGAGGTCGCCATCTCTGGCATATCTTTTTGGTGAACCACTACAGACTCTTTTATTTTATTTTGGTTATTTCTCTGTATTTTTATCTTTATTTTTATTTTTATCTTTTAGTACTTATACATTGTTCCTTTCATGTGTTTTTACTCTATTTTCTGCATTTTGCACTTTAGTTCATATTCTAGCCATTTAGTTTAATTGCAATTCTAACTTATTAGTTATAGAATATGTGGATTAATTAGTATAGTTTACCCTTTTAGCATATGATAGTTTGGCTTAAATTGAAAATAAAAAGAAAGTAAACTAGAGACTTTAACATAATCAAAAACAATCCACACACCTTGTATATAGAACATAACATGTTAGTTAGTTAACAAAATTTCATCAAGGAGGAACACTAAAACTTTAAAGCCACCCAACAAAATTTTACATTGAGAATAATGGGAACTTTTAATTTTTACTTGCATGACATGTATAACTGATATGTGATTTTTGAGCTAGAGAACACACAGCCTATGAGTTTTGAGCTTAATTGTATGGTTATATTCAAACCATTATTTTTATTCCTGTGTATTTCGCCCTTCTTTTTATTCTGATATTCTTTGCTTTGTTTTAATCTATATGTCCAATATAGAATATAGATACATACTAAGAGATGATTGAGGCAATTGCTTGAAATATTTGCTCACTTATCCCAAATTAGCCTACCTTTTACATCACCATTGTTAGCCCCCTTGAGCTTTTTAATCCCCTCTTGTTCTATAAACCACATTACTAGCCTTAAGCAGAAAAACAAAATAAAAATCTCAAGTTGAATCCTTGGTTAGCTTAAGATAGGAATTATGTATTGTTTAAGTGTGGGGAACTTTATAGGAACATGGATGATAGAAACAAAGGTAGAAAGTTAAAAAGAATAAAAATACTCAAAATAAAAAATTTTTGGGAAGCATGCTCATGTGAAATCAATTGAATTACCATGTGCATTAAAAAAAAATTTATTTTCGGTATTTAATTAAGGGGATACAAAAATTCCCCAATTGCAAAATAAAAAGAATCATTGAACATGGGATAAAATTTAAGTTAATGCATGAGCTTGCAATACAAAGTGAGAAAAGTTGGGCAAATAGGTTAAGAAACTTTGAATTACAAAATATGTATGTTAGGTGAGATCTTAGACTAATCAAGGATTCACTTATTAGCTCACTTAGCCTTATACATATACCCTTACCTTTACCTTGGTCCCATTACAACCTATAAAAAGACCTCATGATTTTTGTATGTCTGTATTCTATAATTGTTGATTGGTTAGATGAAGAACAAAGTTATAGAAAGTAAGGATAAAAAGAAGAATAGAGTGATTAACCTAATAAACACTGAGTGACTAGAGAGTAAACACAAAATCCAGTGAGGGTTCAATAGCTCATCACCATATATCTCTGCTTAAATTTATTAATTGTCTTGCAAGTTTGAAAAATATTTTTACCCATCTCAATTGTAAAAGCGCTTTAACATCATCTAAGGTTGGCTATGCATATATGATTCCTTGAGAATGTGAATTAATTTAACTACATGTAAGTTTTATATACAAGTGAATAATAATTAGAATTGCATAATTTATTTAGGTAGTTGCATTTAGGATAGATTGCATT
Source organism: Arachis ipaensis (assembly GCF_059453495.1). Lineage (NCBI taxonomy): Eukaryota > Viridiplantae > Streptophyta > Magnoliopsida > Fabales > Fabaceae > Arachis > Arachis ipaensis. The sequence goes on along the minus strand of NC_142435.1, from coordinate 46,206,824 downwards.
GCATGAGATTCCACCACTTTAACCTTACCTTACTCTTTATCTTGGACTTAGCATGAGGACATGCTATTGTTTAAGTGTGGGGAGGTTGATAAACCCATATTTTATGATATATATTATGCTCAATTCAAGAGATTTATTCAACCCTTCACCCATTTATTCATGTAAATTGCATGGTTTTACTTTCCCTTCCTTATTATGTGATATATGTGAAATACATGTTTCCTATGCTTTAAAAATAATTATTTTAATTACCCTTTTATTACTATTCGATGCCGTGATTTGTGTGTTGAGTAGTTTCAGATCTTCTAAGGTAGGAATGACTTAAAGGATAGAAAGAAAACATACAAAATTGGAAGAAAAGCACAAAATGGAGTTTTTGAAGAAACTGGCAGCGACGCGAACGCATGGACGACGCGGTCGCATGCCTAGCGCGAAAAGACAGCGACACGAACGCGTGACTGAGGTGGACGCGCGCCATGAGCAGAACACAGATGACGCGTACGCGTGACTGAAGCGAGCGCGTGACAAGGAAAACTCCAGATGACGCGACCGCGTGACCCACGTGGAAGCGTGACAGACGCCATACACCAGAAATTACAGAAAATGCTCCCAGCGATTTCTGAAACCCTTTTGGCCCAGATCCAAGTCCAGAAAGCACAGATTAGAGGTTATAAAGTGGGGGAATACATCCATTCAAGGGAGTCTCCAATTATTCACTTTTCATAGTTTTAGATGTAGTTTTTAGAGAGAGAGGTTCTCTCATCTCTCTTAGGTTTTAGGATTAGGATTTCTTTTAATTTTATTGCTTCAATACCAAGTTCAATATTTTCCTTTAATTAATGTTTCTCCTCTATTTTAATTATTCCAATGCTTTTACTTGTTAATGTTCCAAATTGGCTTATGAACCATTTATGTTTAGATTTGAATTTCTATTTAATATAATTTGAGGTATTTCAGTTTATGATTGCTTTCTTTTATTTATGCTACTGTTGCTACCAATCTGAAGACATTTTTATTCGAGTAAGTTTACTTTTCCCCTTTTGGCTTTGGTTGATTAATTGGCAACTCTTGAGTTATCAAACTCAACGTGATTGATAATTGTTATTTTTGCTAATTGAATTGAACTTCAATAATTCCAGTCCTTTCTTAGGAATTGACTAGGACCTGAGGATCAAACTGATTAGTCACTTGACCTTCCTTTGCTTTAGTAAAGACTAACTAAGTGGGATTAAAACTCAATTCTCATCACCATTGATAAGGATAACTAGGATAGGACTTCCAAATTCCCATACCTTGCCAAGAGTTTATTTTATAGTTATTTATTTATTTTATTTATCATTTAAATTACTTGTTCCTTACTTTCAAAACCCCAATTTACAAAACTCATAACCAATAATAAGAACATACCTCCCTGCAGTTCCTTGAGAAGACGACCCGAGGTTTAAATACTTCGGTTATCAATTTATTTAGGGATTTGTTACTTGTGACAACCAAAACGTTTGTGAGAAAGGACTTTTGTTAGTTTAGAAGCTATACCTACAACGAGGATTTATTCTACGAATTTCTAGGCTACGCAAAAGTTCTCTCTTCAGTGAGATGCCAAAACTATTCAGAAGCAAAAAGCTACTAAGTCCCGCTCATCTGATTGTAACTAAGATTCATTTGAAACTTAGAAATTTATTGTATCTTAATTTTCTTTTTATCCTATTGTGTTTTTAGTTTCTTGGGGATAAGCAATGGTTTAAGTTTGGTGTTGTGATGAACGGATATTTTATACGCTTTTTGGCATCACTTTCATATAGTTTTTAGTAGTTTTTATTTAGTTTTATTGAGTTTTAATAGGTTTTAGTGTTAAATTCATATTTTTGGATTCTACTATGAGTTTTTATGTTTTTGGACAATTTCAAGTATTTTCTGGCTGAAATTGAGGAGCTGGAGCAGAAGTCTGATTCAGAGACAGAGAAAGCACTGCAGATGTTGTCTAGATCTGACTTGTCTACATTCGAAAGAGCATTTCTGGAGCTACAGAAGTTCAATTGGATCGCTCTCAATGTCTATGGAAAGCAGAATTCCAGAGCTTTCCAGCAATATATAATAGTTCATACATTGCTTCGGATTAGAAGGCCCAAAACCGGCATCCAACACCAGCTACCTGCCCCCTTCTAGGTGTCCAGCGCCCAAAGAGCAGAGACCAATGTATAAACGCCTAAAGAGGACCCCCTAGCTGGCATTCCATGCCCAAGAGATCTCATAGCACATGGATCTCATCAAAACTCAGCCCAAACACTCACCAAGTGGGCTCAGAAGTGGATTTTAGCTTTAAATAGACAGTTTTACCTTTACTAGTCATCTGTTTAGTATTTAAAGTGTATTTTACATAATCAGAGAGACATCGCGCATAGCATACACATTTTTCAATTGTATTTTCCTTTCAGTATGAGTTTATAAACCTCCTAGGTCGAGGGGAGGAGCCCTGCTGAGTCCTATGAATTAATAAAAGTACTACTATTTCTCTTCATTCTGTGTTTGATTAATTCTAAGATGTGTATTCATTCTTCATCACTATGAATGTGTTGAACTGGCATAAGGTTATCACATTCTACATGGGTTCAGAGTGCATCTTTCATCGGACAATGATGAACCACTAGCTTGAATATACATCTCTCAGACGGTTAATCCACGACTTCGTTGGGAACTTCTCAAGACATCAGTTCAACCGATTTCCGGGGAGATTAGGGTCTCTGTGGTAGAGGCTAGAACCAAAGGTACAGTATTCCTCTGATCCGGAAGATTTGACCTTGTCTGTGGCGTTTTGAGTAGGATCATCAAGGAGAATGAATTGTACGAGCTTTACCCTCAATCAGAATGGATCCACACTAAACCTAGGGTTCAGATCTGGAGAAGTATTGGCAGCTGCTCAAACCAGTGTCAGTCACATACAGCCTGCCATTGAAGAAATCACTCACAAGCAAAGAGAGCAGTAATACCAGAGTTAATTCAGAAAGACAAAGCAACTCCAACTCTCAACTCTATCTTTAAAGTATTAGCACCCTATTATAATAATCTCACAAATATTTATCTATCAACCTTCAAATCAAACTAACAACCTTTTGATTTGCCTGACTAAGACCTGCAAGATAACCATAGCTTGCTTCGAACCACAATCTTCGTGGGATCAACCCTGACTCGCTTAGGTATTACTTGGACGACCCATTGCACTTGCTGGTACTGTTGTATGAGAATGTGGGGTTCGTAGGCATCAAGTTTTTGGCACCGTTGCCGGGGATTGTTGAGTTTGGACAAATTGAAGGATTGTCTTGCTCCCTAGATCTGGTAATTTTTAATTTTGTTAGCTTTTCTACTTTTATTTTCTTCTTCCTATTTTTTTTCAAAAATTTTAAAAATCTTTTTTAAAAATATTTTTCTTTTCTTTGTTCAAAAAGTCTTTAATTTTTGCAAGAGTATAACTTTGATTTGAGTCTTTTATTTTTATTTTCTTCTTCTTCTTCTTCTTCTTCAATTTTCAAAAAATTCAAAAATCTTTTCAAAAATATTTTTTTTATTTTCTTTGTTTAAGTTTTGTTCTTGGTATTGAGTCTTCCATGTTCTTGTTTCCTGTTTTTCAATTCCAAAAATTTTAAACTTCTTCCTATACTCTTTTTTAAAATATTTGTCTTTTCTCTATTTGAGTCTTTGTTTGTATTCTTGTTGAGTCTTTTATTTTTCCTTCTCTAATTTTTTCGAAAAAATTTCAAAAAGGTTTTTCAAAAATATTTTTATTTTTGTTGTTCAATTGGCTAGAGCGTTGTGCTTATGTTCTTGGTAATTATTGTTCTTTGAGTCTTTCTTTCAACACATTTTCAAAAATAATTTTTCTTTGATTAATTCTTGTGTCAAATTTTTAAGTTTGGTGTTTTCTTGTTGTTTTTCTTTAATTTTTGAAAATTTCTTGTTAGTTTTCTAAAGATTTTAAGTTTGATGTTCTTTATGTGTTCTTGTGTTTTTTAAATTTCTTTGAGTCTTGTTCTTTGTGTTCTTGGTAGTCTTCAAAGTGTTCTTGTGTTTTATTTGTGTTTTGATCTTAAAATTTTTAAGTTTGGTGTCCCATTGTGTTTTTCCTCCAAATTTTAGAAAATTTGGGTACACTAGATCTAAAAATTTTAAGTTTGGTGCTTTTACTTGTTTTTCTCTCTCTTCATTAAATTAAAAAATTAAAATAATATCTTTTCTTATCCTTTCACTATATTTTCGAAAATTAATATAAAAAAATTCAAATTTTAAATTTCAAAATTTCCATCTTATCATATCTTAGTTGTCAAATTTTAAAAATCAAATCTTTTCAAAAATAAAAATCATATCTTTTTCAAAATTTAATCTTGTCTTATTTCAAAAATCAAATCTTAAAATTCAAATTTCAACTTTCAAAATTTAAAATTCAAATTTCAATTTTCAAAATCAAATTTCAAATTCAAAACTCAAATTTTCAAAAATTCAATTTTCAAATTTCAATTCTCAAAATTAAATCTTTTCAAAATTCAAATCTTTTCTAAAATTTAAAAATTCAAATTTCAAAATTTAAAATTTAAATTTAAAATTTTAATTTTCTAATTCAAATTTTAAATTTTAAATTCAAATCTTTTTAATTAATTGCTTATCTTCTCTCTCTTCTTTTTCAAACTTCCTAACTAACTCTTCTACTTCTCTTTCTTCTTTTTCAAACTTTTATTTCTTTTTAATTAATTAATTTTAATTTTGGTTTAAATAAATAAATAAAATAAAAACAAAAATATTTTAATTCTTATTCAACTCTCCTATCTCTATTTCTTCTTCCTTTCCTTCTACCTTTCTTCATTATAAACCTAAGTGGGAATGAAGAGTTCAGGAGAACTCTGGGATCTTATATAAATCCCTCTGCTGACTTCTATGAAAGAAGTATTAGCATACCTCACATCAGAGCTAGTAGCTTTGAAGTGAACCCTCAACTCATTACTCTAGTACAGTAGAACTGTCAGTATTCTGGGCTTCCTCAAGAAGAAGCTACAGAATTTCTGGCAAATTTCTTAAAGATTGCTGACACAGTACACAGTGAGAGAGTAGACCAAGATGTCTACAGATTATTACTTTTTCCTTTTGCAGTAAAGGAAAAAGGAAAAAGGTGGTTGGATAACCAGCCTAAAGCTAGTTTAAAAACTTGAAAACAGTTAGTGGACAAGTTTTTAAACCAATACTTTCTCCCAAGAAAGATGAACCAGCTGAGACTGGACATCCAAGGCTTCAAACAAGGAGATGGTGAATCTCTTTATGATGCCTGGGAGAGGTATAGGAGGATGCTAAGAAAATGTCCCACTGAAATATTTTCAGAATGGGTACAGTTAGACATCTTCTACTATGGGCTTTCAGACATGTCTAAAATGTCCTTGGACCACTCTGCTGGTGGTTCGATGCACATGAGAAAGACCATTGGAGAGGCTCAAGAGCTTATTGAGACAGTTGCCACTAATTAGCATCTGTACTCATCTCCTGAGACCTCTATAAAAGGAGAGGTTAAGGTGGTAGTTGCTGAGCCTAACCCTCTAGAGCAGGATGGCCCATTGACTCAGCAATTGCAAGTCCTTTCCCAGCAAATGCTGGAATTACAAGAGGCTTTGCGAGAAACTCAGGCTTCTAACAGAAATGTAGAAGCCTAGTTGAGTCAAACGAGGCAGCAGTTATCTAAGTAGATAACAGATGAATGCCAGGCTATCCAACTGAGGAGTGGGAAAACCTTAAGAACCCAACCTCAGTACAATAAAAACGAAAAGCCCATTAAGGATAGCCAGGTCTCTGCACAAAATGACTCTAGGCGTTTAATCGCCCAGAGAGACATCCCTCTTGGCGTTGAACGCCAGGAAAGGGCGGAGACTGGGCGTTCAAACGCCCAAAAAGGTATCCTTCTTGGCGTTGAACGCTAGGAAAGGGTAGAGAATGGGCGTTCAAATGCCCAGGGGGGCAGTAGCATGGGCGTTGAACGCCCATGCAAGAGAGGTCAGTCATTCATTGATAACAACCCTCTTAAGCAAGCTAGTAATCCCCCTTCCAACTTACATAGCATTCGGCCTTCATCAACCAAGGTTGATGAATACAAGGCTAAGATGCCATTTCCTCATAAACTCTGTCAAGAGGAAAATGGATAAACAATTTTCCCGCTTTGCAGAGTATCTTAGAAAATTAGAGATAAAAATCCCTTTTGCTGAAGCTCTTGAACAGATACCTTCTTATGCAAAGTTCATGAAGGACATTCTAAGTCATAAGAAGGATTAGAGAGAGACACAAACAGTCCTCCTCACTGAGGAATACAGTGTAATCATTCAGAATAGCATACCAAAGAAGCTTAAAGATCCTAGAAGCTTTATGATACCATGCACTCTAGGTGATGCTTGTACAAGGATAGCTCTATGTGACCTTGGAACAAGCATCAACCTAATACCTGCTTCACTAATAAAAAGGCTTAGTTTGATTGATGAAGTCAAACCAACCCGCATGTGCCTTCAACTTGCTGATGGTTCTATTAAGATACCATCAGGAGTAGTTGAAGACATGATTGTCAGGGTTGGACCCTTTTCCTTTCCCACTGACTTTGTGGTATTGGACATAGAGGGGCACAAGAGTGCATCCCTTATCCTAGGAAGACCTTTCCTAGTTACATGACAGACCCTCATTGATGTTGAAAAAGGGAAAGTAACCCTAAGAGTCAATGAGGAAAAGTTCGTACTGAATGCTGTCAAGGCTATGCAGCATCCAGACATTCCTGAGGAATTCATGAGCATTGATCTCATTGATTCCCTAGTGGAAGAGGTCAATATGGCCGAAAGCCTCAAGGAAGGGCTAGATGATATCCTTGATGATACTCAGCCTAACTCAGAGGAACCCCTGAAAACCTCTGAGAAAAAGGAGAAGTCTCCAAAGCTTGAGCTTAAGCCACTACCATCCTCCTTGAAATATGCATTTCTGGGAGATGGAGATACCTTTTCTGTGATTATAAGCTCTGCCCTAAAGCCACAGGAAGAAGAAGCACTAATTAAAGTGCTCAAAACACATAGGACCGCCCTTAGGTGGACTATAAGTGACCTTAATGGCATTAACCCAGCCTGATGCATGCATAAGATCCTGCTATAAAGGAAGTAGTGCAGATGGAAGTCACTAAGCTCTATGAGGCTGGGATTATTTATCCCATTTCTAACAGCCCATGGGTGAGCCCTGTCCAGGTTGTTCCTAAGAAGGGAGGAATGACAGTGGTTCACAATGAAAAGAATAAGCTGATCCCAAAAAGGACAGTCACAAGGTGGCATATGTGCATTGATTACAGAAGACTCAATGACGCCACCAGGAAAGATCACTTTCCTTTATCCTTCATTGACCAAAAGCTAGAAAGACTAGCAGGTCATGCTTTTTATTGTTTCCTGGATGGTTATTCCGGGTACAATCAAATAGCAGTAGATCTATAGGATCAAGAGAAGACAGCATTCACATGTCCATCTGGCGTGTTTGCCTATAGACGAATGCCATTTGGCCTGTGAAATGTGCCTACCACCTTTCAGAGATGCATGTTATCCATCTTCTCTGATATGGTAGAGAAATTCCTTGAAGTATTCATGGATGACTTCTCTATTTATGGAGACTCATTTTACTCCTGTCTTGATCATCTGACCCTGGTCCTGAAAAGATGCCAAGAAACAAACCTAGTTCTAAACTGGGAGAAATGCCACTTCATGGTAATCGAAGGCATTGTTCTTGGGCATCAGATCTCAAATAAGGGGATAGAGGTGTATCAAGCTAAGGTGGAAGTAATAGAATGCTTGCCTCCTCCGAAGTTTCCTAAGACATGCAGGATTTTATAGGCGGTTCATAAAAGATTTTTCTAAAATCACCAAACCCCTGTGTAATTTCTTGGCTACTGATGTTTTATTCGTCTTTAACCAAGAATGCCTGCATGCCTTTGAAACTCTGAAAGCCAAGCTTGTCACTGCTCCTATCATCTCTGCACCCACTGGGACTTGCCATTTGAGCTCATGTGTGATGCAAGTGATCATGCAATTGGCGCAGTCCTAGGTTAGAGACATGACAAGCTTCTGCATGTCATTTATTATGCTAGTCGCGTATTAAATGATGCACAGAAAAACTACACTACTACAAAAAAAGAGCTACTTGCAGTGGTTTATGCCATTGACAAGTTCAGATCCTACCTAGTAGGATCTAAGGTCATTATTTATACTGACCATGCTACGCTAAAGTATCTACTCACTAAGCAGGAGTCTAAACCCAGACTTATAAGATGGGTATTACTCTTGCAAGAGTTTGATATAGAAATTAGAGATAGAAAAGGGACAGAAACTCAGGTGGCTGATCACTTGTCCTGGATTGAGCCAGTAGCAGGGACTTCTTCCCCCTCCACTGACATATCCGAATCCTTTCCAGATGAGCAACTCTATGCCATCCGGACGGTACCTTGGTTTGCAGACATTGTAAACTACAAGGCTATACGATTCATTCCCAAGGAGTTTACCAGGCAGCAAGCCTGGAAACTCATGTTTGATGCAAAATATTACCTATGGGATGAGCCATATATCTTTAAGAGATGCTCGGATGGAATAATCTGATGCTGTGTATCTGAAGAAGAGACACAGAGAATTCTATGGCATTGCCATGGCTCTGACTCTGGAGGACACTTTGGAAGTGAGCGGACAGCCACTAAGGTGCTCCAAAGTGGCTTTTACTGGCCTACTCTCTTTAAGGATTCTAGAGAATTCATCCGTAACTATGATAGTTTCCAGAGGGCTGGCAATCTTCCTCATGGTCACAGCATGCCTCAGCAAGAAATCTTAGAGATTGAGTTGTTTGACGTATGGGGCATATATTTCATGGGACGATTTCTACCTTCATAGTCAAACAGCTACATCCTTGTGGCAGTAGATTATGTGTCTAAATGGGTTGAAACAATAGCAACACCCACTAATGACACAAGAGTAGTAATGAAGTTCCTCCAGAGGAACATCTTTAGTAGATTTGGTGTCCCTAGGACACTAATCAGTGATGGAGGAACTCATTTCTGCAACAGACAGCTAGATTCTGTCCTAAGTCGTTACGGAGTTCGCCATAAAGTAGCAACACCGTATCATCCCCAAACCAATGGACAAGCTGAAGTCTCAAATAGAGAACTAAAGCAAATCCTTGAGAGGATAGTAAGTGCCTCTAGAGAGGATTGGGCTCGAAAGCTTGATGATGCTCTATGGGCATACAGAATAGTTTTCAAATCCCCCATTGGAGCTTCACCATATCATTTAGTATATGGAAAGTCCTTTCATTTGCCAATGGAACTAGAACACAAAGTCTATTGGGCCACTAGATTCCTCAACCTTGATGCTAAAGCAGCAGGGGAGAAACGGCTGCTCCAACTAAATGAGTTGGATGAATTCCACTTAGAAGAATTTGAAAATGCAAAAATCTATAAGAAAAAGGCAAAGATGTGGCATGACAGGAAGTTAGCTTACAGAGTCTTTGAACTAGGACAAAAAATCTTGCTCTTCAATTCAAGGCTCAGATTATTCCCTGGGAAACTCAAATCCCGCTGGAAGGGACCGTATGTGATTACAAGAGTGTTACCTTACGGACATATAGAACTTCAAGGAAAAGATCCTGAAAACAGGTTCACTGTCAATAGACAAAGAGTCAAACATTACCTTGAAGGAGATATAGAGTCAGGAGGCTCAACACTATTACTAAATTAAGTACAGTGAAGTCCAGCTAAAGACACTAAAGAAGCACTTGTTGGGAGGTAGCCCAACCTTACTCAACTATATTTATTTTCTTTCATTTTGTTTTTCCTTTCAGTTGTCAGAGTCATGATCATGTGCATCAGTCAAGAGACAGAATTTCACAGCAGTGAAAACAGAGCACTCTGGATGAAGTGTCAAAGTTAAATGCTAGTGAGGAAGCCCTCACTAGGTGTTCAACGCCCATCACGGGCAGCATTGCTGGCGTTGAACGCCAGCCAGGGAGCATCCCCTGGGTATTTAAACGCCAGTGAAAGAGAGCAGGGAATCTGGAATTCCTAACCTCTCAGGACCAGTAGGTCCCACAGAAGCTCCACCTACCCCACCTTCTTCTACTCTACCTTGCTCGAGAACAAGCAAAACTCTTAAGTTTGGTGTTGCAAAAGCTTTGCTTTTTTACTTCTACCACTCCTAAGTATGGAAGAAGAGGATGGAGCAAACTAGGAAGCATGCACAAGAGCCTGTGTAGCCGCCTCAATAAAGACAAAGGAGTGACATTGAAGAGATCAAGCACTACATTAGATCCTCAAGGAGGAGCACTAGCCACCATCATTCAGGTGGATTCGTTCTCTTTACACCATTTTCCTGTTATTTTTCTATTTTCTGTCTGTTTATTTATCTGTTCTCTAGTTCTAGTTGCATGATCATTTGCATTGATGTTTTAAAGTTGTAAAATGTTCCATATATCTCTCACCTTGCTTAAATAAAAAAAATTATTGAAAAGAATTGAGAGATGCATGAATTTCAAGTTTAAAATAAGATTAGTCTAATTATGTTGATGTGGTGTCATTTGCTTTTGTTTTCTGAATGTATGAAATAAACAGTGCATGTTTAAAGTTGAAATTTTAGAATGTTGGCTCCTGAAAGAATAAGGAAAAAGGAAAAATATTATTGATAATCTGAAATAATATGAAAATTGATTCTTGAAGCAAGAAAAAGTAGCAAAAAGAAAAAGCATGTTGCAAAAGAAAAAAAAATTATATGCATGCGAAAAAAAATGGCGAAAAGAAAAAAAATAAAAAGCAAAAAAATCCATTACTGCCCAAAAATGTAGGAAAATGAGGGAAGATTGAAAAAGCCAATAACCCTTTAAACCAAAAGGCAAGAGTAAAAGGGCCCAAGGCTTTGAGCATTAATGGATAGGAGGGCCCAAAGGATTAAAATCCTGGCCTAAGCGGCTAAACCAAGCTGTCCCTAACCATGTGTTTGTGGCGTGAAGGTGTCAAGTGAAAAGTTTGAGACTGAGCGGTTAAAGTCGTGGTCCAAAGCAAAAAGAGTGTGCTTAAGAACTCTGGAACCTCTATCTGGGGACTCTAGCAAAGCTGAGTCACAATCTGAAAAGGTTCACCCAGTTAAAGTGTCTGTGGCATTATTGTATCCGGTGGTAATACTGGAAGACAAGGTGCTTAGGGTCACGGCCAAGAATCTGAAAGCTGTGTTCAAGAATCAAAATAAGCTTAACTAAGAGAGTCAATAATATCATCTGGATTATAAGTTCCTAAGGATGCCAACATCTCTGAGTTTCAATGGATAGTGAGTGATAAACCCATATTTTATGATATATATTGTGCTCAATTCAAGAGATTTATTCAACCCTTCACCCACTTATTCATGTAAATTGCATGGTTTTACTTTCCCTTCCTTATTATGTGATATATGTGAAATACATGTTTCTTATGCTTTAAAAATAATTATTTTAATTACCCTTTTATTACCATTCGATGCCATGATTTGTGTGTTGAGTAGTTTCAGATCTTCTAAGGTAGGAATGACTTAAAGGATAGAAAGGAAACATACAAAATTGGAAGGAAAGCACAAAATGGAGTTTTTGAAGAAACTGGCAGCGACATGAACGCATCGACGACGCGGTCGCATGCCTAGCGCGAAAAGACAGCGACGCAAACGCGTGACTGAGGCGGATGCGCGCCATGAGCAGAACACAGATGACGCGTACGCGTGACCGAAGCGAGCGCATGACAAGGAAAACTCCAGATGACGCGACCGCGTGACCCACGCAGACGCGTGACAGACGCCTCGCACCAGAAATTTCAGAAAATGCTCCCAGCGATTTCTGAAACCCTTTTGGCCCAGATCCAAGTCCAGAAAGCACAAATTAGAGGTTATAAAGTGGGGGAATGCATCCATTCAAGGGATTCTCCAATTATTCACTTTTCATAGTTTTAGATGTAGTTTTTAGAGAGAGAGGTTCTCTCCTCTCTCTTAGGTTTTAGGATTAGGATTTCTTTTAATTTTATTGCTTCAATACCAGGTTCAATATTTTCCTTTAATTAATGTTTCTCCTCTATTTTAATTATTTCAATGCTTTTACTTGTTAATGTTCCAAATTGGCTTATGAACCATTTATGTTTAGATTTGAATTTCTATTTAATATAATTTGAGGTATTTCAGTTTATGATTGCTTTCTTTTATTTATGCTACTGTTGCTACCAATCTGAAGATATTTTTATTCGAGTAAATTTACTTTTCCCCTTTTGGCTTTGGTTGATTAATTGGCAACTCTTGAGTTATCAAACTCAACGTGATTGATAATTTTTGTTTTTGCTAATTGAATTGAACTTCAATAATTCCAGTCCTTTCTTTGGAATTGACTAGGACCTGAGGATTAAACTGATTAGTCACTTGACCTTCCTTTGCTTTAGTAAAGGCTAACTAAGTGGGATTAAAACTCAATTCTCATCACCATTGATAGGGAAGGGAGGGGGGTAATGTTCGGCCATAAGGGTGGGTTTTGGGTGGGAAATTGATTTTGAATTTTGAAGATAGGTGGGGTTTATGAGGTAGGTTTATGGGGAAGAGTGGATGGATGTGAGTGGTGAAGTGGTTATAGGGAAGAGAGATTGAGGTGATTGGTGAAGAGTTTTGGGGAAGAGTGTTTATGGGATTGTGTGAAAGAGGGGTGAGAAGAAGTGAGTGGAGGTAGGTGGGAATCCTGTGGGGTCCACAGATCCTGAGGTGATCCTGTGGGGTCCACAGATCCTGAGGTGTTCAAGGATTTACAACCTTGCACCAAATTAGGCATACAAAATGCCCTTGCACACAACTCTGGGTGTTCAGCGCCAGATTGGTGCTTGTTCTGGGCGTTGAACGCCCATTTGTTGCCCATTTCTGGCGTTAAACGCCAAAACCATGCTTGTTCTGGGCGTTCAGCGCCAGCTCTTCTCCAGGGTGCAATTCTGGCATTCAAATGCCCAGATGCTGCCCATTTTGGGCGTTCAGCGCCAGAATCATGCTCTGTTCTGGTGTTGAACGCCAGCCAGATGCTTCTTACTGGCGTTCAAACGCCAGTAAGGTCTTCCTCCAGGGTGTAATTTTTTTCTGCTGTTTTTGATTCCGTTTTCAATTTTTATATTTATTTTGTGACTCCAAATGATCATGAACCTAATAAAACATGAAAGAACAAGAAAAATAAAATTAGATAAATAAAAATTGGGTTGCCTCCCAACAAGCGCTTCTTTAATGTCAATAGCTTGACAGTGGGCTCTCATGGAGCCTCACAGATGTTCAGAGCTTTATTGAGACTTCCCAACACCAAACTTAGAGTTTGGTTGTGGCCTCCCAACACCAAACTTAGAGTTTGACTGTGGGGGCTCTGGTTGACTCTGTTTTAAGAGAAGCTTACTGTGCCTCTTTTCCATGTTTACAGAAGGGTAACCTTGAGTTGTAAACACAAGGGAGTCCTCATTCAATTGAAGGACTAATTCACCTCTGTCAACATCAATCACAGCTCTTGCTGTGGCTAGAAAAGGTCTTCCAAGGATGATGGATTCATCCTTATCCTTCCCAGTATCAAGGATTATGAAATCAGCAGGGATGTAAAGGCCTTCAACCTTTACTAACACGTCCTCTACTTGTCCATAAGCCTGTTTTCTTGAATTGTCTGCCATCTCTAATGAGATTTTAGTAGCTTGCACCCCAAAGATTCCTAGTTTCTCTATTACAGAGAAGGGCATGAGGTACATTCCTGAACCAAGATCACACAGAGCCTTTTCAAAGATCATGGTGCCTATGGTACAAGGTACTAGGAACTTTCCAGGATCCTGTTTCTTCTGAGGCAATCTCAGTTGATCCAGATCACTTAGTTCATTGGTGAACAAGGGAGGTTCATCTTCCCAAGTCTCAATACCAAATAATTTGGCATTCAGCTTCATGATTGCACCAAGAAACTTGGCAGCTTGCTCTTCAGTAACATCCTCATTCTCTTCAGAAGATGAATACTCGTCAGAGCTCATGAAGGGCATAAGGAGGTTCAATGGAATCTCTATGGTCTCTAGATGAGTCTCAGATTCCTTTGGTTCCTCAAAGGGAAACCCCTTATTGATCACTGGACGTCCCAGGAGGTCTTCCTCACTGGGATTTACGTCCTCCCCCCCCTTCCTCTCCAGGTTCGGCCGTGTTGACTATGTCAATGGCCTTGCACTCTTCTTTTGGATTTTCTTTTGTATTGCTTGGGAGAGTACTATGAGGGATTTCAGTGATCCTTTTACTCAACTGGCCCACTTGTGCCTCCAAATTTCTAATGGAGGACCTTGTTTCATTCATGAAACTTACAGTGGCCTTAGATAGATCAGAGACTAAGTTTGCTAAATTAGAGGTATTTTGTTCAGAGTTCTCTGTCTGTTGCTGAGTGGATGATGGAAAAGGTTTACTATTGTTAAACCTATTTCTTCCACCATTATTAAAGTCTTGTTGAGGCTTTTGTTGATCCTTCCATGAGAGATTTGGGTGATTTCTCCATGAGGTGTTATAGGTGTTTCCATAAGGTTCACCCATGTAATTCACCTCTGCTATTGCAGGGTTTTCAGGATCATAAGCTTCTTCTTCAGAAGATGCCTCTTGAGTACTGTTGGATGCAGCTTGCATTCCATTCAGACTCTGAGAAATCATATTGACTTGCTGAGTCAATATTTTATTTTGAGCCAGTATGGCATTCAGAGTATCAATTTCAAGAACTCCCTTCTTCTTAGGCGTCCCATTACTCACAGGATTCCTCTCAGAAGTGTACATGAATTGGTTATTAGCAACCATGTCAATGAGTTCTTGAGCTTCTGCAGGCGTTTTCTTTAGGTGAATGGATCCACCTGCAGAAGTATCCAATGACATTTTAGCCAATTCAGATAGACCATCATAGAATATATCCAGGATGGTCCATTCTGAAAGCATGTCAGAAGGACACTTTTTGGTCAGTTCTTTGTATCTCTCCCAAGCTTCATAGAGGGATTCACCTTCTTTCTGTCTGAAGGTTTGAACATCCACTCTAAGCTTACTCAGCTTTTGAGGAGGAAAGAACTTGGCTAAGAAAGCCTTGACCAGCTTATCCCAAGAGTTCATGCTATCTTTGGGTTGAGAGTCCAACCATATTCTAGCTCTGTCTCTCACAGCAAAAGGGAAAAGCATGAGCCTGTAGACTTCAGGATCTACTCCATTAGTCTTAACAATATCACAGATCTGCAAGAATTCAGTTAAGAACTGAAAAGGATCTTCAGATGGAAGTCCATGAAACTTGCAGTTCTGCTGCATCAGAGAAACTAATTGAGGTTTCAGCTCAAAATTGTTTGCTCCAATGGCAGGAATGGAGATGCTTCTTCCATGTAAATTGGAATTAGGTGCAGTAAAGTCACCAAGCATCCTCCTTGCATTATTATTATTTTCAGCTGCCATCTCCTCTTCCTGTTCAAAAATTTCTGAAAGGTGCTTGCTGGATTGTTGTAATTTAGCTTCTCTTAGTTTCCTCTTCAGAGTCCTTTCAGGTTCTGGATCTGCTTCAACAAGAATGTTCTTGTCCTTGCTCCTGCTCATATGAAAAAGAGGGACAGAAAAATAATAATAATAGGGATCCTTTTTACCACAGGTATAGAGATGGAAGAGGGGGTTCGAATTTGGGTGAGATGAAGTGTTAGTAGATGAATAAATAAATAGAAGGAGATAAGAGAGAAGGAGAATTTTCGAAAATTATTTTTGAAAAGAGTTAGTGATTTTCGAAAATAGTTTTTGAAAAAGGTTAGTAATTTTTCGAAAATTAAAATAATTAGTTAATTAAAAAGAAATTTTGAAAAAGAGGGAAGATATTGTCGAAAATTAGAGAGGGAGAGTTAGTTAGGTAGTTTTGAAAAAGATAAGAAACAAACAAAAAGTTAGTTAGTTAGTTGAAACAAATTTGAAAATCAATTTTGAAAAGATAAGAAGATAAGAAGTTAGAAAGGATATTTTAAAATCAAATTTTGAAAAAGATAAGATAAAGAGATATTTTTGAAAAGATATGATTGAAATTAGTTTTGAAAAAGATTTGATTTTTAAGATCACAATTAATGACTTGATTCGCAAGAAATCACAAGATATGATTCTAGAAGTCAAAGTTTGAATCTTTCTTAACAAGCAAGTAACAAACTTGAAATTTTTGAATCAAAACATTAATTGATGATGTTATTTTCGAAAATTAGGAGATAAAGATAAGAAAAAGATTTTTGAAAAATATTTTTAAAATTTTCGAAAATAAATAAGAAAAATAAAAAAGATTTGATTTTTGAAAAAGATTTTGAAAAAGATAAGATTTTTAAATTGAAAATTTGATTTGACTCATAAAAACAACTAAATTTTAAAAAGTTTTGAAAAAGTCAACTCAAATTTTCGAAATTTATGAGTGAAAAAGGGAAAGATATTTTTTTTTATTTTTAAACTTTTAATGATGAGAGGGAAAAACATGAAAAAGACTCAATGCATGAAAATTTTGGATCAAAACAATGAATGCATGCAAGAATGCTATGAATGTCAAGATGAACACTAAGAACACTTTGAATGTTAAGATGAACATCAAGAACTTATTTTTGAAAAAAATTTTAATGCAAAGAAAACATGCAAGACACCAAACTTAAAACTTTTTCATGTATAGACACTATGAATGCAAGAATGCATATGAAAAACAAGAAAAGACACAAAACATGAAAACATCAAGATCAAACAAGAAGACTTACCAAGAACAACTTGAAGATCATGAAGAACACTATGAATGCATGAATTTTTCGAAAAATGCAAGATGAATATGCAATTGACACCAAACTTTCAACTTGACTCAAGACTCAAACAAGAAACATGAAATATTTTTTATTTTTATGATTTTTTATTTTTTTGGATTTTTGTATATTTTTTTTCGAAAAAACATATAGGAAAAAGAAAATAAGGATTTCAAAATTTTTTAATATGAATTCCAGGAATCTTGTATTCTTAGTCTAAAGCTCCAATCCGAGGGTTAGGCATGGCTTAATAGCCAGCCAAGCTTTAGTATGTAACTCAGACATGCCACGCTGACATTCCAATTAACTTGCCTCTATGCTGATGGTTGGAAGCCCCTATCCAAAAGAATTAGACATGGCTTTACAGCCAGCCAGGCTTCAACACGCTTCATGAAACTCTAGAATTCATTCTTAAAAATTCTGAAGAAAAATATATTTTTGAAAAGATTTATTTTTATTTTTTTTTCGAAAACAGATGAGAAATTTTTGAAAGGTTTTTGAAAAATTTTTGAAAATAAAACAAAAAGCAAATTACCTAATCTGAGCAACAAGATGAACCGTCAGTTGTTCAAACTCGAACAATCCCCGGCGACGGCGCCAAAAACTTGGTGCACGAAATTGTGATC
Source organism: Arachis ipaensis (assembly GCF_059453495.1). Taxonomy (NCBI): domain Eukaryota; kingdom Viridiplantae; phylum Streptophyta; class Magnoliopsida; order Fabales; family Fabaceae; genus Arachis; species Arachis ipaensis. Next base: position 46,189,361 of record NC_142435.1, on the reverse strand, counting down.
TCAGGCAACTGCGCCAAAAACTCTGTACGCACGTCTTAATAAATCGTTTTTCATTCACAACTTCGATACAACTAACCAGCAAGTGCACTGGGTCGTCCAAGTAATAAAACCTTACGTGAGTAAGGGTCGATCCCACGGAGATTATTGGTATGAAGCAAGCTATGGTCATCTTGTAAATCTCAGTCAGGTGGATAATAATTGATTATGGAGTTTTCGAACATAAATAATAAATAGATAGAAAATAAGGATAGAAACACTTATGTATATCATTGGTGAGAATTTCAGATAAGTGTATAGAGATGCTTTCGTTCCTCTGAACCTCTGCTTTCCTGCTGTCTTCATCCAATCAGTCTTACTCCTTTCCATGGCTGGCTTTATGTAAGGACATCACCGTTGTCAAAGGCTACTTTTTATCCTCTCTGGAAAATGGTCCGATGCGCTATCACTACATGGCTAATCGTCTGGAGGCATCACCCTTGTCAATGGCTGCATCCCATCCTCTTGTGAAAATGGTCCAAATGCTCTGTCACAGCACGACTAATCATCTGAGGTTCTCGATCATACTGGAATAGGATTCACCCTCCTTTTGCGTCTGTCACTACGCCCAGCACTCGCGAGTTTGAAGTTCGTCACAGTCATTCAATCCCAGAGTCCTACTCGGAATACCACAGACAAGGTTTAGACTTTCTGGACTCTCATGAATGCCGCCATCAATCTAGCTTATACCACGAAGATTCTGATTAAGAGATCCAAGAGATACTCATTCAATCTAAGGTGGAACGGAAGTGGTTGTCAGGCACGCGTTCGTGGGGGAATGATAATGATTGTCACGTTCATCACATTCAGGTTGAAGTGCGAATGAATATCTTAGAAGCAGAATAAGTTGAATTGAATAGAAAAACAGTAGTACTTTGCATTAATCTCAGAGGAACAGCAGAGCTCCACACCTTAATCTATGGAGTGCAGAAACTCTACCGTATGAAAATACATAAGTGATAATGGTTCAGGCATGGCCGAATGGCCAGCCCCCATGAAAGTCTAAGATAGCATAAAACTGATCAAAGATGTCTAATACAATAGTAAAAAGTCCTATTTATACTAAACTAGTTACTAGGGTTTACAGAAGTAAGTAATTGATGCATAAATCCACTTCCGGGGCCCACTTGGCGTGTGCTTGGGCTGAGCTTGAATGTTACACGTGTAGAGGTCAATCTTGGAGTTGAACGCCAGTTTGTAACGTATTTCTGGCGTTCAACTCTGGCTTGTGACGTGTTTCTGGCGTTTAACTCCAGACAGCAGCGCAGAACTGGCGTTCAACGCCCTTTTACGTCGTCTAAACTCGGCCAAAGTATGGACTATTATATATTTCTGGAAAGCCCTGGATGTCTACTTTCCAAAGAAATTGGAAGCGCGCCATTTTGAGTTCTGTAGCTCCAGAAAATCTACTTTGAGTGCAGGGAGGTCAGAATCCAACAGCATCAGTAGTCCTTTTTCAACCTCTGAATCTGATTTTTGCTCAAGTCCCTCAATTTCAGCCAGAAAATACCTGAAATCACAGAAAAACACACAAACTCATAGTAAAGTCCAGAAATGTGAATTTAACATAAAAACTAATGAAAACATCCCTAAAAGTAACTAGATTCTACTAAAAACATACTAAAAATAATGCCAAAAAGCGTATAAATTATCCGCTCATCAGCCCACTGTCAAGCTATTGACATTAAAGAAGCGCTTGTTAGGAGGCAACCCAATTTTATTTAATTATATCTATTTATTTTCCATTGTTATTTTATGTTTTCTGTAAGTTGATGATCATGTAAAGCCACAAAAACAACTGAAAAAGCAAAAACAGAATGAAAAACAGTATTAAAAACAGCACACCCTGGAGGAGAAGCTTACTGGCGTTTAAACACCAGTAAGGGTAGTAGAATGGGTGTTAAACGCCCAGTCTGGCACCATTCTGGGCGTTTAACGCCAGAAATGGACACCAGACTGGTGTTTAACGCCAGAAAGGGGCACAGAGCTGGCGTTTAACGCCAGAAAAGGGAGAAAAGCTGGCGTTAAACGCCAAAAATGGGTAGCAACCTGGCGTTTAACGCCAGGATTGGCAATCAAGGGGGCGTTTACACGCCAACATGGTGCAGAGATGAGAAATCCTTGACACCTCAGGATCTGTGGACCCACAGGATCCCACCTACCTCATCTTTCTCTCTTCTTCACACCTTCCCATAACACCCTTTTCCAAATACCCTTCACCAATCACCTCAATACCTCTTCCCCAAAAACCCCTCACCTATCAAATCCTACCATCTTCTCCATAATCTCTTCACCAATCCACATCCATCCATCATAAAACCCCACCTACCTCACCTTTCAAATTCAAACCACTTTCCCTCCCAAACCCACCCATACATGGCCGAACCCTACCCCTCTCTCCACTCCTATATAAACCAATCTTCACTCCTTCATTTTCACACATCATACACACTACTTCTCCCCCTTGGCCGAACCACTAAACCCCCTCCATCTCCTCCATTTTCTTCTTCTACTCTTTTCTTTCTTCTTTTGCTCGAGGACGAGCAAACCTTCTAAATTTGGTGTGGTAAAAGTGTTGCTTTTTATTTTTCCATAACCATTTATGGTACCAAAGGCCGGAGAAACCTCTAGAAAGAGGAAAGGGAAGGCAAAAGCTTCCATCTCCGAGTCATGGGAGATGGATCAAGACCACTTCTATGAAGTTGTGGCCAAGAAGAAGGTGATCCCCGAGGTCCCTTTCAAGCTCAAAAAGGGTGAATATCCAGAGATCTGACATGAGATTCGAAGAAGAGGTTGGGAAATTCTCACCAACCCCATTCAACAAGTCGGTATCTTAATGGTTCAAGAGTTCTATGCCAACGCATGGATCACCAAGAACCATGATCAAAGTATGAACCCGGACCCAAAGAATTGGCTTACAATGGTCTGGGGAAAATGCTTAGATTTCAGCCCAGAAAATGTAAGGTTGGCATTCAACTTGCCCATGATGCAAGGAGATGCACGCCCATACACTAGAAGGGTCAACTTTGATCAAAGGTTGGACCAAGTCCTCATAGACATTTGTGAAGAGGGCGCTCAATGAAAGAGAGATTCAAGAGGGAAGCCGGTTCAACTAAGAAGGCATGACCTCAAGCCCGTGGCTAGGGGATGGTTGGAGTTCATCCAACGCTCAATCATTCCTACTAGCAACCGGTCTGAAGCTACTATAGACCGGACTATCATGATCCATAGCATCATGATTGGAGATGAAGTAGAAGTTCATGAGGTTATATCCCTAAAACTCTACAAGGTGGTGGACAAGTCCTCTACTTTGGCAAGGTTAGCCTTCCCTCATCTCATTTGTCACCTCTGCAATTCAGCTGGAATTGACATAAGGAAGACATCCTCATTGATGAGGACAAGCCCATCACTAAGAAAATGATGGAGCAAACAAGAGAGCCCACTCATGGATAAGAGCATGAGGAAATTCCTCATCATGAAATCCCTAAGATGCCTCAAAGGATGCATTTTCCTCCACACAATTATTGGGAGCAAATCAACACCTCCATAGGAGAATTAAGTTCCAACATGGGATAACTAAGGGTGGAACACCAAGAGCATTCCATCCTCCTCCATGAAATTAGAGAAGACCAAAGAATCATGAGGGAGGAGCAACAAAGGCAAGGAAGAGACATTGAGGAGCTCAAGCACTCCATAAGATCTTCAAGAGGAAGAACAAGACGCCATCACTAAGGTAGACCCGTTCTTTAATTTCCTTGTTCTTATTTTTCTATTTTTCGAAAATTATGCTTTATGTTTTATTTATGTTTGTGTCTTATTACATGATCACTAGTGTCTAAGTGTCTATGCCTTAAAGCTATGAATGTCCTATGAATCCATCACCTTTCTTAAAATGAAAAATGATCTAAAAACAAAAGAACAAGAAGTACATGATTTTGAATTCATCCTTGAAACTAGTTTAATTATTTTGATGTGGTGGCAATACTTTTGTTCTCTGAATGAATGCTTGAACAGTGCATATTTTTTATTTTGTTGTTTATGAATGTTAAAATTGTTGGCTCTTGAAAGAAGGATGGAAAAGGAGAAATGTTATTGATAATCTGAAAAATCATAAAATTGATTCTTGAAGCAAGAAAAAGTAGTGAAACGCTTGCGAAAAAAAATGGCGAAAAGAAAAAAAAAGAAAAAGAAAAAGCAAGCAGAAAAAGCCAGTATCCCTTTAAACCAAAAGGCAAGGTTAAAAAGGATCCAAGGCTTTGAGCATCAGTGGATAGGAGGGCCCACAGGAATAAAATCCTGGCCTAAGCGGCTAAACCAAGCTGTCTCTAACCATGTGCTTGTGGCGTGAAGGTGTCAAGTGAAAAGCTTGAGGCAGAGCGGTTAAAGTCGTGGTCCAAAGCAAAAAGAGTGTGCTTAAGAGCTCTAGACACCTCTAATTGGGGACTCTAGCAAAGCTGAGTCACAATCTGAAAAGGTTCACCCAGTTATGTGTCTGTGGCATTTATGTATCCGGTAGTAATATTGGAAAACAAAATGCTTAGGGTCACGGCCAAGACTCATAAAGTAACTGTGTTCAAGAATCAACATACTGAACTAGGAGAATCAATAACACTATCTAAATTCTGAGTTCCTATAGATGCCAATCATTCTAAACTTCAAAGGATAAAGTGAGATGCCAAAACTGTTCAGAGGCAAAAAACTACTAGTCCCGCTCATCTAATTGGAGCTAAGTTTCATTGATATTTTGGAATTTATAGTATATTCTCTTCTTTTTATCCTATTTGATTTTCAGTTGCTTGGGGACAAGCAACAATTTATGTTTGGTGTTGTGATGAGCGGATAATTTATACACTTTTTGGCATTATTTTTAGGTAGTTTTTAGTATGTTTTAGTTAATTTTTATTATGTTTTTATTAGTTTTTAAATAAAAATCATATTTATGGGCTTTACTATGAGTTTGTGTGTTTTTTGTGATTTTAGTTATTTTCTGGCTGAAATTGAGGGACCTGAGCAAAAATCTCATTCAGAGGCTGAAAAAGGACTGCAGATGCTATTGGATTCTGACCTCCCTACACTCGAAGTGTATTTTCTGGAGCTATAGAAGCCCAATTGGTGCGCTCTTAATTTCGTTGGAAAGTAGACATCTTGGGCTTTCTAGCAATATATAATAGTCCATACTTTTTTCAAGATTTGATGGCCCAAACTGGCGTTCCAAGTCAGCATAAAAATTCTGGCGTCAAAACGCCAGAACTGGCATAAAAGCTGGAGTTAAACGCCCAAACTGGCACCAAAGCTGGTGTTTAACTCCAAGAGAAGCCTATGCACGTGAAAGCTTCAATGCTCAGCCGAAGCATACACCAAGTGGGCCCGGAAGTGGATTTCTGCATTAATTACTCATTTCTGTAAACCCTGGGCTACTAGTTCATTATAAATAGGACCTCTTGCTATTGTATTTTCAGATCGGAATCTTTAGTTCATCTTTTGGTCTCTTGATCACGTTTTGGGGGCTGGCCTCACGGCCATGCCTAGACCTTTTGTTCTTATGTATTTTCAACGATGGAGTTTCTACACCCCATAGATTAAGGTGTGGAGATCTGTTGTTCCTCATGAATTAATGCAAAGTACTATTATTTTTCTATTCAACTCAAGCCTATTTCTTCTCTAAGATGTTCATTCACACACAAGAACATGATGAATATGATGATTATGTGACACTCATCACCATTCTCACCTATGAACGCGTGCCTGATAACCACTTCCGTTCTACATGCAAACAAGCTTGAATGTGTATCTCTTGGGTTTCTAATCTAAGATTAAAACCTTTGTGGTATAGGCTAGAATTATTGGCGGCAATTCTTGAGATCCGAAAAGTCTAAACCTTGTCTGTGGTATTCTGAGTAGGATCTGGGAAGGGATGACTGTGACGAGCTTCAAACTCGCGAGTGTTGGGCGTAGTGACAGACGCAAAAGGATCAATGGATCCTATTCCAACATGATCGAGAACCAACAGCTGATTAGCCGTGCGGTGACAGCGCATTTAGACCATTTTCACTGAGAGGACGGGAGGTAGCCATTGACAACGGTGATACCCAACATACAGCTTGCCATGGAAAGGAGTATGAATGATTGGATGAAGACAATAGGAAAGCAGAAGTTCAGGAGGAACAAAGCATCTTCATACACTTATCTGAAATTCTCACCAATGAATTACATAAGTATCTCTATCTTATTTTATGTTTTATTCATCTTTTAATTATCAATTCTCCATAACCATTTGAATCCGCCTGACTGAGATTTACAAGATGACCATAGCTTGCTTCAAGCCGACAATCTCCGTGGGATCGACCCTTACTCACTTAATGTTTATTACTTGGACGACCCAGTGCACTTGCTGGTTAGTTGTGCGGAGTTGTGACAAAAAGTTGAGATTACATTCGTGCATACCAAGTTGTTGGCGCCGTTTTAGAGATTACAATTTCGTGCACCACTCACCAAGTGGGCCCTAGAAGTGGATTTTAGCACTAAATAGACTGTTTTACCCTTACTAGTCATCTGTTTAGTATTTAAAATGTATTTTACATAATCAGAGAGACATCACGCATAGCATACACGTTTTTCAATTGTATTTCCCTTTCAGTATATGTTTGTAAACCTTCTAGATTGAGGGGAGGAGCCCTGTTGAGTCCTATGAATTAATAAAAGTAGTACTGTTTCTCTTCGATCCGTGTTTGATTAATTCTAAGATGTGTATTCATTCTTCATCACTATGAATTCGTTGAACTGGCATAAGTTTATCACATTCTACATGGGTTCAGAGTGCATCTTTCATCGGACAATGATAAACTGCCAGCTTGAATATATGTCTCTTAGATGGCTAATCCACAACTTCATTGGGGACTTCTCGAGACATCAGTTTAGCCGATTTTCGGGGAGATTAGGGTCTCTATGGTAGAAGTTAGAACCAAAGGCGCAACATTCCTTCGATCCGGAAGATTCGACCTTGTCGGTGGCGTTTTGAGTAGGATCATCAAGGAGAATGAACTGTACGAGCTTCACCCTCAATCAGAATGGATCCGTACTAAACCTGGGGTCGTGAGATCGACCCTGACTCGCTCAGGTATTACTTGGATGACCCAATGCACTTACTGGTACTGTTGTACAAGAGTGTGGGGTTCGTACGCACCAACATACATAAGTTGTTTCATGCATGCATATAAGGACAGAAGGAGCAGATAAAAGGTAAATTGAAGTGTAGTCTTACAAATGTTTGAGAGTGGAAAGTTGAGCCCATGAAGCTGGTATAGACCCAATGAAGTTATTGCCAGCAAGATTCATATATTGCAGGGTTGTTAAGTTGGCAATGTAATCAGGCAAGGGGCCTGAAAGTTTGTTGTTCTGCAATTCCCTGCAACATCAAAAGGGTTAATTTACTTAAGATAAAGGTTATCTGATTAGGTGGATGAAGACAACTTACAAGGTAACCTGATATTTCAATTTGAGAATTGAGGGAGAAAGTGTTCCAGAGAATCCAATTGAATCCAGGGCCCTGCACATTTATTATAAGTGAAATTTCTCTTATCCCAAACCTTAAGAATTGAAAAACAAGGTGAATAATAAAATGAATGGACTTACAGAGATACAACATATCCAATTCTCTAAATCAATCTGTATTAATATCAAAGTGCTGTATTTATTTATTTTAATGAATACTACATACATATTTTCATGCGTTCAATTATTATTAACTATGGTTCATCACTAAATTTTCATACATTGATTTAACTTATTGTATAAATATTTTGAAAGAAAACAAAATACAAAATTCCAGATAGTACTAATTAAACAAGATTCTTTAATTCCAAAGCAAACTATTCACCATTTCTTTCTTTCTATTTTCTCTTTCCCACATGCTTTATATATACACATAGAACTATGGTTACAAGCTTACATACATGGCAAACGATATCACTGGCACTTAAATTTCACTTGAAGATATTCTTGTTTTTATCATAGTAATACAAGCAGCAGCGGTTGTTGGGGAGGGGAGAAAAAGAAAAAAGAAGATGCTTGAATTTGGAGAGAAAGTTGCGTTGTGATATATATTAATTCCTATTGATTAATTAATGGAAGTTACCAACGTTTTCATGTTCTTCCAATTGGTTACCAACCTCAGCAAACCTTTTCTCTTTGTAAACGTTCCACTTAGCAGCAACAAAGTAAATGACGACATTGATCGCACTCAATAAAGCCATTTATATTGAATCAATTATATTAGATTAGATTAGATAAATGAATACCTTGATAATACACAACAACATAGGAAGCAAGCACAATTAAACTTGATAATACACAATCTGCAACACAGGAACAGATTTACAACAAGCCAATCCTCTCAATTTTTTTCGGTAAAAATATTGGATCCTGACATATTCCTAAATTTAATATGTCAATATTTAAACTTCCATTTTCACATTTGCAACACAGGAACAGATTCACAGCCATGGAACCAAAATAATGGTCCTTATCATAAAAACAGAGAAACAGATGGAAGAAATAGTTACCTTGTACTATTTATGGTGAGGGTTGAGCGCCGATTGAGGGATAGGCAGTAATTACTTTAGTGTTTAGGGTTTACAACAGACAGCGCTGATTGAGGGAGGGCACGCCGATGCAGGGTGCGCCGAGGAGGGTTGCGAAAGAGGGTGTGAGGTTGCGAATCTGAGGAGGAGACTTGTGTTGAGGGTACGAGGGTTGCGATAGAGAGGGTGCGAGATAGGGCTCGGAGAGAGGGCTGGGAACAAAGGTTCTTAGCAGCGATAAAGGGCTCTCAACAGTGATGAAGGTGAAGGGCTCAGAAAGAGGGCTGAGTGCAAGGGTTCTCATAGTAGTGATGAAGATGAAGTGTTCTCATCGGCAGTGAAGGGTGATGATGAAGGGCTGGGTAGGGTGTGTTTGATGGCTGGGTGATGATGAAGGGTCATCGCTTAGAGGGTCTATGGTTAAAATGTTTAACTTGGAAAAAAAAAGTAGCGTTTGGAAAGAAATGGGTGGGATTTTCCTGGGAACTTTATCACTACGTTTTTTTACGGTGTCCAAATAATTAGAGGATATCGGCACACTTTAAAAATGTAACTATTGAAAGACAAACTGGTCACGCTTTAAAAGCATACCTGTTTCTCTCTATAAATCGTGACCAAAAAAAAGCGTGGCCAAATTACTATTCAATCGCTACCCTCATAAAAGCGTGCTGGTTTTCTCTATGGCCACCCACATAAAATCATGGCCATTGACCACTTTTGGCCACACTTTTAAATCGTGACAAGAAAAAAGGGTGCCGAAAGGCCTTTTTTCTTGTAGTCTCTTAATTCTTTTAGTTTAATTCCATTGCTTTCTAGTGTAGTTAATTTTTAGTTGTTGCCCTCTTAATTGCATGCTTACTAGATAGTTGTTTACTTGCTTATTGCCTACTTATTTCAATTTTATTGTTGGTTGCTCTTTAATTTCTAGTTACCTTACTTTTCTGCATTCCTATTTAAAACCCTCCTAAATTCCATAAATAATGATGTGCATTCAATTGCAAGTCCAAGGGATAATGACATGATATTCAACTGTCGGTTATTGATTTGATTTTGTGACAACCTTCTAAACTTTAATCATGAGTTAGTTGCCAGTTTAGACTATACTTGCGACATAATTGAGTTTTAAACTGGTGAAATTCTAAACCGGTGATTAGCCCGCTGTTGTGAGAATTAATGTTGATCTAAAATTTCTCAAAATAGAATTCTCGTTGCAAGCATAGTCTAAACCAATAATTAACTCTCAATCGAAGTTTAAATCAAAAGATGTCACAATCAATACAAAATAACCGGGAGTTTAAAATCCCGAGTCGTTCTCCCTAGGAATTGCAATGAAGTGTCCTATTATTGGCTATGAGGGAATGGGGGTTTGATTGCAAGAGGCAAGAAATGTAAATAGCAAGGAATGAAAAATGCATGCAAGAAATTAAAGAAGCAAACAATAACTAAATATAAAAAGGAGTCAAACTCAAGGCAATTAATCAAAGAAAGGAAAATTCAAGTGCTAAAAAACCTCTTGGCAAGGATTGAGAGTCAAGGTTACCTATCCTAGTCATTGGCCACAAACATATGATGATTATGAAGAGTTAATCATACTTAGTCAACCCTAACATCGAGGATAAGTCAAATAGGCATAATTGATCTCAATCCATAAGTCCTAGCCCACTCTATTAATGGAAGACTTAAAGTTAGTGGAAACCAAATCAACTAACTACTCTAATATATCAATCAAGAATGGACATCAATGACTCAAGGGTCACCAAAGTCCTCAATTCCAAGCCAAGAGTGAGGAAAAACTAAGCAAAAACTAATCCAAGCATTTTATAAACACTTGGTGTGCATGAAAATAAAAGCATATTAAATTTTAATAAAAATAAAATCTAAAACTACCAAACGCAAGAATATAATAATAGCAACTCAATTAAACATCAATAAACATAAAAACGTTAAATTGCATTAAATGGAAATTAAGATTTACAAGAGTGTTCATAAAATAAAAAGTGACATAAATGAAAAATTAAGAAGAGAACTAAGAGAATTAAGAAAATAAAGCATGGAAACATAAATGAAATTACATTAGAACAAGAATTAAAAGCTGAAATTAAAGAGAAATTAACTAAGAAAACCTAAATTCTAGAGAGAAGGAGGAGTTTCTCTCTCTAGAAAATGACCTACAACATAATAAAACCTAAACTAATTGCTCCCCCTTGTCTCCTCTTGAATTAGGGTTGAAATAGCTTCAGAAATGAGTTGGATTGGGTTTTGGGGCCCAAAATTCACTGCTAGCGAATTATATTAATGAGGTCACATGCCATTACTAGAAAACTAGTTATTACAGACGGATATTTCTGATGGATTTTAACCCACTGAAATACAGAGAGAATTTCAGAGGGATTTTTTGTTGGAAAACAAAAAAAATGGATTAGCATAAATTACAGACGAAAAAGAAAATCCGTCGATAATTCCGTCGGAAAAATTAATTTTTTTCCGTGAGAAATGGTTACAGACGGAAAATCCGTCTATAATTAAATAGACAAAATGCTGCGTTTTATTAAATTATTACAGACGGAAAATCCATCTGTAATTTAAATTTTTCGTCAGAAATATTAAAAACCCTAATTTTATCACCACCCATTCACACTCCATTCACACTCCTCTTCGCCCTCATCCCTCAAACTCTTCGGCCAGAAACCCGCTGCCCACAGCCACCGCAGTCTCTGCCGCCACTGCAGCCACGCAGCCCCTGCATCAGCCTTCGCAGCTCCCCGTAACCCCACAGCCTCGCAGCCCTGCAGCGGCGCAGCCATCGCAACCCCTACACAGACACAGCCTCCACCGCCACCGTAGAAGATCCGTCACCGTCGTAGGAAGCTGTGTCGCCGTGATTGGAAGCTCCCTCGCCGTCGTTTGGAAGCTCATTGGCGTCTCCTCTGTTCGAGCGCTCTCCTTCTATCTCTGTGTTGCCGTTGTGTTTCTGCCACTGCCCTTCCTCCTCGCAGCCGGTGAGTACTGTGATAAATTGAGAACATTGAATGCTGTGTAGTTTGTTAAACAGTCACTTTGCTGTTCATAATTTTGCTCATTTTTTTATTCATATTTGTTCATAAGAACTGATAATATTGAATGATGTGTACTTTGTGAATTTTGTTCATAAAATGTCAGTTTGCTGTTCATAATTTTGTTCATATTTGTTCATAAACAATGATAATATTAAATGCTGTGTAGTTTGTTAATTTTGTTCATAAAATTTTTGTTTGCTGATTCAGAGTTTGCTGAGAGTTATGGTTAAAGTGCTACAGGAGCCGTAGTTCACAGGACTCTGCGGTTAGTCCTTCAACATCAGGACAATATAGTACAACTCTTTCAAGATTGAAGCAAAAAATGAGTGGTTTTTGGTTGCATGTGGTTCAGCGATGGCCTGTGGTATATTTATCCTCAATAAGAGAGCTAGCTTCTAAACCTTCTAATAATTCAATTTTTAATTCTTGTATTTATTAGGATCTTTATTTTTTATTTTCATTTTGGTGTTAATCCTATATATATTTTTATGGTATATTCTTGAAAACGATTACTCTGAATGCACTTCTCCTGCAGATAGAAGCGCTTCTTGCTTTCGATCACTTGCTTTCTCTGTAAGCACTATCATCTTTTATCTTTTATTTCATACATTCAAAACTTAATGTATTCCCTCTTAATCACACTTAATTTTATGCCAAGTTTTGATTTGTTATATGTTATTCGTTATTAGTAATAACTAATGAAGTTTTGAGAGATTTTTGTTCAGTCTATGGCGCACAAGTTTTTTCTGATATACTCTGTTAGTACAATTAACAAAAATGGGTGAATAAAAATGTGTGATCAAGTTTAGTTTTGAGATTAGTACAAGATCTTTGATGTATTATTTGTTTCTCATCTTTTTATGAGTCAAACACTTTTTAACTAGAAACTAGAAATTAAAATGTACTACTCTAAGTAGCCTTGCTATATATCTAGCTAGGTTAAGATTCTTCTTATACCATTGATGAGCGGATAATTTATACGCTTTTTGGCATTGTTTTTACATAGTTTTTAGTGTGATTTAGTAGTTTTTAGTATATTTTTATTAGTTTTTAATTAAAATTCATATTTCTGGACTTTACTCTGAGTTTGTGTATTTTTCTGTGATTTCAGGTATTTTCTGGCTGAAATTGAGGGACTTGAGCAAAAATCAGATTCAGAGGTTGAAGAAGGACTGCAGATGCTGTTGGATTCTGACCTCCCTGCATTCAAAGTGAATTTTCTGGAGCTACAGAACTTCAAATGACGCACTCTCAATTGCTTTGGAAAGTAGACATCCAGGGCTTTCCAGCAATATATAATAGTCCATACTTTGATTAAGGATAGATGACGTAAACTGGCGTTGAACGCCAGTTCTATGCTGCATTCTGGAGTTAAACGCCAGAAACAGGTTATAAAGTGGAGTTAAATGCCAGAAACAGGTTACAAACTAACGTTCAACTCCAAGAAAGATCTCTACATGTGTAAAGCTCAATGCTCAGCCCAAGCACACACCAAGTGGTCCCCGGAAGTGGATTTCTGCATCATTTACTCATTTCTGTAAACCCTAGTAACTAGTTTAGTATAAATAGAACTTTTTACTATTGTATTAGAGATCTTGGATTAGTTTTATGCTATCTTAGACTTTTGTGAGGGCTGGCCATTCGGCCATGCCTAAACATTTATCACTTTTATATTTTCAACGGTAGAGTTTCTACACACCATAGATTAAGGTGTGGAGCTCTGCTGTTCCTCAAAGATTAATGCAAAGTACTACTGTTTTTCTATTCAATTCAACTTATTCCGCTTCTAAGATATTCATTCGCACTTCAATATGATGGATGTGATGATCGTGACAGTCATCATCATTCTCACTTATGAACGCGTGCCTGACAACCACCTCCGTTCTACCTTAGATTGAATGGATATCTCTTGGATATCTAATACAGGGGACCGAGTCCGAGATGTTAGAGTCTTCGTGGTATAAGTTAGAACCCATGGATGGCCATTCCTGAGATCCGGAAAGTCTAAACCTTGTCTGTGGTATTCCGAGTAGGATCTGGGAAGGGATGGCTGTGACGACGCAAAAGGATCAATGGATCCTATTCCAGTATGATTGAGAACTGACAGATGAATAGCCGTGCCGTGACAGAGCATCTTGGACCATTTTCACTGAGAGGATGGGAAGTAGCCATTGACAACGGTGATGCCCAACATACAGCTTGCCATGGAAAGGAGTAGGAAGGATTGAATGAAGACAGCAGGAAAGCAGAGGTTCAGAGGGACGAAAGCATCTATATATGCTTATCTAAAATTCTCACCAATGAATTACATAAGTACCACTATCCTATTTTATATTTTATTTATCTTTTACTTATCAATTCATAAAATCAGTTTAATCTGCCTGACTGAGATTTACAAGGTAACCATAGCTTGCTTCAAGCCGACAATCTCCGTGGGATAGATCCTTACTCACGTAAGGTTTATTACTTGGATGACCCAGTGCACTTGCTGGTTAGTTGTACGAAGTTGTGAAACAGAATTAAGAACATGAACGTGCGTATTGAGTTTTTAGCGCCGTTAACAAGGAAGGAATGATCACGATTTCGCACACCAACCATTGAATAGTATTTTTAGATTTTCTTAATCGTCATTAAATTAACAGTTCATATATAATAGACTGTATCTATAAAAATTTGCTTTATTATAAAAGGAGAATGTTTGAAAATGAGAATGATTAAATTGTTTATATTTCATTCACAAATTATCAACATTTACTTACTTATAATTCAATATTTGGATTCATAAGCGTGTTACTTTGTAAAATGTATGTTATTGATGGTACTAATAAGTGATTCCACCATTAGAAATAATGAATCATGATCATTAATTTTTTGCATATAATATCTTTTATCATGAATGTGTTATAAATAAAGTGGAATTATTGTTCTATTTTCTCTCATCAACTTGGCAGCATACTTTAATTTTCCTCTTCATTATATTTCCAAAGTGGTTTCTGAGTGAAATATATATGAGCATGATGTGCTTAGTGGCTAGCTGATAATTGAGGATAGGAACTATAAAGTTTGGTTCTATTTATATCAAGTAATTAGGGGAAAATGGTACTTTTAAGACATGGATATTATTCTAAGAGTTTGCTAATTAACAAGTGTCTACTCTTCACACATTTTTATCGCACATTTTTGTTAATCTCAAGCTCCTTACTTGTTTTGATAATCAGGTTTGATAATCCTTGTCTTTTTCATGGCATTCTGCTTTTGCCCTAGCTACATTTGATTTTTCATGGAATATAGTATATATTAGCATCTTATATTATTGTGGGAAGGTAGATATTTAAATCTGAAAGGGGATTAAATGTTAATTATTTAAATTTAATTTTGATTTAGGACAGGATACTATAACCTTGTTTTGTTTGGTTCATGTAGCCATGCAATGTTTAGTAGTTGTTGTTGTAGTGGTGGTGGTTTTTATGGTGACACATAAATACACTTTAATAAATATCAGTTAGGAACATGTGCTTCTTTTCTTGGCTACATGTTCTACTTAATATTATATTACCTTATCTGAACCTTTCCTTCTCATCGAACTAGTATAATTAAATCCACATTAATCATGACTTATTGTTCTTTATATAGTGTAAATTTTAATTTTGTCATTGTAGTATTTGTTGGGTGAAATTCAGTGACCAGAAAAGGATATCATCTAAATTCTTATTATCTTTGATTTGACATAACATTTTACTAAGTTGTGAGTACTAACAGACAAGCAATATCTCAAATTTTTACCTTTTGTCCGCTAAAAAGAGTGTCACGAGTGCCACATCTTTTTTCATTAATTTCTATCTTGAATGAAACAAATAAAGGAGCTTCCGATTTTGCTTATTCTGCATACTCCTTGGTAAGTTATTAGCTCACATAATGAAATGCCTTTATTTATTCCTATTTTCATAGCGTGTTAGATCTCTATCAAAACATGTTAATTTGCTATAATATTCTCTGTTTTTCAGGTTTTGGTTTCACTAGCAAGTATTATATTATTCTATTAAAGTTCCATTCTGCTAGCTTGGAGAGAACTGTTGATTATCATATTAAAGTAGCCATTGACAACGGTGATGCCCAACATACAGCTTGCCATGGAAAGGAGTAGGAAGGATTGGATGAAGACAACAGGAAAGCAGAGGTTCAGAGGGACGAAAGCATCTCTATACGCTTATCTGAAATTCTCACCAATGAATTACATAAGTACCACTATCCTATTTTATATTTTATTTATCTTTTACTTATCAATTCATAAAATCAGTTTAATCCGCCTGACTGAGATTTACAAGGTAACCATAGCTTGCTTCAAGCCGACAATCTCCGTGGGATCGACCCTTACTCACGTAAGGTTTATTACTTGGATGACCCAGTGCACTTGCTGGTTAGTTGTACGAAGTTGTGAAACAGAATTAAGAACATGAACGTGCGTATTGAGTTTTTAGCGCCATTACCAAGGAAAGAATGATCATGATTTCGCACACCAAGTTTTTGGGCTCGTTGCTGGGGATTGTTCGAGTTTGGACAACTGACGGTTCATCTTGTTGCTCAGATTAGGTAATTTTATTTTAATTTTAAGCTTTTTATTTCTTATTTTCAAAAAAAATACAAAAAATTTTCTTTTTTTCGTTTTTCTCAATTAATTTTTGAATAATACAAAAAAAATTTTACAAAATCATAAAACCAAAAATATTTTGTGTTTCTTGTTTGAGTCTAGAGTCAACTTTTAAGTTTGGTGTCAATTGCATCTTTTTAATTTTCTAAATTTTTTTTTTCGAAAATCTCATGCATTACATTCTTCATGATCTTCAAGTTGTTCTTGGCCAGTCTTCTTGTTTGATCTTCATATTTTCTTGTTTTGTGTCTTTTCTTGTTTTTCATATGCATTCTTGAAACATTAATGCCTAAAGAATAAAAATTTTTAAGTTTGGTATCTTGCATGTTTTCTTTTCTTGAAAATTTTTCAAAAATAAGTCCTTGGTATTCATCTTGACATTCAAAGTGTTCTTGGTGTTCATCTTGACACTCGTAGTGTTCTTGCATGCATCACATGTTTTGATCCAAAATTTTCATGCATTGAGTCTTTGGGTTGTTTTTCTCTTTCTTCATTGAAAATTCAAAAATTAAAAAAATATCTTTCCCTTTTTCACAAATAATTTTCGAAAATTTGATTTGATTTAGTCAAAAATTTTTAAAATTTAGTTATGTCTTATGAGTCAAATCAAATTTTCAATTTAAAAATCTTATCTTTTTCAAATATTTTTCAAAAATCAAATCTTTTTCATTTTTCTTTCATAATTTTCGAAAATTCCAAAATAATTTTCAAAAATCTTTTTCTTATTTTTATTCCATATTTTTGAATTCAAAGCTAACAATTAATGTGATTGATTCAAAAATATTAAGTTTGTTACTTGCCTAGTAAGAAAAGTTCAATCTTTAAACTCTAGAATCATATCTTTTTAGTTTCTTGTTAGTCAAGTAATTAACTTTAATTTTCAAAATCAAATCTTTTTAAATTTCTTTTTTCAAATCTTTTTCAATCAATCTTATCTTTTTTAAATTTCAATTATACCTTTTTCAAAATCAATTTCAAAATCTTTTCTAACTTCTTATCTTTTTTCAAATTGATTTTTCAATTCTTTTTCAATCAATCTTATATTTTTGTTCCAATCATATCTTTTTCAAAACTACCTAACTAATTATCTCTCTAATTTTTGAAAATCCCTTCCCTTTTTTTTCAAATTTCTTTTTTTATTAACTAATTGTTTTAATTTTTAATTTAATTTGATTTCAATTTTAATTTTAGAAATTTAACTTTAAATTTTATTTTTAATTTAATTAATTTTCGAAATTCCCTCTCTCTCATCTCCTTCTAATTATTTATTTATTTATTTATTTACTAACACTTCCCTTCATCTCAAAATTCGAACCCTCTCTTCCTCTTAGTGTTCGAATTTCTATTCTTCTATTCTTATACTCACATAAAGGAATCTCTATACTGTGACATAGAGGATTCCATATTTTCTTTTCTGTTTTCTTCTTTTTCATATGAGCAGGAACATATTTTCTTTTCAGTTTTCTTCTTTTTCATATGAGCAGGAACAAGGATAAGAACATTCTTGTTGAAGCTGATCCTGAACCTGAAAGGACTCTGAAGAGGAAGCTAAGGGAAGCTAAAGCACAACTCTCTGGAGAAAATCTGACAGAAACTGTCGAAAAAGAAGACAACATGGCCGAAAATAACAACAATGCAAGGAAGATGCTTGGTGACTTTACTGCACCTAATTCCAATTTACATGGAAGGAGCATCTCAATTCCTGCCATTGGAGCAAACAACTTTGAGCTTAAACCTCAACTAGTTTCTCTAATGCAACAGAACTGCAAGTTTCATGGACTTCCATCTGAAGATCCTTTTCAGTTCTTAACTGAATTCTTGCAGATCTGTGATACTGTTAAGACCAATGGGATAAGCTGGTTGGACTCTCAACCTAAAGATAGCCTGAACTCTTGGGATAAGCTGGTCACGGCTTTCTTAGCCAAGTTCTTTCCTCCTCAAAAGCTTAGTAAGCTTAGAGTGGATGTTCAAACCTTCAGACAAAAAGAAGGTGAATCCCTCTATGAAGCTTGGGAGAGATATAAGAAACTGACCAAAAAGTGTCCTTCTGACATGCTTTCAGAATGGACCATTCTGGATATATTCTATGATGGTCTATCTGAACTATCAAAGATGTCATTGGACCATTCTGCAGGTGGATCCATTCACCTAAAGAAAACGCCTGCAGAATCTTAAGAACTCATTGACATGGTTGCTAATAACCAGTTCATGTACACTTCTGAGAGGAATCCTGTAAGTAATGGGGCACCTCAGAAGAAGGGAGTTCTTGAAATTGATACTCTGAATGCCATATTGGCTCAGAACAAAATATTGACTCAGCAAGTCAATATGATTTCTCAGAGTCTGAATGGAATGCAAGCTGCATCCAACAGTACTCAAGAGGCATCTTCTGAGGAAGAAGCTTATGATCCTGAAAACCCTGCAATAGCAGAGGTGAATTACATGGGTGAACCCTATGGAAACACCTATAATCCCTCATGGAGAAATCACCCAAATCTCTCATGGAAGAATCAACAAAAGCCTCAACAAGGCTTTAATAATGGTGGAAGAAACAGGTTTAGCAATAGCAAGCCTTTTCCATCATCCACTCAGCAAAAGATAGAGAGTTCTGAGCAGACCCCATCTAGCTTGGCAAACATAGTCTCTGATCTATCTATGGCCACTCTAAGTTTCATGAATGAAACAAGGTCCTCCATTAGAAATCTGAAAGAACAAGTGGGCCAGCTGAGTAAAAGGATCACTGAAACCCCTCCTAGTACTCTCCCAAGCAATACAGAAGAAAACCCAAAAGGAGAGTGCAAGGCCATTGAATTGATCATCATGGCCGAACCTGCAAGGGAGGGAGAGGACGTGAATCCAAGTGAGGAAGACCTCCTGGGACGTCCAGAGATCAATAAGGAGTTTCCCTTTGAGGAACCAAAGGAATCTGAGGCTCATCTAGAGACCATAGAGATTCCATTAAACCTCCTTATGCCATTCATGAGCTCTGATGAATATTCTTCTTCTGAAGAGAATGAGGATGTTACTGAAGAGCAAGTTTCCAAGTACCCTTGTGCAATCATGAAGCTGAATACCAAATTATTTGGTAATGAGACTTGGGAAGATGAACCTCCCTTGCTCATCAATGAACTGAGTGATCTGGATCAACTGAGATTGCCTCAGAAGAAACAGGATCCTGGAAAGTTCTTAATACCTTGTACCATAGGCACCATGACCTTTGAGAAGGCTCTATGTGACCTTGGATCAGGGATAAACCTCATGCCACTCTCAGTAATGGAGAAACTGGGAATCTTTGAGGTGCAAGCTGCTAGAATCTCATTAGAGATGGTAGACAACTCAAGAAAACAGGCTTACGGACTAGTAGAAGACGTGTTAGTAAAGGTTGAAGGCCTTTACATCCCTGCTGATTTCATAATCCTAGACACTGGGAAGGATGAGGATGAATCCATCATCCTTGGAAGACCCTTCCTAGCCACAGCAAGAGCTGTGATTGATGTGGACAGAGGAGAGTTGGTCCTTCAACTGAATGAGGACTACCTTGTGCTTAAAACTCAAGGATCACCTTCTGTAACCATGGAGAGGAAGCATGAAAAGCTTCTCTCACTGCAGAGTCAACCAAAGCCCCCACAGCCAAACTCTAAGTTTGGTGTTGGGAGGTCCCAACCTTGCTCTGATTATCTGTGAGGCTCCATGGGAGCTCACTGTCAAGCTATTGACATTAAAGAAGCGCTTGTTGGGAGGCAACCCAATGTTATTTAATCATTTTTATTTTATTTTCTCTTTGTTATTTCATGTTCTATTAGGTTGATGATCATATGGAGTCACAAATACTACAAAAAAAAAATCGAAAACAGAATGAAAAACAGCATTGAAAACAGCACACCTTGGAGGAAGGGCTTAAACGCCAGTAAGGAGCATCTGGCTGGCGTTTAACGCCAGAACAGAGCATGAAACTGGCGTTAAACACCAGAAACAAGCAGTAGTCTTGCGTTTAAATGCCAGGATTGCACCCAGAGGAAAGCTGGCATTAAACGCCAGAAACAAGCATCAGACTGGCATTTAACGCCAGAAACATGCACCATACTGGCGTTCAACGCCAGAAACATGCTACAGTCTAGCGTTTAAACGCCAGGATTGCATATATGGGGCGTTTTACACGTCTAAAAGGTGCAGGGATGAGAAATCCTCAAACACCTCAGGATCTGTTGACCCCACAGGATTCTCTCAGGATCTGTGGACCCCACAGGATCCCCACCTACTTCTTCTCTCCTCTTCACACCTTTCCATAACTCTCTTCCCTAAATACCCCTCACCAATCAACTCAATCACTCTTCCCCATCACCTCTTCACCAATCACATCCATCCTCTCTTCCCCAAAAACCCCACCTACCTTTAAATTCAAAATAATTTCCCTCCCAAACCCAACCCTAAATGGCCGAACCCTAAACCCCTCCCTACTCCTATATAAACCCCTCATTCCCTCTTCATTTTCATACAACAAAACCCTCTCTTCTTTTCCTTGGCCGAAACCATCTCTCTCTCCCTCTCCTCCATTTTTCTTCTTCTTCTACTTCTTTCTTTCTTCTTTTGCTCGGAGACGAGCAAACATTTTAAGTTTGGTGTGGTAAAAGTATAGCCTTTTATTTTTCCATAACCATTCATGGCACCTAAGGCCAGAGAAACCTCTAGAAAGAGGAAAGGGAAGGCAATTACTTCCACCTCTGAGTCATGGGAGATGGAGAGATTCATCTCTAAGGTCCATCAAGACCATTTCTATGAAATTGTGGCCAAGAAGAAAGTGATCCCTGAGGTTCCTTTCAAACTCAAAAAGAATGAGTATCCGGAGATCCGTCTTGAAATCCAAATAAGAGGTTGGAAAGTTCTCACCAACCCCATTCAATAAGTCGGGATCCTAATGGTTCAAGAGTTCTATGCAAACGCATGGATCACAAGGAACCATGATCAAAGTGTGAACCTAAATCCAAAGCATTGGCTTACCATGGTTCGGGGAAAATACTTAGATTTCAGTCCGAAAAATGTAAGGCTGGCGTTCAACTTGCCAATGATGGAAGAGAACGCACGCCCCTACACAAGAAGGGTCAACTTTGATCAAAGGTTGGACCAAGTCCTCATGGACATATGTGTGGAAGGAGCTCAATGGAAAATTGACTCAAAAGGGAAGCCGGTTTAACTAAGAAGGCTTGACTTCAAACCAATAGCTAGAGGATGGTTGGAGTTCATTCAACGCTCAATCATTCCTACTAGCAACCGGTCTGAAGTTACTGTAGACCGGGCCATCATGATCCATAGTATCATGATTGGGAAGGAAGTGGAAGTTCATGAGATTATACCTCAAGAACTCTACAAGGTGGCTGAAAAGTCCTCCACTTAGGCAAGGTTAGCCTTTCCTCACCTCATATGCCACCTCTACAATTCAGCTGGAATTGACATAGAGGGAGATATCCTTATTGAAGAGGATAAGCCCATCACTAAGAAAAGAATGGAGCAAACAAGAGATCATGGACATGAGGAAATTCCTCACATGAAATCCCTAAGATGCCTCAGGGGATGCACTTTCCTCCACAGAATTATTGGGAGCAAATCAACACTTCCCTAGGAGAATTAAGTTCCAACATGGGACAACTAAGGGTGGAGCACCAAGAGCACTCCATCATCCTCCATGAAATTAGAGAAGATCACAGAGCTATGAGGGAGGAGCAAGAAAGACAAGGGAGAGACATAGAGGAGCTCAAGAGCACCATTGGTTCTTCAAGAAAAGAAAGACGCCACCCTCACTAAGGTGGACTCATTCCTTAATCTCCTTGTTTATTTATTTTCCTGTTTTTCGATTTTTGAGCTTTATGTTTTATTTATGTTTGTGTCTTTACTATATGATCACTAGTGTCTAAGCGTCTATGCCTTAAAGTTATGAATATTAATCCATCATCTCTCTTAAATGAAAACTGTTCTAAAAACAAAAGAACAAGAAGTACATGGTTTTGAATTCATCCTTGAAACTAGTTTAATTATTTTGATGTGGTGGCAATACTTTTTGTTTTCTGAATGAATGCTTGAATAGTGCATACGTCTTTTGAAGTTGTTGTTTATGAATGTTAAATATGTTGGCTCTTGAAAGAATGATGAAAAGGAGAAATGTTATTTGATAATCTGAAAAATCATAAAAATGATTCTTGAAGCAAGAAAAAGCAGTGAATACAAAAGCTTGCAGAAATAAAAAAATAGCGAAAAAAAGAAAGAAAAAGAAAAAGCAAGCAGAAAAAGCCAAAAGCTCTTTAAACCAAAAGGCAAGAGCAAAAAGCCAATAGCCCTTAAAAACCAAAAGGTAAGGGTAAATAAAAAGGATCCAAGGCTTTGAGCATCAGTGGATAGGAGGGCCTAAAGGAATAAAATCTTGGCCTAAGCAGCTAAACCAAGCTGTCCCTAACCATGTGCTTGTGGCATGAACGTGTCAAGTGAAAACTTGAGACTGAGCGGTTAAAGTCAAGGTCCAAAGCAAAAATAGAGTGTGCTTAAGAACCCTGGACACCTCTAATTGGGGACTTTAGCAAAGCTGAGTCACAATCTGAAAAGGTTCACCCAGTTATGTGTCTGTGGCATTTATGTATCCGGTGGTAATACTGGAAAACAAAGTGCTTAGGGGCACGGCCAAGACTCATAAAGTAGCTATGTTCAAGAATCAACATACTGAACTAGGAGAATCAATAACACTATCTGAATTCTAAGTTCCTATAGATGCCAATCATTCTGAACCTCAATGGATAAAGTGAGATGCCAAAACTATTCAAGAGGCAAAAAGCTACAAGTTCCGCTCATCTGATTGGAGCTAAGTTTCATTGATATTTTGGAATTTATAGTATATTCTCTTCTTTTTATCCTATTTGATTTTCAGTTGCTTGGGGACAAGCAACAATTTAAGTTTGGTGTTGTGATGAGCGGATAATTTATACGCTTTTTGGCATTGTTTTTACATAGTTTTCAGTGTGATTTAGTAGTTTTTAGTATATTTTTATTAATTTTTAATTAAAATTCACATTTCTGGACTTTACTATGAGTTTTTGTGTTTTTCTGTGATTTCAGGTATTTTCTGGCTGAAATTGAGGGACTTGAGCAAAAATCAGATTCAGAGGTTGAAGAAGGACAGCAGATGCTGTTGGATTCTGACCTCCCTGCACTCAAAGTGGATTTTCTGGAGCTACAGAACACCAAATGGTGCACTCTCAATGGCGTTGGAAAGTAGACATCCAGGGATTTCCAGCAATATATAATAGTTCATACTTTGATTAAGGATAGATGACGTAAACTGGCGTTGAACGCCAGTTCCATGCTGCATTCTGGAGTTAAACGCCAGAAACAGGTTACAAAGTGGAGTTAAATGCCAGAAACAGGTTACAAACTGGCGTTCAACTCCAAGAAAGACCTCTACACGTGTAAAGCTCAATGCTCAGCCCAAGCACACACTTAGTGGGCCCAGGAAGTGGATTTCTGCATCATTTACTCATTTTTGTAAACTCTAGTAACTAGTTTAGTATAAATAGAACTTTTTACTATTGTATTAGAGATCTTGGATTAGTTTTATGCTATCTTAGACTTTTGTGAGGGTTGGCCATTCGGCCATGCCTGAACATTTATCACTTGTGTAATTTCAACGGTAGAGTTTCTACACACCATAGATTAAGGTGTGGAGCTCTGCTGTTCCTCAAAGATTAATGCAAAGTACTACTGTTTTTCTATTCAATTCAACTTATTCCGCTTCTAAGATATTCATTCGCACTTCAATATGATGGATGTGATGATCGTGACAGTCATCATCATTCTCACTTATGAACGCGTGCCTGACAACCACATCCGTTCTACCTTAGATTGAATGGATATCTCTTGGATATCTAATACAGGGGACCGAGTCCGAGATATTAGAGTCTTCGTGGTATAAGACAGAACCCATGGATGGTCATTCCTGAGATCCGGAAAGTATAAACCTTGTCTGTGGTATTCCGAGTAGGATCTGGGAAGGGATGGCTGTGACGAGCTTAAAACTCGCGAGTGCTGGGCGTAGTGACAGACGCAAAAGGATCAATGGATCCTATTCCAGTATGATCGAGAACCGACGATGAATAGCCGTGCCGTGACAAAGCATCTTGGACCATTTTCACTGAGAGGACGGGAAGTAGCCATTGACAACGGTGATGCCCAACATACAGCTTGCCATGAAAAGGAGTAGGAAGGATTGGATGAAGACAGCAGGAAAGCAGAGGTTCAGAGGGACGAAAGTATCTCTATACGCTTATCTGAAATTCTCACCAATGAATTACATAAGTACCACTATCCTATTTTATATTTTATTTATCTTTTACTTATCAATTCATAAAATCAGTTTAATCCGCCTGACTGAGATTTACAAGGTAACCATAGCTTGCTTCAAGCCAATAATTTCCGTGGGATCGATCTTTACTCACGTAAGGTTTATTACTTGGACGACCCAGTGCACTTGCTGGTTAGTTGTACGAAGTTGTGAAACAGAATTAAGAACATGAACGTGCGTATTGAGTTTTTAGCGCCGTTACCAAGGAAGGAATGATCACGATTTCGCACACCAACCATTGAATAGTATTTTTAGATTTTCTTAATCATCATTAAATTAATAGTTCATATATAATAGACTGTATCTATAAAAATTTGCTTTACTATAAAAGGAGAATGTTTGAAAATGAGAATGATTAAATTGTTTATATTTCATTCACAAATTATCAACATTTACTTACTTATAATTCAATATTTGGATTCATAAGCGTGTTACTTTGTAAAATGTATGTTATTGATGGTACTAATAAGTGATTCCACCATTAGAAATAATGAATCATGATCATTAATTTTCTGCATATAATATCTTTTATCATGAATGTGTTATAAGTAAAGTGGAATTATTGTTCTATTTTCTCTCATCAACTTGGCAGCATACTTTAATTTTCTTCTTCATTATATTTCCAAAGTGGTTTCTGAGTGAAATATATATGAGCATGATGTGCTTAGTGGCTAGCTGATAATTAAGGATAGGAACTATAAAGTTTGGTTCTATTTATATCAAGTAATTAGGGGAAAAATGGTACTTTTAAGACATGGATATTATTCTAAGAGTTTGCTAATTAACAAGTGTCTACTCTTCACACATTTTTATCGCACATTTTTGTTAATCTCAAGCTCCTTACTTGTTTTGATAATCAGGTTTGATAATCCTTGTCTTTTTCATGGCATTCTGCTTTTGCCCTAGCTACATTTGATTTTTCATGGAATATAGTATATATTAGCATCTTATATTATTGTGGGAAGGTAGATATTTAAATCTGAAAGGGGATTAAATGTTAATTATTTAAATTTAATTTTGATTTAGGACAGGATACTATAGCCTTGTTTTGTTTGGTTCATGTAGCCATGTAATGTTTAGTAGTTGTTGTAGTGGTGGTGGTTTTTATGGTGACACAAAACTACACTTTAATAAATATCAGTTAGGAACATGTGCTTCTTTTCTTGGCTGCATGTTCTGCTTAATATTATATTACCTTATCTGAACCTTTCCTTCTCATCGAACTAGTATAATTAAATCCACATTAATCATGACTTATTGTTCTTTATATAGTGTAAATTTTAATTTTGTCATTGTAGTATTTGTTGGGTGAAATTCAGTGACCAGATAAGGATATCATCTAAATTCTTATTATCTTTGATTTGACATAACATTTTACTAAGTTGTGAGTACTAACAGACAAGCAATATCTCAAATTTTTACCTTTTGTCCGCTAAAAAGAGTGTCACGGGCGCCATATCTTTTTTCATTAATTTCTATCTTGAATGAAACAAATAAAGGAGCTTCCGATTTTGCTTATTCTGCATACTCCTTGGTAAGTTATTAGCTCACATAATGAAATGCCTTTATTTATTCCTATTTTCATAGCGTGTTAGATCTCTATCAAAACATGTTAATTTGCTATAATATTCTCTGTTTTTTAGGTTTTGGTTTCACTAGCAAGTATTATATTATTCTATTAAAGTTCCATTCTGCTAGCTTGGAGAGAACTGTTGATTATCATATTAAATAAAAAAGCTTGATTGTCATAATTTAATTTCTATAGAGACTGATATAGTATTTTTTGATCTGGTTCTAGTTGCATTTACAGCTAACACTTTCTAGATTAGTGTGAGATATCAGCTAATCTTGGAGTAGCTATTTCCAAGCTTAGAAATTATAGATGTATTCTTTGAAGGATATCTGATCATTTCATGGACTTCAATTTTGTTTACTTAACAAAACTTAAGCTCATGTCAATATAACCATTAATTAGAATCTCTATTTGTTTAAAAATCTATGGTTTTTTTTCTTTCATTTTTTCCCCTCAAATGCATTTGCACTACTTGCAGCATAACTCTTTCTACCCCTAATGAGGTGTATCCCGTTTAGCTGGTTTCGAGAGGTACTTCCTTCTTATTTCAATTTCATTTTTATCAATCATTTTCATGAATTTGAACTTCAATTAGACGTGTTCTTTTCTTCTTAGCAGTCACGCAATTCTTATCTATCTTGCTTTTGCCTTTCCTGGTATTGCTGATCATTGGTTGGTATTATCCCCTTTTCACTTATTTAATCACAATAATTTTCTTATGACTCAACAGATATGTGAATGACCACAGTGTTAGGTACTTAGTTGTCACATTTGCGTCACTTATTTAATTGCATAGGTGGGAGGTCAAGCTGGAAGATTTAGCAATGGCCTTAGGCCTTGTTGGAAATATTTGCATGATGTTTCTGTTCTTTCTAGTATTAAGAGTGTCTTCACTTTTGCAGTTCATTGGCCTAACTTTAGAGGGAAGTATCAAGTACCACATCTAGCTAGGACCACTGCAATGGTCCTCTTCACAGCCCATGGACTTTGCTACATTATCTTTTGGGACAACACTAATCAAATCTAAGAGGTAAATTCAATAAGCAACTTGTTCAATGCAAAGTCCTTTTTCAATCATAAACTATATAGGCTAAAATTGCAAGAGCTTTCATTGTAGATGCTCATGTGGAATAAAGTTGGCGTCTCAAATGTGGCTGGAGAAGTAGCTTTGCTAGCAGGATTAGCCATGTGGGCCACTAACTTACCTTTGATAAGGCAAAAACTTTATGAACTTTTTTTCTACACTCATCAACTATACATAGTTTTTGTAGTCTTTTATGTACTACATGTAGAATTTTCTTCTTTTTGTGTGTTTCTTACAAGCTTTTACTTATT
This sequence comes from Arachis ipaensis, assembly GCF_059453495.1. Taxonomy (NCBI): domain Eukaryota; kingdom Viridiplantae; phylum Streptophyta; class Magnoliopsida; order Fabales; family Fabaceae; genus Arachis; species Arachis ipaensis. Next base: position 46,161,754 of record NC_142435.1, on the reverse strand, counting down.
CTTGATCGATCGCTACCTCAGGTTCCTACAGTCCCAGCAAAAAATTTAGCTGGTTTCTGCTCGCATCTTATCTTGTGAAACTATTGAACTGAATTTCTCCAAGAATCCAGGTGAATGACAAGTTCTATATCTGAATTTGTCTCCATTTCAAGCAACATAGTATTTATTTCAATTTTCTCTCATGTTGCTACAATAAGATTCAACTTTTCATATATATTGCTCTCACGGGGACACAGAAATTGTTGAGTTCTGATAAGTGCATATAGGTAGCTAATTTTAAATCTGCACCGTGATGTCATATAAATCATATAAAAATAAAAGCTCAACCATTCATTACTCTTTTTCTTTGTTATTCTTCTTGTAATCTTTTGCATACTAGCTTTACAGGAGTTTACTGAGAGGAAGGACAATGGGAAGATGGCTGAAGGATCAAAAGGAGAGGAAAAAGCAGGAAATTAGGACTCATAATGCTCAGTTGCATGCTGCAGTATCCGTGGCAGGCATAGCTGCTGCCATTGCAGTCATTGCAGCTTCAATAGAGTGTACATTATAGAATCAATAGTGTACATAGCAGCCATAAGAAAGTGTACATAGCTGCCATAAAGTTCTACACTTACCATATGAGTGGGCTCTAGCTTAGCTTGCATTGTTCAAGAAATTTTAGAAAATTCTAAGGTTACTACTCAACTAATGTTTGTGAGACATGGATGTAATTTTCACTCCATATGGATGTATAACTGTATATTATTGAATAAGTAGAGTTATATGCAAAGAAATATTATATAGATAATCTATTTTTCATATATCTCAAAGAAGAAAAAAATAATATATAATTTATGAGTTGAGTTGAGTTTTTTTATATTTATTTTGTATGAAAACAAGTTTATTTTGCAATTAGAAAAATAAAAAAAAATTATATTTGATCATACTGACAGATTTATAGACGGATTTTCTGTCTGTAATCAGAACATGGGATGATTTTCCAAAGTTCAAATTACAGACAGAAAATCTGTCTGTAATTACAGACGGAAAATCTGTCAAAAAATCTGTCTGTAATTACAGACAGAAAATCTGTCAGAAAATCACAGATGAAAAATCCGTCTGAAAATCCGTTTGTAATTACAGACGAAAAATCCATCGGAAAGTTTGTTGCCTTTGGAAAATAGATAGAAAATTTATAGAGGAAAAATCCGTCGGTAACTGGTAAAAATCCGTCTGTAATTTTCTGACGGAAAAAAATCCGTCGGTAAATAATTTCCGACGGGACTTTTACAGAGGGACAAAATCCGTCGGTAATTTTTTCGGTAACCAAAAATCCGTCTGTAATAAAGACCAAATCCGTCTGTAAATCTGTCTGTATTCATCCATTTTCTAGTTCTGATACTGGCACCTGTGCGTTCGCACACTTTCTGATTTTTCCACTTGTGCGTACGCACAAAGAGTTGTGCATACGAATGACTGCACGCTTCCACCCGTGCATACGCACACATAGTTGTGCGCATGCACACTTGCTGAAAAGCTCCAAACTCCATTTCTTCATGGTTTTTCCACTTTTGCATGCTTTTTTTCTCCATTTCTTCAATCCATATTAGCCTTGTAAACCTGAAATCACTCAACAAACACATCAAGGCATCAAATGGAATTAAAGTGAATAAAATTTAGCAAATAAGGGCCTAAAAAGCATGTTTTCACTTTTGAGCACAATTTATGGAGAATTTACAAAACTATGCTATTTCATTGAATAAGTGTATGGAAAGTTGATAAAATCCACCCAATTTGAGCAAAGAAATACCATGAAATGTGGATTTATCACATCCCCACACTTAAACAATAGCATGTCCTCATGCTAAACTGAAGAAAGAAACAAGGGGTATTACATTTATTCAATGCAAGGAAATTACCTATATGCAATCTATCTAAATGAATGCAACTACTTAGTCAAAATGAATCAATTTCCAAGAATACATATATAACATAAGGGCTAAGGTAATAACAATCAAATCAAATCCACAATTGAATTGAGTTCTAGAAAAGAATTTATAAACTTGCAAGATAAGAAATAAGCATAGGTGAAAACATGTAATTGAGCAATCGAACCCTTACTGGATGTATATTCACTCTATGCGCTCAAATGTTTAGGGTTGATTCACTCAATTCTCTTCTAATCAAGCTTTCTAAGATTTGTTTTTCATCTAACAATCAACAATTATTCAATGTATGCCTACAAATATCATGAGGACTTTTCATAGGTTGTAATGGGGCTAGGGTTAAGGTAATGATGCATATGGTCAAGTGAAGTTGAAATTTGAATCTTTGATTGACTAAAGCTCTCACCTAACACACATAACAACCTATACAATTCAAATGCAAACCTAACTAACCATTACTCACTCTTTCACATACTCATGCATTCTCTTTCAATTCACATCTCATATGTATTGTTCTTATTACTCTACTTAGGGGCATTTTGTCCCTTTTTTATTGCTTTCTTTTTCTATTTTTTTCTTTTTTCTATATATATATATATATATATATATATATATATATATATATATTTATTTTCATTTTATTTTTTTGAAACTAAAATATATACAAGAGTGTCAATGCATATGGTTTAAACATTTAATGCATGAGTATGTACCCAATTTCCAAGACCTTTAACAAAAGTACAAACATCCACTTTTACCTCAACCAAAGTTCCCAAACTTTCCCACACTTAGATGATACATACCTTTACTAGCCTAAGCTAATCAAAGATTCAAATAAGGGGCATTTATTGTTTTTCACTTAGGGTTAATGATGTGCTAAAATTAAGAACAAAAGGGGATTAACATAGGCTCAAAGTTAGCAAACAATGGCGGATAAAAGGTAGGCTATTTAGGTAAGTGAGCTAATTGAAATAAAGACCTCAATCATATAAATGCATTTATACATTAAACAATGGACATAAAGAATCAAACAAATCAAAGATTGCAATCATAAAAAGAGAATAACACACACAAGAATGAGAATAGTGGTTAATATGATGTAACCACACAATTAGGATCAAAACTCACATGTTTATGTGTTCTTAGCCCAAAAACATGTTCCACAATATATTTCAAGCAAGTTTCAATAAAACAACCACCAACTCAAATCAATTAGGATATCAATGCCCTATAGATAAATTTCTTGGAAAGATTTCATCATTTTAACTAAGCTTATTATATATATAACGAAATGCAATAAACTAAGAAAAAAATGCAATTAAAGTTCTAAAGTATATACAAACTAAGAAAAAATAAAATGTGCAAGTGTTTGGAATTAGAATTTGTCACCCAAGATTGCCGATCAGTGACGACCTCTGATAAACTACTATTTTATGGTTTATCTTGTGCTCAATTGAGTGGATTTCATCAACTCTTTACCCACTTATTCATAATATTTGCATGGTTTTATATTTCCTTCCTGATTTTGTGCTATGATTGAAAACATGCTTCTTTGATCTTATATTTACTTATTATTAATCCTCTTCTATTACCATTAGATGCCTTGATGTGTGTGTTAAGTGTTTTCAGAGATTACAGGGCAGGAATGGTTCAGAGGATGGAAAGGAAGCATGCAAAAGTGGAAGGAATACAATAAGTTGGAGAAATTGCTAAGCTGTCCAGCCTGACCTCTTCGCACTCAAATGGCTATAACTTTAGCTACAGAGGTCCAAATGACGCGGTTCTAGTTGCATTGGAAAGATAACGTCCGGGGCTTCAATTTGATATATAATATGCCATAATTGCTCTGACGCTAGGTGACGCGAACGCATGATCCACACGGACGCGTCGCATCTACGAACTTCAATCTGCGCGGCCGCGTGGACGACGCCTCTGCGTCACTTGCCCACGACCTAAACATACCAGAATACACAGGGGGCGATTTTTGGGCTGTTTTTGACCCAGTTTTTGGCCCGGAAAACACATATTAGAGGCTATAAAGTGGGGGAATGCATCCATTCAGGGGGATTTTGCCAATTTAGTTACTTTTCCATGATTTAGATCTAGTTTTGAGAGAGGTTCTCTCCTCTCTCTCTCTCTTAGGATTTAGGACTTCTCTTAGTTTTAGGAGTGGCTCTCAATTCCAGGTTCTTTATTTTTATTTATTCTTCCAATTTAGTTTATGAACTCTTCATGTTAGATTATAATTTCCCTTATTAATGTTATTTGAGGTATTTCAATTCATGATTGCTTTCTTTAATTTATGTTATTGTTGCTTTACATCTGAAGGCATTTTTATTCCAGCAAATTTACTTTTTCCTCTTTTGGTCTTGGTTAAGAAAGCAGTAACTCAGGAGTTATCTTATCTCAACATAATTGATAACTGTTATCTTTGCTAATTGAACTGAGCTTCAATAATCCTACCTTTTTCTTAGGAAATAAATAGGATTCGAAGATCAAACTAATTAGTCCCTTGACTTTCCTTTACTTTAGTAAAGGTTGACTAAGTGGAATTAAGATTCAACTTTCATTGTTGTTGATAAGAATAACTAAGCCTGGACTTCCAATTTCTCATACCTTGCCAAAAGTTTGCTTTACAGTGTTTGTTTATTTTAATTGTGTAAGACCCAGAACTTTTGAAAAGTCTTATTATGATCAAGTCTCAAATCATATGGTTATTTATAGCCTTAATTTCAGAGATTATTTTATTAAGGATAATTAAGGCAAGTTTTGATTTATTGAACTTGAGATAAGTTATGATTTTTATCCAATTTTATAATTATTGGATTATTTTCTATATTTCTGGTATAAGGTTGATAGTTATGAAATAATAAAGATTTTATATGATTTGGACTAGATAAGTAATATTTTAAATATTAATACTGCTACTTTGGAAAAATAAAGGGGTTTAATTATATTATTTCTAATTATTTTGATTTGGGCATTTTATGGAAAATAATTTGTGAAATTGATGAGAAAATAGTATTTTCTATATATAATTAGTGTTGGATTTAATTTGGGTTTCAATTACTATATTATTCCCAATTTCATTTGAAATTACCATTTTACCCCTAACCCTAATTTTCAAAATAATGAAACCCTAATTCCCCAAACCTAGCCGCCACAGCCCATTCCCCCAAATGAGGCAGTAGCCTCATCCTCCCTCAGCCTAGCAACACACACTCGAGCTGCAGCAGAAGCCTCCAACCTGTTTCTCCCCCCAAAACGCAAACACACACCCACAGAGGAGAGTGCGCCGGCCAGGAGGGTTGCTGTCGCCGCCAGCTGGTCACCATCGATACCATCACTGGTGTCATTGCCAGCCGTGCCACCAGAGGAAGCGATCGGGCAGAAAGGGGGAAACAAGGGAAGGGACCACGGAGAAGGGAAGAGAGAGAAAGGGCTCGCGTCGGAGAGAGAGAGAGGGAACTCGTACCTCACCGCCGGCGCCCAAGGAGCCACGAGATCTCGCCGTCGTTGCCGACCGTTATTGCACCGCGTAAGAACAGAACTGCGAACGGAAGGAAGTGCGAGCCACCACCACAGACGAAGAAGAAAGGGGCGCGCGCGGAAGAGGTGAAGCTTTCGCTGTCACCGTCGCGGGTGGGATCGTCGCCGTGCTTGGTTCCCGTTGCGGCTGGACTTCGACCGCCGCCGTTCCTGTTGCCGCCAAGCATAGGTTAGCACCGCCAAAGCTCCTGCCACCATGGGGACCGTGAAAGGAGGAAGGAGAAGCTGTTTCCGTTATAGCCATTCCCGGAGGAGAAGTCAACTGCGCCGCCGTGCCTAGCTACCGGAAATGCCACTGCCGTTGCCAGACGGCTTTGTCGGTAAGGATTTTTAAGCTGGTTCTCCTTTCTGTTGAGCTTCTGGGAACTTCATTGTCGCTACATGTTTTTCAGGTCCCTGCTGCCGCTTGAGGTGGCTGCCGGGCTGCCGCTGAACCGGTTCGGAGACCGTCGCTATTCGGTTCAGCCATTCTCCCTCGGTCTTGGTAAGCGTTTTGGTTCGAGGAGCCTTTTGTCGCTGTTCTGAGAATTTCGGCTGAGGCGTTGTAGCATTATTTGTCACAGGGTTGTATATCGATGCTTGCGTGTCGTGCTCGGAGTTCGCGGCTGCTTCGTTTCGCTAGCTCAGTAAGTAATTTATGTTTCGAAAAGCCTCGCGTTAGTATTCGGTTGTGTTTGGTTAATGAATATGAGTTTTGGTAACGTGGGGTCATTCCTGATTGTTATATGCTGTGATTAGTGTTGCTATGGTTACCGCGGGAGTAGCTTGGAGCCGAGGTTGCGGTTGTTGGTGATCTCGGTTTAAGAGAGGAGGTTCCTGTGACGCGTTTGGGTTATGGAATTGCGTTCTAAGGTAGGGGCACTTTCCAAAAACTATATTCTTATATATTGGAATTATTACATATGGATACTGTTGTGAGATATTGTGTATTTGGTGATTGTATCTGCCATATGTGTTATTTGATTGACTCGAGTGATTATGGATGTTGGTTTGGTTGAATTGTTGTGCGGCTTTGTGAAATGTAATGTTTTGAAGTTGATTATTTTAAAAGATTTGAAATCTGAGTTTAATCCGTTGAAGATTGGTTTGAATTGAGTCAATTATTTTGATGATGTGAAAAATAGAATACACTCTTGAATCCAGCCTGGCTTGCTTTAAATGATCTGGTTTTTGATAAATGATTGTTACTGAACCGTTTCTTTAAAGCTTTGGAAATAAGTTTATTCGGCTGATAACGATTTGATTTTTGAAACGGTTTCCTTGAAATATAGAATTGAGATGACTGTTGGATTTGGCTTGCCTTGAACTGATTTTAGAATTTGGGCTGTTGGAAAAGGATTGTGGAATGGTTTTGTTGGGACCCGAACCGGGTGGCAAAAGTCCAAGTTTTAGGAGAGATGCTGCCGAAATTTCTATAACATCCGAGTCTTTATTGAAATGTTGTTTGGAAAAATGATGAGTTAAAGACTTCTACTATTTTATTTGAATTATCAAGAAAAGGATGATTCATGTTTTTAAAATGAATTATTAAAGAAGAAATTGTGATTTAGTCTTGCTTCTTAAGAAAGGTTGTATCTCTTTCAGGAGAAAGTTATTTAGATGAAACTTATGTTTTAAAGCTGTTTTAAATGTGACAAGGGCAATGCCTTTGAATTTGACTTGAGGGTTTCAATTAGAGGAGTTTCAATGATTTTGAAAGGACCTGAATGTCTATTGATAAGTTTCATTTTGAAATGTTTTGAGAAAGGTTTTAAGTACTCTTTGAATTCTGAATTCTTACAAGACTAAAACAATTTTGAACAGTTGAAACGTTCTAGAATTTATCATGGGGGTTGAAGTTGGTTTTTGCCTAAGTAAAGGAAACGGCTTTGAAAGAAGTAAATGATTACATGACTCGGTTTGGCTTAGATCCTATTTTCCTACTCAAATCGGAAAGCCAATGTTTTAATGATTTTAAATGAATTTGGTGAAGTGAGTTATGTTATTCTCCCCTAAAGATTTGGGACTCTGCCGAGAAACTTTGTTATAAAATCCCATTATTGGATGGATGATTTTGAATGTTTCAAAATGAATCTTTAACTTTCCATGGTTATGGAGGTTTTGAAAAGAGGATGCCGAGAGTGGCATGGTTTTAAAAGGGGAATTTACCTTGAGTAAAAGTGGCTTATGAGCCTGAGATGATTTGAGAAATGAGATCTTTAAAGCCAAGGTTGAAAAGAGTTGAAACTTGATTTCAAAGTGAAATGAATTGAGAAAATGATTTATGGCTTAAATGCCGATTTCATGAATTTGATGATTTTGAATGTGGAAGTGCTGTGTATGATTATACATATCGATTGGTTCTGGATTGAACCGTGAGCCGGAATGGCTGTGTATGATATGAATATTGGCTGGTTCTAGACTGAACCGTGAGCCGGATGGCTGAGATGGATGTTGATCCATGGATGAGATTGAATGCATGTTTATGCTGAATCATTGATAAATGTGAATGTTGCACTTTCACCATCGGAGATGAGGGTTTCCCTGGGAGGAAGCAGTGGCTAGCCACCACGTGCTCCAGGTTGAGACTCGAAGCTCTTGTGACCCTATGTCGTAAGTGTGGCCGGGCACTGTGAAAGGCCCGGATGAGCTCGCCCCCCTGAATATACACCAGTGAGGGTGTTGGATATGGATCATGATTATGATCAAGTTTATATTGAGCATAACTCGAGTTGGAGATGCGCGACAGAGGGACAGTCCAATGGTTAGCTACCAGGACTTGTCGGGTTGGCTCTATAACCGACAGATGATATCATCAACCACTAGGGATAGGCATGCATCATATGCATCTATGTGACATTGCTTGGGTGTGCATATTATACTTGGTTTGCCTATGTGATTAATTGTTAATTGTTCTACTTGCAATAACTGTTTGTTTGTGCTTGCATTTTCCTATTTGTGTTTGCTACTAGGACTCTGTTGGACTGTGGTGATTGGTTGATGGTTGGATTGTTTGGGCCTAGGGCCGTGGTTGAAATGAGATGAATCGATGGTTGATTTCAGTTTTGTGTTTCTGGTTTGGAATAAAATATGAAAGGATGTTTTGGTTCAGCACAGATAAACCGTTTTGAAAGGCTTTTGAGTTTTTGAGAATTGAATGGTTCCTCTTTCAGAAAAGATTTCCGACTTTACTTTTATTGTAAACTATTGTTTTTGAAAAGAGGCATAAGACGGTTATTAATCACTGGTACGGTTTATCTTCACATATCCTATTACAATAATTCCCAAAAACCCTCTACTGAGAACCCTTTCGAGGATGATGTTCTCACCCCCCTTACATTTTTCCCTTTCAGGATATGGGCGCAGAAGTTACGAAGAGCTTATTTAATTTTTGTTGTGATGCTCTGTATTGTTTTAGTTATGGCCTATTGTACCCTCGCCTTTATCTTGATATAATCTGTAAGAGGGATAGGAATTGTATTGGACTATGCTTGTAATATTATTTGTATATATATATATATATATATATATATATATATATGTGTGTGTGTGTGTGTGTGTGTGTGTGTGTATATATGGATGTACTCTTTATGAGTTGTTGTAAGTTGTATGGTATTTATGGATGTACGTTATCGAACGAAAGTATCTTTGGGAGCGGTATTGCGGTTTAAAGTTTTAAACAGGCTCATATTTTAGTATTAAATAATATAAGTGTCGTCGTAATGTCCGAGCTATCAGAGTCGCGCAGCCGGAAGTGTGAGCTTTGGTAGTTAGGGTGTTACAAATTGCTATTTAAATCATTTGTCATATTTGTTCCTCATTCTTAAAACCCCGAACTTACAATCTCCATAACCAATAATAAGAACATACTTCCCTGCAGTTCCTTGAGAAGACGACCCGGGGTTTAAATACTCGGTTATCAATTTAAAAGGGGTTTGTTACTTGTGACAACCAAAACGTTTGTATGAAAGGACTTTTGAAGGTTTAGAAACTATACTTGCAACGAGGATTATCCGCAAATTTCTAGACCACGCAAAAGTTCTCTCATCAAAATGGCGCCGTTGCCGGGGAACTGCTAATGTGTGCCTTATTATTGGTTATTGTACATATTTTTCTTTTACTTGTTTATTTATTCCTGTTTTTCCTTTTTAATTTTATTTGCTGCTATGGACTCTCACCCCTCTCGCTTTGAGTTTGGCTCTAACTTTGTTGAAGGAAATAGAAGTTACAGCAGGAATATGCATCAAGGTCAAACCAATCAAGGATGGATGGAGCCAAGAGGATCTAATCAACCCTTTAGGCAACAACACCCTCCAAGATATCATGGACAACGACCAGTCTAAAATGCATACCCAGCTGATAGATATGGTGGACAACCTTGTAACTACCAACAAGTCCCACCCCGTGCCTATAGACCATCCTCTCAACATAACATCGAACCACCACACTCACAAGCTTCTCTTCACCATTCGCCACCGTATGATCCTTTCCTACCCCAGTTCCAATCCAATCACTCCCAAGCACCACCACTTCCCTATGTTTCATGTCCAAATCCATCACCCAGAGAATCAGAGGTTCGCCTCAAGGCAACAGTAAATAAACTTCGAACAACCATTCGACAACTGGAGCAAGCAGTAATTCAATTAGCTTCTAGATGCGCAAACATTCAAGGACCAACCACAACCCCATGTGGACAATCTAATGAAGAGCGTAGCATGAAGGAAACACTGGAAACTCCAGTGGACAAGACAGAGCATGAATTCGTACTAGAACAAGTAGAAGAAGCTGTCATTGTACAAGAAGAAGAGTTTGTTGAAGATCTAGGAGACGCTGAACCTCCATGGGAATCCAGAGTTGAGGAGAACTTCGTCAAGGACGTTACAGTTGATGCTAAGGAGGATATTGCACAATCCCCAAGGCAAGTCGTTTATGAAGAACTAGACGGAATAACCCAGGACACAAATTCCCTTGATGATGATAGTCACAAGTCAAGCTCTCTTAGTGATGACCTTGCATCCGCAAGTGAATTCTCTAAGATCGAAGAATCTTCCCCAAATGAATATGAAGATGATGCAGAGGTAGATTTCTCTCAACCTCCAATCTATGACTCAAGTGATGAGGAAGACATAGAAGACTTTGACCAGAGTGATGATGCATTTGAAGATCCTTGCAAGGAAGTGGAGGAATTCACAGAAGAGCACAAGGGAGTAGAACTTACAGAACCACCAGAAACACCTTCCCCAAGGCCATTACCACCCAATACAAGCTTCAAGTGGGTACAATCCTTAACTTTTAACTTTACTTATTCACTTGAATATGGTTTACTTGAAACAGATGGCCAGCTTAGAGCCCTCTGCGGCTTTAAGAGTAAGAGGGAAATGGCTCGTACTCAGAGCTGGTGTACAAGGTTCAATAAGGTTCCACGCTTCAAATCGAATTGCACGGATTGGTATCATGCTCAATTGAATGGATCTCGGAAAACGTTTGGTCACTATGGTGAGAATCTACTTTCTAAACCACCCGGATGGAAAAATATAGATCAAAACGAAGGTGGATTTAGAACCAAAGTTTGGGATCCTGGAAAATATTCTAATATTCATCACCCCGGGAGCCTGAAAATCTGTTTGAAGCTGCTCAGAAGCTTCACATGCCTAGTTTGGGACCCCGGAGGCTGCTGGCATTCCAAACATTGGTGGAAATTTCTGGATGAATTTAAACACAAGCCACCATAACAGGAAGTTCATCTAATGTCCAACTTAAGGACTTTAACTAAAAGTGCTAGGTGGGAGACAACCCACCATGGTATGATCGTCCCTTTTCATTTTTATTTAGTTTTATTTGTTTTTGAGTTTTATTTTATTTTATTATATTGAACCTGGAGTTTTGCATAACATTCATATAAGCATTGCATTCTGCATACTGCATCAAAAAAAAAAAGGGGGAAACACGCAGGCGACGCGGCAGCGTCACTGACGCGTCCGCGTCACAAGCGCGTTGGGAAGAAAAGAATTGAACAGAGAGTCATGCGAGAGCGTGGCTGGAGGCGTGCCAATGGCACAAATCGTCCCACGTGACCGCGTCACTGACGCGACCGCGTCATATGGGAATAATGGCCTCCCACGAGACCGCGTGCCCCACGCGACCGCGTGACCAGGATTTCGACGTAATAATGGTGCACAGCCGAAAGTTGTGCTAGAGTGGTGCTGGACTGGCGCTGGACGCGCAGTCCATCTCACGCGACCGTGTCACATCCTACTAAGTGGCCACTCACGCGATCGCATGCCCCATGCGATCGCGTCACCCAATATTTGGCAATTAATGATTTTTGAACAGAGAGTTGTGCGAGAGCGAGGCTACCCTCGCGCCAGTAGCATAAAACGGGTCACGCGACCGCGTGACCGACGCGATCGCGTCAATCCGTTTAAACGCAAGCCGCGCGACCGCGTGCCCCACGCGACCGCGTCGCTTGCGCCGCATAGCTTATCCTAATTTGCCAAATATCTTATCTTTTCTCCCCCAATCCTAATTTTTCCTCCCTCCTTTCTTACTTACTTCTTCCTCCGTTCTTTCCCTTCTCATTCTTCTTATCTTTCATTTTATTTTACTTAATTTATTTGAATATTTCATTCATTGCATTTTAATTTTGTGCATATTTTTCTTTTCTTTTCTAAATTTATTATTTTACCATTGGTGTTCAAATGTTCTTATTCAACTGTTATATCTTTTCTGGTATTATCTTGGTGCTTGTGACTTGTTTTATTCTGGTTAGGTAATATTATTTAAATCAATTCCAATCTTTTATACCTGTATTACTTTTTGCATTGACATGAATTTATATTATCTCTCTTTCCCTACTCTCTTCTCCATTGTTGCAATTTTGCACCACTGATATGCCATGGCTTCTATTGTTTTCTCACTTACATGTTGAAGCTTCCATGTAAATGAGACCCTTATCATTTGGCATTAACCCACCCATACTTCTTTTATTTTCTTATCTCTATTTCTGGGTTACTCTTCTTCCCTTTTTCTTTCAGGATGGCCACCCGGAAGGGAACCGGAAGACGTTTACATGGGGAGACAAATAAGTCCATCAGCACAATCCTTGAAGAAAAGCATCAGTTGGAACAACCCGTCCACCTACACATCTCAGCATGCACCGAGGACGGTGCAATCTTTAAGTGTGGGGAGGTCGATACCGATCTCCATGGGTTAGCTTTTTTTTTCTTCTTTTCAACACCATTGTTTTATTTTCTTTATTAGTTCATTATTGCATTGCATAATAGATTGCATAGTAATAGGCTATTTGCATTTAAGTACTACTTAGTTGAAAAATAATAAGTTTCTTTTTAAGACCCTATTTTTGAAAATTTTCACTAATTTAAATCAAAATTTTTTTTGTGTTAAACTTGTCAGAAGTTGTATTTGGAACATGATTTTTGAGCCAAAGAACACACAACCTGTGAGATTTTGAGCTTATTTACATGGTTACATTATTTAACCATAAATTTATATTCTTGTGTGTTTTCTTCACTATGATTGCAATCTTTGCTTTGTTCCATTCTATATGTCCAATATTTAGTGTATTTATATGCTTGCATATGAATGAGGCCATTATTTGTTATTAACTCACTTATCCCAAATAATCCTACCTTTTACATCACCTTTGTTAGCCCCTTGAGCTTAATCCCCTCTTGTTCTATAACCACATTACTAGCCTTAAGCAGAAAAACAAATTAAAAATCCCAAGTGAATCTTTGGTTAGCTTAAGATAGAAATTGTGCATCAACTAAATGTGGGGAAACTGTGAGAACATGGGTTAATAAGGGAATGTATCATGTTTCTACTTTATTTGAATATTGGGAATTTGGGAAACCTACTCATGAAAAACCAAAATAGAAAAATAATGAAAAATCCATGTGCATTGATAAGTTATGTTTGCTTATATGATTCAAAAAAAAATTTAATAAATAAATAAGGGGACAAAATTACCCCAATGCTATGTTAATAAAAGATCAATGCACATGTGATAAAAGTAAAGAAATATAAAAAATTTGGTACATGAGTATGGGGATCATACAAAAGTGGGAATTATGGGTAGTTAGGCATGAATTTAAAAGTATATAGAGTATATGTATATTAGGTGAGAGCTTAGGTTAGTCAAAGATTCATATTATAGCTCACTTGAGCATACATATATCCTTACCTTTACCTTAGCCCCATTACAACCCTGAAAAGACCTCATGATATTTGCATTGGTATGCTAAATATTTGTTGATTGGTTAGATGAAGAACAAAGTTTAGAAAGCATGATTAGGGAAGAGTAGAGTTATTGACCCTAAACACTTGAGAGTTTGAGTGATATACACTACCAGTGAGGGTTCAATGCTTAATTCTATGTTCCCTGCTTTCATGAGCTATCTTCTTACAAGTTTACTTGTCTTTTATTGTATAATTTGAATTAGTAAAATTTGATTTATGTTTGTCTTGAAAAGCTTATTTACTTTTAACCAAGTAGGTAGAAATATTTTGCATTTAGTTGCATTCATAGGATTGCATTTCATACTTTCTACCATTCCTCTTCATCTTTATAGCTTCTCTTGAGCTTAGCATGAGGACATGCTAGTGTTTAAGTGTGGAGAGGTTGATAAACCACTATTTTATGGTTTATCTTGTGCTCAATTGAGTGGATTTCATCAACTCTTTACCCACTTATTCATAATATTTGCATGGTTTTATATTTCCTTCCTGATTTTGTGCTATGATTGAAAACATGCTTCTTTGATCTTATATTTACTTATTATTAATCCTCTCCTATTACCATTAGATGCCTTGATGTGTGTGTTAAGTGTTTTCAGAGATTACAGGACAAGAATGGTTCAGAGGATGGAAAGGAAGCATGCAAAAGTGGAAGGAATACAATAAGTTGGAGAAATTGCTAAGCTGTCCAGCCTGACCTCTTCGCACTCAAACAGCTATAACTTTAGCTACAGAAGTCCAAATGACGCGGTTCTAGTTGCATTGGAAAGCTAACGTCTGGGGCTTCGATTTGATATATAATATGCCATAGTTTCCCTGATGCTAGGCGATACGAACGCGTGATCCACGCGGACATGTTGCATCTGCGAACTTCAATCCGTGCGGCCGCGTGGACGACGCCTCTGCGTCACTTGCCCGCGACCTGAACGTACCAAAATACGCAGGGGGCGATTTCTGGGCTGTTTTTGACCTAGTTTTTGGCCTGGAAAACACAGATTAGAGGCTATAAAGTGGGGGAATGCATCCATTCAGGGGGAGCTCGCCAATTTAGTTACTTTTCCATGATTTAGATCTAGTTTTGAGAGAGGTTCTCTCCTCTCTCTCTCTTAGGATTTAGGACTTCTCTTAGTTTTAGGAGTGACTCTCAATCCCAGGTTTTTTATTTTTATTTATTCTTCCAATTTAGTTTATGAACTCTTCATGTTAGATTATAATTTCCCTTATTAATGTTATTTGAGGTATTTCAATTCATGATTGCTTTCTTTAATTTATGTTATTTTTGCTTTACATCTGAAGGCATTTTTATTCCAGAAAATTTACTTTTTCCTCTTTTGGTCTTGGTTAAGAAAGCAGTAACTCAGGAGTTATCTTATCTCAACATAATTGATAATTGTTATCTTTGCTAATTGAACTGAGCTTCAATAATCCTACCTTTTTCTTAGGAAATAAATAGGATTCGAAGATCAAACTAATTAGTCCCTTGACTTTCCTTTACTTTAGTAAAGGTTGAGTAAGTGGAATTAAGATTCAACTTTCATTGTTGTTGATAAGAATAACTAAGCATGGACTTCCAATTTCTCAAACCTTGCCAAAAGTTTGCTTTACAGTATTTATTTATTTTAATTGCTATTTAAATCATTTGTCATATTTGTTCCTCATTCTTAAAACCCCGAACTTACAATCTCCATAACCAATAATTAGAACATACTTTCCTGCAGTTCCTTGAGAAGATGACCCGAGGTTTAAATACTCGGTTATCAATTTAAAAGGGGTTTGTTACTTGTGACAACCAAAACGTTTGTATGAAAGGACTTTTGAAGGTTTAGAAACTATACTTGCAACGAGGATTATCCGCAAATTTCTAGACCACGTAAAAGTTCTCTCATCAACCTCGCTACACTTAAAGGTTTCCACGGTCCTCCGTGCATTCAACGGTGAGCAAGGGGTATGGTGACTTCGGATTGCCACCTTCAGCTGGTGGATCAACTGGTTGCTGCGTGCTCTTTCTCCCACTTCCCTTTTTGCTTACGGTGCCTCATCCATGAAAAAATAGAAAATAGAATAGTAAGATGGGTAGATGCAAAAGCAAGGAAGCAAATATTGTTGGAATGAGGTAAGAATCACTAAAACGAAGTGAGTGAATACATTTGTGACATGAAGGAAACAAGGGTGTGTATTCTAAGTTGCGCGGTTTAGAACACACACACTATCGTAGAAAGCTATGTCACAATTACACAAAAGAAACATGCACTTCACTCATTCTAGTGTGCTTGAAATACTTTAAAGAAAACTTGTACGTTAACATAAACAAACAAGTAATGAAGAAGCACAAGAGCATTCAAGCAAGAATCAAGAAATTATAAAATGGTTGATGAAGAAAAGTTTGTTTGCAACACCTAAATGACATGAAGTGGAAAACATGGCAACCATAGTCCACAAAGCTTAAAAAGCTCAAAAAATTGTCACTAGGTAATCTTATGATCCAATTTCATAATTCCTTAATTTCAATGCATCAACTAGGTGACTTAAGTAAAAATCAATCATAACAAGCATCACCTAACAAAAAATGCATCAACTAAAAATAAATTGCCTAATAATTAATAATGAAATCAAATCACATGGTAGCTATAACATGCGATTTAGAAATCCAAAAAGAGTCATGAAGGCAATGTCATAAGTACTTGGTATGTGCAAATATTCGACATTCAAAACTCAATACCAAGTAACAAAGTCTGACTTCAATAAAGACATCCAACAATAAATAGCAATAACAATATCAATAATTCAGCAGCAATATCTCAACAAAATCAACAAATCAACTCAATTATCCAACACTTAGCACCAAAACAAAAAATTAAACTAACTAACTAACAAACTAACAAAATAACTAAAGGTGAGTATGGTGGATGATGAATGATAGTGGTGGATGATGGTTGGAGAAGAGAAAGAAGAGAGGAGAAGAGAGAAGAAGAGAAGAAATAGAGATAAGAGGAGAAAAGAAGTAGGGTGGTGTGAAAACAAATTTGTGCGCACGCACACAGGTCCGTGCGTACGCACAAAAGGTGTGAAATGGGGGGTGCGCGCACGCACAAGAGTGTGCGAGCGCTCTGGGCAGAAGGTGAAATTTGATTTGTGCATACGCACGCATGTGTGCGCATGCACACAAAGAGATATTTATTTATTTATTTATTTATTTATTTATTTATTTAAACAGAGGGTGAGCTGTGCGTACGCACAGGTGGGAAAAGGGGTAGGTGCACTCGCACAAGCTGGTGCGAGTGCCCTGGACAGAAGGGGTGATAAGGTGAGTGCGTGCGTACAGGGATATGCGCACGCACAGAAAGCTATTTTCTATTTTTTTGAGAAAATGAAACGTCAAAATTCGCCAGTTATGCATACGCACACAGATCCGTGCGCATGCACAGAAGCAAAAATTGACAGCGGTCCATATGCACAGAGCGGGCCAGTGCTCCCAGCAGAAGGGGTATAAGCTGGTGTGCGGACGCACAACTTGGTGCTTTGGCACAGAGTGCGGAAAAAGAGGATTGCGTGCGTACACACAAGCTGGTGCGCATGCATAGAGCGTAAAATACAAAGGGGTGCCCACGCACAAGGCGTGCGAGCGCTCTGAACAGGGGCTGTGCAGAGGGGTGTGCGTACGCACATCTGGGTGTGTGCGCACAAGGTGCAGAAATTGGGGTAGATGTGCGTACGCATAGGGTTGTGCATACGCACACGCTCTGTTTTTTTCCAAAATTGTTTAGAGCTCTAAGGAACCATACTTGAGCTCAAAAAAAGGGTTTCAACCCCAAAACATCCAACATTGCACAACTACATTATCCAAACTAAAATTTAACCTAACTAAGCTTGAAATTAAACTAAACATAAGCTATTTACAAGAAACAAAATGCAATGAATTAAAACTATATACAAAGAGAGGGTTAGAAAGATGTTTCCATGGTGGGGTATCTCCCACCTAGCACTTTCATTTATTGTCTTTAAGTTAGCCAATTGGGAGAGCCTTGGCTATGGTGGCTTGTACTTGAATTCTTCCTTGAATTTCTACCAATGTTTGTTTTGCCAATAGTCCCCGGGATCCCAAATCTTGTGCACCCGATCTTCTTGTTGACTCATATGATTCCATCCGGGTGGCAAGCAACTAGAGTTCTCACTCAAGCATCCAAACATTCTCCATGATCCATCCAATTTAGAATTATACCAACCATTAAAGCAAAATTTTAAAGATTCAACTTCTATGAACCTAGGATCATGTTTCTAACCACTATCTAATTTCCTTTATTTCCCAATCCACAAATATTCCTAAGTTGACTATCATTTTCAATCAAACCATATTCAAGTGGAATAATGAAGCTCATGGTTAAGGATGTTACCCACTTAAATGAAGGAGGTGATAGTGCTTCTTGTATGATCTCCATCTCTTCAAATTCTTCAACCACTTCTTCTAGTTCCTTGATCTTAACCTCCTCCTTTTGCAACTCATGCTCCAATTCCTCTTCTTTCCCTTATAGTTCCAAGCTCCTTTCCACTCCACAAGCTTCAATTGAAGTTGATTCTTTACTTTCATCCATGGGAGTGCTTGAATTGTCGGAAGAGTTTCGTGAGGCTAAGTGAGATAGAGCTGCGGCTAAGGTAGTCATGATGTTGTCTTACCTCTTTTGGTACTCTTCTTGCTCTTCAAGGAAGAGTTGGAAGGCTTCCTCTGTTGAAGGTTGTGGGAAAAAAGGAGGTTCATCATATGGAAGGAGGTCCTCATATGTAGAAGGTGGTTGATATTGATAAGAGTATTAAGGTGGTATGGGGTAGTGGTGTTGGAATTATAGTGGTTCTAAATGTGGTTCATAAGGTTGTTCATGAGGCACATAAGGGGGATGGTGTGGTGGGTATAGGTTAGGCTCATATGGAGGTGTTTGGTGATAGTGTGATGCGGCTTGTGAGTAAGGTTGATCTTAGTGTTGAAGGTTTGATTAGTATTGGTATGCATCAAGAGGTGGATAGTAGATATAAGGACATGGAGGAGGTTCTTGCCAAGAGGGTTTCCTAGAAGCATATGGCTCTTCACTTAATTGATCCCACAATTCATGATGCATTCCATCATTGAAGTTCTCACTTCCTATAACACCATAACAACTAAACTCCAAGCCAAAAGGGTGAGAATTCATAGAGGAAAGAGGAAATAAAAACAAAAGCTACTAAGAGAAACTAAAACAAACTCCTAACAACTAACAAAAGCAAGAAACTAATCAACCAAAAATAAACTATTCAAAATATTCACATATGCACAATAGCCAACAATATAACACCATTGCAACCCCACGGCAACAGCGCCAAAAACTTGTTGTGAGAATTAATGTTGATCTAAAATTTCTCAAAATAGAATTCTCGTTGCAAGCATAGTTTAAACCAATAATTAACTCTCAATTAAAGTTTAAATTAAAAGATGTCACAATCAATACAAAATAATTGGGAGTTTTAAATCCCGGGTCGTTCTCCCTAGGAATTGCAATGAAGTGTCCTATTATTGGCTATGAGGGAATGTGGGTTTGATTTCAAGAGGCAAGAAATGTAAATAGCAAGGAATGAAAAATGCATGCAAGGAATTAAAGAAGAAAATAATAACTAAATATAAAAGGGAGTCAAACTCAAGGCAATTAATCAAAGAAAGGAAAATTCAAGTGCTAAAAAACCTCTTGGTAAGGATTGAGAGTCAAAGTTACTTATCCTAGCCATTGACCAAAAACATATGATGATTATGAAGAGTTAATCCTACTTAGTCAATCCTAACATCGAGGATAAGTCAAATAGGCATAATTGATCTCAATCCACAAGTCCTAGCCAACTCTATTAATGGAAGACATAGAGTTAGTAGAAATCAAATCAACTAACTACTTTAATATATCAATCAAGAATGGACATCAATAAATCAAGGGTCACCAAAGTCCTCAATTTCAAGCCAAGAGTGAGGAAAAACTAAGCAAAAACTAACCGAAGCATTTTATCAAACACTTGGTGTACATGAAAATAAAGCATATTAAACTACAATAAAAATAAAATCTAAAACTACCAAACACAAGAATATAATAATAGCAACTCAGTTAAACATCAATAAACATAAAAACATTAAATTGCATTAAATGGAAATTAAGATTTACAAGAGTGTTCATAAAATAAAAAGTGACATAAATGAAAAATTAAGAAGAAGAACTAAGAGAATTAAGACAATAAAGCATGGAAACATAAATGAAACTACATTAGAACAAGAATTAAAAGCTGAAATTAAAGAGAAATTAACTAAGAAAACCTAAATTCTAGAGAGAAGGGGGAGCTTCTCACTCTAGAAAATGACTTACAACATAACAAAACCTAAACTAATTGCTCCCCTTTTGCCTCCTCTTGAATTAGGGTTGAAATAGCTTCAGAAATGAGTTGGATTGGGTTCTGGGAGCCCAAAATTTGCTGCTAGCGAATTGCATTAATAAGGTCACGTGCTGGCACCTGTGTATATGCATAGATGTGTGCGTACGCACACTTTCTGATTTTTCTACTTGTGCGTACGCATGACTGCACGCTTCCACCCATGCGTACGCACACATAGTTGTGCGCACGCACACTTGCTGAAAAGCTCCAAATTCCATTCTTCATAGTTTCTCCACTTTTGCATGCTCTTTTTCTTCACTTCTTCAATCCATTTTAGCCTTGTAAATCTGATATCACTCAACAAATACATCAAGGCATCAAATGGAATTAAAGTGAATAAAATTTAGCAAATAAGGGCCTAAAAAGTATGTTTTCACTTTTGAACACAATTTATGGAGAATTCACAAAACCATGCTATTTCATTGAATAAGTGTATGGAAAGTTGATAAAATCCACCCAATTAGAGCAAATAAATACCATGAAATGTGAATTTATCACCCGCATCAAGTTTTTGGTGTCGTTGCCAAAGACTTGCATATGTGTGTCATATTACTGGTTATTGTTAATATATGCATATATGAATAGTTTGCTTTTTTATTGTTTTCTATTTTTGGCAATAGTTAGGATTTCTATTTAGTAGTAATTAGTTGTAACTTTCCTTTAGTTGTGTCTTTTTGTCATAATAATTGCATGAACTCTATGTTTCTACGTTGAATGACACAGTCATTACCGGAATCGAGCTTAGCCCCTTTTGATCCAGGGATTGAAAGAACTTTTTACATATTAGGCAAGCTCGGCGTTGGTTGGCATTTGTGGATAGTGAAGCGGCTCTCGCTGATTCACATTTCCCTTCTGAGACTGCCTTTGAGTTTTCATTCAACGAAAGAATCGTATATTCCTCTGTTAACTTTTGACACTGATGAGTATTTTGGTGAAAAATAAATTTCTCCCAAAACACACAAATCTAACCGGCAAGTGTACCGGGTCGTATCAAGTAATAAAAACTCACGGGAGTGAGGTCGATCCCACAAGGATTGAAGGATTGAGCAATTTTAGCTTAGTGGTTAATTTAGTCAAGCGAATCAAGATTTGGTTGAGTGTTTTGTACTTTGCAGAAATTAAATTGCATGGAAGTAAAGAGAACAGGGAATTAAAGTGCTGAATCTTAAAGAACAAGAAATTAAATAGCAGAAATTTAGAATGCAAGAAATGTAAATTGCGGAATCTTAAAGTGCAAGAAATGTAAACGGCTGGAATTTTAAAGGGAATTGGGGATTGGATTTGCAGAATTTAAACAAGGAAAAGTAAATTGCATCAAGCAGAGAAGTAGAAGAGGGTTTGGGTTGAATCGGATCTTGAAGCAGTAAAGTAAATGAACATTAAAAGCAAGAAACAAAATGTAAATTAGGAATTCAGATCTCAGGGCCCAGAGACTAGAAAACCAAGTCTAGATCTCAATGCCTTCCTAGATCCAACAAGAAATTGTAATTGAAATTCAAAGAAAGTGGATGAAGAGCAATTAACAGAAATTGAAATTCAATCAAGCAGTAAATAAAGCAGTCAGATCCAAGGTTGAGATTGAAACAGAATTTCTTCAATTCTCCAACCCAAAAATCCAAGACAATTGTAATTGAAATTGAAAGCAATAAAACTGAGAGGAAGAGAAGTGTATTCTCCTTCCCCAAGACAAAGAAATTAAAGATCACTCAATATCAAAAGCTCTCCGAAAACTATTATGAAAATTCCAAAAGAAAGCTCTCCGAAGAACTTGAATTCTATCCTATTTATACACTTTCTTCAAATGATCTTCAAGCCTTGAGTTGGGCCTTTGCTCTTGGTGGAATTGGGTTGAAAGAGGCCTTGGTTGATTGCTCTTGAAGTTTGGAGAAGAACCAAAGTGAACCAATTGAACCGGGTTGGAGTTTTGCAAAAGTTGGACCTAAAGTTTGAGCAAAAGTTAGGGGGCTAACTTTTGCCCAAACTTTTCATATCAGCAACTATATCCATCTGATACCAATGTTGGTGCCAAAGTTAGGGGTCTAACTTTGGCCCTAACGTTGGCCTTACCTTGTGCACTTATGGCGCCAACGTTAGCCACCAAGTTAGGGGGCTAACGTTGGCGCAAACTTTTGCTCCTTCCCTTGTGATTTTCATGTGCCAACGTTAGCCACCAAGTTAGGGGGCTAACGTTGGCGCAAACTTTTGGTGCCCAGGGAGGTTTTCTTCATGCCAACGTTAGCCTCAAAGTTAGGGGTCTAACGTTGGCGCAAACTTTTGGTGCCCAAGGGTGATTTTCATGTGCCAACGTTAGCCTCAAAGTTAGGGGCTAACGTTGGCGCAAACTTTTGGTATCCAGGGAGTGATTTTCAAGTTCCAACGTTAGCCCAAAAGTTAGGGGCTAACGTTGGGGCTAACTTTTCAACCAAAAGTTTGTGCAAAAGTTTGATGCTAACTTTAGGTCCAGCTTTTTGCTTCCTGGTTCAATTTCACTTATTCCATTGTCTTCTCTTTACTCCTAGCTATTCCTTCTTGCTTCAACCTTTCTCCAAGCTTTCTTCACCTATCATTAATCAACCAAACACATCAAAGCTATGCTTAAAATCATGAGATATTCATTCTTTCATAATATGTAACAATTATAGTATAAAACCTCATGAAATAGCATGAATTCATACATGGTTGATTAAATCAAAGGAAACATGAAAATCTACCTAATTGGCTTTCTTGTAGCTCAAGAAAGTGCATAATTCTAATGAAAACAAAAGAAAAAGACTAGTTAAAATAGGCTAAGATGACTTGTCATCAGACACCTTCTTGACTGATACAGGTGTTGAAGACATGGCTGCCCCAAGGAGAATTACTCTTAAGGAAGTGGGAGCCCATGACATTACTCTTCAACTGCACTAAGTTTGATATCCTGACTTTGATGCTAATTTTGAGCTTAAGATTGGACTAATAAACTTGCTACCTAAATTTCATGGATTTCCTGCAGAAGATCTAATTAAGCACCTGAAGGATTTTCAAGTGGTATGCTCAACCACTAGACGGCATAGGTCAGATAAAATTGCAATTCTGGTCTTCGCTTTTCCATTCTCTATTGAGGGAAAAATGAAAGAGTAGTTTTATACTAAATCAGATGAGGTGGTTACTGGTGCACGAAATTGTGATTACACTTTTCACAACTCCGCACAACTAACTAGCAAGTGCACTGGGTCGTCCAAGTAATACCTTACGTGAGTAAGGGTCGATCCCACGGAGATTGTCGGCTTGAAGCAAGCTATGGTTATCTGGTAAATCTTAGTCAGGAGATTAATGATAAAAATGATTTTGTTTATGAAAAGTAAATAACATGAAATAAATGGTACTTGTGATTTAGTAATGAGGAACAGGTTGAGGTTCCGGAGATGCTCTGTCGTCTGAATCTCTGCTTTTCTACTGTCTTCTTCTCCAAACACGCATGGCTTCCTTCACTGGCAAGCTGTATGTTGGTGGATCACCGTTGTCAATGGCTACCATCCGTCCTCTCGGATGAAAAATACCAGGCACGGTTTCTGTACGGCTAATCAACTGTCGGGTCTCTCGTCTCGGATGAAAAATACCAGGTACAGCTACCGCACGGCTAATCATCTGTCAGTTCTCACTTGTGTCAGAATAGGATCTCTCTATCCTTTTGCACACTGTCACTGTGCCAACATTCGTGAGTTTGAAACTCATCACAGTCATCCCGTTCCAGATCCTACTCGGAATACCACAGACATGGTTTAGACTTTTTGGATCTCAGGAATGCTGCCAATTGGTTCTAGTCTCTACCACGAAGGTTCTAATCCCACGGACTCGGTCCGTGGATTAGAGACCCAAGAGATACGCACTCAAGCTGTCACCCAATGACTACGTTGAGCTCAGGTAGAACGGGAGTGGTTGTCAAGCACGCGTTCATAAGTTTGAGAATGATGATGAGTGTCACGGATCATCATATTCTCTATATTGAAGTACGAGTGAGTATCTTAGAACGGAATCAAGCGTGATTGAATAGAAAACAATAGCAATTGCATTAATCCATTGAGACACAGCAGAGCTCCTCACCCCACCTATGGGTTTTAGAGACTCATGCCGTAGAAAATACAATATGAGATATAAAATGTCATGAGTTATAAAATGAATCTCTAAAAGTAGTTTTTATACTAAACTAGTAACTTAGGTTTACAGAAAATGAGTAACTAAGTGCAGATAGTGCAGAAATCCACTTCCGAGCCCACTTGGTGTGTGTTTGGGCTGAGCATTGAAGCTTTCATGTGCATAGGCCATTCTTGGAGTTAAACGCCAGCTTGGGTGCCACTTTGGGCGTTTAACTCCAGTTCTGGTGCCAGTTCTGGCGTTTTACGCCAAAAAAGGGTCTCTGGCTGCCGTTGAACGCCAGTTTGGGCCATCAAATCTCAGAAAAAGTATGGACTGTCATATATTGCTGGAAAGCCCAAGATGTCTACTTTCCAACGAAATTAAGAGCGAGCCAATTGGGCTTCTGTAGCTCCATAAAATCAACTTCGAGTGCAGGAGGGTCAGAATCCAACAGCATCTGCAGTCCTTTCTCAGCCTCTGAATCAGATTTTTGCTCAGGTCCCTCAATTTCAGCCAGAAATTACCTGAAATTACAAAAAAACACACAAACTCATAATAAAGTCCAAAAATGTGATTTTTGCATAAAAACTAATAAAAATATAATAAAAAGTAACTAAAACATGCTAAAAACTACCTAAAAACAATGAGTTAAGTCTCAAAGTAGTCTCTGAACTTGCACTCGAGTCTCAAAGTCATCCCTGAAGTTAATAATTACTCAAATTCATCCCCGAACTTATAATTCGAGACTCATAATAGTCCCTAAACTTGTACTCCGGGACTCATAATAGTCCCTCAAGCATTTTCCGTTCATCAAAATCTTAAAACGACCTCGTGTTGAACAAAAAAAAAATAAAAAAAAAGAAACGTAGCATAAAACATTAAAACCCCCAACACAAAAAAAGAAAGAACGCGTAGCCCCCTACCCCACCCCCTCCCAATTCCCAATATGTTCCCTTCCCTATCCCCAACCTCTTTCCCTCTCCCAACATTTCCCTTTCCTTTCTCCATCCCCAACCCGTCCCTTTTCCCTCATCCAACCCTTCTCCTTTCCCTTTTTCTTCTGCTTCCTCAACGCCCTTCTCCTTCCCCTTCCTCTTCTGCTCCCCCAACCTGAGATTCTTTCACTTCCCTTTCTCCTTTTTAATCTAACGCCTTCCCTTTTTCCAACCATACTTTCACACTCATAAGAGCTCTCCTCAACCTTCGTTGCCGCTGCCTTTCGCCAGCTTCCGTTTTACTGCCGCCGCTGCTTGACAGCCTCCATCTCCGCTCGGTCTCCCTTTTCTCTCCTCTGACACGGCTCTTTCTCTCAGCTATGATAATTTTTTTTCTTTAATTTTTTTAGTTATTCAATCATTGTTCTTTAATGTTCTGGGTGATTGTTGCTGTTGATCCTATTTTAATATAACAATAGTTAATTTTAGTTGTTTTTTGTTCTGTAATTATAACTGATTTTTTATTGTTGCTATTTTTTGTGCTTGTTGCTTTTAAGTTGATTGATGCATGCCATTTAAGTTGATTAAACTTTTCTGATTAATGCTGATTTTTTTTGTGATATTTTGTGGTGTTGGTTTTTATTTTTGTGACCTTTTGAAAAAGAAGAAGAAAAACAGAGTTGAAGAAGAAGAAGAAGAAGAAGGGAATTCTTTTTTTTCTAATATAAAACGAGGCGTATGCTTTTTTTTGTTTTTGTTCAAAACGACGTCGCTTTCTTTTTTCCTTTTTTTTTTAATTTTTTTGTTCAAAACGATGTCGTTTTAAGGTTCTGATAAACGGAAAATGCTTGAGGGACTATTATGAGTCCCGGAGTACAAGTTCGGGGACTATTATGAGTCCCAGAGTACAAGTTTAAGGACGAATTTGAGTACTTATTAACTTCAGAGATTATTTTGAGGCTCGAGTGCAAGTTCAGGGACTACTTTGAGACTTAACTCTAAAAACAATGCCAAAAAGCGTATAAATTATCCACTCATCACAACACCAAACTTAAATTGTTTCTTGTCCCCAAGCAACTAAAAACAAAATAGGATAAAAAGAAGAGAAAATACAATAAATTTCAAAATATCAATGAAGCTTAATTCCAATTAGATGAGCGGGACTAGTAGCTTTTTGCTTCTGAACAGTTTTGGCATCTCATTGTATCCTTTGAAGTTCAGAATGATTGGCATCCATAGGAACTCAGAATTCAGATAGTATTATTGATTCTCCTAGTTCAGTATGTTGATTCTTGAACATAGCTACTTTGTGAGTCTTGGCCGTGACCCTAAGCATTTTGTTTTCTAATATTACCACTAGATACATAAATGCCACAGACACATAACTGGGTGAACCTTTTTAGATTGTGACTCAGCTTTGCTAGAGTCCCCAGTTAGAGGTGCCCAGAGTTCTTAAGCACACTCTTTTTTACTTTGGACCACGACTTTAACTGCTCAGTCTCAAGCTTTTCACTTGACACCTTCACGCCACAAGCACATGGTTAGGGACAGCTTGATTTAGCCGCTTAGGCCAGAATTTTATTCATTTCTGGCATTAAACGCGCAGAATGTTGCCCATTCTGGCATTTAACGCCCAGAATGATGCCTGCATGGGCGTTAAACGCCCATTCTGCTATCCTTACTGGCGTTTAAATCCCAGTAAGCCTGTCCTCCAGGGTGTGCTATTTTTGATGTTGTTTATTCCGCTTTAATTCTGCCGCTGTTTTTTTGACTCCACATGATCATCAACCTAAAGAAAACATAACATGGCAATGGAAAACAAATGTCTATAAAAAATAAATATAATTAAATAACGTTAGGTTGCCTCCCAATAAGCGTTTCTTTAATGTCTTTAGCTGGACTTTACTGAGCTTTAATCTAGTCTCAGTCTTGAGTATTCATGCTCAACATTGCCTTCAAGATAATGCTTGACTCTCTATCCATTAACAATGAACTTTTTGTCAGAGTCAATATCCTGAAGCTCTACATATCCATATGGTGACACACTTATAATCACATATGGTCCCTTTCACCGGGATTTCAATTTCCCAGGGAACAATCTGAGCCTAGAGTTAAACAGCAGAACCTTCTGTCCTGGCTCAAAGACTCTAGATGACAGCTTTCTGTCATGCCACTTTTTTGCTTTCTCCTTGTAAATTTTAGCATTTTCGAAAGCATTGAGTCTGAACTCCTCCAGCTCATTCAACTGGAGTAATCTTTTCTCTCCAGCTCTCTTAGTATTAAGGTTTAGGAACCTGGTTACCCAGTAGGCCTTGTGTTCCAATTCCACTGGCAGATGACAGGCTTTTCCATACACAAGCTGGTATGGAGAGGTCCCTATAGGAGTCTTGAATGCGGTTCTGTATGCCCACAGAGTGTCATCCAGACTTCTTGCCTAATCCCTTCTACGGGTACTTACAGTCCATTCCAAGATTCATTTTAGTTCTCTATTTGAGACTTCAGCCTGTCCATTTGTCTGTGGATGATATGGAGTTGCCACTTTATGGTTAATTCAGTATCGGACCATAGTAGAGTCAAGCTGTTTATTGTAGAAATGAGTGCCCCATCACTGATCAGTACCCTAGGGACACCGAACCTGCTGAAAATATACTTCTGGAGGAACTTCATCACTGTCTTAGTATCATTAGTGGGTGTTGCAGTTGCCTCTACCCATTTAGATATATAGTCTACTTCCACCAGAATATAAGTGTTTGAATATGATGGTGGGAAAGGCCCCATGAAGTCAATACCCCATACATCAAACAACTCAATCTCTAAGATCCCTTGCTGAGGCATGGCATAACCGTGAGGCAGATTACCAGCTCTCTGGCAACTGTCACAGTTATGTACAAACTCTCGGGAGTCTCTATAGAGAGTAGGCCAATAGAAGCCACATTGGAGAACCTTTATGGCTGTTCACTCACCTCCGAAATGTCCTCCATATTGTGATCCATGGCAATGCCATAGGATCTTCTGTGCCTCTTCTCTAGGCACACACCTACGGATTATTCCATCTGCACATCTTTTAAAGAGATACGGTTCATCCCACAAGTAGTACTTTGCATCAGAAACCAATTTTTTCGTTTGCTGCTTACTGTACTCTTTGGATATGAATCTCACAGCTTTATAGTTTACAATGTCTGCAAACCACGGTACTTCCTAAATAGCAAAGAGTTGCTCATCCGAAAAAGTTTTAGAGATCTCAGTAGGAGGGAGGGACGCTCCTGCTACTGGTTCTATCCGGGACAGGTGATCAGCTACTTGGTTCTCTGTCCCTTTTCTGTCTCTTATTTCTATATCAAACTCTTGCAGAAGCAACACCCATCTTATGAGTCTGGGTTTTGAATCCTGCTTTGTGAGGAGATATTTTAGAGCAGTATGGTCAGTGTACACAATCACTTTTGATCCTACTAAATAAGATCTGAACTTGTCAATGGCATAAACCACTGCAAGCAACTCCTTTTCTGTGGTTGTGTAATTCTTCTGCACGTCATTTAAAACACGGCTAGCATAATAAATGACATGCAGAAGCTTGTCATGCCTCTGTCCCAATACTGCACCAATGGCATGGTCACTGGCATCACACATTAGTTCAAATGGTAATGTCCAGTCTGGTGCAGAAATGACTGGTGCTGTAACCAGCTTAGCTTTCAGAGTCTTAAACGCCTACAGACACTCTGTGTCAAAGACAAATGGTGTATCAGCAGCTAACAGATTGCTCAGAGGTTTTGCAATTTTTGAAAAATCTTTTATAAACCTCCTATAGAATCCTGCATACCCCAGAAAGCTTCTGATTGCCTTAACATTGGCAGGTGGTGGTAATTTTTCAATTACCTCTACCTTAGCTTGATCCACCTCTATTCCCTTGTTCGAAATTTTGTGCCCAAGGACAATTCCTTCAGTCACCATAAAGTGACATTTCTCCCAGTTTAAAACCAGGTTAGTCTCTTGGCACCTTTTCAGAACAAGTGCTAGATGGTTAAGACAGAAGCTAAATAAGTCTCCAAATACTGAGAAGTCATCCATGAAGACTTCCAGAAATTTCTCTACCATATCAGAGAAGATAGAGAGCATGCACCTCTGAAAGGTTGCAGGTGCATTGCACAGACCAAATGGCATGCTTCTGTAGGCAAATACTCCAGATGGACATGTGAATGCTGTTTTCTCTTGGTCCTGAGGATCTACTGCAATTTGGTTGTAACCTGAATAGCCATCCAAAAAGCAGTAGTATTCATGACTTGCTAGTGTCTCTAGCATCTGGTCTATGAATGGTAAAGGAATATGATCCTTTCTGGTGGCTGTATTGAGCCTTCTGTAGTTAATACACATATGCCACCCTGTAACTGTTCTTGTGGGAACTAGTTCATTCTTTTTATTATGAACCACAGTCATGCCTCCCTTCTTCGGGACAACTTGGACAGGGCTCACCCAGGGGCTATCAGAAATAGGATAAATAATCCCAGCCTCTAGTAACTTAGTGACCTCTTTCTGCACTACCTCCTTCATGGTTGGATTCAACCGCCTTTGTGGTTGGACCATTGGCTTAACATCATCCTCCAATAGGATCTTGTGCATGCATCTGGCTGCGCTAATGCCCTTAAGATCACTTATGGACCACCCAAGAGATGTCTTGTGTGTCCTTAGCACCTGAATTAGTGCTTTCTCTTCCTGTGGCTCTAAAGCAGAGCTTATGATTACTGGAAAAGTGTCATCTTCTCCCAAAAATGCATATTTCAGGGATGGTGGTAGTGGTTTGAGCTCAGGTTTAGTAGGCTTCTCCTCTTCCTGAGGAGTTTTTAGAGGTTCTTCTGTTTTCTCTGATTTCTCCAGATCAGGCTGAACATCCTTAAAAATGTCCTCTAGCTCTAATTCGAGACTCTCAGTCATATTGACCTCTTCCACTAGGGAGTCAATAATATCAGCGCTCATGCAGTCTTTTGACGTGTCTGGATGCTGCATAGCTTTGACAGCATTCAACTTAAACTCATCCTCATTGACTCTCAGGGTTATCTCCCCTTTTTGGACGTCAATGAGGGTTCGTCCAGTTGCTAGGAAAGGTCTTCCTAGAATGAGAGTTACACTCTTGTGCTCCTCCATTTCCAGTACTACAAAGTCAGTGGAAAAGGCAAATGGCCCAACCTTGACAATCATGTCCTCAATTACGCCTGATGGAATTTTAATGGAGCCATCAGCAAGTTGGAGGCATATCCGGGTTGGTTTAACTTCTTCAGCCAAACCAAGCTTTCTGATAGTGGATGCAGGTATCAGGTTGATACTTGCCCCAAGATCACATAGAGCTGTATTGGTACAAGCATCCTCTAATGTGCATGGTATCATAAAGCTTCTGGGATCTTTAAGCTTCTCTGGTAAGCTTTTCAGAATGACTGCACTGCATTCTTCAGTGAGGAAAACTTTTTCAGTTTCTCTCCAATCCTTCTTATGACTTAAGATCTCTTTCATGAACTTAGCATAAAAGGGTATTTGCTCAAGTGCCTCTGTAAACGGAATCTTTATTTCAAGAGTTTTGAGATAGTCTGCAAAGCAGGCAAATTGTTTATCTTGTTCCGCTTGGCGGAGTTTCTGAGGATAAGGCATCTTGGCTTTATATTCTTCAACCTTAGTTACTGCAGGTTTATTTCCTACAGAAGTGGTTGGAGAAGCCTGCTTATGGGGGTTGTTATCAGCACTTGCATGTGTCTGATCCCTCATTGGCGTTTGAACGCCAGAATTGGGTGCTTTTTGGGCATTTAACGCCAGATTGTCACCCTTTTCTGGAATTTGAACGCCAGAATTGGCCATCCATTGGGCGTTTAACGCCAACTTCTGACCCTTTTCTGGCGTTTGAACGCTAGAATCATTCCTCTATGGGCTCTTATTGTCCTAAGAGGGATTTTAGGCAGTGGTTTGGTCATCCTCCGTCATATGTTCCTTTCTTGGCTTCCTGCTATTTTGAGTTGAGACATTCAATGTCTTTCCACTCCTTAAATGAATAGCTTGGCATTCTTCTATTATCTGTTTAAATAACTGCTGTCTTGTCTGATTCAATTATTTTTCCATATTCTGGTTAGCATCTTTGGTTTCTTGTAGCATCTCTTTAAATTCTGCTAACTGTTTTGTTATAGAAAATAGTTGCTAATTGAGTTCAACAATTTGTTCTGGAGGACTAAGTTCAGTGGATGCTGCCTCAGCCTCTTCTTTCATGGAGGTTTCGCCACTTAAGTATAGGTGCTGATTTCTGGCAACTGTATCAATGAGCTCTTGAGCCTCTTCAATTATCTTTTTCATATGTATAGATCTACCAGCTGAGTGGTCTAGAGACATCTGGGCCTTTTCTGTAAGCCCATAGTAAAAGATGTCTAACTGCACCCATTCTGAAAATATTTCATAGGAGCATTTCCTTAGCATCTCTCTGTACCTCTCCCAGGAATTATAAAGAGATTCATTATCCTCTTGTTTAAAGCCTTAGATGTCCAACCTTAGCTGTGTCATCCTTTTTGGAGGGAAATATTGATTCAGGAATTTGTCTGATAACTGTTTCCATGTCCTTATGCTTGCTGTGGGTTGGTTATTTAGCCACCTCTTAGCTTGATCTTTTACCGCAAATGGAAATAGTAATAATCTGTAGACATCTTGATCTACTTCCTTATCACGTACTGTGTCAGCAATTTGTAAGAACTGTGCCAGAAACTCAGTAGGTTCTTCCTGTGGAAGACTGGAATACTGGCAATTTTGCTGCACCATGATAATGAGCTGAGGGTTTAGCTCAAAACTACTGGCTCTGATGGGGGGTATACATATACTACTCCCATATGAAGCAGTAGTGGAGTTAGCATATGACCCCAGAGTCCTTCTGGACTGTTCATTTTCACTTAGGTCCATGATGGAGAAAGGGAGATGATGTGGATTGTAAATAAAAAATTTATTCCCCTTTTTTTGTTTTTTGTTTTTTTTAAATTAAAGAAATTAAAATAAAGTAAAAAAAATTGATGCAAGTTTCAAAAATTAAGGAAAGAAAAGGAAATAAAAGAAATTAGCAAACTAAATTAATTAATTAATTAAAAAGATTTGAAGAATTATGGGTGAGGATTTTCGAAAAATGAAGAGAGAGAAAGTGGTTAGGAAGTTTTGAAAAAGATATGTCTTAAAATTAAAAATACTTGTAAGAAAATAAATAAAAAAAAAGATTTAAAAAAGATGTGATTTTAAAAGTTGAGATTAGAAAAGATAAGATAAGTTAGGTAAGAGAAGATAAGTTTTTAAATTAAAAAGTTTTGAAATTTAAATTTTAAATTTGAAAATTAAATTTGGAATTTTGAAATTTGAATTTTGAAATTTGAAATTTGAAATTTGAAATTTGAATTTTAAATTTTGAATTTTGAATTTTGAAAAAGTCAACAATATAAGATAAAGATTTGAAAAAAAAGTTTTAAATTTTGAAAAGGTTTGATTTTTGAAATTTTAAATTTAAATTTTGAAATTTGGATTTTGAATTTTGGAATTTAATTGAAATTTGAAATTTTAATTTGAAATAAGATAAGATAAGATTTTGAAAAAGATATGATTTTTGAAAAAGATTTGAATTTTGAAATTTAAAACTAAGATAAGATAAGATAAAAATTTTAAAATAAAAATCTGAATTTTTTATGTAAATTTTGAAAATTCAATTAAAATAAAGAAAAAATATATTTTTTATTTTTCGAATTTAATGAGGAAAGAGAAAAACAATAAATGACACCAAACTTAGAATTTTTAGATCAAAACAAGGAAAACAAACAAGAAAACTTTGAATGTCAAGATGAACACCAAGAACATTCTGAATGTCAAGATGAACACCAAGAACGAATTTTGGAAATCTTTAGAAAAATAAAAACACAAAGGACACCAAACTTAAAAATTTTTATACTTTGGACACTAATAATTCGAAAATACTCAAGAAAAACAAGGAAAGACACAAAACAAGAAAAACTAAAGATCAAACAAGGAAAATAAACAAGAACAACTTGAAGATCAAGAAAGAACAAGGAACATGTAATTAAAAGATATGAAGAAAAATAAAAAAACATGCAATTCAAAAAATTGAAGGAAAATAAAAACATGCAATTGACACCAAACTTAAAACATGAAACTAAACTCAAACAGAAGACTCAATTATTAATTTATTGGTTTTTATCTATTTATTAAAAATTTTCAAAAAAAAATCTAGAAAAAGAAAACAATAATTTTAAAGTTTTAACAAAAAAAAAAAACAAACAATAATAGAAGACTCAATTTTAGTGACTCTAAACCAAAAAAATAAATTTTTCCTAATCTAAGTAACAAGATGAACCATCAGTTGTTCAAACTCGAACAATCTCCAGCAACGGCGCCAAAAACTTGGTGCACAAAATTGTGATTACACTTTTCACAACTCCGCACAACTAACCAGCAAGTGCACTGGGTTGTCCAAGTAATACCTTACGTGAGTAAGGGTCGATCCCATGGAGATTGTCGGCTTGAAGCAAACTATGGTTATCTGGTAAATCTTAGTCAGGAGATTAATGATAAAAATGATTTTGTTTATGAAAAGTAAATAACATGAAATAAATGGTACTTGTGATTCAGTAATGAGGAACAGGTTGAGGTTCCGGAGATGCTCTGTCGTCTGAATCTCTGCTTTCCTACTGTCTTCTTCTCCAAACACGCATGGCTTCCTTCAATGGCAAGCTGTATGTTGGTGGATCACCGTTGTCAATGGCTACCTTCCGTCCTCTCGGATGAAAAATACCAGGCACGGTTTTTGTACGGCTAATCAACTGTCGAATCTCTCGTCTCGGATGAAAAATACCAGGTACAGCTACCGCACGGCTAATCATCTGTCGGTTCTCACTTGTGTTGGAATAGGATCTCTCTATCCTTTTGCACACTGTCATTGTGCCCAACATTCGTGAGTTTGAAGCTTGTCACAGTCATCCCGTTCCAGATCCTACTCGAAATACCACGGACAAGGTTTAGACTTTTTGGATCTCAGGAATGCTGCCAATTGGTTCTAGTCTCTACCACGAAGGTTCTAATCCCACGGACTCGGTCCGTGGATTAGAGACCCAAGAGATACGCACTCAAGTTGTCGCTTAATGACTACGTTGAGCTCAGGTAGAACGGGAGTGGTTGTCAAGTACGCGTTCATAAGTTTGAGAATGATGATGAGTGTCACGGATCATCATATTCTCTATATTGAAGTACGAGTGAGTATCTTAGAATGGAATCAAGCATTATTGAATAGAAAACAATAGTAATTGCATTAATCCATTGAGACAGAGCAGAGCTCCTCACCCCCACCTATGGGGTTTAGAGACTCATGCCGTAAAAAATACAATATGAGATGTAAAATGTCATGAGTTACAAAATGAATCTCTAAAAGTAGTTTTTCCACTAAACTAGTAACTTAGGTTTACAGAAAATGAGTAACTAAGTGCAGATAGTGCAGAAATCCACTTCCGGGCCCACTTGGTGTGTGCTTGGGCTGAGCATTGAAGCTTTCACGTGCATAGGCCATTCTTGGAGTTAAACGCCATCTTGGGTGCCAGTTTGGGCGTTTAACTCCAGTTCTGGTGCCAGTTCTGGCGTTTTACGCCAGAAAAGGGTCTTTGGCTACCGTTGAACGCCAGTTTGGGCCATCAAATCTCGAGAAAAGTATGGACTATCATATATTTCTGGAAAGCCCAAGATGTATACTTTCCAACACAATTGAGAGCGAGCCAATTGGGCTTCTGTAGCTCCATAAAATCCACTTCTAGTGCAGGAGGGTCAGAATCCAACAGCATCTGCAGTCCTTTCTCAGCCTCTGAATCAGATTTTTGCTCAGGTCCCTCAATTTCAGCCAGAAAATACCTGAAATTACAGAAAAACATACAAACTCATAGTAAAGTCCAGAAATGTGATTTTTGCATAAAGACTAATAAAAATATAAATAAAAAGTAACTAAAACATGCTAAAAACTACCTAAAAACAATGCCAAAAAGCGTATAAATTATCCGCTCATCAGTTACGAACTAGAATCTGCTACGAAGAGAGTTTTTGGATAAGTTCTTTCCTCTTGAGATGACTAATCGTTTGAGGAGAGAGATTTCTTATATCATGCAAAGGGACTCGGAGACACTCCCTGAATATTGGGAGCGATTCAAGAAGTTACTTGATTCTTGTCCTCACCATCGGATGGAAGATTTGGTTCTAATTAGCTACTTTTGTCAAGGCCTCAAGCCCCAAGATAAAATCTTCTTTGATGCTTCTAGCAATGGTTTGCTTGTGAAGTATAGGACGACGGAGGATACTTGGCAACTTATTTTCGATTTGGATGAGTCTACACAACATTTGAGAACAAGAAATCTTCAACCCAAGGTTATTGTTGAAGTATCCCAAGTGAATCCGCTTTGACCAAGACCTTAAGAGAGATGACCACTGATAGATGAGAATTGCACTAGATTTTTCCACTTAAAATAACTTCCTTTGCAAGTATGGACTAAACCGGCAATCAAATCCCATCAATCAAAGTTTAATTCTAATGAAAATATAACCGAAAGTAATTAAACCTCGGGTCATTCTCCCTAGGAACTAGTGACTAAGAGCGCAAAAATTGGTTGTGAAAATCAAGGGGTTTTTCGATGATGAAGCAAGCAATAAAGAGATAAAAGAACGATCAAAATTGCAATTAATAAACTAATAACGGAATAAAAAAACTATGTATGTAATATGAACAAGTAAAGCTTTAAAGTGAGAGAAATGTGGTTCAAAACACAAATAGAACCTTGACTTGGGATGAGTTATGGAATCCCTTCCTTTCCATAACCACAACTATGATAATTATGATGGATTAATCTCACCTGGTAAACCCTTAACATCAAAGAGTAAGTCAAGTGAGCATAATTGTTATTAATCCACAAATCCTAGCTAACTTACTAATTACCTTGGTAAAAAGCTAGCGTTAGTGGAAACAATAACAACTAACAACGCAAGAATTATCAGTAAATGTCGAACATTATGACTCTAGTATTTCATAAATTCAATTCCCTAAGTTAAGGAGTGAAATTCTACTCCATAATCAAAATTGACATTTCATCAAACACATAGTGGGCATCATCATAAAACATGGCAAAATTGGAAAAATATCTAAAACTATGAACAACCAATGAACAAAATCAACAGAGGCAACTCAACAAACATAAAATATCCATCAAACATCAAATTTATTAACCAAAACTCAAATAAAGGAAATTAAAATAGAAGAAAGTGTAGAACAAGTAGTGTAATAAAAAAGAAAATTAAGAAATACTAACAATAGAAACAAGCTAGGATCCAAAATCAAAACTTGAAGCTATAAAATTCTACAAACCCTAATTAAACCCTAAGGAAAATTGAGAGAAAACCTAACCTAAACTACTCTAAAACTATCCTAAGTGTGTTGTATAATGTATGGTATCATGTGTGGTTGCTTGCCCCTCCTTATAAGCTTCAGTTCATATTCCTGAAGGCTCAATATTAAATAAAGATAGTATAAGATAAAAAGGTTTAGAGGTAAGTAACGCTTGACCTTTTAGTGCAATCATGAGGTGCTAAAAGTTAGGGTATTACATTATGGTATCAGAGCAGTTCGTTCCTGTTAGAGCCTTGGGAATGGACTGATGGTATGCGAAATTGTTACTCTGAGGTTGTAAAATTTGTTGTTCGTTCTCTCCCTGGCAATGGCGCCAATAACTGGTGCACAATACCATGGTCCAAACATAACTTCACAACTTCGCACAACTAACCATCAAGTGCACTGGGTTGTCCAAGTAATAAAACCTTACGTGAGTAAGGGTCGATCCCACGGAGATTGTTGGTATGAAGCAAGCTATGGTCATCTTGTATATCTCAGTCAGGCGGATATCAAATGGTTATGGAGTTTTCGAATAACAATAATAAATAAATAAAAAATAAAGATAGAAATACTTATGTATATCATTGGTGAGGATTTCAGATAAGCGTATAGAGATGCTTTCGTTCCTCTGACTCTCTGCTTTCCCGCTGTCTTCATCCAATCAGTCTTATCCCTTTCCATGGCAAGCTTTTTGTAAGGGCATCACCGTTGTCAATGGCTACATCCCATCCTCTCTTGTGAAAATGGTCCAAATTCTCTGTCACGGCATGGCTAATCATCTGGAGGTTCTCGATCATACTGGAATAGGATTCACCCTCCTTTTGCGTCTGTCACTACGCCCAGTACTCGCGAGTTTGAAGTTCGTCACAGCCATCCCTTCCCAGATCCTACTCGGAATACCACAGACAAGGTTTAGACTTTTCGGATCTCAGGAATGGCCATCCATGGGTTCTAACTTATACCACGAAGATACTAATAACTCGGACTCGGTCCCCTGTATTAGATATCTAAGAGATATTCATTCTAGCTTGTTTGCATGTAGAACGGAAGTGTTTGTCAGGCACGCGTTCATGAGTGAGAATGATGATGAGCGTCACATAATCATCACATTCATCATGTTCTTGGGTGCGAATGGATATCTTAGAAGCGGAATAAGTTGAATTGAATATAAAACAGTAGTACTTTGCATTAAATCATGAGGAACAGCAGAGCTCCACACCTTAATCTATGGATTGCAGAAACTCTACCATTTGAAAATACATAAGTGATAATGGTCCAGGCATGGCCAAATGGCCAGCCCCCGTGAAAGTCTAAGATAGCATAAAACTGATCAAAGATCTCTAATATAATAGTAAAAAGTCCTATTTATACTAAACTTGTCACTAGGGTTTACAGAAGTAAGTAAATGATGTAGAAATCCACTTCTGGGGCCCACTTGGTGTGTGCTTGGGCTGAGCTTGAAGTTTACACGTGGAGAGGTCATTCTTGGAGTTGAACGCCAGTTTGTAACGTGTTTCTGGCATTCAACTCTGGTTCGTGACGTGTTTTTGGCGTTTGACTCCAGACTGCAGCGTAGAACTGGCGTTCAACGCCCTTTTACGTCGTCTAAACTTGAGCAAAGTATGGACTATTATATATTACTGGAAAGCCCTGGATGTCTACTTTCCAACCTAATTGGAAGCGCGCCATTTGCAGTTTTGTAGCTCCAGAAAATCCACTTTGAGTGCAGGGAGGTCAGAATCCAACAGCATCAGCAGTCCTTCTTCAACCTCTGAATCTGATTTTTGCTCAAGTCCCTCAATTTCAGCCAGAAAATACCTGAAATCACAGAAAAAAACACAAACTCATAGTAAAGTCCAGAAATGTGAATTTAACATAAAAACTAATAAAAACATCCCTAAAAGTAACTAGATCCTACTAAAAACATACTAAAAACAATGCCAAAAAGCGTATAAATTATCCGCTCATCGCAACACCAAACTTAAATTGTTGCTTGTCCCCAGGCAACTGAAAATCAAATAGGATAAAAAGAAGAGAATATACTATAAATTCCAAACTATCAATGAAACATAGCTCCAATCAGATGAGCGGGACTTGTAGCTTTTTGCCTCTTGAATAGTTTTGGCATCTCACTTTATCCATTGAAGTTCAGAATGATTGGCATCTATAGGAACTCAGAGTTTAAATAGTGTTATTGATTCTCCTAGTTCAGTATGTTGATTCTTGAACACATCTACTTTATGAGTCTTGGCCGTGGCCCTAAGCACTTTGTTTTCCAGTATTACCACCGGATACATAAATGCCACATACACATAATTGGGTGAACCTTTTCAGATTGTGACTCAACTTTGCTAAAGTCCCCAATTAGAGGTGTCCAGGGTTCTTAAGCACACTCTTCTTTTGCTTTGGACCTTGACTTTAACCGTTCAGTCTCAAGTTTTCACTTGACACCTTCACGCCACAAGCACATGGTTAGGAACAGCTTGGTTTAGCTGCTTAGGCCAGGATTTTATTCCTTTAGGCCATCCTATCCACTGATGCTTAAAGCCTTGGATCCTTTTTATTTACCCTTGCCTTTTGGTTTTAAGGGTTATTGGCTTTTTGCTCTTGCCTTTTGGTTTTAAGAGCTTTTGGCTTTTTCTGCTTGTTTTTTCTCTTTTTTTTCGCTTTTTTTTTTCTTTTTTTTTTCTGCAAGCTTTATATTCACTGCTTTTTCTTGCTTCAAGAATCATTTTTATGATTTTTCATATTATCAAATAATATGTCTCCTTGTCATCATTCTTTCAAGAGCCAACATATTTAAGATTCATAAACAACAACTTCAAAAGACATATGCACTGTTCAAGCATTCATTCAGAAAACAAAAAGTATTGTCACCACATCAATATAATTAAACTAAGTTCAAGGATAAATTCGAAACTCATGTACTTCTTGTTCTTTTGTAATTAAAACATTTTTCATTTAAGAGAGGTGATGGATTCATATTCACTACTTTAAGGCATAGACACTTAGACACTAATGATCATGTAATAAAGACATAAACATAGATAAACATTTAACATAAGAAAACGAAAAACAGAAAATTTGAGAACAAGGAATGAGTCCACCTTAGTGATGGTGGCGTTTTCTTCTTGAGGAACCAATAATGTCCTTGAGTTCTTCTATGTCTCTTCCTTGTCTTTGTTGCTCCTCCCTCATTGCTCTTTGATCTTCTCTAATTTCATGAAGGATGATGGAGTGCTCTTGATGTTCCACCCTTAGTTGTCCCATGTTGGAACTTAATTCTCCTAGGGAGGTGTTGATTTTCTCCAAAAAATTCTGTGGAGGAAAGTGCATCCCTTGAGGTATCTCAGGGATCTCTTGATTTGCAGTCAATTGTTCTACCACTGAGCTATAGACCCTTGAGATGAATCTCTCCATCTCCTGTGACTCATAGGTGGAAGCTTTTGTCTTCCCTTTCCTCTTTCTAGAGGTTTCTCTGGCCTTAGGTTCCATCAATGGTTATGGAAAAACAAAAAAAAGCTATGCTTTTACCACACCAAACTTAGAATGTTGCTCGCCCTCGAGCAAAAGAAGAAAGAATAGTAGAAGAAGAAGAAGATATGGAGGAGATGGAGGGATGTGTGTATTCGGCTATATGGGTGGGCTTGGGTGGGAAAGAGATTTTGAATTTTGAAGGTAGGTGGGGTGTATGGATGTGAGTGGTGAATGGAAAACAGAAGGGATGACCATGAATTGAGAGAGAGAGAGGGTGAGGTAAGTGGAGATCCTGTGGGGTCCACAGATGCTGAGATGATCCTGTGGGGTCCACAGATCCTGAGGTGTCAAGGATTTGCATCCCTGCACCAATTAGGCATGTAAAACACCTTTGCATGCAATTCTGGCGTTTAAATGCCGAATTGATGCTTGTTCTGGGCGTTCAACGCCCAGATGTAGCATGTTTCTGGCGTTGAACGCCAGTTCTATGCTTGTTTCTGGTGTTCAGCCCCAGCTCTATGCTCTGTTCTGGCGTTGAACGCTAGCCAGATGCTCCTTACTGGCGTTTAAACGCCAATAAGCCCTTCCTCCAGGGTGTGATTTTTCTTCTGCTGTTTTTTATTCTGTTTTTGATTTTTCTATTTATTTTGTGACTCCACATGATCATGAACCTAATAAAACATGAAAAAACAACAAAAATAAAAATAAAATTAGATAAATAAAAATTGGTTTGCCTCCCAACAAGCGCTTCTTTAATGTCAATAGCTTGACACTGGGCTCTCATGGAGCCTTACAGATGTTCAGAGCATTGTTGAGACTCCCCAACAC
Organism: Arachis ipaensis; assembly: GCF_059453495.1. Classification (NCBI taxonomy): domain Eukaryota; kingdom Viridiplantae; phylum Streptophyta; class Magnoliopsida; order Fabales; family Fabaceae; genus Arachis; species Arachis ipaensis. The sequence goes on along the minus strand of NC_142435.1, from coordinate 46,120,823 downwards.
CAAACTTAGAGTTTGGATATGGGAGTTCAACACCAAACTTAGAGTTTGGTTGTGGCCTCCCAACACCAAACTTAGAGTTTGACTGTGGGGGCTCTGGTTGACTCTATTTTGAGAGAAGCTTACTGTGCCTCTTTTCCATGTTTACAGAAGGATGTCCTTGAGTTTTAAACTCAAGGGAGTCCCCATTCAATTGAAGGACTAGTTCACCTCTGTCAACATCAATCACAGCTCTTGCTGTGGCTAGGAAGGGTCTTCCAAGGATGATGGATTCATCCTCATCCTTCCCAATATCTAGGATTATGAAATCAGCAGGGATGTAAAGGCCTTCAACCTTTACTAATATGTCCTCTACTTGTCCATAAGCCTGTTTTCTGGAATTGTCTGCCATCTCTAATAAGATTTTAGCAGCTTGTACCTCAAAGATTTCCAGTTTCTCCATTACAGAGAGTGGCATGAGGTTTAGTCCTGACCCAAGGTCACATAGAGCCTTCTCAAAGGTTATGGTGCCTATGGTACAAGATATTAGGAACTTTCCAGGATCCTGTTTCTTCTGAGGCAATCTCAGTTGATCTAATGCATTTAGTTCATTGGTGAACAGGGGAGGTTCATCTCCCCAAGTCTCATTACCAAATAAATTGGCATTCAGCTTCATGATTGCACCAAGGAACTTGGCAACTTGCTCTTCAGTAACATCCTCATTCTCTTCAGAAGAGGAATACTCATCAGAGCTCATGAATGGCATAAGGAGGTTTAATGGAATCTCTATGGTCTCTAGATGAGGCTCAGATTCCTTTGATTCCTCAGAGGGACACTCCTTGTTGATCACTGGACGTCCCAGGAGGTCTTCCTCCTTGGGATTCACGTCCTCCCCTTCCTCCTTGGATTCGTCCATGATGGTTATATCAATGGCCTTGCACTCTCCTTTTGGATTTTCTTCTGTATTACTTGGGAGAGTACTAGGAGGAGTTTCAGTGATCTTCTTACTCAGCTGGCCCACTTGTGCTTCCAAATTTCTAATGGAAGACCTTGTTTCATTCATGAAACTCACAGTAGCCTTAGATAGATCAGAGACTAAACTTGCTAAGCTAGATGGATTCTGCTCAGAATTCTCTGTCTGTTGCTGAGTGGATAATGGAAAAGGTTTACTATTGTTAAACCTGTTTCTTCCACCATTATTAAAGCCTTGTTGAGGCTTTTGTTGATCCTTCCATGAGAAATTTGGGTGATTTCTCCATGAGGGGTTATAGGTGTTTCCATAGGGTTCACCCATGTAATTTACCTCTGCTATTGCAGGATTCTCAGGATCATAAGCCTCTTCTTCAGAAGATGCCTCTTGAGTACTGTTGGATGCAGCTTGCATTCCATTCAGACTCTGAGAAATCATATTGACTTGCTGAGTCAATATTTTATTCTGAGCCAATATGGCATTCAGAGTATCAATTTCAAGAACTCCCTTCTTCTGAGGAGTCCCATTACTCACAGGATTCCTCTCAGAAGTGTACATAAACTGGTTGTTAGCAACCATGTCAATGAGTTCTTGAGCTTCTGCAGGCATTTTCTTTAGGTGAATGGATCCACCTGCAGAAGTATCCAATGACATCTTAGCTAATTCAGACAGACCATCATAGAATATATCCAGGATGGTCCATTCTGAAAGCATGTCAGAAGGACACTTTTTGGTCAGTTCCTTGTATCTCTCCCAAGCTTCATAGAGGGATTCACCTTCTTTCTGTCTGAAGGTTTGAACATCCACTCTAAGCTTACTCAGCTTTTGAGGAGGAAAGAACTTGGCTAAGAAAGCCTTGACCAGCTTATCCCAAGAGTTCAGGCTATCCTTAGGTTGAGAGTCCAACCATATTCTAGCTCTGTCTCTCACAGCAAAAGGGAAAAGCATGAGCCTGTAGACTTCGGGATCTACTCCATTAGTCTTAACAGTATCACAGATCTGCAAGAATTTAGTTAAGAACTGAAAGGGATCTTCAGATGGAAGTCCATGAAACTTGCAATTTTGTTGCATCAGAGAAACTAATTGAGGTTTAAGCTCAAAATTGTTTGCTCCAATGGTAGGGATGGAGATGCTTCTTCCATGTAAATTGGAATTAGGTGCAGTAAAGTCACCAAGCATCCTCCTTGCATTATTATTATTTTCGGCTGCCATCTCCTCTTCCTGTTCGAAAATTCCTGTAAGGTTGTCTCTGGATTATTGTATTTTAGCTTCTCTTAGTTTCCTCTTCAGAGTCCTTTCAGGTTCAGGATCTGCTTCAACAAGAATGTTCTTGTCCTTGCTCCTGCTCATATGAAAAAGAAGGGAACAGAAAATAATAATAGGGATCCTCTTTGCCTCAGTAGAGAGAGGTTCCTTTGTGTGAGTAGAAGAAGAAAAGAATGTAATGTAAGAAAAGAGAAGAGAGGAGAATCCAAACACAAGGGTGAGGATAGGAGCAGAGATATGAGATGAGGAGAAGTGTTAGTGAGTAATTAAATAAATAGAAGAAGATGAGAGGGAGGAGTTTTTGAAAATAATTTTTGAAAAGGGGTTGATGATTTTCGAAAATTAAAGGACAAGTAAAATTAAAATTAAAATTTAAAACAATTAATTAATTAAAAAAGAATTTTTGAAAAAGAGGGAGGTATTTTCGAAAATTAGAGAGGGAAGAGTAGTTAGGTGGTTTTGAAAAAGATAAGAAACAAATAAAAAGTCGATTAGTTAGTTGAGAAAAGATTTGAAAATCAATTTTGAAAAGATAAGAAGATAAGAAGTTAGAGAAGATATTTTAAAATAAAAAAAAAAATTTTTTTTGAAAAAGATATGATTTAAGGAAGATATGATAGAAAGATATGATTAAAATTAATTTTGAAAAATATTTGAATTTTAAAATCAAAATTAATGACTTGACTCACAAGTAATCACAAGATATGATTCTAGAACTTAAAGTTTGAATCTTTCTTGACAAGCAAGTAACAAACTTGAAATTTTTGAATCAAAACATTAATTGTTGATAATATTTTCGAAAATTTGATATAAAATTAAGAAAAAGATTTTTGAAAAATATTTTTAAAATTTTCAAAAATAAATAAGAAAAATGAAAAAGATTTGATTTTTGAAAAGGATTTTGAAAATATAAGATTTTTAAATTGAAAATTTGATTTGACTCATAAGAAACAACTAAATTTTAAAAAGTTTTGAAAAAGTCAACTCAAATTTTCGAAAATTTATGAGTGAAAAAGGGAAAGATATTTTTTTTTATTTTTGAATTTTTAATGATGAAAGAGAAAAACACAAAATTGACTCACTGCATGAAAATTTTGGATCAAAACATGTGATGAATGCAAGAACACTATGAATGTCAAGATGAACACCAAGAACACTTTGAATGTCAAGATGAACATCAAGACTTATTTTTGAAAAATTTTCAGGAAAAGAAAACATTCAAGACACCAAACTTAGAAATTTTTCATGTATAGACACTATGAATGCAAGAATGCATATGAAAAACAAGAAAAGACACAAAACAAAAAAATATGAAGATCAAACAAGAAGACTGACCAAGAACAACTTGAAGATCATGAAGAACACTATGAATGCATGAATTTTCGAAAAATGCATAAAAAATTTTAGAAAAAATGCAATTGATACCAAACTTAAAAATTGACTCAAGACTCAAACAAGAAACACAAAATATTTTTGATTTTATGATTTTATGAATTTTTTTTATTTTTCGAAAATTAATGTGAAAAATAAAAATAAGGATTCCAAAATTTTTAATATGAATTCCAGGAATCTTGTGCTCTTTAGTCTAAAGCTCCAATTTGAGAGTTAGACATGGCTTAATAGCCAGCCAAGCTTTAGTATGCTATTACATGCATTGAAGTGATTAGTTGAATCCTCAGTCCAAAGGAATTTGGAAATGGCTTTACAGCCAGCCAGTATTCTACATGCTTCATGAAACTCTAGAATTCATTCTTAAAAATTCTGAAGAAAAAATATATTTATTTTTTTTTTGAAAATATTTTTTGGGAAAAACGAAAAAGAGGAAAATATTTTTGAAAAATTTTTTTGAAAACTTTTTGAAAATAAAATAAGAAGAAAATTACCCAATCTGAGCAACAAGATGAACCGTCAGTTGTCCAAACTCGAACAATCCCCGGCAACGGCGCCAAAAACTTGGTATGCGAAATTGTTACTCTGAGGTTGTAAAATTTGTTGTTCGTTCTCTCCCTGGCAATGGCGCCAATAACTGGTGCACAATACCATGGTCCAATCATAACTTCACAACTTCGCACAACTAACTAGCAAGTGCACTGGGTCGTCCAAGTAATAAAACCTTACGTGAGTAAGGGTCGATCCCACAGAGATTGTTGGTATGAAGCAAGCTATGGTCATCTTGTATATCTCAGTCAGACGGATATCAAATGGTTATGGAGTTTTCAAATAATAATAATAAATAAATAGAAAATAAAGATAGAAATACTTATGTATATCATTGGTGAGAATTTCAGATAAGCGTATAGAGATGCTTTCGTTCCTCTGACTCTCTGCTTTCCCGCTGTCTTCATCCAATCAGTCTTACCCCTTTCCATGGCAAGCTTTCTGTAAGGGCATCACCGTTGTCAATGGCTACATCCCATCCTCTCTTGTGAAAATGGTCCAAATGCTCTGTCACAGCATGGCTAATCATCTGGAGGTTCTCGATCATACTGGAATATGATTCACCCTCCTTTTGCGTCTGTCACTACGCCCAGCACTCGCGAGTTTGAAGTTCGTCACAGCCATCCCTTCCCAGATCCTACTCAGAATACCACAGACAAGGTTTAGACTTTCCGGATCTCAGGAATGGCCATCCATGGGTTCTAACTTATACCACGAAGATACTAATAACTCGGACTCGGTCCCCTGTATTAGATATCTAAGAGATATTCATTCTAGCTTGTTTGCATGTAGAACGGAAGTCTTTGTCAGGCACGCGTTCGTGAGTGAGAATGATGATAAGCGTCACATAATCATCACATTCATCATGTTCTTGGGTGCGAATGGATATCTTAGAAGCAGAATAAGTTGAATTGAATATAAAACAGTAGTACTTTGCATTAAATCATGAGGAACAGCAGAGCTCCACACCTTAATCTATGGAGTGCAGAAACTCTACCGTTTGAAAATACATAAGTGATAATGGTCCAGGCATGGCCGAATGGCCAGCCCCCATGAAAGTCTAAGATAGTATAAAACTGATCAAAGATCTCTAATACAATAGTAAAAAGTCCTATTTATACTAAACTAGTCACTAGGGTTTACAGAAGTAAGTAAATGATGTAGAAATCTACTTTCCGGGCCCACTTGGTATGTGCTTGGGCTGAGCTTGAAGTTTACACTTGGAGAGGTCATTCTTGGAGTTGAACGCCAGTTTGTAACGTGTTTCTGGCGTTCAACTCTGGTTAGTGACGTGTTTCTGGCATTTGACTCCAGACTGCAGCGTAGAACTGGCGTTCAACACCCTTTTGCATCGTCTAAACTTGAGAAAAGTATGGACTATTATATATTGCTGGAAAGCCCTGGATGTCTACTTTTCAACCCAATTAGAAGCGCGCCATTTGGAGTTCTGTAGCTCCAGAAAATCCACTTTAAGTGTAGGGAGGTCAGAATCCAACAGCATCAGCAGTCCTTCTTCAACCTTTGAATCTGATTTTTGCTCAAGTCCCTCAATTTCAGCCAGAAAATACCTGAAATCACAGAAAAACACACAAACTCATAGTAAAGTCCAGAAATGTGAATTTAACATAAAAACTAATAAAAACATCCCTAAAAGTAACTAGATCCTACTAAAAACATACTAAAAACAATGCCAAAAAGCGTATAAATTATCCGCTCATCAACTGACTATGCTTTACTGTATACTCTGAGTGTCTGTCATGCAGTAGGACTTATCCTAATGACAAGAGTTTGAGTTTCAAATTCATGATTATCTATTGATTAATGCTGTTAGTCGACCGTTGCATCTCTCTTGGTATTAGGTATGGCCAACTGAATACTAATGATTTATGTATATGGAAACACTAAATGATTATCATAGACGAAATAGAAGTAATAGGTTATGCGAATCATGAGGTTTGGTAACATTATAAGTTGCGTTCTAAGGGTTGGATTCGTCTCGATGTATACTCTTTATTCGTGCTATGTGACTTGGTGTCATCTTTTCTTTCACTGTTTATTCATTTATTTTTCATCTCTTATGTCCCTTGTTTCAATTCTTTTCGAAACCAGATTTGATTATCCATCTTTATCATTATTTGTATACTTCTTCATAAATTCTTTACTCTTCAATCTGATTTTGAATTTGTTTTGATGCAACGCATAATTATCAATATCTTCTTTTAGTTTGTATTCCTTTGATTAAACTTGAGCTTGTTTATGCCATGAGCAATTTTTGGATGTGACAAGCAATACGTTAGTTCTGCGGGATGCGGTTGTCACGAAAAACATACTGTTCTCTTCATCGAGATGGCTTAAAGGAAATAGATCCCTTACAGATGGATCCTTGGCATTGTTTATATTCTTCTTCAACCATCTTGTACCCTTTGATCTTGAGCTAGATTTGGGGCAATAATCAATCTTTAATTATTCAAAAACATTGTCATTGACTTTGCTTATCTATATTTGTGAACCTGGTAATTCAGCTTGAATTTGCTTCGACCTATTCTGCTATCCAAGTTCCCTTTCTCAGATTCCTGCTTAGGGTACAATTTAACTTTCTTTCTAACGGATTTCATATTTTGTACTTCTTTTTTATTTTGATTCTACTCATCTTTTTGACTTCTTATAACTATTATCTGTGATGTTCAACCTTTTTCTTTTTGAATTTTGATTTTCTTTGTTCAAATTTAAGCTTATTTATTAAAATTACAAGTCTTCGGATTTTAAGTTTAATTTGCATTAAATCTATCATACAACTTCTGCATCACATTACACTTTTTCAATCATTTTCAAACGATATTACTTTTCTCATATTTGAAAATTGAACATGTCAAATCTTTCTATTTTTCTTTGACATGTTTGAAAGGGAAGTTAGTATGAATCTTTTTCATCTTATATCAATTTTCGAGGGCGAAAAATTTTTATAAGGTGGGTAGAATATAACGACCCACAATTTTAAAAATATAAATATAAATAAGTTATAATTAATTTCATAAATTGGAGTTCCTTATCTTAGAAATTATTTTATTATAAGTAAATAAATTAATTTTATAACTATTTGAGTTTAATTAAATTCAGATTCTTATATATATTTTTATTATGATAAAATATTTTACATAGTTAAGACTATAATTCTATTAATTTATAAGTAATGAAAATTATATGTATATTTTAATTTGAGTAATTTGATCTTTTAAACTAAAAATAGAGTTTAGTTAATAATATTATTATCGAGCTCAATATCCGCCGATATGGGTAAATATCGATACTCTTCAGTGACCTTAGCTTTGCTAATGCTTCACCGTATATCTTTTATTGTTGTGTTGCTAATATCATTTATATTAGTAACTCATATATATTATTACTTGTGTTTTAATATATCCAGCTTTCATAATTATCCGTTTAAGATATTTATAACTTGAATCGCTGACTCAGCAGCTTATAATCGTGATACATACCCCTAAAGGACACAAGGCCCTTCATTAAAACACTTCATCATCATTAATCCTTCTTCTCCTTCATTCAGCCAAACATTTGGGCAAAAGAAAGAAAGAAGGCCGAGAGAGAAAGTGAACGTGTTCTTCATGAACACCACACTTTCGGCGTTCGATTTCTTGAGCTCTGTTACTAGTGCACAAAACTGGCTTCGCAGTATTCGCACAAATAGACCGACAAGTATACCTGGTCATCCAAGTAATACCTCAGGTGAGTGAGGGTCGATCCCACAGAGATTGTTGGTTTGAGCAAGCAGTGGATACCTTGCAGATCTTAGTCAGGTAGATAGAAACTATAGTTGTCATGAGAAAATGCATGAAACAGAATAATTAAATAAAACGTTACTAGATAGGTGTGAAATCAGTGGTGTAAGAACGGTTGAGGTTTCGGAGATGCTTCTTCCTTCTGGATTAACTTTTCTCACCATCTACTGTAACTTCTGATTGATTCATTCCATGGCAGGCTGTATATGATTAACGCCAGATCAGCGGTCATTAATCTCCTCTGCTTCAGATCAAACGCCGGGTCAGCGGTCATCCAATCTGAACGGGGGTGAAGCTCTAGCAGTCCATTCCCTTGGTGATCCTACTCAAAACGCCACAGACAAGATCGGACTTCCAGATTAGAAAATGCTGCTCCCTTGGTTCTAGCCTATACCACAAAGGCCCTAATCCCCCCGCACCTCGGCTGCACTAATGTCTCGAGAAGTACCTAACGAAGCTATGGATTAGCTGTCTAAGATATGTATAATCAAGCTGGTGGTTCAATACTATCCCGTGAAGGACTCGCAAGAAACCATGTGGAATTGTGATGACGGTCAAGTTACACTCCCAATCCCTTAGGATGAAGAACGAAGTTACATCTTAGAATAGAATCAAGCATAGATTTAAGTAGAATAGTGATATTATTAATTCATAAGAATCAGCAGAGCTCCTAACCTTAATCTTAGAAGGTTAGTGACTCATACTGTATAAAGGAACAATGTAATTCGAAAATATGGCATGAAGTTCTGAACAAGGGTGATCCTTGTTCTATATATACAAATCTAATAACTAAGGATTACAGAAAATAAGATAAACTAGTCTTGTAGTGCAAAAATCTACTTATGGGGCCCACTTGGTGAGTGTTTGGGCTGAGCTTGAGTGAAATCCACGAGCTAGACCCTTCTTGGGCATTGAACGCCGGCCTTTGACTCCCTTTTGGGCGTTTGAATGCCAGCTACTCCCCTTGGGCGTTGGACGCCAGGAATAGGGCTATTAGCTGGCGTTTAATGCCAATTTTGGGCCTTCATTTCCAAAGCAAGGTATAAACTATTATATATTTATAGAAAGACCTAGATGTTAGCTTTCCATAGCCATTGAGAGCGTGCCATTTGGAGTTTTGTAGCTCCAAAAATTCTCCTTCGAGTGAATGGAGGTCAGATCCTAATAGCATCTGCAGTCCTTTCTCTGTCTTTGAATCAGACTTTGTCAAAACTCCTCAATTTCAGCTAGAAAATACCTGAAATCATCATAAAATACAACAACTCAAAGTAGAATCCAAAAATATGAATTTTTCACTAAAACCTATGAAAATATAATAAAACTTAAACAAAACATAATGAAAACTAAATGAAATGATGCCAAAAAGCGTATAAAATATCCGCTCATCAGAACACCAAACTTAAACTGTTGCTTGTCCCCAAGCAACTAAAACTAAAGTAGGATTAAAAAGAAGAGAAGGATACAATAAATCTCAGAATTCTCAATGAAGCTCAGTTTCAATTAGATGAGCGGGACTTAGTAGCTTTTTGCTTCTGAATAGTTTTGGCATCTCACTTTCCATTGAAGCTTAGAATAATTGGCATCTTTAGGAACTCATATTCTAGATGATACTATTAATTCTCCTAGTTTAGTTCTTTTTTATTCTTGAACACAACTACTTTTGAGTCTTTGTTGTGACCCTAAGTGCTTTGTTTTCCAGTATTACCACCGGATACATAAACGCCACAGACACTTAACTGGGTGAACCCTTTTGGATTGTGATTCAGCTTTGCTAGAATCCCCAGCCAGTGGTGTCCAGAGTTCTTAAGCACACTCTTTGCTTTGGATCACAACTTTAACTGCTTAGTCTTAAGCTTTTCACTTAACACCTTCACACCACAAGCATATAGTTAGGGAAGTAGCTCATTTGAACTGTTTAGGCCAAGATTTTGTTTCTTTTAGGCCCTCCTAACCATTGATGCTCAAAGTCTTGGATCCTTGCTCTTGCCTTTTAGTTTAAAGAGCTATTGGCATTTTTTTCTGCTTGCCCCCTTTCTTTTTTTTCGCAATTTCTTTCTTTTTCTTTCCTTCTTTTTGCTGCTTCTTCTTGCTTCAAGAATCAATGTTTGGATTTTTCAGATCACCAGTAATATTTTACTTTTATCATCATTCTTTCAAGAGCCAACATTCTTAACTCCAACATCAAACATGCATTGTTTATTCATGCATTTAGAAAATAAAAGCAATGCCACCACATCAAATGATTGACTATTCTTAATATATAATTTGAATTTTATGTATCATTACTACTGCTAAAAAAATCAAAATTTTATTCAGGTTCAATGAGATGATAAGAGGAACATTTTATAGCTAATTGGAAAAAGAAATATAAACTTAAATCCTAAATATGCTCATGCAATTCTGAAATTTAAAAGATAAAAATTTAAATAGAAACTTAAATACTACAGTGATCATGTAAATCTAAGCATAAGAAACAGGAATTAGAATAGGCACAGAGATAGGGAGGTGGAACTCAACCACCTGAATCATGGTTGATGTGAGGCTTTTTAGGGGATAATTTCTGATGCTTCAGTTCTTCTAGTTCACTCCCCTGCTTCTCTTGTTCCTTGACTAGTTTGCAAAGCATGCTAGTCTGGTCTTTTTGCTCCTTTCTTAATTAATCCAAGGTGGTTTGTAATTGTGCAGCAGATGCTTCCAGATGGGTCTAATATTCAATTGGAGGGATCTCTTGAGTCTGAAGAGGCTCATGTGTCTTCCTTTTAGGATGATCAGCTGGTACTTGGGAGCTTTCCATTACTTGTTTGGTGATTGGGCTTTTTGCTGGGATAAAGGAGTTTCTGTTAATCATGACTCCAGTCTCTTTACACAAGCGAAAGATAAGGTTTGGATAGGCCAATCTGGCTTGAGTTGACATCCTGTTTGCAACCTTGTATAGCTCATAGGGAATCAGTTGGTGGACTTCCACCTCATTCCCCATCATGATGCAGTGAATCATCATAGCCCTTCTGATGGTAACTTCGGAGTGGTTGCTAGTAGGGAGTATGGAACGCCCAATGAAATCCAACCAACTCCTAGCAACTGGTTTGAGATCTAATCTTCTCACTTGGTTTGGTTTACCTTTTGTGTTATTGATCAACTGGGTTCCAGGTAGACATATGTCTTCTAGAATCTGATCCATGTTGGGATCAACTACCACCCTCCTATTAAAAGATTCTGGATCATCACTTTGTGGAGGTAATTTAACGATCTCTCTTACTTTGTCAAGATGAAAATAGAGAGTCTTTCCTCAGACCATGGTGCAAAAAGTGTGGAACCCTTGTCTATCTTTCTTTTGCTTATCTGTCATCGACAGATTTGCATACAATTCATGGATCATTGTTATTCTAACATTGATCTCAGGGTCGGCCAGGATCTCACAGCCTCTCTTTCAAATTTACTCTTGGATCTCCGGATACTCATCTTCTTTTAATTCAAATTTGGCCTACGGGATCATTGTCCTCTTGCACATTATTTTGTAATAATTTTCTTCATGCTGCTTTGTGTAGAGCGAATGGTATATATAGGGATGGGGTGGGTGGGTTTTCAAAATTAATTAAATAAAAGATAAATAAGATATGATTCACACCTTGGTAAAAGATATAAAAAAAGATAAAAAGATAAGATAGAAGGTATGAAAAAGATTTTAAAGCTTAATAAAAGATTTGAAAAAGAATTGCAAAAGATATAAAATTTTGAAAAAGATTTGAAAAAGAATTGAAAAAGATTTTAAATTTGAAAGGAATTTGAAATTAAAAGATGATGGTTGAAAGAATTTTGTTTAGAAGATATGATTAAAAAGATAAGATTTAGAAAAGATAAGTTTTGAAAAAGTAAAAAACTTCCCCAACCCTTGTTGGGCGTTTGAACGCCCAGAATGCCTTGATTCTGGCGTTCAACGCCATCCTGATGCCCCCTCTGGGCATTGAACGCCCAGGCAGTGCCTCCTGGCTAGCGTTCAACACCAGCTTGCCACACTTTCTTGGGTGTTGAACGCCCATCCAGTGCTCCCTGGCTGGCGTTCAACGCCAGTCTTGCCTCCCCCTTCAGGGCGTTGAACGCCCAACCAGCATCCCCTGGCTGGCATTGAACGCCAGTCTTGCTGCCTCTTGGGGGCGTTCAATGCCCCTATTTTCCTCTTGTCTAGAATTCAACGCCAGCAAGGGGCCTTTCCAAGTGTGCTCTATTTTTCGTTCTGACTGTTTTTACTTCTGTTTTAACTACTGCACATGATCACAAACCTAAGGAAATAATCATAAAAATTAAACTGATATAATTGAAATATACTTAACGAAAATAGAAATAACTTTAATTATGGTTGGGTGGCCTGCCAACAAGCGCTTCCTTAACGTCACTAGCTTGACGGTACTGCGCTCATGTCAGCAACAGGGTGAATTTTTCTTGCTCAACTTCACTACCCAAGTACTGTTTCACTCTCTGGCTATTAATAGTAAATCTTTTTTCAGAGTAATTACTCTGGAGTTCTATATGACCATAGGGTGATACATTAGTGATTAGGAAAGGTCTTGTCCAATGTGACTTAAGCTTTCCAGGGAAGAGCTTCAGTCTAGAATTAAATAGCAGAATTTTTTGTCCAGGTTTAAAGAATTTGGAAGAAATCTTTTTGTCATGCCACTTCTTGGCCATTTCTTTATAAATCTTTGCATTTTCAAATGCAGCAAGTCGGAATTCATCCAACTCATTTAGCTGGAGAAACCGTTTCTCTCCTGCTACCTTTGCATTAAGGTTTAGGAGTTTGGTTGCCCAGTAGGCCTTGTGTTCCAACTCTACTGGTAGGTGGCATGCCTTCCCATACACCAATTGATATGGTGATGTTCCGATAAGGGTCTTAAAATCTGTTCTTTATGCCCAGAGAGCATCATCAAACTTTTTTGCCCAATACTTTCTAGAGGTATTGATCGTTCTTTTCAAGATTCTCTTTAGTTCTCTATTTGAGACTTTGGCTTGCCCATTTGTCTGTGGATGATATGGGATGGCCACTTTATGGCAAACTCCATATCGGCTCAGCACAGATTCAAGCTGTTTGTTGCAGAAATGAGTTCTTCCATCACTGATTAGTGTCCGAGGGACACCAAACCTACTGAAGGTGTTCTTCTGGAGGAACTTCATCACTACTCTAGTGTCATTCGTGGGTGATGCGACTGCCTCAACCCATTTAGACACATAATCTACTGCCACAAGGATATAGGTATTTGAGTATGAAGGTGGGAAAGGACCCATGAAGTCTATACCCCATACATCAAACAGCTCAATCTCTAGGATTCCTTACTGAGGCATGTTGATGACAAGTCATCCTAGCCCATTTTAGCTAGTCTTTTTCTTTTGTTTTCATTAGAATTATGCACTTTCTTAAGCTACAAGCAAGCTAATTGAGTAGATTTTCATGTTTCCCTTGATTGAACCAACCATATGTGAATTCATGCCATTTCATGAGGTTTTGAACTATATTTGTTGCATATTGTGGAAGATTGAATACCTCATGATTTTGAGCAAAACTTTGATTAGTTTGGTTGATCAATGATAGGTGAAGAAGGCTTGGAGAAAGGTTGAAGCAAAGAGGAATGGCTAGGAGTGAAGAGAGGACAATGGAATAAGTGAAAATTGAACCGGGTTGCATGAAGTTAGCCCCAACGTTAGCCCCCTAACTTGGAGGCTAACGTTGGGCATATGAATCACTCTTTGGAAGTAGCCAACGTTAGCCCCAACGTTAGCCCCCTAACTTGGAGGCTAACGTTGGAACTTGAGAGTTTCTCCCTGGGCTACCAACGTTTGCGCCAACGTTAGCCCCCTAACTTGGAGGCTAACGTTGGCACTTAAATCACAATGGGGGAGTAGGCAACGTTTGCGCCAACGTTAGCCCCCTAACGTGGAGGCTAACGTTGGCACCAATCACACCAAGCAAGGCCAACGTTAGGGTCAAAGTTAGACCCCTAACGTTGGCGCCAACGTCTAAACCAGAAGAATGTGGTTTGCTGATATGAAAAGTTAGGGTCAAAGTTAGACCCCTAACTTTGACCCTAACGTTGAAGACCAACGTTGGCTAACTCCATTTCCGGTTCAATTGGTTCACTTCGGTTCTTCTTCAATCTTCAAGAGCAATCAACCAAGGCCTCTTTCAACCCAATTCCACCAAGAACAAAGGCCCAACTCAAGGCTTGAAGATCATTTTGGAAAGTGTATAAATAGGATAGAATTCAATTTGTTTAGGGAGCTTTTCCGGGAGAGTTTTCTTTTAGAGCTTTCCTTTTAGAATTTTCATAAGAGTTTTTGGGAAGCTTTTGTCACTGAGTGAACTTTAATTTCTTGTTTTCATTTGCTTTCAATTTCATTTTACTTTTGTCTTGGATCTTGGATTGGAGAATTGAAGAAATTCTGTTTCAATCTCAATCTTGGATCTCTCTGTTTATTTACTGCTTAATTGAAATTCCGTTTCTGTTACTTACTTCATCTATTCTCTTTGCAATTTACAATTTCCTTGCTATTGTTCTTGTTGGATCTAGGAAGGCATTGAGATCTAGACTTGGTTTTCTAGTCTCTGGGTCCTGAGATCTAAATTCTCATTTCAATTCTCTGTTTAATGCTTTCATTGTTCATTTACTTTGCTGTTATAAGATCCGGTTCAATCCCAACTCCCTTTTCCTCTTCTGTTTGATGCAATTTAGTTTTCCCTTGTTTAAATTCTGCAAATCCTCATCCCAATCCCCTTTACTTTTCAAGCAATTTACATTTCTTGCACTTTAAGATTCTGCGATTTACATTTCTTGCACTTTAAGTTTCTGTCATTTAATTTCTTGTCCTTTAAGTTTCAGCAATTTACTTTCCCGCTCTCTTTAATTTCATGCAATTTACATTCTGCAAATCACAAATCACCCAACCAACACTTGATTCGCTTGACTAAATCAACCACTAAACTAAAGTTGCTCAATCCTTCAATCCCTGTGGGATCGACCTCACTTCCGTGAGTTTTTATTACTTGATACGACCCGGTACACTTGCCGGTTAGTTTTGGGTGTTTTGGTAGAAATTCGTTTCTCATCAAAATATCTCATCAAGTTTTTGGCGCCGTTGCCGGGGATTGATTAGATTGACAATGATTAAGTGAGGTGGTAATCTAGATCAAGCACTTTTTCTTTATTTTTCTTTAACCTTTGATTAACCCACTAACTGTTTGAATTTTTGCTTAAGCTAACTAAAACTTCATTCTAGCAGTAGATTGAAGTATCACTGGTTTGTGTGCTCTTATGTTCTGCTTGTATGTCAGGTACACAAAGAGCCATACCCAATTTTCATGAACAAGACGAAAGAACTCTCAGGAGGTTAAGAAGAGCCGAAAGAGGGAAAAGTATTGTTGGAGAAGAAGAATCTGAGGAAGAATACCACGAGATGGAAGGAGATACATCTAATCCAGGAGAAGGAGTTAATAATCCACCACAACAGAGGAGAGTATTGGCTTCCTATACTTTTGCAAATGCTAGACATTGTGGAAGCAGCATTCTCACCCCTAATGTCAATGCAAATAACTTTGAACTGAAGCCACAACTCATCACATTGGTCCAGAATAACTGCTCATTTGGAGGAGGACCATTGGAGGATCCAAATCAACATCTATCTACCTTCTTGAGGATCTGTGACACTGTCAAATCCAATGGTGTGAATCCTGAGACTTACAAGCTTCTGCTGTTCCCGTTCTCATTAAGGGATAAGGCTGCACAATGGCTTGAAACTTTTCCCCAAGCAAGTATCACTAGTTGGGATGACTTGGTGGCTAAATTTCTAGCCAAATTCTATCCACCCCAGAGAGTCATCAGGCTGAAAACTGAGGTGCAGACATTCACACAATTAGATGCTGAATCCTTGTATGAAGCATGGGAGAGGTACAAAGCCTTAATCAGAAAGTGCCCTCCAGAGATGTTCAATGAATGGGATGTGCTGCAAAATTTCTATGAAGGCCTGACATTGAAATCTCAGGAGGCATTAGATCATTCTGCTGGAGGTTCACTACAACTAATGAAAACTGCTGAGGAAGCTCAGAATCTTGTAGACATGGTGGCCAACAATCAATATTTCTTTGCTCATCAAAGAAGCCGCCAACCATCACAAAGAAGAGGAGTAATGGAACTAGACGGAGTGGATTCAATCCTAGCTCAAAACAAGATGATGCAGCAGCAATTTCAACAACAATTTGAGCAAATGGCTAAGAGGATTGACAGTCTCCAAGTTGCAGCAGTCAACACTAGCCAGCCATCAACCACATGGGGTCAGAGTGAAGAGACTCAAGAGGAGCAACAACAAGAACAAGTCCAGTACATGCACAACCAAAATTCTGGGCCAAATGAAGTATATGGTGACACTTACAACCCTTCTTGGAAGAACCACCCAAACCTTAGGTGGGGAGACAATCACAACCAAAATCAACAACCATGGCAGAGAAACTCAAACCAAAACACTTTAAGAAACAACCAAAACCACAACCAGCAGCAAACCAACCAAAACCCCTACAGAAAACCTCAAAACAACTACTCCAACCCCAACCATTACCAATCTAATAACCAACCCACCAACCAAAATGTCTACCATCCACCATCCACATTTCACAACCCACCACAAGCATCACCTGAATCTCACAGACTCACCAACTTGGAAACCTTGATAGACAAAATGTGGAAACACCAAGAAATGACAACCAAGAACCATGAAGCCTCCATGAAGAGCCTAGAGAGGCAAATTGGGCAAATCTCCAAACAGATTTCTGTTGAGAAATCTTCAAGCTCACTGCCAAGTGACACAATCCCAAATCCTAAGGAAGAATGCAAGGCAATACAATTGAGGAGTGGAAAAGTCTTGGTGAAAAATGAAGAAGCAACCAAGAAGCCAAAGGAAAGTGACAAGAAACAAGCTGAAGAAGAGAAAGTCAATGACAAGAAGGAGGCAGCAAGCAAGCCAACTCAGAATCAAGTTCAAGAAAAAGAAGATCAGCCACAAAAATCAAGAAAGGGAAAGGAAGTAATTGAAGGACCAACTAAGGACCAAAGGCAGGGAAATAACTTCACTCCTCCCTTGCCATACCCTCAGAGGTTCAACAAAGAGATTAATGACAAGCATTTTCACAAATTCCTTGAGATTTTTAAGAAGCTGGAAATCAACATTCCCTTGGCCGAAGCACTTGAGCAAATGCCTCTATATTCCAAGTTTCTGAAGGATCTTATCAACAAGAAAAGAAGTTGGCTTGAAAGGGAAACCATATTACTCACAGAGGAATGCAGTGCTGTAATCCAACGGGGTATTCCACCAAAACTTAAGGATCCGGGAAGCTTTGTAGTCTCATGCACTATTGGCAAGATAATTCTCAACAAGGCCCTCTGTGACCTGGGTGCCAGCATCAACTTAATGCCTCTCTCAATGATGAGAAAACTTGCCATAGAAGAACTTAAACCCACCAGGATGTCGCTAGTCATGGCTGACAGATCAATCAAGACACCTAATGGAATTGTGGAGAATCTGTTAGTAAAGATTGGGGAGTTTATCTTCCCAGCAGATTTTGTAATTTTGGATACCGAAGAAGAAGGAAACGACTCAATCATTCTGGGAAGGCCATTTCTACACACAGCAAGGGCCATCATTGATGTTGAAAAAGGAGAAATGACCTTCAGGGTCCATAATGAACAAATGATTATAAATGTGTTCAAATCAATGCAAAACGCTCCTGAGCAAGAAGATTATGTGAGAGTGGATATGATAGATAGTTTGGTGGAAGAAACTTTGGAAGAAAAGTTTCAAGAGCAAGAAGGAAATCAAGAAACAACAGAGGAACAAGTGGCTGAGACCTTTACTGAGCAATATGAAAGGCAAGATAAGAAAGAAGATGTACGAAGACAAGAATTGAAACCTTTACCCACCCATCTCAAATATGCATTCCTTGGCACATCGGAGAGCCTCCCAGTAATCATTAATTCATCCCTGTCAAAGAAGGAAGAAGGAGAACTTCTTGATGTACTCAAAGCTCACAAAGATGCTTTAGGATGGACCATTGATGATCTAAAGGGAATCAGCCCTGCAGTATGTATGCATAAGATCCTCTTGGAAGATAATTCCAAACCAGTGGTTCAACCACAAAGAAGGCTAAATCCTACAATGAAGGAAGTTGTCCAAAAGGAAGTAATGAAGTTGTGGAATGCAGGGATAATATTCCCAATATCTGACAGCCCATGGGTAAGCCCAGTTCAAGTTGTACCAAAGAAGGGAGGAATGACAGTCATCACTAATGAGAAGAATGAGTTGATCCCTACTAGAACAGTGACTGGGTGGAGAATGTGCATAGACTATAGAAGATTGAATGATGCCACCAGGAAGGATCATTTCCCTCTCCCATTCATTGATCAGATGCTGGAAAGGTTAGCCGGCCATGCCTATTACTGTTTCTTGGACGGATATTCTGGGTATAATCAAATCGTGGTAGACCCCAAGGACCAAGAGAAAACTGCCTTCACATGTCCATTTGGAGTTTTTGCGTATAGGCGGATGCCTTTTGGGCTCTGCAACGCCCCTGCCACATTTCAAAGGTGTATGCTCTCCATTTTTTCTGATATGGTCGAAAAATTTTTAGAAGTCTTCATGGATGACTTCTCTGTTTTTGGTGATAATTTCAATGCTTGCCTAAACCATTTAACTCTTGTCTTGAAACGGTGCCAAGAAACTAATTTGGTTTTAAACTGGGAGAAATGCCATTTTATGGTACCCGAAGGAATTGTTCTTGGCCATAAAGTCTCAAGAAAAGGGATAGAGGTTGATAAGGCAAAAGTTGAGATTATAGAAAAACTCCCTCCACCAATTAATGTGAAATCTGTTAGAAGTTTCTTGGGGCATGCCGGATTTTACAGAAGGTTTATCAAGGACTTTTCAAAAATAGCCAAACCTTTAAGTAATCTGTTAATGCTTGATAACCCTTTTGTTTTTGATGAAAACTGTCAGCATGCATTTGAAACTTTAAAAAATAAACTCACAACAGCACCAATAATCACACCCCCAGATTGGGGATTACCTTTTGAACTCATGTGTGATGCAAGTGACATTGCAATTGGTGCTGTACTTGGGCAAAAGAAGGGGAATTTGCATCATGTCATATATTACGCAAGTAAAGTGTTGAATGAGGCCCAAAGAAATTACACTACAACAGAAAAAGAGTTGCTAGCTGTAGTCTATGCATTTGATAAGTTTAGATCATATCTGATAGGATCGAAGGTTGTAGTTTATACTGATCATGCTGCACTTAAGTATTTGATGTCAAAACAGGATGCTAAACCAAGACTCATCAGGTGGATACTGCTTCTACAAGAATTTGACATTGAAATAAGAGATAGGAAGGGCACTGAAAACCAGGTCGCTGATCATCTGTCAAGACTACCACATGAAACAAATCAAAAAGCATCCCAGCCAATAAATGAAAGCTTCCCAGATGAGCACCTTCTGCAGATCCATCAAGCACCTTGGTTTGCTGACATAGCAAATTACAAAGTGGGAAGGAAGATACCGCAAGAATTCTCTAAGCAACAAGTGAAGAAGTTGATTAAAGAAGCAAGGAAATTTTTATGGGATGAACCCTTCTTATTCAAGAGATGCTCTGATGGAGTGATCAGGAGGTGTATTCCTGAAAGTGAAGTGAGGGACATCTTGTGGCATTGTCATGGTTCAGCTTATGGTGGACACTTTGGCCCAGAAAAAACAGCCGCAAAAATACTACAGAGTGGCTTCTATTGGCCAACTATTTTCAAGGATGCCAGAAGATATGTACACCAATGTAATGAATGCCAGAAAGCAGGAGGATTAACAAGAAGGAATGAGATGCCTCAAAATTTTATCTTAGAATTAGAATTGTTCGATCTGTGGGGAATTGATTTCATGGGGCCTTTTCCTCCTTCCTATTCTTTTAGATACATTCTGGTAGCAGTGGAATATGTCTCAAAATGGGTAGAAGCTATAGCCACAACCACCTGTGATGCACAGATCGTCCTCCAATTCCTCAAAAAGCACATCTTCACTAGGTTTGGAGTGCCCAAAAGTCTTATTAGTGATGGTGGTAGTCACTTTTGCAACAAACAAATGGAGAAACTCCTTCACAAATATGGAGTAATTCACAAAGTAGCCACACCCTACCACCCTCAGACTAACGGCCAAGCTGAACTTGCAAATAGAGAATTAAAGAAGATCCTAGAGAAAACAGTGGGAATCACAAGAAAGGATTGGGCTAGAAAGCTAGAGGATGCACTGTGGGCATATAGGACAGCTTTTAAAACTCCTATTGGCAAGTCACCCTTTCAGCTATTGTATGGCAAATCCTGCCACCTCCCTGTAGAGCTTGAACATAGAGCTTTTTGGGCCACTAAACTCCTCAACCTTGACCCCCAAGCTGCAGGAGAAAAAAGGTTGTTACAACTAAATGAACTGGATGAATTCAGACTGGAAGCTTATGAAAATGCGAAGATATACAAGGAGAAAGCTAAGAAGTGGCATGACAAGAAGATCACAAAGAAGGAATTCAAGCCTGGACAACAAGTACTCCTGTATAATTCAAGGCTTAAAATCTTCCCTGGCAAACTGAAGTCTAAGTGGACTGGCCCATACTTGGTGACAAAGATTTTTCCCTATGGGAATATTGAACTGCTAGATGAGGCAACAAAGAATCAATTCACTGTGAATGGGCACAGAGCAAAGTTGTACTTAGGAGGACAATGGGTTAAGGAAAAAGAGGTTCAACACCTACAGCCCTCTTAAAAAGAATTGAAAGATGTCAAGCTAGTGACAATAAAAGAGCGCTTGTTGGGAGGCAACCCAACCGGAGGTACTTTTCTTTCATAGTTAGTTCAATAAAAAGGTTAAATGAGTAGTATGTATTGCAAGGAGCTAAGTTTGGTGTTTCACACCAAAACATATTAAGGGAGAATGAAGGATTCTAAGTTTGGTGTTCCACCAAAATCTTACTTAAAAGCACATTCTCACTTTCTATATAAAGAGCTACCAGCTCCAAGCAATCTGACAAATCATTTAAGCATTGTCTGTTTCTAGTTTTCAATTTTATTACCTTTAGCGAAGATTTAAGCTTTCACATATGGTTATGGATAAGAAACATGGCAAGAGACTGAGTTTGGTGTTCACACACCAAAGTAAGTTCAAACGCCTACAAGAAAGTCTTGCACACTAACAAATCACATAAGGGCTTGAGAAACAAGCAACTTCCATTAACACTGCAGAAAATCAATCACTCTTATGGGAGGACTACTCACCATTAGCTGAGATGAAAGAAGAAGGAGCCACCAAGAGGTTGTATTGTCATTTAACTCCATCAGTATTGAATTGCTCAAATTTGGAAGTATGAATATGCCCATTTTAACAGAAACTGTTAGTGTAGTATGCATCAATTATGTTTTTGTAGGCTGGTTTTTTATGTGTTGGCTTGTGTGTTCATTTTCACTTAACAAGAAGTATGTGTTGTCCCCTGCATCTTTAAATTTAATAAAAGAACAGTTTGAATGTGAAGTGAAATGGTCTCTGTTAGTTAGAAGTGGAATAAAAGTAAGTGGTGGTGTGTGTGATTGCATTATAACTCACTTTAGTGAATAAAGAGCTAAGATATCTCCTTCTAAGTAGAGAGTGGCCTATTGTCTATGAATCTCAATTGAATAGAATTCCTTGGTTAGAAAGAAAAACAAAAAAAAAAGAAAGAAAGAACAAAGAAAGCTAAAAGGTGGCAAAACAAAAGAAAAACAAAAAGAAATAAAGCTGGACACCAATAGCTTGAACTCTGAAATATATGCCTGTGATGTTTTTGTACTAGGATCTGCTTGGATTAGTAAGCTCTTAGGAGTGCCTCAACACTTGGTGACTTGGGTTAACTAACCCGGGATCATCAGCTGAAAATCCACTATCAAGAGCAACCTAACTACAAAGCATTTAGTAGCCCAAAGAGGTGCTGGGCATCAATGTTTTAAGAAGGAATGTGAGCCAAGTGTCTATGGTGAATAATGTGTCAAGTATAAAAAGAAAATGAACTTGCTACACATGACACTCAAATAAAGCTTTTGAATAAAGTAATAGCCAAGGATAAAGGAATAATGAGAGGTCATAGCAGTATGTCACTTGAAACTTGAAGGAAACTTTCTAGGCCTAGGAGTCAATAAGAAGTGAGCATTTGCATATCCACATAAAACCCCATGAACTATCAATAACACTTTGCTAGCATGAACTTCCTCTTCCATTTCATTCTTTCTTCTTAATAAATTCATTTCTTGCTTGGGGACAAGCAAGCTTTAAGTTTGGTGTTGTGATGACAAGTCATCCTAGCCCATTTTAGCTAGTCTTTTTCTTTTGTTTTCATTAGAATTATGCACTTTCTTAAGCTACAAGCAAGCTAATTGAGTAGATTTTCATGTTTCCCTTGATTGAACCAACCATATGTGAATTCATGCCATTTCATGAGGTTTTGAACTATATTTGTTGCATATTGTGGAAGATTGAATACCTCATGATTTTGAGCAAAACTTTGATTAGTTTGGTTGATCAATGATAGGTGAAGAAGGCTTGGAGAAAGGTTGAAGCAAAGAGGAATGGCTAGGAGTGAAGAGAGGACAATGGAATAAGTGAAAATTGAACCGGGTTGCATGAAGTTAGCCCCAACGTTAGCCCCCTAACTTGGAGGCTAACGTTGGGCATATGAATCACTCTTTGGAAGTAGCCAACGTTAGCCCCAACGTTAGCCCCCTAACTTGGAGGCTAACGTTGGAAAACGTTGAAGACCAACGTTGGCTAACTCCATTTCCGGTTCAATTGGTTCACTTCGGTTCTTCTTCAATCTTCAAGAGCAATCAACCAAGGCCTCTTTCAACCCAATTCCACCAAGAACAAAGGCCCAACTCAAGGCTTGAAGATCATTTTGGAAAGTGTATAAATAGGATAGAATTCAATTTGTTTAGGGAGCTTTTGGCTGGAGAGTTTTCTTTTAGAGCTTTCCTTTTAGAATTTTCATAATAGTTTTCGAAGAGCTTTTGAACTTGAGTGAACTTTAATTTCTTGCTTTCATTGCTTTCAATTTCATTTGACTTTTGTCTTGGATCTTGGATTGGAGAATTGAAGAAATTCTGTTTCAATCTCAATCTTGGATCTCTCTGTTTCCTTTACTGTTAATTGAATTAGCATTTCTGTTTCTGTTACTTGATCTTCATCTCTTTTCTTTGCAATTTACAATTTCCTTGCTATTGTTCTTGTGGGATCTAGGAAGGCATTGAGATCTAGACTTGGTTTTCTAGTCTCTGGGTCCTGAGATCTAAATTCTCATTTCAATTCTCTGTTTAATGCTTTCATTGTTCATTTACTTTGCTGTTATAAGATCCGGTTCAATCCCAACTCCCTTTTCCTCTTCTGTTTGATGCAATTTAGTTTTCCCTTGTTTAAATTCTGCAAATCCTCATCCCAATCCCCTTTACTTTTCAAGCAATTTACATTTCTTGCACTTTAAGTTTCTGTCATTTAATTTCTTGTCCTTTAAGTTTCAGCAATTTACTTTCCCGCTCTCTTTAATTTCATGCAATTTACATTCTGCAAATCACAAATCACCCAACCAACACTTGATTCGCTTGACTAAATCAACCACTAAACTAAAATTGCTCAATCCTTCAATCCCTGTGGGATCGACCTCACTTCCGTGAGTTTTTATTACTTGATACGACCCGGTACACTTGCCGGTTAGTTTTGGGTGTTTTGGTAGAAATTCGTTTCTCATCAAAATATCTCATCAAGTTTTTGGCGCCGTTGCCGGGGATTGATTAGATTGACAATGATTAAGTGAGGTGGTAATCTAGATCAAGCACTTTTTTCTTTATTTTTCTTTAACCTTTGATTAACCCACTAACTGTTTGAATTTTTGCTTAAGCTAACTAAAACTTCATTCTAGCAGTAGATTGAAGTATCACTGGTTTGTGTGCTCTTATGTTCTGCTTGTATGTCAGGTACACAAAGAGCCATACCCAATTTTCATGAACAAGACGAAAGAACTCTCAGGAGGTTAAGAAGAGCCGAAAGAGGGAAAAGTATTGTTGGAGAAGAAGAATCTGAGGAAGAATACCACGAGATGGAAGGAGATACATCTAATCCAGGAGAAGGAGTTAATAATCCACCACAACAGAGGAGAGTATTGGCTTCCTATACTTTTGCAAATGCTAGACATTGTGGAAGCAGCATTCTCACCCCTAATGTCAATGCAAATAACTTTGAACTGAAGCCACAACTCATCACATTGGTCCAGAATAACTGCTCATTTGGAGGAGGACCATTGGAGGATCCAAATCAACATCTATCTACCTTCTTGAGGATCTGTGACACTGTCAAATCCAATGGTGTGAATCCTGAGACTTACAAGCTTCTGCTGTTCCCGTTCTCATTAAGGGATAAGGCTGCACAATGGCTTGAAACTTTTCCCCAAGCAAGTATCACTAGTTGGGATGACTTGGTGGCTAAATTTCTAGCCAAATTCTATCCACCCCAGAGAGTCATCAGGCTGAAAACTGAGGTGCAGACATTCACACAATTAGATGCTGAATCCTTGTATGAAGCATGGGAGAGGTACAAAGCCTTAATCAGAAAGTGCCCTCCAGAGATGTTCAATGAATGGGATGTGCTGCAAAATTTCTATGAAGGCCTGACATTGAAATCTCAGGAGGCATTAGATCATTCTGCTGGAGGTTCACTACAACTAATGAAAACTGCTGAGGAAGCTCAGAATCTTGTGGACATGGTGGCCAACAATCAATATTTCTTTGCTCATCAAAGAAGCCGCCAACCATCACAAAGAAGAGGAGTAATGGAACTAGACGGAGTGGATTCAATCCTAGCTCAAAACAAGATGATGCAGCAGCAATTTCAACAACAATTTGAGCAAATGGCTAAGAGGATTGACAGTCTCCAAGTTGCAGCAGTCAACACTAGCCAGCCATCAACCACATGGGGTCAGAGTGAAGAGACTCAAGAGGAGCAACAACAAGAACAAGTCCAGTACATGCACAACCAAAATTCTGGGCCAAATGAAGTATATGGTGACACTTACAACCCTTCTTGGAAGAACCACCCAAACCTTAGGTGGGGAGACAATCACAACCAAAATCAACAACCATGGCAGAGAAACTCAAACCAAAACACTTTAAGAAACAACCAAAACCACAACCAGCAGCAAACCAACCAAAACCCCTACAGAAAACCTCAAAACAACTACTCCAACCCCAACCATTACCAATCTAATAACCAACCCACCAACCAAAATGTCTACCATCCACCATCCACATTTCACAACCCACCACAAGCATCACCTGAATCTCACAGACTCACCAACTTGGAAACCTTGATAGACAAAATGTGGAAACACCAAGAAATGACAACCAAGAACCATGAAGCCTCCATGAAGAGCCTAGAGAGGCAAATTGGGCAAATCTCCAAACAGATTTCTGTTGAGAAATTTTCAAGCTCACTGCCAAGTGACACAATCCCAAATCCTAAGGAAGAATGCAAGGCAATACAATTGAGGAGTGGAAAAGTCTTGGTGAAAAATGAAGAAGCAACCAAGAAGCCAAAGGAAAGTGACAAGAAACAAGCTGAAGAAGAGAAAGTCAATGACAAGAAGGAGGCAGCAAGCAAGCCAACTCAGAATCAAGTTCAAGAAAAAGAAGATCAGCCACAAAAATCAAGAAAGGGAAAGGAAGTAATTGAAGGACCAACTAAGGACCAAAGGCAGGGAAATAACTTCACTCCTCCCTTGCCATACCCTCAGAGGTTCAACAAAGAGATTAATGACAAGCATTTTCACAAATTCCTTGAGATTTTTAAGAAGCTGGAAATCAACATTCCCTTGGCCGAAGCACTTGAGCAAATGCCTCTATATTCCAAGTTTCTGAAGGATCTTATCAACAAGAAAAGAAGTTGGCTTGAAAGGGAAACCATATTACTCACAGAGGAATGCAGTGCTGTAATCCAACGGGGTATTCCACCAAAACTTAAGGATCCGGGAAGCTTTGTAGTCTCATGCACTATTGGCAAGATAATTCTCAACAAGGCCCTCTGTGACCTGGGTGCCAGCATCAACTTAATGCCTCTCTCAATGATGAGAAAACTTGCCATAGAAGAACTTAAACCCACCAGGATGTCGCTAGTCATGGCTGACAGATCAATCAAGACACCTAATGGAATTGTGGAGAATCTGTTAGTAAAGATTGGGGAGTTTATCTTCCCAGCAGATTTTGTAATTTTGGATACCGAAGAAGAAGGAAACGACTCAATCATTCTGGGAAGGCCATTTCTACACACAGCAAGGGCCATCATTGATGTTGAAAAAGGAGAAATGACCTTCAGGGTCCATAATGAACAAATGATTATAAATGTGTTCAAATCAATGCAAAACGCTCCTGAGCAAGAAGATTATGTGAGAGTGGATATGATAGATAGTTTGGTGGAAGAAACTTTGGAAGAAAAGTTTCAAGAGCAAGAAGGAAATCAAGAAACAACAGAGGAACAAGTGGCTGAGACCTTTACTGAGCAATATGAAAGGCAAGATAAGAAAGAAGATGTACGAAGACAAGAATTGAAACCTTTACCCACCCATCTCAAATATGCATTCCTTGGCACATCGGAGAGCCTCCCAGTAATCATTAATTCATCCCTGTCAAAGAAGGAAGAAGGAGAACTTCTTGATGTACTCAAAGCTCACAAAGATGCTTTAGGATGGACCATTGATGATCTGAAGGGAATCAGCCCTGCAGTATGTATGCATAAGATCCTCTTGGAAGATAATTCCAAACCAGTGGTTCAACCACAAAGAAGGCTAAATCCTACAATGAAGGAAGTTGTCCAGAAGGAAGTAATGAAGTTGTGGAATGCAGGGATAATATTCCCAATATCTGACAGCCCATGGGTAAGCCCAGTTCAAGTTGTACCAAAGAAGGGAGGAATGACAGTCATCACTAATGAGAAGAATGAGTTGATCCCTACTAGAACAGTGACTGGGTGGAGAATGTGCATAGACTATAGAAGATTGAATGATGCCACCAGGAAGGATCATTTCCCTCTCCCATTCATTGATCAGATGCTGGAAAGGTTAGCCGGCCATGCCTATTACTGTTTCTTGGACGGATATTCTGGGTATAATCAAATCGTGGTAGACCCCAAGGACCAAGAGAAAACTGCCTTCACATGTCCATTTGGAGTTTTTGCGTATAGGCGGATGCCTTTTGGGCTCTGCAACGCCCCTGCCACATTTCAAAGGTGTATGCTCTCCATTTTTTCTGATATGGTCGAAAAATTTTTAGAAGTCTTCATGGATGACTTCTCTGTTTTTGGTGATAATTTCAATGCTTGCCTAAACCATTTAACTCTTGTCTTGAAACGGTGCCAAGAAACTAATTTGGTTTTAAACTGGGAGAAATGCCATTTTATGGTACCCGAAGGAATTGTTCTTGGCCATAAAGTCTCAAGAAAAGGGATAGAGGTTGATAAGGCAAAAGTTGAGATTATAGAAAAACTCCCTCCACCAATTAATGTGAAATCTGTTAGAAGTTTCTTGGGGCATGCCGGATTTTACAGAAGGTTTATCAAGGACTTTTCAAAAATAGCCAAACCTTTAAGTAATCTGTTAATGCTTGATAACCCTTTTGTTTTTGATGAAAACTGTCAGCATGCATTTGAAACTTTAAAAAATAAACTCACAACAGCACCAATAATCACACCCCCAGATTGGGGATTACCTTTTGAACTCATGTGTGATGCAAGTGACATTGCAATTGGTGCTGTACTTGGGCAAAAGAAGGGGAATTTGCATCATGTCATATATTACGCAAGTAAAGTGTTGAATGAGGCCCAAAGAAATTACACTACAACAGAAAAAGAGTTGCTAGCTGTAGTCTATGCATTTGATAAGTTTAGATCATATCTGATAGGATCGAAGGTTGTAGTTTATACTGATCATGCTGCACTTAAGTATTTGATGTCAAAACAGGATGCTAAACCAAGACTCATCAGGTGGATACTGCTTCTACAAGAATTTGACATTGAAATAAGAGATAGGAAGGGCACTGAAAACCAGGTCGCTGATCATCTGTCAAGACTACCACATGAAACAAATCAAAAAGCATCCCAGCCAATAAATGAAAGCTTCCCAGATGAGCACCTTCTGCAGATCCATCAAGCACCTTGGTTTGCTGACATAGCAAATTACAAAGTGGGAAGGAAGATACCGCAAGAATTCTCTAAGCAACAAGTGAAGAAGTTGATTAAAGAAGCAAGGAAATTTTTATGGGATGAACCCTTCTTATTCAAGAGATGCTCTGATGGAGTGATCAGGAGGTGTATTCCTGAAAGTGAAGTGAGGGACATCTTGTGGCATTGTCATGGTTCAGCTTATGGTGGACACTTTGGCCCAGAAAAAACAGCCGCAAAAATACTACAGAGTGGCTTCTATTGGCCAACTATTTTCAAGGATGCCAGAAGATATGTACACCAATGTAATGAATGCCAGAAAGCAGGAGGATTAACAAGAAGGAATGAGATGCCTCAAAATTTTATCTTAGAATTAGAATTGTTCGATCTGTGGGGAATTGATTTCATGGGGCCTTTTCCTCCTTCCTATTCTTTTAGATACATCCTGGTAGCAGTGGAATATGTCTCAAAATGGGTAGAAGCTATAGCCACAACCACCTGTGATGCACAGATCGTCCTCCAATTCCTCAAAAAGCACATCTTCACTAGGTTTGGAGTGCCCAAAAGTTTTATTAGTGATGGTGGTAGTCACTTTTGCAACAAACAAATGGAGAAACTCCTTCACAAATATGGAGTAATTCACAAAGTAGCCACACCCTACCACCCTCAGACCAACGGCCAAGCTGAACTTGCAAATAGAGAATTAAAGAAGATCCTAGAGAAAACAGTGGGAATCACAAGAAAGGATTGGGCTAGAAAGCTAGAGGATGCACTGTGGGCATATAGGACAGCTTTTAAAACTCCTATTGGCAAGTCACCCTTTCAGCTATTGTATGGCAAATCCTGCCACCTCCCTGTAGAGCTTGAACATAGAGCTTTTTGGGCCACTAAACTCCTCAACCTTGACCCCCAAGCTGCAGGAGAAAAAAGGTTGTTACAACTAAATGAACTGGATGAATTCAGACTGGAAGCTTATGAAAATGCGAAGATATACAAGGAGAAAGCTAAGAAGTGGCATGACAAGAAGATCACAAAGAAGGAATTCAAGCCTGGACAACAAGTACTCCTGTATAATTCAAGGCTTAAAATCTTCCCTGGCAAACTGAAGTCTAAGTGGACTGGCCCATACTTGGTGACAAAGATTTTTCCCTATGGGAATATTGAACTGCTAGATGAGGCAACAAAGAATCAATTCACTGTGAATGGGCACAGAGCAAAGTTGTACTTAGGAGGACAATGGGTTAAGGAAAAAGAGGTTCAACACCTACAGCCCTCTTAAAAAGAATTGAAAGATGTCAAGCTAGTGACAATAAAAGAGCGCTTGTTGGGAGGCAACCCAACCGGAGGTACTTTTCTTTCATAGTTAGTTCAATAAAAAGGTTAAATGAGTAGTATGTATTGCAAGGAGCTAAGTTTGGTGTTTCACACCAAAACATATTAAGGGAGAATGAAGGATTCTAAGTTTGGTGTTCCACCAAAATCTTACTTAAAAGCACATTCTCACTTTCTATATAAAGAGCTACCAGCTCCAAGCAATCTGACAAATCATTTAAGCATTGTCTGTTTCTAGTTTTCAATTTTATTACCTTTAGCGAAGATTTAAGCTTTCACATATGGTTATGGATAAGAAACATGGCAAGAGACTGAGTTTGGTGTTCACACACCAAAGTAAGTTCAAACGCCTACAAGAAAGTCTTGCACACTAACAAATCACATAAGGGCTTGAGAAACAAGCAACTTCCATTAACACTGCAGAAAATCAATCACTCTTATGGGAGGACTACTCACCATTAGCTGAGATGAAAGAAGAAGGAGCCACCAAGAGGTTGTATTGTCATTTAACTCCATCAGTATTGAATTGCTCAAATTTGGAAGTATGAATATGCCCATTTTAACAGAAACTGTTAGTGTAGTATGCATCAATTATGTTTTTGTAGGCTGGTTTTTTATGTGTTGGCTTGTGTGTTCATTTTCACTTAACAAGAAGTATGTGTTGTCCCCTGCATCTTTAAATTTAATAAAAGAACAGTTTGAATGTGAAGTGAAATGGTCTCTGTTAGTTAGAAGTGGAATAAAAGTAAGTGGTGGTGTGTGTGATTGCATTATAACTCACTTTAGTGAATAAAGAGCTAAGATATCTCCTTCTAAGTAGAGAGTGGCCTATTGTCTATGAATCTCAATTGAATAGAATTCCTTGGTTGGAAAGAAAAACAAAAAAAAGAAAGAAAGAACAAAGAAAGCTAAAAGGTGGCAAAACAAAAGAAAAACAAAAAGAAATAAAGCTGGACACCAATAGCTTGAACTCTGAAATATATGCCTGTGATGTTTTTGTACTAGGATCTGCTTGGATTAGTAAGCTCTTAGGAGTGCCTCAACACTTGGTGACTTGGGTTAACTAACCCGGGATCATCAGCTGAAAATCCACTATCAAGAGCAACCTAACTACAAAGCATTTAGTAGCCCAAAGAGGTGCTGGGCATCAATGTTTTAAGAAGGAATGTGAGCCAAGTGTCTATGGTGAATAATGTGTCAAGTATAAAAAGAAAATGAACTTGCTACACATGACACTCAAATAAAGCTTTTGAATAAAGTAATAGTCAAGGATAAAGGAATAATGAGAGGTCATAGCAGTATGTCACTTGAAACTTGAAGGAAACTTTCTAGGCCTAGGAGTCAATAAGAAGTGAGCATTTGCATATCCACATAAAACCCCATGAACTATCAATAACACTTTGCTAGCATGAACTTCCTCTTCCATTTCATTCTTTCTTCTTAATAAATTCATTTCTTGCTTGGGGACAAGCAAGCTTTAAGTTTGGCGTTGTGATGACAAGTCATCCTAGCCCATTTTAGCTAGTCTTTTTCTTTTGTTTTCATTAGAATTATGCACTTTCTTAAGCTACAAGCAAGCTAATTGAGTAGATTTTCATGTTTCCCTTGATTGAACCAACCATATGTGAATTCATGCCATTTCATGAGGTTTTGAACTATATTTGTTGCATATTGTGGAAGATTGAATACCTCATGATTTTGAGCAAAACTTTGATTAGTTTGGTTGATCAATGATAGGTGAAGAAGGCTTGGAGAAAGGTTGAAGCAAAGAGGAATGGCTAGGAGTGAAGAGAGGACAATGGAATAAGTGAAAATTGAACCGGGTTGCATGAAGTTAGCCCCAACGTTAGCCCCCTAACTTGGAGGCTAACGTTGGGCATATGAATCACTCTTTGGAAGTAGCCAACGTTAGCTCCAACGTTAGCCCCCTAACTTGGAGGCTAACGTTGGAACTTGAGAGTTTCTCCCTGGGCTACCAACGTTTGCGCCAACGTTAGCCCCCTAACTTGGAGGCTAACGTTGGCACTTAAATCACAATGGGGGAGTAGGCAACGTTTGCGCCAACGTTAGCCCCCTAACGTGGAGGCTAACGTTGGCACCAATCACACCAAGCAAGGCCAACGTTAGGGTCAAAGTTAGACCCCTAACGTTGGCGCCAACGTCTAAACCAGAAGAATGTGGTTTGCTGATATGAAAAGTTAGGGTCAAAGTTAGACCCCTAACTTTGACCCTAACGTTGAAGACCAACGTTGGCTAACTCCATTTCCGGTTCAATTGGTTCACTTCGGTTCTTCTTCAATCTTCAAGAGCAATCAACCAAGGCCTCTTTCAACCCAATTCCACCAAGAACAAAGGCCCAACTCAAGGCTTGAAGATCATTTTGGAAAGTGTATAAATAGGATAGAATTCAATTTGTTTAGGGAGTTTTTCGGGAGAGTTTTCTTTTAGAGCTTTCCTTTTAGAATTTTCATAAGAGTTTTTGGGAAGCTTTTGTCACTGAGTGAACTTTAATTTCTTGTTTTCATTTGCTTTCAATTTCATTTTACTTTTGTCTTGGATCTTGGATTGGAGAATTGAAGAAATTCTGTTTCAATCTCAATCTTGGATCTCTCTGTTTATTTACTGCTTAATTGAAATTCCGTTTCTGTTACTTACTTCATCTATTCTCTTTGCAATTTACAATTTCCTTGCTATTGTTCTTGTTGGATCTAGGAAGGCATTGAGATCTAGACTTGGTTTTCTAGTCTCTGGGTCCTGAGATCTGAAATTCTCATTTCAATTCCCTGTTTACTGCCTCTTATGTTCATTTACTTTACTGCTTTGTTTCCGGTTCAATCCCAATTCCCCTTCCCTCTTCTGTTTGATGCAATTTAGTTTTTCTTTGTTTAAATTCTGCAAATCCACATCCCAATCCCCTTTACATTTCAAGCAATTTATATTTCTTGCACTTTAAGATTCCGCAATTTACATTTCTTGTTCTTTAAGTTTCAGCAATTTACTTTCCCGCTCTCTTTAATTTCATGCAATTTACATTCTGCAATTCACAAATCACTCAACCAAAACTTGATTCGCTTGACTAAATCAACCACTAAGCTAAAATTGCTCAATCCTTCAATCCCTGTGGGATCGACCTCACTCCCGTGAGTTTTTATTACTTGATACGACCCGGTACACTTGCCGGTTAGTTTTGGGTGTTTTGGTAGAAATTCGTTTCTCACCAAAATATCTCATCAAGTTTTTGGCGCCGTTGCCGGTTAGTTTTGGGTGTTATTTCTTTTTGTTTTTCTTTTGTTTTGCCACCTTTTAGCTTTCTTTGTTCTTTCTTTCTTTTTTTTTTGTTTTTCTTTCTAACCAAGGAATTCTATTCAATTGAGATTCATAGACAATAGGCCATGAGATATTTTGGTGAGAAACGAATTTCTACCAAAACACCCAAAACTAACCGGCAAGTGTACCGGGTCGTATCAAGTAATAAAAACTCACGGGAGTGAGGTCGATCCCACAGGGATTGAAGGATTGAGCAATTTTAGCTTAGTGGTTGATTTAGTCAAGCGAATCAAGTTTTGGTTGAGTGATTTGTGAATTGCAGAATGTAAATTGCATGAAATTAAAGAGAGCGGGAAAGTAAATTGCTGAAACTTAAAGAACAAGAAATGTAAATTGCGGAATCTTAAAGTGCAAGAAATATAAATTGCTTGAAATGTAAAGGGGATTGGGATGTGGATTTGCAGAATTTAAACAAAGAAAAACTAAATTGCATCAAACAGAAGAGGGAAGGGGAATTGGGATTGAACCGGAAACAAAGCAGTAAAGTAAATGAACATAAGAGGCAGTAAACAGGGAATTGAAATGAGAATTTCAGATCTCAGGACCCAGAGACTAGAAAACCAAGTCTAGATCTCAATGCCTTCCTAGATCCAACAAGAACAATAGCAAGGAAATTGTAAATTGCAAAGAGAATAGATGAAGTAAGTAACAGAAACGGAATTTCAATTAAGCAGTAAATAAACAGAGAGATCCAAGATTGGAGAATTGAAGAATTCATGCCATTTCATGAGGTTTTGAACTATATTTGTTGCATATTGTGGAAGATTGAATACCTCATGATTTTGAGCAAAACTTTGATTAGTTTGGTTGATCAATGATAGGTGAAGAAGGCTTGGAGAAAGGTTGAAGCAAAGAGGAATGGCTAGGAGTGAAGAGAGGACAATGGAATAAGTGAAAATTGAACCGGGTTGCATGAAGTTAGCCCCAACGTTAGCCCCCTAACTTGGAGGCTAACGTTGGGCATATGAATCACTCTTTGGAAGTAGCCAACGTTAGCCCCAACGTTAGCCCCCTAACTTGGAGGCTAACGTTGGAACTTGAGAGTTTCTCCCTGGGCTACCAACGTTTGCGCCAACGTTAGCCCCCTAACTTGGAGGCTAACGTTGGCACTTAAATCACAATGGGGGAGTAGGCAACGTTTGCGCCAACGTTAGCCCCCTAACGTGGAGGCTAACGTTGGCACCAATCACACCAAGCAAGGCCAACGTTAGGGTCAAAGTTAGACCCCTAACGTTGGCGCCAACGTCTAAACCAGAAGAATGTGGTTTGCTGATATGAAAAGTTAGGGTCAAAGTTAGACCCCTAACTTTGACCCTAACGTTGAAGACCAACGTTGGCTAACTCCATTTCCGGTTCAATTGGTTCACTTCGGTTCTTCTTCAATCTTCAAGAGCAATCAACCAAGGCCTCTTTCAACCCAATTCCACCAAGAACAAAGGCCCAACTCAAGGCTTGAAGATCATTTTGGAAAGTGTATAAATAGGATAGAATTCAATTTGTTTAGAGAGCTTTTCCGGGAGAGTTTTCTTTTAGAGCTTTCCTTTTAGAATTTTCATAAGAGTTTTTGGGAAGCTTTTGTCACTGAGTGAACTTTAATTTCTTGTTTTCATTTGCTTTCAATTTCATTTTACTTTTGTCTTGGATCTTGGATTGGAGAATTGAAGAAATTCTGTTTCAATCTCAATCTTGGATCTCTCTGTTTATTTACTGCTTAATTGAAATTCCGTTTCTGTTACTTACTTCATCTATTCTCTTTGCAATTTACAATTTCCTTGCTATTGTTCTTGTTGGATCTAGGAAGGCATTGAGATCTAGACTTGGTTTTCTAGTCTCTGGGTCCTGAGATCTAAATTCTCATTTCAATTCTCTGTTTAATGCTTTCATTGTTCATTTACTTTGCTGTTATAAGATCCGGTTCAATCCCAACTCCCTTTTCCTCTTCTGTTTGATGCAATTTAGTTTTCCCTTGTTTAAATTCTGCAAATCCTCATCCCAATCCCCTTTACTTTTCAAGCAATTTACATTTCTTGCACTTTAAGATTCTGCGATTTACATTTCTTGCACTTTAAGTTTCTGTCATTTAATTTCTTGTCCTTTAAGTTTCAGCAATTTACTTTCCCGCTCTCTTTAATTTCATGCAATTTACATTCTGCAAATCACAAATCACCCAACCAACACTTGATTCGCTTGACTAAATCAACCACTAAACTAAAGTTGCTCAATCCTTCAATCCCTGTGGGATCGACCTCACTTCCGTGAGTTTTTATTACTTGATACGACCCGGTACACTTGCCGGTTAGTTTTGGGTGTTTTGGTAGAAATTCGTTTCTCATCAAAATATCTCATCAAGTTTTTGGCGCCGTTGCCGGGGATTGATTAGATTGACAATGATTAAGTGAGGTGGTAATCTAGATCAAGCACTTTTTCTTTATTTTTCTTTAACCTTTGATTAACCCACTAACTGTTTGAATTTTTGCTTAAGCTAACTAAAACTTCATTCTAGCAGTAGATTGAAGTATCACTGGTTTGTGTGCTCTTATGTTCTGCTTGTATGTCAGGTACACAAAGAGCCATACCCAATTTTCATGAACAAGACGAAAGAACTCTCAGGAGGTTAAGAAGAGCCGAAAGAGGGAAAAGTATTGTTGGAGAAGAAGAATCTGAGGAAGAATACCACGAGATGGAAGGAGATACATCTAATCCAGGAGAAGGAGTTAATAATCCACCACAACAGAGGAGAGTATTGGCTTCCTATACTTTTGCAAATGCTAGACATTGTGGAAGCAGCATTCTCACCCCTAATGTCAATGCAAATAACTTTGAACTGAAGCCACAACTCATCACATTGGTCCAGAATAACTGCTCATTTGGAGGAGGACCATTGGAGGATCCAAATCAACATCTATCTACCTTCTTGAGGATCTGTGACACTGTCAAATCCAATGGTGTGAATCCTGAGACTTACAAGCTTCTGCTGTTCCCGTTCTCATTAAGGGATAAGGCTGCACAATGGCTTGAAACTTTTCCCCAAGCAAGTATCACTAGTTGGGATGACTTGGTGGCTAAATTTCTAGCCAAATTCTATCCACCCCAGAGAGTCATCAGGCTGAAAACTGAGGTGCAGACATTCACACAATTAGATGCTGAATCCTTGTATGAAGCATGGGAGAGGTACAAAGCCTTAATCAGAAAGTGCCCTCCAGAGATGTTCAATGAATGGGATGTGCTGCAAAATTTCTATGAAGGCCTGACATTGAAATCTCAGGAGGCATTAGATCATTCTGCTGGAGGTTCACTACAACTAATGAAAACTGCTGAGGAAGCTCAGAATCTTGTAGACATGGTGGCCAACAATCAATATTTCTTTGCTCATCAAAGAAGCCGCCAACCATCACAAAGAAGAGGAGTAATGGAACTAGACGGAGTGGATTCAATCCTAGCTCAAAACAAGATGATGCAGCAGCAATTTCAACAACAATTTGAGCAAATGGCTAAGAGGATTGACAGTCTCCAAGTTGCAGCAGTCAACACTAGCCAGCCATCAACCACATGGGGTCAGAGTGAAGAGACTCAAGAGGAGCAACAACAAGAACAAGTCCAGTACATGCACAACCAAAATTCTGGGCCAAATGAAGTATATGGTGACACTTACAACCCTTCTTGGAAGAACCACCCAAACCTTAGGTGGGGAGACAATCACAACCAAAATCAACAACCATGGCAGAGAAACTCAAACCAAAACACTTTAAGAAACAACCAAAACCACAACCAGCAGCAAACCAACCAAAACCCCTACAGAAAACCTCAAAACAACTACTCCAACCCCAACCATTACCAATCTAATAACCAACCCACCAACCAAAATGTCTACCATCCACCATCCACATTTCACAACCCACCACAAGCATCACCTGAATCTCACAGACTCACCAACTTGGAAACCTTGATAGACAAAATGTGGAAACACCAAGAAATGACAACCAAGAACCATGAAGCCTCCATGAAGAGCCTAGAGAGGCAAATTGGGCAAATCTCCAAACAGATTTCTGTTGAGAAATCTTCAAGCTCACTGCCAAGTGACACAATCCCAAATCCTAAGGAAGAATGCAAGGCAATACAATTGAGGAGTGGAAAAGTCTTGGTGAAAAATGAAGAAGCAACCAAGAAGCCAAAGGAAAGTGACAAGAAACAAGCTGAAGAAGAGAAAGTCAATGACAAGAAGGAGGCAGCAAGCAAGCCAACTCAGAATCAAGTTCAAGAAAAAGAAGATCAGCCACAAAAATCAAGAAAGGGAAAGGAAGTAATTGAAGGACCAACTAAGGACCAAAGGCAGGGAAATAACTTCACTCCTCCCTTGCCATACCCTCAGAGGTTCAACAAAGAGATTAATGACAAGCATTTTCACAAATTCCTTGAGATTTTTAAGAAGCTGGAAATCAACATTCCCTTGGCCGAAGCACTTGAGCAAATGCCTCTATATTCCAAGTTTCTGAAGGATCTTATCAACAAGAAAAGAAGTTGGCTTGAAAGGGAAACCATATTACTCACAGAGGAATGCAGTGCTGTAATCCAACGGGGTATTCCACCAAAACTTAAGGATCCGGGAAGCTTTGTAGTCTCATGCACTATTGGCAAGATAATTCTCAACAAGGCCCTCTGTGACCTGGGTGCCAGCATCAACTTAATGCCTCTCTCAATGATGAGAAAACTTGCCATAGAAGAACTTAAACCCACCAGGATGTCGCTAGTCATGGCTGACAGATCAATCAAGACACCTAATGGAATTGTGGAGAATCTGTTAGTAAAGATTGGGGAGTTTATCTTCCCAGCAGATTTTGTAATTTTGGATACCGAAGAAGAAGGAAACGACTCAATCATTCTGGGAAGGCCATTTCTACACACAGCAAGGGCCATCATTGATGTTGAAAAAGGAGAAATGACCTTCAGGGTCCATAATGAACAAATGATTATAAATGTGTTCAAATCAATGCAAAACGCTCCTGAGCAAGAAGATTATGTGAGAGTGGATATGATAGATAGTTTGGTGGAAGAAACTTTGGAAGAAAAGTTTCAAGAGCAAGAAGGAAATCAAGAAACAACAGAGGAACAAGTGGCTGAGACCTTTACTGAGCAATATGAAAGGCAAGATAAGAAAGAAGATGTACGAAGACAAGAATTGAAACCTTTACCCACCCATCTCAAATATGCATTCCTTGGCACATCGGAGAGCCTCCCAGTAATCATTAATTCATCCCTGTCAAAGAAGGAAGAAGGAGAACTTCTTGATGTACTCAAAGCTCACAAAGATGCTTTAGGATGGACCATTGATGATCTGAAGGGAATCAGCCCTGCAGTATGTATGCATAAGATCCTCTTGGAAGATAATTCCAAACCAGTGGTTCAACCACAAAGAAGGCTAAATCCTACAATGAAGGAAGTTGTCCAGAAGGAAGTAATGAAGTTGTGGAATGCAGGGATAATATTCCCAATATCTGACAGCCCATGGGTAAGCCCAGTTCAAGTTGTACCAAAGAAGGGAGGAATGACAGTCATCACTAATGAGAAGAATGAGTTGATCCCTACTAGAACAGTGACTGGGTGGAGAATGTGCATAGACTATAGAAGATTGAATGATGCCACCAGGAAGGATCATTTCCCTCTCCCATTCATTGATCAGATGCTGGAAAGGTTAGCCGGCCATGCCTATTACTGTTTCTTGGACGGATATTCTGGGTATAATCAAATCGTGGTAGACCCCAAGGACCAAGAGAAAACTGCCTTCACATGTCCATTTGGAGTTTTTGCGTATAGGCGGATGCCTTTTGGGCTCTGCAACGCCCCTGCCACATTTCAAAGGTGTATGCTCTCCATTTTTTCTGATATGGTCGAAAAATTTTTAGAAGTCTTCATGGATGACTTCTCTGTTTTTGGTGATAATTTCAATGCTTGCCTAAACCATTTAACTCTTGTCTTGAAACGGTGCCAAGAAACTAATTTGGTTTTAAACTGGGAGAAATGCCATTTTATGGTACCCGAAGGAATTGTTCTTGGCCATAAAGTCTCAAGAAAAGGGATAGAGGTTGATAAGGCAAAAGTTGAGATTATAGAAAAACTCCCTCCACCAATTAATGTGAAATCTGTTAGAAGTTTCTTGGGGCATGCCGGATTTTACAGAAGGTTTATCAAGGACTTTTCAAAAATAGCCAAACCTTTAAGTAATCTGTTAATGCTTGATAACCCTTTTGTTTTTGATGAAAACTGTCAGCATGCATTTGAAACTTTAAAAAATAAACTCACAACAGCACCAATAATCACACCCCCAGATTGGGGATTACCTTTTGAACTCATGTGTGATGCAAGTGACATTGCAATTGGTGCTGTACTTGGGCAAAAGAAGGGGAATTTGCATCATGTCATATATTACGCAAGTAAAGTGTTGAATGAGGCCCAAAGAAATTACACTACAACAGAAAAAGAGTTGCTAGCTGTAGTCTATGCATTTGATAAGTTTAGATCATATCTGATAGGATCGAAGGTTGTAGTTTATACTGATCATGCTGCACTTAAGTATTTGATGTCAAAACAGGATGCTAAACCAAGACTCATCAGGTGGATACTGCTTCTACAAGAATTTGACATTGAAATAAGAGATAGGAAGGGCACTGAAAACCAGGTCGCTGATCATCTGTCAAGACTACCACATGAAACAAATCAAAAAGCATCCCAGCCAATAAATGAAAGCTTCCCAGATGAGCACCTTCTGCAGATCCATCAAGCACCTTGGTTTGCTGACATAGCAAATTACAAAGTGGGAAGGAAGATACCGCAAGAATTCTCTAAGCAACAAGTGAAGAAGTTGATTAAAGAAGCAAGGAAATTTTTATGGGATGAACCCTTCTTATTCAAGAGATGCTCTGATGGAGTGATCAGGAGGTGTATTCCTGAAAGTGAAGTGAGGGACATCTTGTGGCATTGTCATGGTTCAGCTTATGGTGGACACTTTGGCCCAGAAAAAACAGCCGCAAAAATACTACAGAGTGGCTTCTATTGGCCAACTATTTTCAAGGATGCCAGAAGATATGTACACCAATGTAATGAATGCCAGAAAGCAGGAGGATTAACAAGAAGGAATGAGATGCCTCAAAATTTTATCTTAGAATTAGAATTGTTCGATCTGTGGGGAATTGATTTCATGGGGCCTTTTCCTCCTTCCTATTCTTTTAGATACATTCTGGTAGCAGTGGAATATGTCTCAAAATGGGTAGAAGCTATAGCCACAACCACCTGTGATGCACAGATCGTCCTCCAATTCCTCAAAAAGCACATCTTCACTAGGTTTGGAGTGCCCAAAAGTCTTATTAGTGATGGTGGTAGTCACTTTTGCAACAAACAAATGGAGAAACTCCTTCACAAATATGGAGTAATTCACAAAGTAGCCACACCCTACCACCCTCAGACTAACGGCCAAGCTGAACTTGCAAATAGAGAATTAAAGAAGATCCTAGAGAAAACAGTGGGAATCACAAGAAAGGATTGGGCTAGAAAGCTAGAGGATGCACTGTGGGCATATAGGACAGCTTTTAAAACTCCTATTGGCAAGTCACCCTTTCAGCTATTGTATGGCAAATCCTGCCACCTCCCTGTAGAGCTTGAACATAGAGCTTTTTGGGCCACTAAACTCCTCAACCTTGACCCCCAAGCTGCAGGAGAAAAAAGGTTGTTACAACTAAATGAACTGGATGAATTCAGACTGGAAGCTTATGAAAATGCGAAGATATACAAGGAGAAAGCTAAGAAGTGGCATGACAAGAAGATCACAAAGAAGGAATTCAAGCCTGGACAACAAGTACTCCTGTATAATTCAAGGCTTAAAATCTTCCCTGGCAAACTGAAGTCTAAGTGGACTGGCCCATACTTGGTGACAAAGATTTTTCCCTATGGGAATATTGAACTGCT
This sequence comes from Arachis ipaensis, assembly GCF_059453495.1. NCBI lineage: Eukaryota > Viridiplantae > Streptophyta > Magnoliopsida > Fabales > Fabaceae > Arachis > Arachis ipaensis. The sequence continues at coordinate 46,079,981 of NC_142435.1, read as the reverse complement.
AGATGAGGCAACAAAGAATCAATTCACTGTGAATGGGCACAGAGCAAAGTTGTACTTAGGAGGACAATGGGTTAAGGAAAAAGAGGTTCAACACCTACAGCCCTCTTAAAAAGAATTGAAAGATGTCAAGCTAGTGACAATAAAAGAGCGCTTGTTGGGAGGCAACCCAACCGGAGGTACTTTTCTTTCATAGTTAGTTCAATAAAAAGGTTAAATGAGTAGTATGTATTGCAAGGAGCTAAGTTTGGTGTTTCACACCAAAACATATTAAGGGAGAATGAAGGATTCTAAGTTTGGTGTTCCACCAAAATCTTACTTAAAAGCACATTCTCACTTTCTATATAAAGAGCTACCAGCTCCAAGCAATCTGACAAATCATTTAAGCATTGTCTGTTTCTAGTTTTCAATTTTATTACCTTTAGCGAAGATTTAAGCTTTCACATATGGTTATGGATAAGAAACATGGCAAGAGACTGAGTTTGGTGTTCACACACCAAAGTAAGTTCAAACGCCTACAAGAAAGTCTTGCACACTAACAAATCACATAAGGGCTTGAGAAACAAGCAACTTCCATTAACACTGCAGAAAATCAATCACTCTTATGGGAGGACTACTCACCATTAGCTGAGATGAAAGAAGAAGGAGCCACCAAGAGGTTGTATTGTCATTTAACTCCATCAGTATTGAATTGCTCAAATTTGGAAGTATGAATATGCCCATTTTAACAGAAACTGTTAGTGTAGTATGCATCAATTATGTTTTTGTAGGCTGGTTTTTTATGTGTTGGCTTGTGTGTTCATTTTCACTTAACAAGAAGTATGTGTTGTCCCCTGCATCTTTAAATTTAATAAAAGAACAGTTTGAATGTGAAGTGAAATGGTCTCTGTTAGTTAGAAGTGGAATAAAAGTAAGTGGTGGTGTGTGTGATTGCATTATAACTCACTTTAGTGAATAAAGAGCTAAGATATCTCCTTCTAAGTAGAGAGTGGCCTATTGTCTATGAATCTCAATTGAATAGAATTCCTTGGTTAGAAAGAAAAACAAAAAAAAAAGAAAGAAAGAACAAAGAAAGCTAAAAGGTGGCAAAACAAAAGAAAAACAAAAAGAAATAAAGCTGGACACCAATAGCTTGAACTCTGAAATATATGCCTGTGATGTTTTTGTACTAGGATCTGCTTGGATTAGTAAGCTCTTAGGAGTGCCTCAACACTTGGTGACTTGGGTTAACTAACCCGGGATCATCAGCTGAAAATCCACTATCAAGAGCAACCTAACTACAAAGCATTTAGTAGCCCAAAGAGGTGCTGGGCATCAATGTTTTAAGAAGGAATGTGAGCCAAGTGTCTATGGTGAATAATGTGTCAAGTATAAAAAGAAAATGAACTTGCTACACATGACACTCAAATAAAGCTTTTGAATAAAGTAATAGCCAAGGATAAAGGAATAATGAGAGGTCATAGCAGTATGTCACTTGAAACTTGAAGGAAACTTTCTAGGCCTAGGAGTCAATAAGAAGTGAGCATTTGCATATCCACATAAAACCCCATGAACTATCAATAACACTTTGCTAGCATGAACTTCCTCTTCCATTTCATTCTTTCTTCTTAATAAATTCATTTCTTGCTTGGGGACAAGCAAGCTTTAAGTTTGGTGTTGTGATGACAAGTCATCCTAGCCCATTTTAGCTAGTCTTTTTCTTTTGTTTTCATTAGAATTATGCACTTTCTTAAGCTACAAGCAAGCTAATTGAGTAGATTTTCATGTTTCCCTTGATTGAACCAACCATATGTGAATTCATGCCATTTCATGAGGTTTTGAACTATATTTGTTGCATATTGTGGAAGATTGAATACCTCATGATTTTGAGCAAAACTTTGATTAGTTTGGTTGATCAATGATAGGTGAAGAAGGCTTGGAGAAAGGTTGAAGCAAAGAGGAATGGCTAGGAGTGAAGAGAGGACAATGGAATAAGTAAAAATTGAACCGGGTTGCATGAAGTTAGCCCCAACGTTAGCCCCCTAACTTGGAGGCTAACGTTGGGCATATGAATCACTCTTTGGAAGTAGCCAACGTTAGCCCCAACGTTAGCCCCCTAACTTGGAGGCTAACGTTGGAACTTGAGAGTTTCTCCCTGGGCTACCAACGTTTGCGCCAACGTTAGCCCCCTAACTTGGAGGCTAACGTTGGCACTTAAATCACAATGGGGGAGTAGGCAACGTTTGCGCCAACGTTAGCCCCCTAACGTGGAGGCTAACGTTGGCACCAATCACACCAAGCAAGGCCAACGTTAGGGTCAAAGTTAGACCCCTAACGTTGGCGCCAACGTCTAAACCAGAAGAATGTGGTTTGCTGATATGAAAAGTTAGGGTCAAAGTTAGACCCCTAACTTTGACCCTAACGTTGAAGACCAACGTTGGCTAACTCCATTTCCGGTTCAATTGGTTCACTTCGGTTCTTCTTCAATCTTCAAGAGCAATCAACCAAGGCCTCTTTCAACCCAATTCCACCAAGAACAAAGGCCCAACTCAAGGCTTGAAGATCATTTTGGAAAGTGTATAAATAGGATAGAATTCAATTTGTTTAGGGAGCTTTTCCGGGAGAGTTTTCTTTTAGAGCTTTCCTTTTAGAATTTTCATAAGAGTTTTTGGGAAGCTTTTGTCACTGAGTGAACTTTAATTTCTTGTTTTCATTTGCTTTCAATTTCATTTTACTTTTGTCTTGGATCTTGGATTGGAGAATTGAAGAAATTCTGTTTCAATCTCAATCTTGGATCTCTCTGTTTATTTACTGCTTAATTGAAATTCCGTTTCTGTTACTTACTTCATCTATTCTCTTTGCAATTTACAATTTCCTTGCTATTGTTCTTGTTGGATCTAGGAAGGCATTGAGATCTAGACTTGGTTTTCTAGTCTCTGGGTCCTGAGATCTAAATTCTCATTTCAATTCTCTGTTTAATGCTTTCATTGTTCATTTACTTTGCTGTTATAAGATCCGGTTCAATCCCAACTCCCTTTTCCTCTTCTGTTTGATGCAATTTAGTTTTCCCTTGTTTAAATTCTGCAAATCCTCATCCCAATCCCCTTTACTTTTCAAGCAATTTACATTTCTTGCACTTTAAGATTCTGCGATTTACATTTCTTGCACTTTAAGTTTCTGTCATTTAATTTCTTGTCCTTTAAGTTTCAGCAATTTACTTTCCCGCTCTCTTTAATTTCATGCAATTTACATTCTGCAAATCACAAATCACCCAACCAACACTTGATTCGCTTGACTAAATCAACCACTAAACTAAAGTTGCTCAATCCTTCAATCCCTGTGGGATCGACCTCACTTCCGTGAGTTTTTATTACTTGATACGACCCGGTACACTTGCCGGTTAGTTTTGGGTGTTTTGGTAGAAATTCGTTTCTCATCAAAATATCTCATCACATGTCGTGACCATGAGGGAGATTGCCAGCCCTTTGGCAACTGTCACAGTGACGAACAAACTCTCGGGAATTCTTAAAGAGTGTGGGCTAGTAGAAACCACTTTGGAGGACCTTAGTAGCTGTTCACTCTCCTCCAAAGTGGCTCCATAATTGGAGCCATCTCAATGCCATAGGATTTTATGTGCCTCTTCTTCAAACACACAGCGGTGAATTATCCCATCCGAGCATCTTTTAAAGAGATATGGTTCATCCCACAAGTAGTATCTAGCATCATGAATGAGCTTTTAGGCTTGCTGCCTACTGTATTCCTTGGGGATGAATCTTATAGCCTTGTAATTTTCAATATCTACAAACCAAGTTGTCGTCCGGATGGCAAAGAGTTGCTCATCTGGGAAGGTCTCGGACACCTCAGTAAAGGGGGGAAGTGTCCCTTCTACTGGTTCAATCCAAGACAAGTGGTCAGTGACTTGATTTTCTGATCCTTTTCTGTCTCTGATTTCTATATCAAACTCTTGCAAGAGTAATACCCATCTTATCAGCCTGGGCTTAGAATCCTGCTTGGTGAGTTGATATTTGAGAGCAGCATGGTCAGTGTAGATAATGACCTTAGATCCTATTAGATAGGATCTGAACTTGTCAATGGCATAAACTACTGCAAGTAATTCCTTTTCTGTGGTAGTGTAGTTCTTCTGCGTGTTATTTAGAACACAGCTGGTATAATAAATGACATGCAGAAGCTTGTTATGCCTCTACCCCAGAACTGCGCCAACGGCATGGTCACTGGTGTTACACATCAGTTTGAATGGTAAGTCCCAGTTGGGTGCAGAAATGACAGGCACAGTGATAAGCTTAGCTTTCAGAGTCTCAAAGGCCTGCAGACACTCTTGGTCAAAGACAAAATGGAGTGTCGGTAGCTAGTAAGTTGCACAGGGGTTTTGCGATTTTAGAAAAATCCTTTATAAACCTCCTGTAGAATCCTGCATATCCCAGGAAACTTCTGATTCCTTTGACATTAGTGGGTGGTGGTAATCGCTCAATTACCTCCACCTTAGCTTGATCCACTTCTATTCCCTTTTTAGAAATCTGATGCCCAAGAACAATTCCTTCTGTCACCATGAAGTGGCATTTTTCCCAGTTTCAAGCCAGGTTTTTCTCTTGGCATCATTTGAGAACTAGGGCCAGATGGTCAAGGCAGGAGTCAAATGAGTCTCCAAAGACGGAAAAGTCATCCATGAAAATTTCAAGGAATTTTTCCACCATATCAGAGAAGATGGAGAGCATACACCCCTGAAAGGTGGCAGGTGCATTGCACAGGCCAAATGGCATCTGCCTATAAGCAAATACGCCATATGGGTATGTAAATGCTATCTTTTCTTGGTCCTGAGGATCTACTGTAATTTGATTATAGCCTGAATAGCCATCCAAAGAGTAGTAGAATGCATGACTTGCTAGTCTCTCCAACATTTGGTCTATAAATAGTAAAGGAAAATGATCCTTTCTGTTGGTGTTATTGAGCCTCATATAGTTAATGCACATACACCACCTTATAACTATCCTTGTAGGAATCAGTTTATTCTTTTCATTAAGAACCACTATCATGCTTCCCTTCTTGGGAACAACTTGGACAGGGATCACCCAGGGGCTGTTAGAGATGGGATAAATAATCCCAGCCTCCTATAATTTTATGACTTCCTTTTGCACCACTTCCTTCATGGCTGGATTCAGTCGCCTTTGTGGTTGTACCACTGGTTTGGCGTCATCTTCCAACAGGATCTTGTGCATGGATCGGGTTAGGCTAATGCCCTTAAAGTCACTGTTTGTCCACCCAAGAGCTGTCTTGTGTGTCTTTAGCACTTAGATTAGTGCTTTTTCTTCCTGTGATTCTAAGACAGAGCTTATAATCATAGGATAAGTATCCCCGTCCCTAAGAAATGCATATTTCAAAGAGGATGGTAATGGCTTGAGCTCAAGTTTAGGAGGCTTGTCCTCTTCCTTAAGAGTTTTCAGAGGCTTCTTTATTTCCTATGGCTCCTCTATATCAGGCTAAGCATCATAAAAAATGTTGTTCAGCTCTTCTTCGAGTATCTCAGCCATATTCACTTCTTCCACTAGGGAATCAATGATATCAATACTCATGCACTCCTCTGGAGTGTTTGGATGCTGCATGGCTTTGACAACATTTAGTACGAATTTATCCTCATTGACTCTCAAGGTTACTTCCCCTTTCTGAAAGTCAATGAGGATCCGTCCTGTATCTAGAAAGGGTATTCCTAGGATGAGGGTCGCACTATTGTGTTCGTCCATTTCCAGCACCACAAAATCTGTGGGGAAGGCATAGGGTCCGACCCTAACAATCATGTCCTCAATCACGCCTGATGGAAGCTTAATAGAGCCATCAGCAAGTTGAAGACATATGCAGGTAGGTTTAACTTCGTGAGTTAAACAGAGCTTCTTTATTAATGATGCAGGTATTAAGTTAATACTTGCTCCAAGATCACATAGGGTTGTCTTTATGCAAGCATCCCCTAAGGTGCAGGGTATTATAAAGCTCCCAGGATCCTTGAGTTTCTCTGGTAAGCTCTTTTGGATTACTGCACTGTATTCTTCAGTGAGGAGAACTATTTCTGCCTCTCTCCAATCCTTCTTATGACTTAAGATGTCTTTCATGAACTTAGCATAAGAATGTATCTGCTCAAGAGCCTCTGCAAAAGGGATCTTGATCTCAAGTGTCTTGAGATAATCCGCAAAGTGGGCAAACTGTTTATCCTTTTCCGCTTGGTGGAGCTTCTGAGGGTGTGGCATCTTAGCCCTGTATTCATCAACTTTAGTTGAAGTAAGTTGAATGCCTACTGAATTGGAAGGGGGGTCAGTAGCTTGCTTAGGAAAGGTCTTATCAGTATTTGCAAGTGTCTGACCATCCCTGGTTGGGCATTCAATGCCCTTGTTGCCCCCTTCATGGCGTTCAACGCTAGGGAGAACTGCCCCCTTTTATGCGTTCAACGCCAAGGGTGGGTATCTCTTCTTGGCATTGAACGCTAAGAGTGTTGCCCTCCTTGGGGGTTCAACACCAGGAGTGAGCACCCCTTCTTGGCGTTGGACGCCAATGACATTCCTCTTTGGGCGTGCAACATCCTCAGAGGTGTCTTGGACAGCAGTCTGGTTATCCTCTGTCAGCTTTTCTTCCCCTGGTCTCCTGTTGTTCTGAGGTTGGGTGTTCAATGTTTTTCCACTCCTTAGTTGGATCGCCTGACATTCATCTTTTATCTGCTTAGATAGTTGCTGTCTTATTTGACTCAACTGGGCTTCTACATTCCTGTTGGAAGCCTGAGTTTCTCGCAAGGCCTCTTGCAACTCCAGCAACTACTGTGCAAGGGCGTGTAGCTGCTGAGTCAATGGGCCATTTTGTTTTGGAGGGTTAGACTCAGTAGATATTGCCTTAACTTCTCCTTTTATGGAAGTCTTATCAGCCGAGTACAGATGCTGATTCATGGCAACTATCTCAATAAGTTCGTGAGCCTCTTCAATTGTTTTCCTCATATGTATAGAACCACCAGCAAAATGGTCTAGAGACATCCTAGCCATATCTGTTAGGCCGTAATAGAAGATGTCTGATTGCACCCATTCTGAAAACATTTCAGTGGGGCATTTCTGTAGCATTCTTCTATACCTCCCCCAGGCATCATGAAGAGATTCATTATTCTCTTGCTTGAAGCTTTGGATGTCTAGTCTTAACTGGGTTAACTTTCTTGGGGGAAAGCATTGATTCAGAAACTTGTCCACCAGTTGCTTCTATGTTTTCAAGCTAGATTTGGGTTGGTTATCTAACCACCTCTTTGCTTGATCTCTTGCAGCAAAGGGAAAGAGTAGCAGTTTGTAGACATCTTGATCTACTCCCTTAGTGTGTACTGTGTCAGTAATTTGTAAGAAATTTGCTAGGAACTCAGTAGGTTCTTCCTGTGGAAGTCCAGAATACTGGCAGTTTTGCTGCACCAGAATAATGAACTGAGGATTTAGCTCAAAATTACTTGCTCCAATGGGAGGTATACTGATACTTCTCCCATAGAAGTCAAGAGTGGGGGCCATATAGGACCCCAAAGTTCTTCTGAATTGTTCATTCCCATTTGGGTTCATGGTGAAGAAAGGTAGGAGAGATTGGATATTAAGAAGTAAAAAGGGAAACTAAAATTAAAATATTTTTTTATTTTTATTTATTAATTAAATTCAAAAAGAAGAAGAAAATTGAAGACTAAGATAACTAATTGATTAAAAAGATTTGAAAATTAAATAGGTGATTTTCAAAAAAGAATAAAGAGAAAGAGGTAAGAAGTTTTTGAAAATAGAAGAGAGAGGAATTAGTTAGGAAGTTTTGAAAAAGAGGAAAGAAAAAGGAGAATATTAAAGAGATACCAAACATTTTAAAATTAAAATAAGATAAAACAAGTAACTAATTAAGAAAGAATTGAAATTAAGAGAGGATAGGAGATTTGAAAAAGATTTAATTTTAAAAAGTTTTGAAATTTAAAATTAGAAAAGATAAGATAAAAATTTGAAAGGATTTGAAAAATATTTGATTTTGAATTTTGGAATTGAAACAAGATAAGATAAAGATTTGAAAATAAGTTGAAAAGATAAGATATGATGGAGATTTGAAAAAGATTTTCAAAAGATAAGATTTGAAATTTGATTTTTGAAAAAGATTTAATTTTGAAATTTACAATTAAGATAAGATAAGATAGTGTTTTGAAATTTAAGGACAAATAAACTAAAGATAAGATAAAGATTTGAAAAAGTTTTGAATTTTAAACTTCAAAAGAAAGATAAGATAGGAAAGAATCAAATTAAAAGAAAGGATTTGAAAAGATTTAAAAAGATAAGATAAGAGTTTTGAAAATTTTGAATAAAGATAGAAAAGATTTTTTTTGAATTAATGAAGAAAGAGAAAAACAACCAAAAGAAACTAAACTTAAAATTTTTAGATCAAAAGACACTAATTTTCAAAAATTAAAGAGAAAAACACCAAAAGACACCAAACTTAAAAATTTTAAGATCAAAATAAGAAAAGAAACAAGAACAGCTTGAATACCAAGAAGAACACTCAAGAACAAATTAAAAAATTTAAAGAAAATAAAGAACACACAAAGGACACCAAACTTAAGAATTGACACCAGACTCAAACAAAAAGACACAATTTTTGAAAAATTTTGCAAAAGAAAACAAGAAAGTTCGAACCTTTAACAAGAACAAGAACCAAAGACTCACACAAAAGACAAAGATTAATAAAGAAAAGAAAAGGTTTTGAAAAATTTTTGAAAAGAAAACAAAAGACACAAAACAAAATAGTAAAAAGCACCTAATCTAAACAACAAGATAATCCGGTAGTTTGTCAAATCCGAACAATCCCCGGGTCGTCCAAGTAACACCTCAGATGAGTAAGGGTCGATCCTACGGAGATTATTGGTTTGAGCAAGCAATGGATACCTTGCAAATCTTAATCAGGCGGATAGAAAATATAGTTGTCATGAGAAAACGCATAAAACAGAATAATTAAATAAAACATTACTAGATATGTGAGAAATCAATGGTGTGAGAACAGTTGAGGTTTCAGAGATGCTTCTTCCTTCTGGATTAACTTTTCTCACCATCTACTCCAACTTTTGATTGATTCATTCCATGGCAGGCTATATATGATTAACGACGGGTCAGCGGTCATTAATCTCCTCTGCTTTAGATCAAACGCCGGGTCAGCGGTCATCCAATCTGAATGGGCATGAAGCTCTAGCAGTCTATTCCCTTGGTGATCCTACTCAAAACGCCACAGACAAGGTCGGATCTTCTAGATCAGAAAATGCTACTCCCTTGGTTCTAGCCTATACAACAATGGCTCTAATCGCCCCGCACCTCGGCTGCACTGATGTCTCGAGAAGTACCCAACGAAGCCGTGGATTATCCGTCTAAGAGATGTATAATCAAGCTGGTGGTTCAATACTATCCCGTCAAGGACTCGCAAGAACCCATGTGGAATTGCAATGACGGTCAAGTTACACTCCCAATCCATTAGGATGAAGAACGAAGATACATCTTAGAATAGAATCAAGCATAGATTGAAGTAGAATAGTGATATTATTAATTCATAAGAATCAGGAGAGCTCCTAACCATAACCTTAAGAGGTTAGTGACTCATACTGTACAAAAGAACAATATAATTCGAAAATATGGCATAAAGTCCTAAACAAGGGTGATCCTTGTTCTATATACATTAATCTAATAACTAAGGATTACAAAAAGTAAAATAAACTAGTCTTGTAGTGCGAAAATCTACTTCTAGGGCCCACTTAGTGGGTGTTTGGACTGAGCTTGAGTGACATCCACGAGCTAGACCCTTCTTGGGCATTAAACGCCAGCCTTGGACTCCCTTTTGGGCATTTGGATGCCAGCTACTCCCCCTTGGGCGTTGGAAGCCAGGAATGGGGCTGTTGGCTGGCATTGAACGCCAGGTTTGGGCCTTCATTTCCAAATCAAGGTATGGACTATTATATATTTCTGGAAAGCCCTGGATGTTAGCTTTCCATAGCGGTTGAGAGCGTGCAATTTGGACTTCTATAGCTCTAGAAATGCTCTTCGAGTGCATGGAGGTCAGATCCTGACAACATCTGTAGTCCTTTCTCTATCTCTGAATCAGACTTTGTCAAAACTCCTCAATTTTAGCCAGAAAATACTTGAAATCATCATAAAACACAACAACTCAAAGTAGAATCCAAAATTATGAATTTTGCACTAAAACCTATGAAAATATAATAAAACTTAAACAAAAACATAATTAAAACTAAATGAAAATGATGCCAAAAAACGTATAAAATATCCGCTCATCAGTAAATCCAATAAAAAATCTAATCCGGTAAAAGTGTTCGTATCCTCATCCTCTACACATTGGCATCACTTTTATTCGGTAGAAGTTGATGGTGACATAGCTCCCCTTCCCCTTGAGTTCGGCCAATTGGAGTTCTAGGAGGCACAGACGATTTCTAACGCTTTCTTCTTCAGCAGGTCAGTCAAAAAGCTTCTCCGGAGTTTTCATTGTTGTGATTTCTGTACGGAGGTAGGTTTAGGTAATTTTATAATAATTGAATGTGAACTTGATAAGTGAATGTTCGTTTGATTGATTATTGATTGAATTTGACTGAATTTGTGTTGAATTTTTGTGATATATTGATATTTGTGACTAGTTTGGAGTTTGACCAGTTTAAGTGCATCCAAGAACCGAATTATTTTTATGAATTTGGGGCTAAAATGTTGTTAGTGATCAAGTGAAATTGGTGAGATTTGATGATGACATTGAGATTTAATAAGAAATGAATTGATGAATTAATGACATAATTTGAGATATGAAAATGGTTTGATTTTAGAAACGGTTGGATTTTTAATTGGGTTGATTTTATAAATATTTTGATATTCGAAATGGTTTTGATTTATTGGAAATGATTTGAAAGAGTTTGAGAAATGGTTTGGATGGGACCCGAGAAGGGTGGCAAAGTCCGAGTTATAGGAGAGTTGCTGCCAAAATTTTGTTATAAAATTTAAGACTTTGTTTGAAATGTTATTTAGAAAAAGATTGGATTTGAGAAGTTGTACTATTTGATTTTTGTTTTATTAAGAAAATAGTTATGTTTCGAGTTTAATTCATTTAAGAAAAGTATATGTTTTGAGTTCGATTTATTTAGAAAAGAATTATTTTATGATTTTAAATTATTTAAGAGAAGTATTATGTTTTAAGGTTGATTTTAAAATAAAAAGGGTTTGTGTTTTGAATTTGGCTTAAAAATTTTATTCGGAGGAGTTTTAGTGAACTTTAAAAGTAATTGAATGTTGATTGAATGATTTTATTTTGCAACGTCTTGGAAAAAGTTAAAGAATTAATTTTAAGGGTGAAACTGGGATTGATTTTAGTTTTGACATGGGTTCGGAACTTCTGATTTGTATGATTTGGTTTTGATTTGATTTAGAAACTTTATTTGATTAATTCAATTAAGAAAACAATGATTGTTTATGATTTCTAATTAACTTAAGAAAATGAGATTGGTTGTCACTCCCCTAAAGTCTAGAGGCTTTGCTGAGGGGTTTAACTAATAAATGGTTTCTCTTTATCTTTTAAAAGAAGAATTGGTTTAAGTAAAATTGTTTTAAAGGTTTTGGAGAATGTCATAAAAATGTGGTTTTGGTTTTAAAAGAAAAAGTGAAGATAAACCGGCACGTATGATTGTGGGAAGGTCATGAGAGGGTGACGATAATATAGTTAAAATGTCGAAGGATAAATGTTAATAAGCCGTGGGCTTTGTTTGTGATTGTGCGGGGACGCCCGTAAATATAGAATGGCTTCCAGGAGAAGGGGTCACATGCTTCAGCTGGAGAATCAGTGCCTGTAAGTACTTGCAGAGGTCATGTTCGACATACTTTAGCTAGAGAATTAGCGTCTGTAAGAAGTAGAAACTTGCAGAGGTTATGTCGCTGGAATGCCTAATCTGACTTGCGAGTTGGATTGCGTTGGGTGCGGGTCAAAACCGACAAATGAACTCATTACCTGCGATAGGAGTAGGCATGTGGTGCACGAATTGTAAATCACACTTTTCACAACTCGTACCACTAACCAGCAAGTGCACTGGGTCGTCCAAGTAATACCTTACGTGAGTAAGGGTCGATCCCACGGAGATTGTCAGCTTGAAGCAAGCTATGGTTATTTTGTAACTCTTAGTCAGGAAATTAATAATAAAAATGGTTGGGTTTATGAAAAGTAATTAACAAAAAATAAATAATACTTGTTATGCAGTAATGGAGAACAGATTGAGGTTTTGGAGATGCTCTGTCTTCTGAATCTCTACTTTCCTACTGTCTTCTTCTTCACGCACGCAAGTCTCCTTCCATGGCAAGCTACATGTTGGTGGATCACCCTTGTCAATGGCTACCATCCATTCTCTCAGTGAAAATGGTCCAAATGCGCTGTCACCGCACGGCTAATCATCTGTCGGTTCTCACTCATGTTAGAATAGAATCCATTGATTCTTTTGCGTCTGTCACTACGCCCAACACTCGTGAGTTTGAAGCTCGTCATAGTCATCCCTTCCGAGATCCTACTCAGAATACCACAGACAAGGTTTAGACTTTCTGGATCTCAGAAATGGCTGCCAATAATTCTAGCCTATACCACGAAAACTCTAATCATGAACCAGGAGGCTAAGAGATACACACTCAAGCTAGTACAGATAGAACGGAGGTGGTTGTCAGGCACGCGTTCATAGGTGAGAATGATGATGAGTGTCACGGATCATCACATTCATCAGGGTGAAGTGCGAGTGAATATCTTAGAATAGAAACAAGCGTGATTGAATGAAAAACAGTAGTAATTGCATTAATTCATCGAAACACAGCAGAGCTCCTCACCCCCAATCATGGAGTTTAGAGACTCATGCTGTAGAGATACAATGTAAAACGTGAAAATGTCATGAGATACCAAATAAATCTCTAAAAGTAGTTTTTATACTAAGCTAGTGACCTAGGTTTACAGAAATTGAGTAAACTAAGGTAGGTAGTGCAGAAATCCACTTCCGGGGCCACTTGGTGTGTGCTTGGGCTGAACATTGAAGCTTCTATGTGTAGAGACTTTATTTGGAGTTAAACGCCAGGTTGTAGCCTGTTTCTGGCGTTTAACTCTGGTTTGCAACCTGTTTCTGGCGTTTAACGCCAGAATAGGGTAAAGACTTGGCGTTAAACGCCAATTTGTGTCATCAAAACTTGAGCAAAGTATGGACTATTATATATTGCTGGAAAGCCCTGAATGTCTACTTCCCAATTAAATTGAGAGCGCACCAATTGAGCTTCTGTAGCTCTAGAAAATCCATTTCGAGTGCAGAGAGGTCAGAATCCAACAGCATCTGCAGTCCTTTTTCAGCCTCTGAATCAGATTTTTGCTCAGGTTCCTCAATTTTAGCCAGAAAATACCTAAAATCACAGAAAAACACACAAACTCATAGTAATAAAGTCCAGAAATGTGATTTTTACATAAAAACTAATAAAAATATACTAAAAAGTAGCTAGATTCTACTGAAAACTATACGAAAATACCCCCAAAAAGCGTATAAAATATCCGTTCATCACAATACCAAACTTAAACTGTTGCTTGTCCTCAAGCAAATAGATAAATAAAACAAGATAGAAAGAAAATCAGGAGGCAATAACATCTCAGAGTTTTATATGAAGCTCAAATTCTCCTTAGATGAGCGGGGCTAGTAGCTTTTTGCTTCCGAACAGTTTTGGCACCTCCATTTATCCTTTGAAGTTCAGAATGATTGACATCTATTGGAACTCTGAATTCAGATAGTGTTATTGATTCTCCTAGTTTAGTATGTTGATTCTTGAACACATCTACTTTATGAGTCTTGGCCGTGGCTGATATACCACTATTTTATGGTTTATAATGTGTTTAATTGTGTGGTTTTATCATGATCTTTACCCACTTATTCATATGATTAGCATGCATTTATATTTCCTTCCTAAAATTATTACATGATTGAAAACTTGTTTCTTAGAGACTTTTAATTATGTATTTTAATTCTACTTTATTCCATTCGATGCCGTGATCTGTGTGTTAAGTGTTTCAGGCTTTATAGGGCATGAATGAGTTGGAGATTGGAAAGGAAGCTTGCAAAAATGGAAGGAACACAAGAAATTGAGGAGATGACCAGCGAGAAGTGACGCGGCCGCATGGCTCACACGACCGCGCGGATTGGAATAGCACAAGTGACGCGGAGGCGTGGACGACGCGCTCGCGTGGCAGGGCAAAACGCCGAATGACGCGGCCGCATGAATGACGCGATCGCGTGACGTGCGCGATCTGCATAATCTGCAGAATTCGCTGGGGGCGATTTTGGGCCCTGTTTTGACCCAGTTTCGGCCCAGAAAAGCAGACTAGAGCCAGAGAACATGCAGAGACCGAGAACAACATTCATTCTACACAATTTTTAGTTTTTAGATCTAGTTTTACTCCTCCTCTAGGTTTTCTCTGTACACATTCATAGTTCTTAGGATTTTATTTCAATTGCTTTTTGCATTGGGATAATGAGAAGAGTTATTACCTCATCAAGACTTCGTCATTTTAGTTCGTTTTCTTTACTTGGCTCTTACTCTTCCATGTCTTTTAATTTACTCAATTTTACTATTGAATTATTTTTAGAATTTATTAATACAAGAATTACATTTATTTTTAATTGATTTCTTTGATTTTTATTTATCATGTCTTTCTTTAATTCCCTTTCCTATGTTATGAATTCTACATTCACAATGAGCGAGTAGTTCCCTAACTTGATGGGGAGTTGATTGAAAGGAACCCTTGAGTTGGAATGCTCAAAAAAAAAAAGAAAAATTGTAATTGGGTTTATTGTTGGATTGCCCTCTAGTCACTGACACCAATCCCTCTTAATTGAGTGGGTTGGAACTTGTGAATAGAAGTAGCATTCCAACTTGTTTGACTTTCCCTTACCTAGTAAGGGATAACTAAACAGGACAACCTTCAATTGTCAATTAATCTTGAGAGTACTCCAACAAGAATAGGGCTTCCAACTAATCTACTCCCAGTCAAGGCTTTTATTTAATTTACATAAATTCTCTAATTTAATTTCCTGTTATTCAATTCAAACCATTTTGAAAACATCTGATTAATAAAATAGCACACCTTTAATGATGATAAGAAAGATAAATTATAACTTATTTGGGGCATAAAAATAAAAATAAAGATACTAATTAATACTACTCATATAACTTCTAAGGTAGATTTCTAATAGTAAAAGTTATCACAGAGTTAAGACTAAGATTAGGACTCAACAACCTTTATCTTGGGAGATGGATGCTCCTTTAGTCTGTGGGGTGCTTGGCCCTTCAAGAGACAGCTTCTGGCGCTTCAGCTCCTGTAGCTCATGCCCCTGCTCCACTTGTTCCTTCAGCAGTTTGCAGAGCATGCTATTTTGAACCTGCTGTTCTTCCTTCAGTTGATTCATAGCTTCTTGCAACTTGGTGACAGATGCTTCTAAGCGGGTCCAGTAGTCAATCTGAGGGATTTCTGGGAGGAACTCCTGTGCCCTCCTTTTGATGGAGTTATCCTGCACTTGTTGTCCTTCCATTAACTTTTTGGTGATTGGTTGCTCGACTGGGATATACTCATCCACTCCCATCTTCACCCCAGCATCTTTATATAGCAGAGATATTAGGTTTGGGTAAGCCAATTTGGCGTCAGTGGAGTTCTTATTTGCAATTGTGTAGAGCTCACAAGAAATTAGATGATGAATCTCCACTTCGTTTTCCAGTATAATGTAGTGGATCATCACTGCTCTTTTGACAGTGACTTCAGAGCGGTTGCTGGTGGGCAGTATAGAACGCCCAATGAAGTCAAACCAGCCCCTAGCAATTGGTTTGAGATCTCCTCTCTTGAGTTGATTTGGGACACCCTTTTTATTGGTTATCCATTTGGTTCCAGGGATGCATATATCCTCTAGAACTTGGTCTAAGCGCTTATCAAATCTCACAATTCTCCTATTAAAGGATTCTGGATCATTTTGTAGTTGAGGTAGCTTGAAGACCTCTCTTATTTTGTCCTGGTGGAAGTACATAATCTTCCCTCTGACCAAGGTTTGAAAGGTATAGAAGGCGGCTCCAGTTAATCTCTGCTTATCTGTTTGCCACAGATTTGCGTAGAATTCCTGAACTATATTTCTACCACCTTTGTCTCAGGATTAGCCAGAATTTCCCAGCCTCTTTTTTGAATCTGCTCTTGGATCTCCGGATATTTGTCTTCTTTCAGATCGAATTTAACTTCCGGGATCATTGATCTTAGACCCATTATTTTGTAGTAATGGTCTGCATGTTCTTTGGTTAAGAACCTCTCTTGATTCCAAAGTGGTTTTGGAATATTCTCTTTCTTGCCTCTTGAAGTAGTTTGTTTTCCTTTAGGAGCCATGATCTTAGTGAGTCTTAGCTCAGGGATCACGAAAAGCACACCAAACTTAGAGGTTTGCTTGTCCTCAAGCAAAAGAAAGCAGAGGAGAGGAATAGAAGGGGGGACAAATTCAAATGGTGGAGGAAAGGGGAAGGCCGAGTGTGAATTTATAAGGGAGGGGGTGGGTTTGAAAATTTTGAAAAAGATATGATAGAAGATATGATTTGTAAAAGATAAATATGATATGAAGAATATGAAATTTTTAAATTGAAAAAATATGATGGATTTGAAAAAGATAAATCTGAATTTGAAAAGATAATAGGATAAGTAAAAAAAAAAGATATGAGAAGAAATTAAAAAGATAGATGAGTTTTGAAAAAGATTTGAAAAGAAATTGAAGATTTGAAAAAGATTTTTAGGATTAGAACAAAATTTAAAAAGTTTTTTTTTGAAATTGAAATTGAAATATGATACTTTGTAATATGTTTATGCAAGAAATTATGGATGAAATCATGAAAATTTGAAAAAAATTTGAGTTGGAAACAAACTTCCTCCCCACCACACATCTGGCGTTAAACGCCCAGTTGTTGCTTGTTTTGGGCGTTTAACGCCCATTTGTTGCTTGTTTTGGGCGTTAACGCCCAGCCAGGTACACTGGCTGGCATTAAACGCTAGAATTCCTTTGTCACTGGGCGTTTTTCTAAACACCCGGGATGCTGCAAGTTTGGCAAAATGGCACCCATTCTGGCGTTTAATGCCCAAATACCTCTTACTGGCGTTTTCTTGCCAGTGAGCTCCTTCTCCCTGTTTTGTGCTCTGAATCCTTCTGTAGCTCTATGAACTTATGCAATTGATACTTTACCTTGAAGACTATTTATATTAAACTCGTATAATTATTATTTAAATAACAAATAAGCTTTGCTAATGGCTGGTTGCCTCCCAGCAAGCGCTTCTTTATTGTCTTTAGCTGGACCTAGCTGAGCTTTTAATCTAGCCTCAGCTTTGAGCATTCTTGCTCAATATTTCCTTCAAGATAATGCTTGATTCTCTGTCCATTAACAATGAACTTTTTATTAGAATCAATGTCTTGAAGCTCTACATAGCCATATGGTGATACACTTGTAATTACATATGGTCCTTTCCACCGGGATTTCAGTTTCCCGGGGAATAATCTGAGCCTAGAGTTGAACAGCAGAACCTTTTGTCCTGGTTCAAAGACTCTGGGTGACAATTTCTTATCATGCCACCTTTTTGCTTTCTCTTTGTAAATCTTAGCATTTTCGAAAGCATTGAGTCTGAATTCCTCTAGCTCATTCAGCTGGAGCAATCTTTTCTCTCCAGCTAACTGGCATCAAGATTTAGGAATCTAGTTGCCCAGTAGGCCTTGTGTTCCAGTTCCACGGGCAAGTGACAGGCCTTACCATACACAAGCTAGTATGGAGAGGTCCTTATAGGAGTCTTGAATGCTGTTCTATATGCCCACAGAGCCTCATCCAAGCTTCTTGCCCAATCCCTTCTACGGGTAATTACAGTCCGTTCCAGGATTCTTTTTAGTTCTCTATTAGAGACTTCAGCCTGCCCATTTGTCTGTGAATGATATGGAGTTGCTACTTTGTGGCTAATTCCATATATAACCATAGCAGAGTAAAGCTGTTTATTGCAGAAGTGAGTGCCCCCATCACTGATTAGTGCTCTAGGGACACCAAACCTGCTAAAGATATGTTTCTGGAGGAACTTCAGCACTGTCTTAGTATCATTAGTGGGTGTTACAATTGCTTCTACTCATTTAGATACATAGTCTACTGCCACCAGAATATATGTGTTTGAGTATGATGGTGGGAAAGGCCCATGAAGTCAATACCCCATACATCAAACAAGTCAATCTCCAAGATCTCTTGTTGAGGTATGGCGTAACCATAAGGTAGATTACCAGCTCTCTGGCAACTGTCACAGTTACGTACAAACTCTCGAGAGTCTCTATAGAGAGTAGGCCAGTAGAAGCCACATTAGAGAACCTTGGTGGCTGTTCGCTCACCTCCGAAATGGCCTCCATATTGTGATCCATGGCAATGCCATAAGATCTTCTGTGCCTTTTCCTTGGGCACACATCTACGGATTATTCTGTCTGTACATCTCTTAAAGAGATAGGGTTCATTCCATAAGTAGTACTTTGCATCAGAAATTAATTTCTTTATTTTCTGCCTGCTGTACTCTTTGGGTATGAATCTTACAGCTTTATAGTTTGCAATGTCTGCAAACCATGGTGTTTCCTGAATGGAAAATAATTGCTCAACCGGAAAGGTTTCAGAGATCTCAATAAAGGGGGAGGACGCCCCTTTTACTGGTTCTATCTGGGACAGATGATCAGCCACTTGGTTCTCTGTCCCTTTTTTGTCTCTTATTTCTATATAAAACTCTTGCAGAAGCAACACCCATCTTATGAGCCTGGGTTTTGAATCCTGCTTTGTAAGTAGATATTTAAGAGCAGCATGGTCAGTGTACTCAATCACTTTTGTTCCTACTAAGTATGATCTAAACTTGTCAATGGTATAAACCACTGCAAGTAACTCTTTTTCTGTGGTTCTGTAATTTTTCTGTGCATCATTTAAAACATGGCTAGCATAATAAATGACATGCAGAAGCTTGTTATGCCTCTATCCCAATACTGTACCAATGGCATGGTCACTGGCATCACACATTAGTTCGAATGGTAATGTCCAGTCTGGTGCAGAAATAACTGTTATTGTGACCAGCTTAGCTTTCAAAGTATCAAACGCCTGCAGACACTCTGTGTTAAAGACAAATGGCGTGTCAGCAGCTAGCAAATTGCTCAGAAGTTTCGCAATTTTTGAAAAATCCTTTATAAACCTCCTATAGAATCCTACATGCCCCAGAAAGCTTCTGATTGCCTTAACATTGGCAGGTAGTGGTAATTTTTCAATTACCTCTACCTTAGCTTGATCCACCTCTATTCCCTTGTTCGAACTTTTGTGCCTAAGAACAATTCCTTAAGTCACCATAAAGTGACATTTCTCCCAGTTTAAAACTAGGTTAGTCTCTTGGCACCTTTTCAGAACAAGTGCTAGATGGTCAAGACAGGAGCCAAATGAGTCTCCAAATACTGAGAAGTCATCCATGAAGACTTTCAGAAATTTCTCTACCATGTCAAAGAAAATAGATAGCATGCACCTCTGAAAGGTTGCAGGTGCATTACACAGACCAAATGGCATCCTCCTGTAGGCAAATACTCCAGATGGACATGTGAATGCTATTTTCTCTTGGTCCTGAGGATCTACTGCAATTTAGTTGTAACCTAAATAACCATCCAAAAAGCAGTAGTATTCATGACCTGCTAGTCTCTCTAGCATCTGGTCTATGAATGGTAAAGGAAAATGATCCTTTCTGGTGGCTGTATTGAGCCTTCTGTAGTCAATACACATACGCCACCCTGTAACTATTCTTGTAGGAACCAGTTCATTCTTTTCATTATGAACCACTGTCATGCCTCCCTTCTTGGGGACAACGTGGATAGGGCTCACCCAGGGGCTATCAGAAATAGGATAAATAATCCCAGCCTCTAGTAACTTAGTGACCTCTTTCTGCACCACCTCCTTCATTGCTGGACTTAGCCACCTCTGTGGTTGAACCACTGGCTTAGCATCATCCTCCAATAGGATCTTGTGCATGCATCTTGCTAGGCTAATGCCCTTAAGATCACTTATGGATCACCCAAGAGCTGTCTTCTGTGTCCTCAGCACCTGAATTAGTGCTTTCTCTTCCTGTGGATTTAAAGCAGAGCTTATGATCACCGAAAAAGTGCACCTTCTCCCAGAAATGCATATTTCAGGGATGGTGGTAGTGGTTTGAGCTCGGGTTTAGGAGGTTTATCCTTTTCCTGATGAATTTTCAGAGGTTCTTTTATTTCTTCTGGTTCCTCCAGATCAGGCTGAACATCTTTAAAGATGTCCTCTAGCTCTGATTCGAGACTCTCAGTCATATTGATCTCTTCCACCAAGGAGTCAATAATACCAATGCTCATGCAGTCATTTGATGTGTTTGGATGCTGCATAGCTTTGACAACATTTAACTTGAACTCATCCTCATTGACTCCCAGGGTCACTTCTCCTTTTTGGACATCAATGAAAGTTTGTCTAGTTGCTAGGAAGGGTCTTCCTAGAATGAGAGTTGCACTCTTGTGCTCCTCCATTTCCAGCACTACAAAGTCAGTGTGAAAGGCAAATGGCCCAACCTTGACAATCATGTCCTCAATTATGCCTGATGGATATTTAATGGAGCCATCAGCAAGTTGAAGACATATCCGAGTTGGTTTAACCTCTTCAGTCAAGCCAAGCTTTCTGATAATGGATACATGGATTAGATTGATACTTGCCCCAAGGTCACATAGAGCTGTCTTGGTACAAGTACCCTCTAATGTGCATGGTATCATAAAGCTTCCAGGATCCTTAAGCTTTTCTGGTAAGCTTGTTAGAATGACTGCACTGCATTCTTCAGTGAGAAAAACTTTTTCAGTTTCTCTCCAATCCTTCTTATGACTTAAGATCTCTTTCATGAACTTAGCATAAGAGGGTATTTGCTCAAGTGCCCCTGCAAACAAAATCTTAATTTCAAGAGTCCTGAGATAGTCTGCAAAGCGGGCAAATTGTTTATCCTGTTCCGCTTGGTAGAGTTTCTGAGGATAAGACATTTTGGCTTTATATTCTTCAATCTTAGTTGCTGTAGGTTTATTTCCTACAGAGGCAGGTTGAGAAGCCTTCTTGAGGGAGTTATTATCAGCACTTGCAGGTGTCTAATCCCTCACTGGCATTTGAACGCCAAAACTGGACATGGATTGGGCGTTTAACGCTAGATTCTTACCTTTTTCTGGCGTTTGAACACCAGAACTGGACATAGATTGGGCGTTTAACGCTAGTTTTTCACCCGTTTCTGGTGTTTGAACGCCAGACTTGTTCCTCTCTAGGCTCTTACTGTCCTCAGAAGGATTTTGGGTAGCAGGTTGCTCATCCTCTGTCAGTTGTTCCTTTCTTGGCTTTTTACTGCTTTGAGTTGAGATATTTAATATTTTTCCACTTCTTAATTGAACTGCTTGGCACTCCTCTGTTATCTGTTTTGATAACTGCTGTTTTGTCTGATTCAATTGTGATTCCATATCCTTGTTAGCATTTTTTGTTTCTTGTAGCATCTCCTTGAATTTTGCTAACTGCCTTGTTATAGAAGATAGTTGCTGATTGAGTTCAGCAACTTGTTCCTGAGGACTAAAGTCAGTTGATACTGCCTTAGCTTCTTCTTTCATGGAGGATTCATTACTTATGTACAGATGCTGATTTCTAGCAACTATGTCGATAAGCTTTTGAGCCTCTTCAATAGTCTTTCTCATGTGTGTAGATCCACCAGCTGAGTGGTCTAGAGATATCTGAGCTTTTTTTGTAAGCCTGTAGTAGAAGATGTCTAACTGCACCCACTCTGAAAACATTTCAGAGGGGCATTTCCTTAGCGTCCCTCTATACCTCTCCCAGGCGTTATAAAGGGATTCATCATCCTCTTGTTTAAAGCCTTGGATGTCCAGCCTTAGCTGTGTCATCCTTTTTGGAGGGAAATATTGATTCAGGAATTTGTTTGATAACTGTTTCCATGTTCTTATGCTTGCTGTGGGTTGGTTATTTAACCACCTCTTAGCTTGATCTTTTACAGCAAATGGAAAAAGTAACAGCCTGTATACATCCTAATCTACCTCTTTGTCACGCACTATGTCAGCAATTTGCAAGAACTGCGCCAGAAACTCAGTAGGTTCTTCCTGTGGAAGACTGGAATACTGGCAATTTTGCTGCACCATGACAATGAGCTGATGATTTAGCTCAAAACTGCTTGCTTTGATGGGAGGTATACAGATGCTACTCCTATATGCAGCAGTAATAGAGTTAGTATATGACCCCAAAGTCCTTCTGGACTGTTCATTTCTATTTAGGTCAATGATGGATAAAAGGGAATTGATATGAATTACAAATAAAATGTATTTTTATTTTTATTTTATTTAAGTAGAAACAAACCAAATTATTAAAAATAAAATAAAAATAATAAGATAAAATAAAATAATTAGAAATTAAAATATAAATTTTGAAAACTAAGAGAGAAATAAATTTGAAAACTAAAATAATTACTTAATTAAGAAGATTTGAAAAACTTTGGATATGATTTTTTTGAAAAAGATTTTGAATTTTGAAATTTCAAAAAGTAAGATAAGATAGAATAAAAAGTTTTAAAATAAAAATATGAATTTTTAAGGGAAAATTCAAAAATTAATTAGAATGAAGAGAAAAGATATTTTTGAATTTAATGAAGAAAGAGAAAAACAGTAAAAATGACACCAAACTTAAATTTTTAGATCAAAACAAAGAAAACAAACAGAAAAGCTTTGAATATCACAATGAACACTAAGAACAACTTTTGAAAAAAAATTTTAAGAAACAGAAATACAAAAGACACCAAATTTAAAATTTTTTATATTCTGAGCACTAATAATTCGAAAAAAAATTGAAAGAAAAATAAAATCATGCAATTGACACCAAACTTAAAATATGAAACTAAACTCAAACAGAAAAAATCAATTATTAGTTTATAAAAATTTTCGAAAAATTTAAAAAGAGAAAATAAGGATTTTTTAAAAAAAATTTCAACCAAAAACAATAATAGAAGACGCAATTTTAGTTACTCTAAAGTAAAAAGATAAATTTTTCCTAATCTAAGCAACAAAATAAACCGTCAGTTGTCCAAACTCGAACAATCCCCGGCAACAGCGCCAAAAACTTGGTCCACGAATTGTAAATCACACTTTTACAACTCGTACCACTAACCAGCAAGTGCACTGGGTCGTCCAAGTAATACCTTACGTGAGTAAGGGTCGATCCCACGGAGATTGTCGGCTTGAAGCAAGCTAAGGTTATTTTGTAACTCTTAGTCAGGAAATTAATAATAAAAATGGTTGGGTTTATGAAAAGTAATTAACAGAAAATAAATAATACTTGTTATGTAGTAATGGAGAACAGATTGAGGTTTTGGAGATGCTCTGTCTTCTGAATCTCTACTTTCCTACTGTCTTATTCTTCACGCACGCAGGTCTCCATCCATGGCAAGCTATATGTTGGTGGATCACCGTTGATTCTTTTGCGTCTGTCACTACGCCCAACACTTGCGAGTTTGAAGCTCGTCACAGTCAAACCTTTCCAGATCCTACTCGGAATACCACAGACAAGGTTTAGACTTTCTAGATCTCAGGAATGGCCGCCAATAATTCTAGCCTATACCACGAAGACTCTGATCAAGAACCAGGAGGCTAAGAGATACACACTCAAGCTAGTACAGATAGAACAGAGGTGGTTGTCAGGTACGCGTTCATAGGTGAGAATGATGATGAGTGTCACGGATCATCACATTCATCAGGGTGAAGTGCGAGTGAATATCTTAGAATAGAAACAAGCGTGATTGAATGAAAAACAGTAGTAATTGCATTAATTCATCGAAACACAGCAGAGCTCCTCACCCCCAATCATGGAGTTTAGATACTCATGCTGTAGAGATACAATGTAAAACGTGAAAATGTCATGAGATACCAAATAAATCTCTAAAAGTAGTTTTTATACTAAGCTAGTGACCTATGTTTACAGAAATTAAGTAAACTAAGGTAGGTAGTGTAAAAATTCACTTCCGGGGCCCACTTGGTGTGTGCTTGGGCTGAGCATTAAAGCTTCCATGTGTAGAGACTTTATTTGGAATTAAACGCCAGGTTGTAGCCTGTTTCTGGCGTTTTAACTCTGGTTTGCAACCTGTTCCTGGCGTTTAACGCCAGAATAGGGTAAAGACTTGGCGTTAAACGCCAATTTGCGTCATCAAAACTTGAGCAAAGTATGGACTATTATATATTGCTGGAAAGCCCTGAATGTCTAATTTTCAACGCAATTAAGAGCGCGCCAATTGGGCTTCTGTAGCTCCAGAAAATCCATTTCGAGTGCAGAGAGGTCAGAATCCAACAGCATCTGCAGTCCTTTTTCAGCCTCTGAATCAGATTTTTGCTCAGGTCCCTCAATTTTAGCCAGAAAATACCTAAAATTACAGAAAAATAAACAAACTCATAGTAAAGTCCATAAATGTGATTTTTTGCATAAAAACTAATAAAAATATACTAAAAAGTAGCTAGATCCTATTGAAAACTATACGAAAATACCCCCAAAAAGCATATAAAATATCTGCTCATCAGCATGCATCATCCTTGTTTGCATATTTTGCATTTGGTTCGGTGTTGTGAATTGTTTGTGATTTCTTGAGTGTGTTTGTGATTTTCATTGCTTGTTAATTTGAACTTCTATGACTGGTGATTGCTTTGGGTCCTTGTGTTGGGATGTGAATTAAATTGAGCTGTGATAATCCCGATTTAACTAACTACCCCAACCCTACTAAGTACTCCCCAATTCTTACCCCCTATTTTCACCCCTTCCAGCCACAGGTGCGAAGGTTTATTGCGGAGCTGTAGGAGCAAAGAAGATTATATTCACGAGTTGAGTTGTTAGAATTTATTTTCCCCTCGTCGTTTATTATTTTGGTTTTTTAGAGGGGTAGGACTTGTAATTGAGGTTCTTTGAATAAGTCTATATATATATATATATATATAGTGATTTAAAATAAAGTCTCATCTTCATTTTCTTAATAAAAAGTTTCGGTTCATATTCACGAAGGCTCAATATTAAATAAAGATAGTATAAGATAAAAAGGTTTAGAGGTAAGTAACACCTGAGCTTTTAGTGCGATCATGAGGTGCTAAAAGTTACGGTATTACATGTTTGACCTTCTTCTGATGCGAAGATAAAGTAATAAGCTTAACTCTTGGTAATCATTGTGTCATGATTAATGACTGTGATAGAAAACCTTAATTCTTAATTCTTGCCATGAATGCCTCTTTATTATTTGTTATCTTTAGTTGTTTGATTTATGGTGCACGAAATTGTGATCTCAACGGCGCCAAAAACTTGGTACGTACGTTCATAATCTCAATTCTTTTTCACAACTCTGCACAACTAACCAGCAAGTGCGCTGGGTCATCCAAATAATAAACCTTACGTGAGTATGGGTCGATCCCACGGAGATTGTCGGCTTGAAGCAAGCTATGGTCATCCTTATAAATCTCAGTCAGGCAGATTCAAAGGTTATGAGGTTTTGATAATTAAAATATAAATAAAATATAAAATAAGATAGAAATACTTATGTAATTCATTGGTGGGATTTCAGATAAGCGTATGGAGATACTTGTTGCTTCTGAATCTCTGATTTCCTACTGTCTTCATTCAATCATTCATACTCCTTTCCATGGCAAGCTGTATGTTGGGGGATCACCGTTGTCAATGGCTACCGTCCGTCCTCTCAGTGAAAATGGTCCAAGTGCATTGTCACTGCACGGCTAATCATCTGTCGGTTCCCGATCATGTTGCAATAGGATCCATTGATCCTTTTGCGTCTGTCACTATGCCCAACAATCACGAGTTTGAAGCTCGTCACAGTCATCCCTTCCCAGATCCTACTCGGAGTACCACAGACAAGGTTTAGACTTTTCGGATCTCAGGAATGGCCGCCAATAATTCTAGCCTATACCACGAAGACTCTGATCGTGAACCAGGAGGCTAAGAGATACACACTCAAGCTATTGCAGATAGAATGGAAGTGGTTGTCAGGCACGCGTTCATAGGTAAGAATGATGATGAGTGTCACAGATGATCACATTCAACAGGTTGAAGTGCGAGTGAATATCTTAGAATAAGAATAAGCTTGAGTTTAATAGAAAAACAATAGTACTTTGCATTAATTCATGAAGAACAGCAGAGCTCCACACCTTAATCTATGGGGTGTAGAAACTCCACCGTTGAAAATACATAAGTGATAAAGGTCCAGGCATGGCCGTGTGGCCAGCCCCCTAAACGTAATCAAGAGATCAAAAGTGATACAAAGATAGTCTCAAAAATGATGAAAATATGTGAAATAAATCACTAAAAGTAGTTTTTATACTAAACTAGTCACTAGGGTTTACAGAAAATGAGTAACTAAGTGCAGATAGTGTAGAAATCCACTTCCGGGGCCCACTTGGTGTGTGCTTGGGCTGATCATTGAGCTTTACACGTGTAGAGACTTCTCTTGGAGTTAAACGCCAGGTTGCAGCATGTTTGTGGCATTTAACTCTGGTTTGTAACCTGTTTCTGGCATTTGACTTCAGAATAGGGCAGGAAGTTGGCGTTTGAACACCAGTTTGCGTCGTCTAAACTCGGTCAAAGTATGAACTATTATATATTTCTGGAAATCCCTGGATGTCTACTTTCCAACGCAATTGAGAGCGCACCAATTGGGTTTCTGTAGCTCCAGAAAATCCACTTCGAGTTCAGGGAGGTTAGAGTCCAACAACATCTGCAGTCCTTTTTCAGCCTCTGAATCAGATTTTTGCTCAGGTCCCTCAATTTCAGCTAGAAAATACATGAAATCATAGAAAAACACACAAACTCATAGTAAAGTCCAGAAATGTGAATTTTATTTAAAAACTAATAAAAATATAATAAAAATTAACTAACACATACTAAAAACTATGTAAAAACAATGCCAAAAAGCGTATAAATTATTCGCTCATCAATTTACTTTATTGTCATTTAAATTGTTTTCCATTTAATATTCTTGCCTTTTTATCATCAACCCACCTTTGTGAATCTCATAACCAATAATTAAGCATTCGATTGCAATTCCTAGGGAGAACAACACAGGAGTAATTGATAAACCACTATTTTATGGTTTATCTTGTGCTAAATTGAGTGGCTTTTATCAAGTCTTTGCACACTTATTCATATAAATTGCATGATTTTACAATTCCTTCCCAATTCTATTCTATGGTTGAAAACTTGCTTCATAAGCCTTTAAATTGTGTATTTTAATTCTCCTTTTTTACCATTCGATGCCGTGATCCGTGCGTTAAGTGTTTTCAGGCTTTATAGGGCAGGAATGGCTTAGAGAATGGAAAGGAAGCTTGCAAAAATGGAAGGAACACAAGAATCTAAGGAGCTGACCAGCGAGGAACAACGCACGCGCGTACCTGACGCGTGCGCGTGAAAAGCGAATGTGCATGGCGACGCGTGCGCGTACCTGACGCATATGCGTGACACGCGAAGAAGACCATCAACGCGTACGCGTGACTGACACGTACGCGTGACGTGCGCCACGTGCAGGAAGTGCAGAAGACGCTGTGGGCAATTTTGGGCTAAATTTGGACCCAATTTTCGGCCCAGAAACACTAGAGCCAAGGGACAAGCAGAGACTCAGCACACATTGACACATTCACATTTTGCATAGTTTTTAGTTTTTTTTTTGAATCTTAGAGAGAAAACACTGCTTCCTCTAGGGTTCTTCACATTCATAGTTTTAGAGTTTTATGCTTCTGATTTGGATATTGAGAAGAGTCACTACCTCCGTTGAAGTTTCCATTATTCTAGTTTGTTTCCTTATTCCCTTACTCTTTTAATCACTTATTAACCCTGTTCAGATAAAGATGTGTATGGTTTTGGAATTTATTAATGCAAAGAACTATTTTTACCTTTAATTAATTTTCAGTTATTATCTTATTTAATTTATCATGTCTTCTTTTTATTCCCTTTTATGGTTTATGAAAATAGCATTCATATCAATGGAGTAGACTCCCAACTTGACTTGGGAGTTGATTAAAAGGAGACTCTTGAGTTGGAATACTCAAGTGTTGATTTTAATTGGAAATTGTTGGCCAATTCTCTAGTCACTAATGCTAATTCTTCCATAAGGAGAGGATTAGGACTTGTGAATAAGAGTTAGCTCAATTACTTGACTTTTCTTTATTCGGTAAGGGTTAACTAAATAAAAACAACAACCTCTTACTATCATACTTGAGAAAATCCAACAAGGATAGAACTTCTGATTAATCTTCTCCCGGTCAAGGCTTTTATTTTAATTATATAAATTCTCTCGTTAATTTTCATTGCTTTAGTTCATATTATTTTAATTTCCCGTTCTCCAACTCTAAAATTTCTCGGAAAATTCCTGACTAATAAAATAGCACTCTTTTGTCAACTCGTTGGGAGACGACCTGGGAATTCTACTCCCAGTATTTTATTCTTAAATTGTGACAACTCTTTCTAAATTGATAAGCGGAATTTTCATCGGTTAAGAACTGTACTCGCAACGCTATTTTCACTATAAATTCTTAATCGGCAATTTTCCGCCCGTCAGTAATACTCTCGGTTATTTTTATTGGGTTGAACTTGTGACAAACAAAATTAAACTTTGACTGAAGGCTGTTTGTTGGTTTAGAACTATACTTGCAATGAAGTGATTTCTTTTATTGAGAAGAAATTCCTAGACTGTCGATAACCTTCTTTCAAGTTTTTGGCACCGTTGCCAGGGAATTGCAATGTGTGCTTGTTGTTGGTTATTGTACATATGCTAATATTGTGAATAGTTTGCTCTTTGTTTGTTTGCTTGTTTGAGTTAGTAGTTAGGATTTTGTCTCTTTGTTTCTTAATAGTTTTTGTTTTTGTCTTCCCCTTTCTACTAAGAATTCTCACCCTTTTGGCTATGAGTTTGGTTGCAATTATGTTGTAGGAAATGGAAGCTTCAATGAGGGTTTGCATTAAGGACTTGGTAATCAAAGGTGGGAGTAGCCTCAATCTTATAGACACTTTTCTTGGCAACAACCTCCTCCAGTTTCTTATAGGTACAATCCAATTCCTAATGCATACCAATCTAATGGATGTAGTGGACCTTCTTGTGGTTGTCAACCACAACCACCATATGCATATGACCCCTTCCCTCAACATAGCTTTCAACAACCTCACTCACAAGTCCCATACCACCATTCACCTCCATATGATCCTAATCCACACCCACCATACCAACAACCATATGAACTATGCCTAGAGCCACCACCATTCCAATATCAATACTTCCAAGAACCACAAATTTTATATACACCACCTCAAGACTCTAACCAATATGAACCACCTTCTAACTATGACACGTTTTCTCCAAACAATGAACCCTCTCTTCCACCACCACCTTCATAGGATGAAATTCTCCAACCCTTAATGCATGAACAACAAGAACTTCTAGCTCGTTGTCAAAAGCAAGGGGAATTCGTGGCTAGCTTAACCGAAGTGGTGAGCCAGTTGGTATCATTGTGCTCAATTATCCAAGACACCCCATTGTTAAATGTGGAGGATTAATTGTGGAGCACAATGAAAAGGAGAACTTGGAGCTTCAAGATGAAGAAGAGAATGAGTTAAAGCAAGAATTGCAACAAGAGGAGAAAGTTGAGATAATTGAACCAGAAGAAGTGGTTGAAGATTTAGGAGATGTTGAATGCAAAAAGGAATCTAAGGTTGTAGAGCCCTCTTCCATGGAGTTTGAAAGTGATGTTGAGGAGGATAGTGCACAACCTCCAAGGCATATTGTGAATGAAGAATTGGAAGAAATGGGGCAAGCAACAAACCCTCCTATTTATGATGATTTCGCATCAACATACGATTATTTTGAGCTTGATGAATCCTTCCCCATTGAATTTGAATTTGATGTTGAGGTAGATTTCACTCAACCTCCAAGCTATGATCTGAGTTATGGAGAAGAGCTAGAAGAAGTTGGTGAGGAAGAATGTGAACTTGAGGAAGCTTGACAAGAAGTAGAACTTGAAGCATCTTGTGAAGTGGTTGAAGTCCCTCAAAAAGGACGGACGGGAGTGGAAATTGTCCTATCAAGACCATTGGGAGTATCTCCTCCTAAGTTACCATCATCCTTTACATCATTCAAGCGGGTGAAATTCACATCTCTTAGCTTTCTTATTTCGCTTGAATATGGTTTGCTAGAAATGGATGGTCAACTTAGGATGATTTGTGGGTTAAAGAGTAGAAGAGAGATGATTAGTAGTTGGTATCATAATTCTCGGTTCAATATGGTTGGAAGCTCAAAGCACGGGTGTTCATAAAAGAAACCAAAATGTGGTTAACCGGTTAAAAAACCATAAACATATTTTGGTTAATCAGTTTAATAAAATAATTTAAAAAATTATATCATATTTTTTAAAATTGGTTAACCAAAACCAAATTAAAAAAACCGATTTTTAACCAGTTAACCAAAATCAAAACTAAATTAAAATCAAAACCTAATTTCAAATTCACTCTTCGATAAAACCCAATTCAGTGAATTCACTCTTCTCCAGCTTGCCGCCGTCAATAGTTCTTCTCTTCTGCCTCTCGCTAGAGTTCACCGGTGGTTTGTCGGACCTTTAGCTTTTCGAGTCTTCACTTTGATTCGCAACTCTGTCTCTCTGCCTTGACCTCCCATTCGTGACTCTGTCTTCACTTTGATTCGCCTGAGTATCTCTCTTTTTCGGTTCTCCTCTTCCTTCTTTGTGGCTCGCCGGAGCTCATCAATTAAGGTAGGCCTCCTCCTTGCCCTTGGTTCTGAATTCTTAGTTGGATTTGTTATCTGGGTTTTTTCTATTTTGTTGATTTGTTCTATTTTGTTTCTTCATTAGTATACTTCTGACTTCTTCATTTTAATTGATTGAAAATGTGCAGATTTTAAATCTCTCAGTATTGAACTCTTCATTTCAATGGATCCTGCTGTAAATTTCTTCTTCATTGTGGTTCATTTTTTCATTGGTTAGGACTTAATTAATTTGTATGAATTGAATGGAGAATTATTGTTCTAATTATCTGTCTCATTGAATGGAGAATTGTTGTTCTGGCTGCTACATTATGCTGTGTTTCTGCAACATTAAACAAAAATTAATACTTAAACATAGAGCATAATGCTACCTTAAGTACAGTTAATGTGCAACTGTAAATTATCTGATATTCAATTTAATTTATTAAGGATCTTCTTGTACAAATATTTTTAACTTTATTTAGGTTTATCGTAGATTTATTTGTAATAAGCTGAAAGTAATTTTCGGATCATAAGTTGAAAGATTAATCTTTCTGTTTCAAGTTCTCTATTGTCAAGGCAAATTAATAAGCAAAACTGGTTTCATCATTTCTGATTATATACGTCATATATATTTGACATTCTTTTGATAGCATTTCAATCATGAAACAAAGTTTTAATGTTGTCTATTGATGAGTGGATAATTTATACGCTTTTTGGCATTATTTTTAGGTATTTTTAGTATATTTTATTCACTTTTTATTATATTTTTATTATTTTTTATTCAAAATTTATATTTCTGGACTTTACTATGAGTTTGTGTGTTTTTTCTATGATTTTAGGTATTTTCTGGCTAAAATTGAGGGACTTGAGCAAAAATCTGATTCAGAGGCTGGAAAAGGAGTGTAGATGCTGTTGGATTCTGACCTCCCTGTACTAGAAATGGATTTTCTGGAGCTACAGAAGCCCAATTGGCGCGCTCTTAATTGCGTTGGAAAGTAGACATCCTGGGCTTTCCGGCAATATATTATAGTCCATACTTTGCACGCGTTGTGATCACGCAAATTGGCGTTTAACGCCAACTTTCTACGCTATTCTGGCATTAAACGCCAAAAACAGGCAGCAACCTGGCGTTTAACTCCAAGAAAAGTCCCTACACATGGAAGCTTCAATGCTCAGCCCAAGCACACACCAAGTGGGTCCCGGAAAGTGGATTTCTGCACTATCTATCTTAGTTTCCCATTTTCTGTAAACCTAGGTTATTAGTTTAGTATAAAAACTACTTTTAGAGATTTATTTTGTACCTCATAACATTTTTACATTAGAACTTGTATTTTCAACAACATGAGTCTCTAAACTCCATGGTTGGGGGTGAGGAGCTCTGCTGTGTTTCGATGGATTAATGCAATTACTACTGTTTTCTATTCAATCACGCTTGTTTCTATTCTAAGATATTCACTCGCACTTCAACCTGATGAATGTGATGATCCGTGACACTCATCATCATTCTCACCTATGAACGCATGCCTGACAACCACCTCTGTTCTATCTGCAATAGCTTGAGTGCGTATCTCTTGGGTTTCTAATCTAAGATTAGAACCTTCGTGGTATAGGCTAGAACCATTGGCAGCATTCCTGGGATCCGAAAAGTCTAAACCTTATCTGTGGTATTCCGAGTAGGATCTGAGAGGGGATGACTGTGACGAGCTTCAAACCTGCAAATGTTGGGCGCAGTGACAGTGTGCAAAAGGACAATGGTCCTATTCCGACGCTAGCAGGAACCAACAGATGATTAGCCGTGCGATGACAGCGCATATGGATTTGTTTTCATCTGAGAGGATCATACAGCCTGCCATGGAAGGAAGCCATGCGTGTTTGGAGAAGAAGATAGTAGGAAAGCAGAGATTCAGATGACAGAGCATCTCCAGAAGCTCAGCCTGTCTCTCATTACTGAATCACAAGTAACCTTTTATTTCATGTTATTTAGTTTTCATAAACTCACGTAAGGTATTACTTGGACGACCCAGTGCACTTTCTGGTTAGTTGTGTGGAGTTGTGAAAAGTGTGAATCACAATTTCGTGCACCAAGTTTTTGGCGCCGTTGTCGGGGATTGTTCGAGTTTGGATAACTGACGGTTTATTTTGTTGCTTAGATTAGGAAAAATTTATCTTTTTGGTTTAGAGTCACTAAAATTGAGTCTTCTATTAGTGTTTTTGGTTAAAAAATTTTAAATCCTTATTTTCTTTTTCTAATTTATTTTCGAAAATTTAAAAAAAAAAAACAATAACTTCATAATTTAGTCTTCTGTTTGAGTTTAGTTTTATGTTTTAAGTTTGGTGTCAATTACATGATTTTATTTTTCTTTCAATTTTTCGAATTATATGTTCTTAGTTCTTTCTTAATCTTCATGTTGTTCTTGTTTATTTTCCTTGTTTGATCTTTAGTTTTTCTTGTTTTGTGTCTATTCTTGTTTTTCTTGTGCAATTTCGAATTATTAGTGTCCAAAATATAAAAATTTTTAAGTTTGGTGTCCATTGTGTTTCTATTTTCTTAAAAAATTGTTAAAATTTGTTCTTGGTGTTCATCTTGATCTTCAAAGTGTTCTTGGTGTTCATCTTGACATTCAAAATTTTCTCGTTTGTTTTCTTTGTTTTGATCTAAAAATTCTAAGTTTGGTGTCTTTTTATTGTTTTTCTCTTTCCTTATTAAATTCAAAAATATCTTTTCTCTTTATTTTAATTAAATTTTTGAAATTTTCCTTTAAAAATTTAGATTTTTATTTTAAAATTTTTATCTTATCTGAGTTTTAAATTTCAAAATTCAAAATTTTTTCAAAAATCATATCTTTTTCAAAATCTTATCTTATCTTATTTCAAATTCAAATCTCAAATTTCAATTAAATTCCAAAATTCAAAAATTCAAATTTCAAAATTTAAATATCAAATTTTAAATTTTAAAATTTAAAATTCAAAATTTAATTTTCAAATTTAAAAATCAAACCTTTTCAAAATTTAAATCTTTTTTAAATCTTATCTTATATTGTTGACTTTTTCAAAATTCAAAATTTAAAATTTAAAATTCAAATTTAAAATTTCAAATTTAAAATTTAAAATTTTAAAATTTCAAAATTCAAAATTTTAAATTCAAAATTTAATTTTCAAATTTAAATTTCAAAACTTTTTAATTTAAATTCCTTATCTTCTCTTACCTAGCTTATCTTATCTTTTCTAATCTCAAATCTTAAAATCAAATCTTTGTCATATCTTTTCTTTTTTTTATTTTCTTACAAGTATCTTTAATTTTAAGACATATCTTTTTTCAAAACTTCCTAACTAATTTCTCTCTCTTCATTTTTTCAAAAATCCTCACCCACATCTTTTTCAAATGTTTTTAATTAATTAATTTAGTTTTTAATTTTTTTTATTTCTTTTTCTTCTAATTTTCGAAATTATAGTCAATTTTTTATTTATTTTATTTTATTTTAATTTCGGTTTTCAAAAAAATTTATATTTATTCACAATCCACATCATCTCCCTTTCTCCATCATGGACCTAAGTGGAAATGAACAGTCTAGAAGGACTCTGGAGTCATATGCTAACCCCACTACTGCTGCATATAGGAGTAGTATCTGTATACCCCCATCAGAGCCAGCAGTTTTGAGCTAAACCCTCAGCTCATTATCATGGTGCAGCAAAATTGCCAGTATTCCGATCTTCCACAGGAAGAACCTATTGAGTTTCTGGCACAGTTCTTACAACTTGCTGACACAGTACGTGATAAGAAAGTAGATCAGGATGTCTACAGATTATTACTGTTTCTATTTGCTGTAAAAGATCAAGCTAAGAGGTGGTTAAATAACCAACCCACAGCAAGTATAAGAACATGGAAACAGTTATCAGACAAATTCCTGAATCAATATTTCTCTCCAAAAAGAATGACACAGCTAAGGCTGGACATCCAAGGCTTTAAACAAGAGGATAATGAATCTCTTTATAATGTCTGGGAGAGGTACAGAGGGATGCTAAGAAAATGCCCCTCTGAAATGGCAATTGAAGAGGCTCAAGAGCTCATTGATACAGTTGCTAGAATTAGCATCTGTACTTAAGTAGTGAGTCCTCCATGAAAGAAGAGGCTAAAGCAGTATCCACTGAACTTAGTCCTCCAGAACAAGTTGCTGAACTCAATCAGCAATTACTTTTTATAACAAAATTGTTAGCAGAATTTAAAGAGATGCTACAAGACAATAAAAAGGCTAACAAGGATATGGAAGCACAACTGAATCAAACAAGACATCAACTATCTAAACATATAACAGAAGAGTGCCAAGCTATTCATTTAAAGAGTGGAAAGACATTGAATGTCTCAACTCAAGGCAGCAGAAAGCCAAGAAAGGAACAACTGATAGAGGATGACCAAACTACTACCCAAAATTCCTCTGAGGACAGTAAGAGCCCAGAGAGGAATGACTCTGGCGTTTAAACACCAGAGAAGGGTGAAAAATTGGCATTAAACGCCCAATGGATAGCCAAGTCTGGCGTCCAAACGCTAGAAAAGGGTGGCAATCTGGTGTTAAACGCCCAAAAAGCACCTAATTCTGGCATTCAAATGCCAATAAGGGATCAGGCACCTGCAAGTGCTGATAACAACCCCCTTAAGCAGGCTTCTCCAACCACTTCTGTAGGGAATAAACCTACAGTAACTAAGGTTGAAGAATACAAAGCCAAGATGCCTTATCCTCAGAAACTCTGCCAAGCAGAACAGGATAAATAATTTGCCTGTTTTGCAGACTATCTCAGGACTCTTGAAATCAAGATTCCATTTGCAGAGGCACTTGAGCAAATACCCTCTTATGCTAAGTTCATGAAAGAGATCTTAAGTCATAAGAAGGATTGGAGAGAAACTGAAAAAGTTTTTCTCACTGAAGAATGCAGTGCAGTCATTTTAAAGAGCTTACCAGAGAAGCTTAAAGATCCTGGAAGCTTTATGATACCATGCACATTAGAGGGTACTTGTACCAAGAAAGCTCTATGTGATCTTGGGGCAAGTATCAACCTAATACCTGCATCCACTATCAGAAAGCTTGGCTTGACTGAAGAAGTCAAACCAACCTGAATATGCCTCCAACTTGCTGATTGCTCCATTAAATATCCATCAGACGTAATTGAGGACATGATTGTCAAGGTTGGGCCATTTGCCTTTCCTACTGACTTTGTAGTGCTGGAAATGGAGGAGCACAAGAGTGCAACTCTCATTCTAGGAAGATCTTTCCTAGCAACTAGACGAACCCTCATTGACGTCCAAAAAGGGGAATTAACCCTGAGAGTCAATGAGGATGAGTTTAAGTTGAATGTTGTCAAAGCTATGCAGCATCCAGACACCCCAAACGACTGCATGAGCGTTGATATTATTGACTCTATGGTTGAAGAGGTTAATATGACTGAGAGTCTCGAATCAGAGCTAGATGACATTTTTAAAGATGTTCAGCCTGATCTAGAGGAACCAGAGAAAATAAAAGAACCTCTGAAAACTCCTCAGGAAGAGGAGAAGCTTCCTAAACTCTAGCTCAAACCTCTACCACCATCCCTGAAATATGCATTTCTGGGAGAAGATGACACTTTCTGGTAATCATAAGCTCTGCATTAGAGCCACAGGAAGAGGAAGCACTAATTCAGGTGCTGAGGACACACAAGACAGCTCTTGGGTGGTCCATAAGTGACCTTAAGGGCATAAGCCTAGCTAGATGCATGCACAAGATCCTATTGGAGGATGATGCTAAGCCAGTAGTTTTAACCACAGAGGCGGCTGAATCCAGCCATGAAGGAGGTGGTGCAGAAGGAGGTCACTAAGTTACTAGAGGTTGGGATTATTTATCCTATTTCTGATAGTCCATGGGTGAGCCCTGTCCAAGTCATCCCAAAGAAAGGAGGCATGACAATGTTTCATAATGAGAAGAATGAACTGGTTCCCACAAGAACAGTTACAGGGTGGCGTATGTGTATTGACTACAGAAGGCTCAATACAACCATCAGAAAGGATCATTTTCCTTTACCATTCATAGACCAGATGCTAGAGAGACTAGCAGGTCATGAATACTACTACTTTTTGGATGGCTATTCAGGTTACAACCAAATTACAATAGATCCTCAGGACAAAGAAAAAACAGCATTCACATGTCCATCTGAAGTATTTGCATACAGAAGAATGCCTTTTGGTCTCTGCAATGCACCTGCAACCTTTCAGAGGTGCATGCTCTCTATCTTCTCTGATATGGTAGAGAAATTTCTGGAAGTCTTCATGGATGACTTTTCAGTATTTGGAGACTCATTTAGCTCCTGTCTTAACCATCTAGCACTTCTTCTGAAGAGATGCCAAGAGACTAACCTGGTTTTAAATTGGGAAAAATGTCACTTTATGGTGACTGAAGGAATTGTCCTTGGGCACAAAATTTTGAACTAGGGAATAAAGGTGGATCAAGCTAAGGTAGAGGTGATTAAAAAATTACCACCACCCACCAATATTAAAGCAATCAGAAGCTTTCTGGGGCATGCAGGATTCTACAGGAGGTTTATAAAGGATTTTTCAAAAATTGCAAAACCTCTGAGTAATCTGCTAGCTGCTGACACACCATTTGTCTTTGACACAGGGTGTTTGCAGGCCTTTGAGACTCTGAAGGCTAAGTTGGTCACAGCACCTGTCATTTCTGCACCGGACTGGACATTACCATTCGAATTAATGTGTGATGCCAGTGACCATGCTATTGGTGCAGTATTGGGACAGAGTCATGATAAACTTCTGCACGTCATTTACTATGCTAGCCGTGTTTTAAATGATGCGCAGAAAAATTACACAACCACAGAAAAGGAATTACTTGCAGTGGTTTATGCCATTGACAAGTTTAGATCTTACTTAGTAGGATCAAAAGTGATTATGTACACTGACCATGCTGCACTAAAATATCTCCTCACAAAGCAGGATTCAAAACCCAGACTCATAAGATGGGTGTTGCTTCTGCAAGAGTTTGATATAGAAATAAGAGACAGAAAAGGGACAGAGAATCAAGTAGCTGATCACCTGTCCCGGATAGAACCAGTAGCAGGAGCGTCCCTCCCTCCTACTGAGATCTCTGAAACCTTTTCGGATGAGCAATTGTTTGCTATTCAGGAAGCTCTGTAGTTTGCAAACATTGCAAACTATAAGGCTTAGTAATGTTAAGCTATTGACAGTAAAGAAGCGTTTATTGGGAGGCAACACAATTTTATTTATCTATGTTAATTACTTTTTTATTTCATTTTCCATTGTTATTTTATGTTTTCTTTAGGCTGATGATCATGTGGAGTCATAAAAATAGCTGCAGAATTAAAGCAGAATCAAAAACAGCATCAAAAATAGCACACCCTAGAGGACAGATTTACTGGCGTTTAAACGCCAGTAAGAGTAGCAGAATGGGTATTAAACGCCTTGTCTAGCACCATTCTGGGTGTTTAACGCCAGAAAGAAGCAACAAGCTGGCGTTTAACGCCAGAGCAGAGCACCAAGTTGGCGTTAAACGCCAGAAAGGGAAGAAAAGTTGGCGTTAAACGCCAGAAACAGGCTGCAACCTGGCGTTTAATGCCAGAATTGCACTCTAAGGGCATTTTGCATGCCTAAATGGAGCAGGGATGAGAAGTCCTTGACCCCTCAGGATCTGTGGACTCCACAGGATCCCCATCAACCTCCTTCTCCTCCACTTCTCCTTCTACTCCATTCTTTCTTCTTTTGCTCGAGGACAAGCAAACCTTTTAAGTTTGGTGTGAAAAAAAGCGTTGCTTTTTGTTTTTCCATAACTATTTATGGCACCTAAGGCCGGAGAAACCTCTAGAAAGAGAAAAAGTAAGGCAGTTGCTTCCACCCCCGAGTCATGAGAGATGGAGAGGTTCATCTCAAGGGTCCATAGTTCAGTGGTAGAGCATTTGATTGCAGATCAAAGAGCCATGAGGGAGGAGCAACAAAGACAAGGAAGAGACATAGAGGAGCTCAAGAGCACCATTGGTTCTTCAAGAGGAAGAAGACGCCACCCTTACTAAGGTGGACCCGTTCCTTAATCTCCTTGGCTATTTGTTTTTCTGTTTTCGGTTTTGAGCTTTATGTTTGACTATGTTTTGTGCTTTACTACATGATCATTAGTGTCTAGTGTCTATGCCTTAAAGTTATGAATGTCCCATAAATCTTTCACCTTTCTTAAATGAAAAATGTTCCTAATTACAAAAGAACAAGAAGTACATAAATTTCAATTTTTATCTTGAAATTAGTTTAATTATATTGATGTGGTGGCAATACTTTTTGTTTTCTGAATGAATGCTTGAAAAGTGCATATTTTTTATAATGGAGTTTATGAATGTTAAATTTGTTGGCTCTTGAAAGAATGATGAAAAAGAGAAATGTTATTGATAATCTGAAAAATCATAAAATCGATTCTTGAAGTAAGAAAAAGTAGTGAATAACAAAGCTTGCGAAAAAAAACAAGAGTGGCGAAAAAAAAAGAGAAAAAGAAAAAGCAAGCAAAAAAAACCAATAGCCATTAAAACTAAAAGGCAAGGGTAAAAAGGATCCAAGGCTTTGAGCATTAATGCATAGGAGGGCCCAAGGAAATAAAATCTAGGCCTAAGCGGCTAAATCAAGTTGTCCTTAACCATGAGCTTGTGGCATGAAGGTACAAGTGAAAAGCTTGAGACTGAGTGGTTAAAGTCGTGATCCAAAGCAAAAAGAGTGTGCTTAAGAACTCTGGACACCTCTAACTGGGGACTTCAGCAAAGCTAAGTCACAATCTCAAAAGGTTCACCCAGTTATGTGTCTGTGGCATTTATGTATCCGGTGGTAATACTGGAACACAAAGTGCGTAGGGCCATGGCCAAGACTCATAAAGTAGCTGTGTTCAAGAATCAACATACTAAACTAAGAGAATCAATAACACTATTTTAATTCTGAGTTCCTATAGATGCCAATCATTCTGAACTTCAAAGGAAAAAGTGAGATGCCAAAACTGTTCAAAAGCAAAAAGCTACAAGTCCCGCTCATCTAATTAGAACTAAGCTTCATTGATATTGTGGGATTTATAGTATATTCTCTTCTTTTTATCCTATTTTGTTTCAGTTGCTTGGGGACAAGCAACAATTTAAATTTGATGTTGTGATAAGCGGATAATTTATACGCTTTTTGGCATTGTTTTTAGGTTGTTTTAGTATATTTTATTCACTTTTTATTATATTTTTATTAGTTTTTATTCAAAATTCATATTTCTAGACTTTACTATGAGTTTGTGTGTTTTTTCTGTGATTTCAAGTATTTTCTGGCTGAAATTGAGGGACCTGAGCAAAAATCTGATTCAGAGGCTGAAAAAGAACTGCAGATGCTGTTGGATTCTGACCTTCCTGGGCTTTCCGGCAATATATAATAGTCCATACTTTGCCCGAGTTGCGATCACGCAAACTGGCGTTTAACGAAAACTTTCTACCCTATTCTGGCGTTAAACGCCAGAACTGGCATAAAAACTGGAGTTAAACGCCAGAAACAGGCAGCAACCTGGCATTTAACTCCAAGAAAAGTCTCTACACATGGAAGCTTCAATGCTCAGCCCAAGCACAAACCAAGTGGGCCCCGGAAGTGGATTTCTGCACTATCTATCTTAGTTTACCCATTTTCTGTAAACCTAGGTTATTAGTTTAGTATAAAAACTACTTTTAGAGATTTATTTTGTACCTCATAATATTTTTACATTAGAACTTGTATTTTCTACGGCATGAGTGTCTAAACTCCATGGTTGGGGGTGAGGAGCTCTGCTGTGCTTCGATGGATTAATGCAATTACTACTGTTTTCTATTCAATCACGCTTGTTTCTATTCTAAGATATTCACTCGCACTTCAACCTGATGAATGTCATGATCCGTGACACTCATCATCATTCTCACCTATGAACGCGTGCCTGACAACTACCTCCGTCTATCTGCAATAGCTTGAGTGCGTATCTCTTGGGTTTCTAATCTAAAATTAGAACCTTCTGGTATAGGCTAGAACCATTGGCAGCATTCCTGGGATCCGGAAAGTCTAAACCTTATCTGTGGTATTTCGAGTAGGATCTGAGAGGGGATGACTGTGACGAGCTTCAAACCTGCAAATGTTGCGCACAGTGACAGTGTGCAAAAGGACAATGGTCCTATTCCGACGCTAGCGGGAACCGACAGATGATTAGCCATGCGGTGACAGCGCATATGAATTTGTTTTCATCCAAGAGGATCATACAGCCTGCCATGGAAGGAAGCCATGCGTGTTTGGAGAAGAAGATAGTAGGAAAGCAGAGATTCAGATGACAGAGCATCTCCGGAACCTCAGCTTGTCTCTCATTACTGAATCACAAGTAACCTTTTATTTCATGTTATTTAGTTTTCATAAACAAAAGTAATTTTTATCATTAATCTCCTGACTAAGATTTACAAGATAACCATAGATTGCTTCAAGCCAACAATCTCCATGGGATCGACCCTTACTCACGTAAGGTATTACTTGGACGACCAAGTGCACTTGCTGGTTAGTTGTGCGGAGTTGTGAAAAGTGTGAATCATAATTTCGTGCACCATCTATGCTCTCTAATGCGGGTAATTGAGGTACCCAAATTTTAAAAATTAGAAATTCTTAAATTGAATCAATATGATTCAATTCAATCATGGTTTGACATTGTATATTATTACTGCAGCCTAAACTTTTTTCCATTAAGTTCAAAACCAACCTTGATAAAATCTAAGTGCATTATGTGTATATAATAAACCATATTGGGTGAAAGATTGAGAAAGAATCTAAGTGAATTTTATCCCTATACATGTAGGTTTTGCAATAATATTAAGTTCTTAATCTGTGTAATACAAATTTTTTTTATTTATTCTCAGTGTTTAGCTTTCTACTTTCTACTTTACTGTGTTCATCTTAAGGTAGCATTAACTGTGTTTCTGCATTATGCTCTTTGCCTCTTATAACTAGATTTTGTTCTTTTTCACACTATTATCTCTATCATGTATGTCACCAACAATTTGTTTCTAGATTTTCTAGAGGTTTTAAATACTTAAATTCAATTCAAATCCTTCTTTTGTAGTCTCTCATACTAATATAACAAAAAGGGAATGACATGAAATTCAATTACAACTAGGTATAGTATAGCTTGTAATAGGAATGCACATAGGTATATGAAAATGAAGTGAATGCAGAGTCTAAATTAGTAATTGCATGCACCGTATGGATGAAACAACTACTCAGTGCAGGGGAAAAAGTAGAGGCATGCCTAGTTGCTTTTGACAAGCGGCATGGTAGTATGATACAAGTATTAATGAATATATTTACCTATAAGTGTTAATCTTATTACCTTTAACTGAACTTGAATCGGTTTTAAGTATATGTATATATTGTTTGAACTTTGCTTTGTGCTTAATAACTAGTCCATTCTGTAAGAAGCTAATGTTATTAAATTAATTTGTTTTTGGTGCTAGTATGCTATATGGATATTTACATTTTAACTTGCATATATTTATAGATTTAATATTGTTGAAGTATTTAATAATTACATTTTATGGCTTCTTATCCAGAATGAGGTAGCCGATTATGATGTTCCCATGTCAGAGTCTGCAGAGCATTCGACTTCTATATTACCTCCTCTCCTAACCACATCATCTGAGCGCAAAAATCGATCAACAGTTTAGGAGTACTTCAAGAGAACCCCTAATGATGAAAGTAAGGCTCAATGTCAACATTGTTTAATAGTGATCAAGTGCGGGAATAGAACAAGTGCAATGAGATCACATTTAAAGATTTGCATAAACAATCCCAGTTCAGATAGAGGCAAACGACAGAAAACAGGCACATCGCCTAGCCCAGAAGCACAAGTGGGTAGGTTTGATGAAAAATATGCTCGGGAAAAATTGATATCAATATTTGGTCGTGAGGAGCTTCCTTTTTGATTTGTAGAAAGTCAAGGTTCTAAAGAATTTTTGGTGGCCTTGCAACCAGGATTCAATACTCTTTCACGTTTTACATTGGCACGTGGCATCTTGGTGCTCCAAGAAACAAAGAAGGTTCAACTTCAAAAATACTTTTCCAAATACAGAGGAAGAGTTTGTCTTACAATTGATAACTAGAGTTCGTGTCAGAATATGGCGTATATGTATTTGACTGCTCATTTCATCGATGTGGACTGGAAGTTGCAAAAGAAAATACTAAATTTTTGTCAAGTCACCGGCCACATGGGAGAGATTATGGCTCAAAATGTTGAAGCTTACTTGAATAGCTGGAAGTTGAACAAGATCTTGGATTTGACAGTT
Organism: Arachis ipaensis; assembly: GCF_059453495.1. Classification (NCBI taxonomy): domain Eukaryota; kingdom Viridiplantae; phylum Streptophyta; class Magnoliopsida; order Fabales; family Fabaceae; genus Arachis; species Arachis ipaensis. The sequence goes on along the minus strand of NC_142435.1, from coordinate 46,036,754 downwards.
GATAATGCATTGTCTAACGATATAGGAGTTATGTATTTACAAAGAAGACTAAATTCTTGGAAGATTTCAGTTTTGAATGGAGAGTATCTCCATATGCGGTGTTGTACGCATATTTTAAACCTGATTGTGAAGGATGGATTGAAGGAGATTGATGATTTGGTCGCCAAAATTCGAGATGCTGTGAAGTATGTCAGATCTTCAAATTCAAGATTAACTAGGTTTAAGGCATGTATTGCACAAGAGAATATTCCACATAAGACTTTTGTTTCCCTAGATGTTGAAACGTGATGGAACTCTACATACTTAATGTTAGTAGCAGCCTTAAAGCATCAGAAGGCATTTGAGCTATTAGAGATGCAAGACAAAAAATTTGTTGAAGAATTAAACAAGGGAAGAGGGGTACCTTCAATTCAAGATTGGGATTATGCTAAGTTCGTCTTACCGTTTTTAGAGATGTTTTACGATGCTACACTTTGCATCTCTGGATCCTTTTATGTCAGTAGTAACTTATACATGAAAGAAGTGTTTGCTCTTGGAAGGAGGATTCAACAATATCGTGATGATGATGATTTAAGCATAAGTTTTATGGCAAGTAAGATGAAAGTAAAATACAACAAGTATTGGGGAAATGCAAAAACTATTAACATGTTGTTGTTAATTGCCGTAGTTCTAGAACCCTGCCATAAGTTGGATTATGTTGAGTGGTGCCTAGTTAATTCTTTTAGTGTGGAAGTGGGCAGTGAATTGAAGACAAAGTTGTCTTCTTATCTTCATTCACTTTATAATTTATATCAAGGTGTAGATGAAGGAAACCAAGATGATACACTCTCCTAACCGAGTGCAAGTGATAAAGCCAAAGACATTTATGATATGGGGTTATATCGTCGATCAACCGGTCACAAATCCAATCTTAAATATGAGCTTGATCGTTATTTGAATGAAGACTGTGAGCCAGATGATAAGCCTTTCGATATTCTAGGATGGTGGAAGGCTAACTCGAATCGGTTTTCCGTCCTAGCAAATATGGCACGGGACATATTGGCTATACCAGTTTCAACAATAGCTTCCAAGTCTGCTTTTAGTATGGGGAAAAGAATCATCGATCAATATCGTAGCTCATTGACTCTTAAGATGGTAGAAGCCCTTGTATGTACCAAAGATTGGCTTAAAGGAGACTTTTTCTCTTCTCTTGCACCTGAGAATTTTGGAGCTTGAAAAGTTCGAGGAAGGTAAATTGAATAAAATTAATTATGTAGATTCAAATGATGAATAAAATTAATTAAATTATTCCGTTAGTCTTTATAATTTTTTTAAATTTATAATTATAGTTTTTTTTTTGTGCAGATTTGATTTTATCAGAGGACATTACTTGTTCACTGGGTCCAGGTTCAATTGCGCTTGAAGATGACTAGAAAGTCTTGATTGTTTATGTTTTCTTTAGTTATGCTCTAAACACTTAGGTGGTAAAGATATTAGACTTACTTTTCCATATATGATTAGACTTGCTTATACTTATGTTTATGTTTATGCTTATGTTTATGTTGGTTTGTTTGAGGCACAACTTATAGCAGTTGCAATGTGATGATCGGATATTGCTCACTATATCAATATATATAATGAATCCATTCTTTGGCAAGCACACCAAATTATCGTCAAGTAATAACTCACTGTGAGTGAGGTCGAATCCCATAGAGATTGATTGATTGAGCAACTTTAGTTAATAGGAAATTTTAGTCAAACTAATCAATAGAGATTGTTGAGTGCATAATTCTAAATAGCAGAAATGTAAATGACTTAAAGGTAAAGGAATGCAACAAAGTGTAGAAAAGTAAATAACAAGAATGTAAGGTGCTGGAACATAAATAACTAAATTATAAATGGGGAATGGGTAATGGTATGAATTAAAGAAAGCTATAAAGAATGGGGAAGATAAGAATAGGGAAAATTAATTGGGATTAGGAGATGTTGCTCTCTTTGGATTAAATCTAGATCATCTCATCTTCAATCATGCAACTCACTGACCTCTTGGCAATCATGATTGATTGAACCCCAATTCCTTGGTGATTCAATCTCTCAAATCTTGATAATAAGCCAATTCCTTGGTCTAATTGCTCATGAAGAGAGATAAGCTTGATCCCTGATTATAACACACATCCTCATAGATCCAAATAGTGGGTGGATTTCATGTCATCATATCCAAATCCCAAAACCCAGATCTACTCAAGTGTGAGAAGGGATTTCAAGTATGGTTTCATGTTTCCTTTTCCAAGGTTCCCATGAAACCCATTTTGCATTCAACCTCTTTTCCAAGAGATGGAAGAAGATGAAGTGAAGTGTAAAGGTAAAACTAACCAACCAATTCCTAACCCCTTTATATTACTCTTAGGGGGTATTTATACTACTCCTATCACTAGGAAATAAAAATTACAAAAAGGAAAAGAAAATTACATTTAAAAAGAAAAGGAAAACTCATTAAAATGAACCATGTGCCTGGCGTGTGAGTGGCATGTGAGCGGTGTGTCACGCCCAGCTCCTCAGCATGGCTTGGCGTGCCACGCCTGGCTTCCAAGTGGCACGCCTCTTTTGTTTAGCTAGCCTGGCATGCCATGCCTTCGAGCTCAAGTGGCACGCCCATTGTGGCTTCTCTCTTCCTCCTCCTTGGAAAATACACCTGGCGTGCCACGCCAGCAGTTGTGTGCCACGCGCATGTCAAGTTCTTCATCTTCCTTCTCTGGTAAATTGAACGGGCGTGCCACGTCCAAGTCTGACGTGCCACACCCTCAATAAACTCTTCATCTTCTTCTCTGAAAAGTTGTGTTGGCGTGCCACGCCATTGATAAAGTATAAGTAAGCCTTTATGGTTTAGTAGACTGGCGTGCCACGCCCAATGTTCAAGTGGCACACTCCTAGTGCGAGCAGGGCTGGCGTGCCACACCCCAAGTATCAAGTGGCACACCCATTATCATTGTGCTTTGGTGTGCCACGCCTAAAATACAAAACGGCACACCCATTGATCTTCTTCTTTGGAAGCTTGTGCTAGCGTGCCACGCCTTCGATCTCAAGTGGCACACCCTTGTTGTGGCTACATTCTTCCTCTCTAGACCAATGAACTAGCGTGCCACGCCTTCGATCTCAAGTGGCACGCCCCTTATGGTGTTGAGCCTCTTCAAGCTTGGCGTGCCATGCCTAGAACTCAAGTGGCATGCCCAGAATATGAACAAGGTTGGCGTGCCATGCCCCAAACATCAAGTGGCATGCCCATTGTGTTGAACCTTTCACTCCCCTCTGCTTACTTGAATGGGCGTGCCACGCCTTCGATCTCGCGTGCCACGCCCCTTGTAGATGGTGGGGTTGGCGTGCCACGCCTAGCTTGGCGTGCCACACCCCTTATGGATCTTCAAGAATGCTGCTTTGGAATTTATAGTTGGCATGCCATGCCTGGCCTTGGTGTGCCACGCCCATAGTAAAGCTCCAAGAATGCTTCTCTAGAATTTATAGTTGGCGTGCCATGCCTATAGTAAAGCTCCATAGGTTCTCTTATGGAATTGTTAACTGGTGTGCCACACCCAATTGCTGGTGTGCCACGCCCATTCAGTTTGTTGGCGTTTACATCAAGTGGCACGCCCAGCTCACACGCTCATCTCTTCTTCCTTGTTTTCTTCTTCTTTTGTTGCTCTTTTCACCTGAAATTTAAACAAAACTCATTTCAAAGCAATGGACCACAAAATTCATCATTTTGTTCATTATATTGCATTAATTGAATGAGATTTCACTATTTCTGTTATGAGGGTTACCTAAAACTGAAGGTCGATCTCGGATGAGATCTACTGTGGTGGCCGGAGCTGTCGTGTCCAACTTGATGAAACTGGTGGAGCTAGAGATGCTGCTGATCCTTGGTCACCGGAGGGTGGTGGTACCTGCAAGAGACTCCGATGCTTAAGTTAGCATGGGCTTTAAGCGAGTTTTTAGTAGAATTAGAGTATGAGTTATACCTGGGTCTCTAGTGTATTTATAGTAGTGTAGGCTGACCTTTTCGGATAAGATAAATTAGCTATCTTATCTTATCTTCTGAGTGAAGTCATCTTATCTTTGAGGGGAACCGCCCTCATCTTTCTAGGCTTTAGTTGCCTTTAGATTGGGCTATGTCCCTTTATTTGGGCCTGCTTGGGCTCCTTGTAGAGATTTGCCCGACCTCTTTAAGAAGAGGTCGGGGAATCCAGACCTGAAGAGGTCGGTCGACTTGTCTTTAATTAGCCCAGGTCGTGCAATTCGACCCAGGACATGAACAGTGCCCCTGCTTGAGCATGGTCTTTCTTTTGAGGTCGGGTCTTTTTAGACTTCGATCTCCTTTGGAGAAGCCGAGCTCGAGCATTCTTTTGTTGATCTCATTGTAGAACTTAAATTTAGTGACTTGAATGCGGAGCGTTTCCTTTTTAATTGCAGCGCGCGTTGCGCTTTTCTTGGGAACGTGTGAAGTTTAAAAACTCATTAACTCCCCTTTTGCCGTTTCCTTTGCCTCCCTCTCCTTATCTCTCATTTTGAATTTTCAAAGATTTACTTCAATTTCTCATCTCTTGCTCGCTGTAACTCTTTCTCTTCTGTTTACCCTTTCGCTTTTGCATCTTCATGTTTTCTTTTACTCGAAAGGTAATTTGCTGGTGTTGTTTCGGTTGTTTGCTTCAATCTCTGATCAGTTATCGTCTCCTTCTTCTATACAGGTTAGTTTTCTTCTTCTCTCTTTTTGACTTTCCATGCCGTTCTTTTTCGTATTTGCATTGTTTTGATTTTGAAAAGTTTTAATCTTGCTTGGGTTCATGTTGGAAACTTTGAACCTTTCTGCGTTTGCTATGCCTGATCGTTGCTGTAACATGTGCTTTGATGCTGTTTAGGGTTTTGTTTTGTTGCTTGTCCCTTTGACTTCTTTATGTGTAGATATTTGAATTTTGTTTGTAGCCTTGAAATGATGAACTGTACTTTTGAAAAAGGGTTGTATCTTTTAACGACTTCTTTGTGCGATCTTTGTTTTGACGATGGTGGCTTTCCTGCTGTAGAGTGTAAAATGCCTTTTGCTAGAGAAGGATATTCAATCTTTTGTGTTGCTGCAAGATTTTTCTGAAATCCTTATTCTGTTACTACCTCCAAAGGTTGCCCCAGGACCTTTGATGTGAGTCCTGGGATTTCCTTTTACTGCTGTATTTGACTTCTAGTATTCATATGCTTTTGCCCGAGCTATCTTCATATTTTTCCGAGCTGTTTTCTTGAGCTGTTTGATTAGTAACCCATTTTTCCTTTTTCTTCATGTAGGACTAGTTGACCTCATGTCTTCTCGCAAAAACATTGTCGAGACGTCCACCAAAGTCCCCGAGGGCATGTCTGACTGGCTGGACTCCCTCGTCTTGATGTGTGTTTCTATGGTTAATTCTGAGTATTGTGTGCAGCTTAGGAGACATCACAGAGTTTATAGTAGTAGAGACCAGGAGAAAAATTACGAGTTGGTAGTACCTGATCCTGATGAGAGAGTTTGTTTTCCTTCTCTGACTTAGGGGGAACGTCCCTTCTTTTATGCGTATGATTACTTTTTTAGCCAAATGAAAATCACCATTCCTTTTACTTCCTTTGAGACCGACTTGTTGTGGTCCTGCAATATAGCTCCTTCTCAACTTCACCCGAACTCTTGGGGCTCCATAAAGATCTTCCAACTGTTATGCCAAGAACTGGATGTCCGACCTTCTCAAACTCTCTTTCTTTACCTTTTTGTTTTGACGAAGCCTGGGTCAGCTAAGAAGAAGGCTTCTTGGATTTCTTTCCGAGCTACCCAGGGAAAGAAAGTTTTTTCTATATACGATGAATCTTTTAGGGATTTCAAAAACTATTATTTCAAGGTCTGAGTTATTGAAGGAGCTCGGCCTTTCTTCTTGGAACAGAATAATGAGCCTGACTTCCCCTTATGTTGGCAAAAGAATGTTGTAGTGTCTAGGTATACTTGAGAAATGTTAGATGAAATCGAGCAGGCTTTTGTGCATGTATTAGAGGAAAATTGGGGGGAGCCTCCCCATCTCGATACAAAGAGGTTCTTGGGGGATCCCTCCCTCCTTCGAACTGAATTGGGTAGCTGCCGATTTCTTTTTAGTTTTATCTTTGTTATTTTGTTTGTTTTGTTAATCCATCTCTTTCTAATTTGCAACTTTGGTTCTGTTGCTTTATTTTTTCAGAGATGGTGAAGACTAATAACTCCATGAAGGCTTTCAAGAGAGCCAGAAAGGCAACTGCTGCCCATAATATTTCAGCCAAAGGTCTTGGGGAGGGATCTTCCAATGTTACGCTGAGGAGGTTGACCTCAGACACTTCTGGACTGAGGAAGATCATCCCAACTCCCCAGGTTCCCTTGGCTTCTTCTGATCCTTCCCAACCGACCTCTAGTGCTGCCTCTCCCTCTGCTACTGGTCCTCCCCCTATGAAGCAGAAGACTATTGAACCCTATAATCTGGATGCCCCTGACTTTGATGCTGTGGGGTTTGTTGATAACCAGATTACCCCTTATGGCCGACTTCCTATGGACGACGTGTCCATCCTGCACCTCCTAGATTTCATCACCTGAAGTAGTGTTCGGATGGCACACATGGGTGCAGCTTTGTTTCGCTCAATCCAAGACTCTCCCGTCCATGCGACGAAGGATTTTATGCTGGAAGCCAAGTCGGAGTATGATAGGATCAAGAGGTTGAAGGATGAGCTAGACGCTAGAGTTATTAAGCTGGAGTTGGATTTAGAGAAGGAAATGTCTCGGGCTACCAGAGCTGAGGCAGCTGTGAATTTGGCCGAGGAGATGGCCAAGAAGTCGAAGGAGAGTGATACCCGCACTTATGGCGAGCTGCTAGAGGTCAGGGAGAGACTCGAGTCGGCCCGTGCTGACTATGCTGAGCTTCACGGCCATCTTGTGGGTAGCGTGACAGATGCGTATGAGAACCTAAAAGCTCAGGTCCGAGTTCTTGCTCCCGAGCTCGACCTAAGTCTTTTTAGTTTGGATAACATTGTTAAAAATGGTAAGATTGTTCCTTCGCCGGATGAAGATGAAGAGGAAGGTCCTCCCCCAGAACCACTGATCAAGGCTTCTACTGTCGCAACTTCTTCAACTGCTACTGCTGAGGTCAGCCATTCCCAACCTGATCTAGATTGTGAGATACTCAATCGTGAGGATTGGACTGTAGACGCTGTCCCTGTGAATATCATTCCTCTGCCTTCTGACGCTGTTATTGGGGAAACCTTGCACCCCTTATAAATTATGTGTTTTTATCTCCACAGCCTGACTTGTGGTTTTTTAACTCTACTTTTTGTAATTTTGGTTTATAACTTGGTTCCTTTGACTGTTAGTTGCTTCTATGCAACTTAGTAGATAAACAAAGTTCTTTTGAACTCTTGAGGTCCTCTTCCAAGTTGCCTCCTGAGTTTCTTTAATGATTTTTAGAATAGCCTTGTTTACATGCTGTCTTTTTGGGGATTTCTATAGATCCTCTGTAAGGTATCGAGATTCGGTTGTCCGACCTCTTTCTTGTCGATTGTGATGACTTGTCTGATGACTTTTTTGTAGTCTGTATTCTCGTAGAATACTTTTGGTAGCTTTGTTGCAAGGTCGTGAGGTCGTGGCTTTTTGGGCTGAGCTGTGTCCCTTCTAGTGCACGCCTTTTGTTGGTCGACTTCTCTTGTCAATTCTTTCTCGAGTTATGTTTAGTAATCTATTTTTAATCAGGGCTGGCCAGGCCTCTTTCTATGGATTACTTTTTATAACTTTGTCGCTTTGATTAGTCTGGTCTGACTTCTTCTTGGTCGGTCCTTTCTAAGTTATTTCTAGTAATCCATTTTTACTCAGACCTCGTCAGGCCTCTTTTTATGGATTGCTTTTTATAACTTTTGTAGCTTTCATGTTGATTCGTCCGACTTCTTCATGTCGGTCCATTCTAAGTTATTTTTAGCAATCCATTTTTACTCAGACCTTGTCAGGCCTCTTTCTATGGATTACTTTTTATAACTTCTTGCATTAATATGTTTTTATCGCTTTTTCATCTTGCCGATTTTGTAGAAGTCGGGCGTTGAGTTTGGTTCTCACTTTGCCGACCTTGTCAAAGTCGGGCAGTGAATTTGGTTTTCACCTCGCCGACCTTTGTAGAACTTCGGATGATGAATTCGATTTTTATCGTGGTCGGGTAGTGAATTTGGTTTTTACCTTGCCGACCTGTAATTTTGTAATTGGGTGATGGATTTTTGCATTCAGATTAATGCGTCTTGGTAAAGAAACTTTGTAGAGAATCTGAAAAGTTTTATTCTAATAGAAAGTAGACATATAGGCAAATAATATATATATATATATATATATATATATGTGTGTGTGTGTGTGTGTGTGTGTGTGTGTGTGTGTGTGTGTGTGTGTGTGTGTGTGTGTGTGTGTGTGTGGGTGTTTGCCCCTTTAAGTCAGGCAATTTTATAGATCTTGGCTTGGTGCCTCGTTAAAAAACCTTTTCAGGAAAAAGAGTGCACCTTGACCTAAGATCTTTATTACCTCATAACTGTAATACCTTCTTAGGTTGCAGGCATGCCATGACCTTGGTTGCTCTCGCCCCTCGAGTTCGGACACCCTGTAGTAGCCTTTTCCTAGTACCTCTGTGACTCGGTAGGGTCCTTTCCAGTTAGCTGCTAGCTTCCCCTCTCCCGGTCGACTTGTTCCGATATCATTTCGGATTAGGATGAGGTCGTTGTTGGCGAAGCTTTGTTGTACTACCTTCCGATTGTATCTTGAGGCCATTCGACGTTTTAACGCCTCCTCCCTGATCCGAGCTCTTTCTCGGATTTCTGGAAATTGGTCGAGCTCTTCCCTTTAGAGTTGGGAGTTGGCCTCTTCATTGTAGTAGATCATTCTGGTGGATCCTTCTTCGATTTCTACCGGGATCATTGCCTCTGTTCCGTAAGCCAATCAGAAAGGTGATTCCTTTGTGGTGGAGTGTGGAGTTGTCCGATATGCCCATAGGACTTATGGGAGCTCTTTAGCCTAGGCTTCCTTTGCGTCCTGTAGCCTCCGTTTTAACCCGGCTAATATGACTTTGTTGGCAGCTTCTGCTTGCCCATTAGCCTGGAGGTGTTCTACGGATGTGAATTGGTGCTTTATTTTCAAGTCAGCTACCAACTTCCTGAAACATGTGTCTGTGAATTGAGTGCCATTGTCTGTGGTGATGGAGTGAGGAACTCCAAACCTTATGACAATGTTTCTATATAAGAATTTTTGACTTCTTTGAGCAGTGGCATTAGATAGGGGCTCTGTCTCAATCCATTTTGTGAAGTAATCGACCCCTACAATGAGGAACTTGACCTGTCCTGATCCTTGGGGAAAAGGTTTGAGGAGGTCGAGTCCCCATTTTGTGAACGGCCAAGGTGATGTTATGCTAATGAGCTCCTCAGGTGGGGCAATGTGGAAGTTAGCATGTTTCTGACATGATGGACATGTCTTTACGAACTATGTTGCTTCCTTTTGTAAGTCGGCCAAAAGAATCCGGCTCGGAGTACCTTTTTGGGGAGAGCTCGTGCTCCAAGATGGTTGCCACATATGCCACTGTGTATTTCTTCTAAGACCTCCTTTGTGTTGGAGGTCGGCACACATTTTAATAGGGGTGTCGAGATCCCTCACTTGTATAGGATGTTGTATATGATGGTGTAGTGTTGTGCTTCTTGTCTCAGCCTCTTCGCCTCCTTCTTATCTGTAGGGAGTGTTTCTGATTTGAGGTAATTGATTATAGGGGTCATCCATCTTTGATCCTAACCTGATATGGCTAGGACCTTTTCTTCCTCCGAGATTGATGGGTTTTGCAGTTTTTCCTGGATAAGGCTTCTATTATTTCCCCCTGGTTTGGTGTTGGCAAATTTTGAGAGTGCATCAGCTCGAGTGTTCTGTTCCCGAGGTATATGGCGGACCAAATATTCCCCGCGTTGTTCGAGCTGTTTCCTGGTTTTGTCCAGGTACTTTTTCATAGTAATGTCCTTAGCTTGGTAACTTCCTGCTATTTGCGAGGTGACTACTTACGAATCGCTGAAGATGATAAGCCTTTGAACTCCAACTTCGTTAGCCAGTCTCAAACCAGCTAGTAATGCCTCATATTCGGCCTGGTTGTTTGAAACAGGGAACTCGAATTTAAGAGAGAATTCGATTTGGGTTCCCTGGTCGCTTTCTATTATCACACTTGCACCACTCCCGATTTTGTTTGAAGAGCCGTCTACATAGAGATTCCATTTTGTAGGAGTTCCCGGGGTGTCAGTGTACTCAGCAATGAAATCGGCCAAATACTAACACTTGATGGCCATCCGAGCTTCATATTAAAGATCGAACTCAAATAGCTCGACTGTCCATTGTAGAATTCTTCTAGCTAAGTCTATCTTCTGTAGAATGCTTTTCATGGGTTAGTTAGTTCGAACCTTGATGGTGTGAGCTTGAAAATGGGTGAAGTCGTCGACAAGTTAGTATGAGAGCATAGGCGAACTTTTCTATCTTTTGATAGTTCAGTTCGGCCCCTTGTAGGGCTTTGCTGATGAAGTAGATGAGTCGTTGCGCACTTTCGTCTTCTTTGACTAGCGCTGAGGCTATTGACCGACTTCCCACTGCGAGGTATAATATGAGTGCTTCTCCTTCCCATGGCCGAGTAAGAATGGGTGGTTGTCCTAGGAACTTTTTGAAATCCTAGAAGGCTTGCTTGTATTCTGTGGTCCATTCGAACCTCTTTCCCTTCCTTAGTGTGGCGTAAAAAAAGGAAGAGATCTTATGGCCGATCCGGCTAGAAATCTGGACAAGGCTGCCAGTCTTCCATTGAGTTGTTGTACTTCTTTGACACAGGTCGGACTTTTTATGTTGAGTATAGCTCGGCATTTATCCGGGTTCACCTCAATTCCTCGTTGTGTTAGCATGAAACCCAGAAATTTGCCGGCTTCTACTACCAAGGTACACTTTGCGGGATTAAGTCGCATGCCATGCTTTCTGATGGTGTCGAACACTTTGGCGAGGTCGGACAGTAATGATTCCTCACTTTGTGTTTTTATCAACATGTCGTCCACATATACCTCCATGAGTTTCCTGATATGGTCTGCGAAGACCTTATTCATTAATCTTTGGTAGGTAGCTCCTACGTTTTTGAGTCCGAATGGCATGACGACATAACAGTAATTTGCTTTTGGGGTTAGGAAAGAGGTATTTTCTTGATCAGGTGGGTACATCGGGATTTGATTATATCCTGAATAAGCATCTATGAAGGAAAGGTACTTGTATCCGGAGGAGGCATCCACTAGAGTGTCTATTTTTGGATAGGCTTTATTGAGGTCAGTGTAATCAGTACACATTCGCCAATTCCCATTTGACTTTTTCACCAATACAACGTTTGCCAGTCATAGTGGGTACTTGACTTCTCTTATGAATCCTGCCTCCAGTAGAGCTTGTACCTAATCTTCCACAGTTTGGGATCTTTCTGGTCCGAGCTTCGGACGCTTCTGTTGTACTGGCCGAGATCCTGGGTATACTGCCAGTTTGTGGCACATTAGTTTGGGATCTATGCCCGGCATGTCTGCGGCCTTCCATGCAAAGAGGTCGATATTATCTCTTAGGAACTGTATCAGAGACTCCTTTATGTCTCCTTTCAAAGTCGCCCCAATACTTGTTGTCTTATCTGGGACATCCCTGATCTGGACTTCCTCAATCTCGCCCTCCAATTGTGGACAAAGTTCTTCCCGACCTCGAACTCCCCCGAGTTCGATAGTGTTGATTTCTTCTCCTTTGCCTCTAAGATTTAGACATTCATTGTAACATCGTCGCTGATAAACCCCATTTGTAGGGTTTATATTATGCTTCATTTAGGGGATTTTATCACCTTTTACCTACATTTATTCAATGAAATAGCATGGTTTCATGATTGTCTCCCAATTTGTGCTTAATTAACTAAATTTAATTCACCTTTGATTCCACTAGATGTCTTGATTTGTTTGTTAAGTGATTTCAGGTTGAAAAGGCCAGGAATTGATCAAAGAAGTGAAGAAGAAAGCAGACAAAGTGGAGAAATCATGGAAAAGCCAACGAATTTGAAAAATATATCCACGCGCACGCGCACTGTATGCGCATACGTGGATTGCGGAAACCTCAAGGGGTGCGCACGCGCACTGTACGCGTACGAACCGATGGCCGCACGTGATTTTTAAATAGAAAATGTGCCCAGCAATTTCTGAGAGCTGTGGGGCCTAATTTGCAACCAACTTTGGCGCCAAAATGCATATAAGGACCAAGGATTGAAGGGGGTAAGGGGGATTCACTCATTTTTTACTCATACACACACATTAGGATTAGGATTAGTGATGACCAGAATTCACACCCCATTCAAAATTGGTGAATTAGTCCTTTTAGCAAGCGCACCAAAATTATCGTCAAGTAATAACCCACAGTGGAATGGGATCGTATCCACAGAGATTGGCAAATTCGAGCAGTTTTAATCAATTGATGAATTAGTCAAGTGGATCAATAGGATTGTAGAGTGCAGAATCGTAAATGACATAAATGTAAATGGCTAGAATATAAAGAAAAGCAATAAAGTGCAGAAATATAAATGGCAGAAAGTAAAGGGCAGAATCATAAATGACTTGAATGTAAATGGGAATGGGGAATTGCTGAATGTAAAAATAAGCAGTAAAGAAATGGATAGATAAGAATGGAAAAATTCATTGAGATTGGGAGATGATGTCTTTTTAGATCGAATCTAGCTTATATCCCCTTCAATTATGCAACTCATTGACCTCTTGGCAATCATGATTGATTGAGCCCCAATCCCTTGGTGACTCAATCTCTCAGATCTTGATCAATAGCCAATTCCTTGGTCTAATTGCTCATGAAGAGAGATATGCTTGGTCCCTGATTATACCACACACCATTATAGGTCCAAGTAGAGGGAGGATTATATGTCACATATCCAAACACCAAAACCCAGATTCTACTCTAGTGTGAGAAGGGATTTCAAGCATGGTTTCATGTTTCCTTTCCCAAGGTTCCCATGAAACCCAATTGCATTCAATCTCTTTCCCAAGAAAATTGAATACTAAGCATTAAGAACGAAATTCCTTCTAGCAAATCAAAGAGAAGATGAAGAGAAGAAGGATTTCACTATCATTAATCCATCAAGTACAACAGAGCTCGCTCTCTTAATGAGAGGGAAGTTAGCTACTCATAGCTCAAAAAGTACTCAAAAGTGAAGTGTAAAAGTGGATCTAAAACTGACTGCTTAACCCCCTTCTTCAGTACTCCTTGGGGGTATTTATGCTACTCCTAGTAAAATAAAAGAATTACAAAAGTGAAAAAGGAAAATTACATTTTGGAGGGAAAAGAACACACTCAATAAGCATGACTTCTCAGCTGGCGAGTGGCTGGTGCTTTTCTGGCGTGTCACGTGCCCTTCATTTCCAACTTGGCATGCCACGCCTAATCCTTCAAGTGGCACGCTCGTCCCTCTCTCAACCTTGGCGTGCCACACCTTCGAACTCAAGTGGCACGCCATAGTGGATTTCTTGTGTTGGCGTGCCACGCCTTCAAACTCAAGTGGCACGCCCCTTGCCTTTCTCACTTCTCTTTGCCTCTGGAAACTTGTACTGGCGTGCCACGCCCAAGGTCTGGCATGCTACGCCCTTTCTTTAGGCTTGGCTAGGCTTCTCTGGAAAGTTGAACTAGCGTGGCACGCCCAGGGTCTGGTGTGCCACGCCCTTTTTGTGAGTGAGTGGTTCCTCTATTTGGCGTGCCACGGCACAAACTTAAGTGGCACGCCCCAATACTTCACTCTGAATGACACTGGCGTGCCACGCCTAGTTGCTTAAGTGGAATGCCTAAGTAAAGAATGGTGAGTGGCGTGCCACGCCTTCGATACCAAGTGGCACGCCCCATGTAATTGGCCTCCTTCATCCTCTCTAGAAACTTATACTAGCGTGCCACGTCTAAATGCTGGCGTGCCACGCCCATGATCTTGTCTTGGTTCCAGTAGTTGGTGTGCCACACCTCAGTCTTCAAGTGGCATGCCATAGCGAAATGCTAAGGTTAGCGTGCCACGCCTTCGATACCAAGTGGCACGCCCAGTATTTGCTTTTGGTCCTTTGTGCATTGGCGTGCCACGCCTGGTTACTCAAGTGGCACGCCCAGTCTTCAATTGCCTTTAGCCCCTTCTCTGGATTGTTGTACCAGCGTGCTACGCCATGCTGCTCAAGTGGCACGCTCATGGATTTGTGAACTCTTCAAGCTTGGCGTGCCACGCCTGGGTTCTCAAGTGGCACGCCCAAGTGACTTCTTGGGGCTGGCGTGCCACGCCTTCGGCACCAAGTGGCACGCCATAGTCAAGGTTCTTCTTGGAATGGTGAGTTGGCGTGCCACGCCCTTTTGCTCAAGTGGCACGCCCATAGTAATTGATGGGCCAGGCGTGCCACGCCCCTTTTGTGTCCTCCATTGTAGCTCTCTGGAATTTTGTATTAGCATGCCACGCCCAGTCTCTGGCGTGCCATGCCCACATGCATGCTTGGACTTCTTTTTTGGACTTTAGTACTGGCGTGCCACGCCAGTGCATTTTTGTGGCGTTTGCTTCAAGTGGCACGCCAGTTTCACACGCCCAGCTTCTTGTTTGTCTTCTACCCAATTTTTTGATGCTGTTCTCACCTGAAATTCAGCACAACTCATCTCAAAGTAGTGTACCATAATATTCATCAAATAATGCATGAATTGTACTGATCAAATGAGATTATGCTCTTTTATGGTCTTCTTTATGCAAGAAAGAAGGGTAGATGATGCAAGTCATCAATTAGTTAGTTTTCTAGAGAGATAAGTTCTAACTTCTCTCTAGAATTAGGATTAGGATTAGGTTTAGTTCTTAGATCTAGGTTTTTATTCATGCTTTCTTCTACTTCTTCCTCTCAATTCCTTGTTGTTGCAATCATCATTCTTCTATTCTTTTGTTGTAATTTCCTTTATGTTATTCTTATACTTTGTTGTAGATCTACTCTTGTCTCTTCTACTTTCTGCCAATTCCATTTGAGGTAATTCATCATAATTGTGTTCCTTTTGATTGTTGTTGTTGATTTCTTACATTCAATTATTGTTAGATTCTACTCTTGTTATCAATTTACTATGATTTTTCTTTGTGCCTTCCAAGTGTTTGATGAAATGCTAGGTTGGATTTTAGTATAGATTTTATTCCTCTTGGCCTAGGTAGAGTAATTAGTGACGCTTGAGTTATCTAATTCCTTTGTTGATTGATAATTAGAAGTTGATAATTGATTTGGATATCACTAAAGCTAGTCTTTCCCTTGGGAGTTGGCTAGGACTTGTGGAATCAAGTTGATTCATCCACTTGAATTTTCTCCATGGTTAGAGGTTAACTAAGTGATAGTAATGGACAATTCTCATCACAATTAAGGAAGGATAATGAGGATAGGACTTCCAATTCTCATAACCTTGCCAAGAGCTTTTCATAGTTGTTAGTTTATTTTCATTGCATTTTACATTTCTTGTCTCCTATCTCAAAAACCCCCCAAAGATATTTCATAACCAATAACAAGGACATTATTGCAATTCCTAGGGAGAACGACCCGAGATTTAAATACTTCGGTTTATAATTTTAGGGGTTTGTTTTAGTGACAAACAAAATTTTTGTATGAAAAGATTATTGTTTGGTTTAGAAACTATATTGCAACGAGACTTCCTTGGTGAATTCTAAACCACACAAAATTCCTCTCATCATTCGCATGGTTTTCTGGTCTCCTTTCACCGTGGCGATCCCTTCTGAAGTTGGGCATTTCATGCATAGATGTGGAGTCGAAACTACCGCGGTGAGCTGATTCAGTATTGTCTGACCTATCAAGGCATTGTAGGCTGAGCTTACGTCGACTACGATGTAGTCTATGTTGAGTGTCCTTGACTGGGCTCCCTTTCCAAAGATTGTGTGTAGAGAAATATATCTAAAAGGTTGGATTGGAGTGTCTCCTAGTCCGAGTTTGTCGAAGGCGGATTTAAACAAGATATCTGCCGAGCTCCCTTGGTCTACCAGTGTGTGGTGGAGGTTGGCATTGGCCAATATGATAGTAATGACCATGGGATCATTATATCCCGGGATGACGCCTGCCGCATCTTTGAGGATGAAATTTTGTCGTATCGGTCTAGATTTTCTTCTTATAGAAAAGAATTACTTCGTTGTAAGCATAGCTCCAAGCCAACAAACAATTCTCACATCAAAAATTTTGGTTGTCACAAAGAACAAACCCCAAATAAGAATTAACCGAAGTATTTAGACTCCGGGTCGTCTCACGAGGAATTGCAATGAAGTGTATGCTTATTGGCTATGACGGAACAAGGGGGTTTAATTTATAAAGGGCGGAAAAAAAATGGCAAGAAAAGTAAATCAAGCAAGCAATTAAAGAAAGCAAAATAAAAAAAGCAATTAATAAAGAGAGACATTCATGGCAAGAATTGATATCATAGGCCTTCCATCCTAGTCACTAATAACAATAATTAACAAGAATTTATCTTATTACGTCATTCCCAATGATGGAAGAAGATATAGGTTATCTTCCATGAGAGAAAGTCTAACAAGACTAGCTAATCTCAATCTAAATATCTTAATCAACTCACTAATTGGATTAGCAAGAGATTAGAGTCAATGGAAATGATATTAACTAACAATTCTAGATCACCAACATAGGTTGGGTTTTCATGACTCAAGATTACCTAATTACTCTTTCCAAGCTAAGAATGCTCAAAGTCTACTCTAAAGCCCAACCAAGAATTTTGTCAAACACTTGGTGGGTAATAAAGGAAAACATGGTAAATATACAAGAATAATAAAATCTAACAACTACTAATTGCAAGGAGAGTAAATCAACAACTTAATTCATCAATGAAAGAAACATCAACATCAAATTGCATTAAATGTAAACCAAATCCAACATGAGTTCATCATCACAAAAAAGAGCAAAAAGGGAAATTAACACTACAAACCATGAGAATAAAAGAGTAGAAGAAATAATTCATAAAGGAAATAAAATGAAATCATGAGATTGAGCCTAGATCTAGAAGATATTAACCTAACCTAGCCTAATTCTAGAGAGAAGATGGAGCTTCTCTATCTAGAAACTACTCTACATGATGCTAACACTTCAAACAATTGTACCCCCTTTGTCCAAGCTTGAATTCTACATGAAATAGCATTAGAAATAAGTTGGATTGGGCCCAAAATGCTCTACAATTCGCTGGCCACGATTTTACTTTAGTGAATCACGTGCTCCATCGGTGCGCACACGTACAGTGCATGTGCACGTCCATAAACGTGAAGCAACTATGATAAATTTTATATCATTTTGAAGCCCCGGATGTTAGCTTTCCAGCGCAACTAGAACCGTCTGATTTGGACATTTGTAGCTCAAGTTATGACCGATTGAGTGCGAAGAGGTCAGGCTTAACAACTTTACGGTTCCTTCATTTCTTCATGAGTTCTCCCACTTTGCATGCTTTTCTCCTCACTTCTTCCATCCAATACTTGCCTTATGAACCTGGAATTACTCAACAAATACATCAAGGCATCGAATGGAATTAAGGTGAGTTAAAATCACCAATTTTAGGGCCTAAAAAGCATGTTTTCACATTTAAGCACAAATCAAGGGAGAATTGCAAACCCATGCTATTTCATTGAATAAATGCGGGAAAAGGTGATAAAATCCCCCAAAATAAGCACAAGATAAACCACAAAATTGGGGTTTATCAAATCTTCCCACACTTAAACTAAGCATGTCCTCATGCTAAAATCAAGAAAGAAGCAAAGGGGTATCAACATTTATTCAATGCAAATTAACTACATGCAACTATCTATCTAAATGCAATCTATCTACATGAATGCATCTACCTGGTCAAAACAAGTCAACTTCCAAGAATACATATATAAGTATAAGGGCTAAAGCCATAGCAATCAAATCAAACCCACAATTGAATTGAATTATTAAAAATATTTTACAAACTTGCAAGAAAAGAGATGATCATGGGTGGAAACATGTAATTGAGCAATCAAACCCTCACCGGATGTGTATCCGCTCTAGTCACTCAAGTGTATGGGCTTGATTCACTCAATTCTCCCCTAATCATGTTTTCTAAGATTTGTTTTTCATCTAACAATCAACAATTATTTCATGCATGCATACAAATATCATGAGGACTTCCCATAGGTTGTAATGGGGTTAGGGTCAAGGTAGGATGCATATGGTCAAGTGAGCTTGAAATTCGAATCTTTGATTAACTTAAACTTCCCACCTAACCTATGACAACCTATACAATTCTAAACAAACTTAACTACCCATTCTTCACTTTTTCACACACTCATGCATTCTCTTTCGATCACCACACATATGCATTGATTTTTATTGAACCTTGACTTTGGGGAATTTTTTGTCCCTTTTTTATTACAATTCTTTTTCTTTCTTTTTCTATTTCTATTATATTTATTTATTTTATTATTATTATATTTTTTTTCCATTAAATTTTTTTTCTTTTCAAACTAAAATATATACAAGAACATCAATGTATATGGTTTACACATGATTAATACATGAGTATGTACCCAATTCCCAAGATTCTCAACACAAATACAAAAACACACTTTTATCTCTACCCAATATTCCCAACTCTCCCAAAATCAAATGATAAACATTCTCACTAGCCTAAGCTAATCAAAGATCCAAATTAAGGGATATTGATTGTTTTTCACTTAGGCTTGTAATGTGCTACAATTAAGAACAAATGGGTTAAGCATAGGCTCAAATTGGCTAACAATGGAAGATAAAAAGGTAGGCTATTTGGGTAAGTGAGCTATTTGAACAATGGCCTCAATCATGTAATTGCATGTATACATAGAATAATGGACATATAGAATTAAACAAATCAAAAATTACAATCATAGAAAGAGGATAATGCACATAAGAATGAAAATAAGTGGCTATATGATGTAGCCACACAATTAGGCTCAAATCTCACATGCTTGTGTTCTTAGCTCAAAAACATGATCCACAATTGTATAATTCAAGCAAATTCTAAAAAAATGCATTTTTCCATCAATTGGGTGCTCTATAGATAAAATCCTTGGAAAATATCATGATTTTGACTAAGCTTAATATATACATATGCAATGCAACCAAAAATCCTAAAAGACCTAAAAATGAAATGCAAAAGTGTTGGGATTAGAAACTTGTCACCCAAAAATGCCGAGTGGTCGGACGACCTCCCCACACTTAAAAGTTTGCACCGTCCTCGGTGCATCTAAAGATGAACAAGGGGGTACGACGACTCTCCGAGTTGCCACCTTCATCTGGTAGGTCAACCGGTGCTGCGTGTTCTTCCTTTCACTTCCATTTTTGCTTATGGTGCATCGATCATGAAAAACAATATAAATATCGTAAGATGAGAAAATACAAAAGCAAGGAAGCGTGAATTGTTGGGATGAGGTAAGAACCACTAGAATGGAGTGAGTGAATTATTGTGACATTGATGAAAAATAAGTCTGTGGGTTCTAAAATTGCGCGCGGTTTAGAACGCACACATTAGTACAAAAAGTTATGTCAAAATTATACTAAAGAAGGCATACACTTCGCTCATTCTAGTGTGCTTGAGATACTTTGAAAGACTTGTAGGTTAAGGCAACCGAACAAGTAGTAAAGAAGCATAAAAGCATTCAAGCAAAAATCAAGCGATTTTGAAATTGGATAATGAATGGGCATTGATTGATGTGTAAGTAAACTTATTGAACATAATGGTATATGAAACTTACACCACAATCAATGACACCTATTGAAGTTGTTGCAATACCTAAGTGACACAGAGGTGAAACACATGGATGCTATGGAACTTAGAAAAAGAAATATAAGAGTTAAGATCAATCACATAGCAAGCATAGTCCACAAAGCTTGAAAAGCTCAAAAATATGTCACTAGGTAAGCTTTCGATCCAATTTCACACCCACACTCTCAATGCATGAAATAGGTGATATGAACAAAGGGTCAATCATAAACAAGCATCACCTAAAAAGAAAAAAAATGCATTGAAAATGTACAATTGCCTAACAATAGATGATGAATGCATGGTGGCCAAAACATGCAATTCAAAGAGTTAAGATGCATGAAGGCAATGTAACATGTACTTGGTATTCAAAAGCATTAAACATGAAAAGTTCCGAACCAAGTAACCAAATATAACCTCAACAAAGAATCCAACAATGACGATTAACGTCAATGATGTTAAACTAACATCCTATTAGTAATAAGCAGTAGTAAATAGTAAACAAGATTAGTAATCCAACACTTATAATGGAAAACAAAGATTAAACTAACTAACTAACTAAAAGAAATGGTGTTACATGGTGTTTGGTAGTGTTGGATGATGTTTGAAGGGTGGAAAGAGAAGAGAAGAAGGAAAGGAATGGAAAGAAGAGAAGAAAAGAAGGTGAGTGAAACAGGGCAATCCACGCGTGCGCATCATGTGCGCGTAAGCGTGGAACGGTAAAATGGAAGCGACGCGTACACGTCAGGCACGCGTGCGTGTCGGTGGGTTATTTTGCAAATGACGCGTACGCGTGCAGTGCGCGTACGCATGAGTAGCCTTGCACGAGAGGCACAAAACGCGTACAGTGCAGGCACAACTCTCAGGAAAATGGCTGGGAAGTGGAAAAATTCAATCCATGCGTACGCGTGCATGACTCGTGCGCGTGGATGGCCGAAAATACTTAGGCACGCGTACGCGTAGATGGTGCTCTGTTTTTCAAAATTTTTCTATGTTTTTGCACCAAACCAAGCATTCCAAACCTACAAACAGCTACCAAAACATCATAAAACCTTATTTAACCTACTAGATTCCCAAATAAACTCAACTAAGCAATCAAAACAAGGAATTAAACCTATTTTACCAATATTTACAAAAGAGAAAATGAAAAGATGTTACCATGGTGGGGTGTCTCCCACCTAGCACTTTTGTTTATTGTCCTTAAGTTGGACTTATGGGGAGCTCTTCATCAAGGTGGCTTGTGCTTGAATCTATCCTTGAACATCCACCAATGCTTGGACTTCCATTGTGCTTCATCATTCAAAGTTAATAATGCCAAGCTTTGTTGGAGTTCTTCATAAACCATAGGCTCCAAAAGTTGATTTTCCTTGTGCGATCCGGGATCCCACACTATATTTTCACACCTGTCATTGAGTTGATCATGGTGATTTCCTCCAGGTGGCAAGAGAGATGAATTCTCATGGAAGCACCAAACTATCCTCCTAGACCCATTCAATTAAGCACTACACCAATCCATGCTCCTCAATTTTGAGCTTCCAACCACAATGAGCCTAGACTTACAACGCCAACCACTAAACATCCTCCTCTTACGCTTAATTCCACAAAGCGCCCTTAGTTGGCCATCCGTCTCAAGCAGACCAAATTCAAGTGGGATAATAAAGCTAAGAGTTAGAAGTTTTACCCACTCAAATGAAGGATTAGATGATAACCTAAGTGGAGGAGTTCCAAACGGTCTTGACAAAACACGCTCCACTCTCGTCCATCCTTTTTGGAAGGCTTCCACCACTTGGCAAGATACTTCATGCTCTACCTCTTGCCAAGCTTCCTCAAGTTCACATTCTTCTTCACCAATGTCCTCTAGCTCTTTCCCATCACTCAAATCATACATAGGAGGTTGAGTGAAATCTACCTCATCATCAATTCCGAGCATAGTGGGGAAGGATTCTTCAAGCTCAAAAGGATCATATGTTGGCATGGAATCATCATAAATAGGAGGGCCTATTACTTGGGACACTTCTTCCAATTCTTCAATCACATTATGCTTTGGAGGTTGTGCACTCTCCTCCTCAACATCAACTTCGAACTCCATGGAAGAAGGCTCTTCAATTTTTGCTTCCTCTATGTACTCAACATATCCTAAGGTTCCAACCACTACTTCTTCTTGTTCAATAATCTCTACCTCCTCCTCTTATTGCATTTCTTGCTTTAACTCCTCTTCTTCACCTTGGAGCTTCAAGTTCACTCCCTCACTAAGTTCCTTGGTTGCTTCTCCACATTCAACAATGGGAGTGCCTTGATCGCATAGGCTTAGGCGGGATGAAACTATGTTGCCAATGGCTTCTACCATGATAGCCATTTTCGCTCTTAACTCCTCAAACTTCTTTTCATTCTCCTCGTGTCGCCTTAAGATATGAGATTTAAGATCTCTCAATTCTAGCATGTAGGCTTCATCGGGAGGTGATGGTGGAAGAGATGGTTCATTTTTTGAGGGAAGGTTATTTTAATTGGTAGGTGGTTCATATTGGAAAAATTCTTGAGGTGGTATGTGTGGACTTTGTGGTTCTTGGGAGTATTGGTGTTGGAATGGTGGTGGCTCTAGGTATGGTTGATATGGTGGTTGGTATGGTGGGTACAGATTGGAATCATATGGAGGTGGATGGTGGTAGAAGTCTTGTGAGTGTGGTGGAGGGCTATGTTGAGGAGGGGGTTCATATGCATGTGGTGGTTGTGGTTGACAACCACAATAAGGGTTATCACACACATTGGATTGGTATGCATTAGGATTAGGATTATACCCATAAGAGTTCGGAGGAGGTTGTTGCCAAGAAGGTTGTCCATAAGCTTGGGGCTCCTCCCATCTTTGATTTCCAAATCCTTGATGCACATCCTCATGGAAGCTTCCATTTCCTACAACATAGTTTGAACCACACTTATAGCCAAAGTGATGAGAATTCATGGTGATAAGAGAAGACAAAAACAAGACTAACAAGAAACAAAGAAAACAAAGTCCTACAACAAGCAAAAGCCAACAAACAAACCAAAAATCAAGCTATTCACAATATATACAATAACCAATAACATAGCACCATTGTAACTCTCCGGCAACTGCGCCATTTTGATGATGAGATTTTGTCGTATTGGTCTAGATTTTCTTCTTATAGAAAAGAATTACATCGTTGTAAGCATAGCTCCAAACCAACAAACAATTCTCACATCAAAAATTTTGGTTGTCACAAAGAACAAACTCCAAATAAGAATTAACCGAAGTATTTAGACTCCGGGTCGTCTGACGAGGAATTGCAGTGAAGTGTATGCTTATTGGCTATGAAGGAACAAGGGGGTTTGATTTATAAGGGGTGGAAAATAAATGGCAAGAAAAGTAAATCAAGCAAGCAATTAAAGAAAGCAAAATAAAGAAAAGCAATTAATAAAGAGAGACATTCATGGCAAGAATTGAGATCATAGGCCTTCAATCCTAGTCACTAATAACAATAATTAACAAGAATTTATCTTATTACGTCATCCCCAATGATGGAAGAATATATAGGTTATCTTCCATGAGAGAAAGTCTAACAAGACTAGCTAATCTCAATCCAAATGTTCTAATCAAATCACTAATTGGATTAGCAAGAGATTAGAGTCAATGAAAATGATATTAACTAACAATTCTAGATCACCAACATAGGTTGGGTTTTCATGACTCAAGATTACCTAATTACAATTTCCAAGCCAAGAATGCTCAAAGTCTACTCTAAAGCCCAACCAAGCATTTTGTCAAACACTTGGTGGGTAATAAAGGAAAGCATGGTAAATATGCAAGAATAATAAAATCTAACAACTATCAATTTCAAGGAGAGTAAATCAACAACTTAATTCATCAATGAAAGAAACATCAACATCAAATTGCATTAAATGTAAACCAAATCCAACATGAGTTCATCATCACAAAAGATAGCAAAGAGGGAAATTAACACTACAAACCATGAGAATAAAAGAGTAGAAACAAGAATTCATAAAGGAAATAAGATGAAAACATGAGATTGAGCCTAGATCTAGAAGAGATTAACCTAACCTAGCCTAATTCTAGAGAGAAGAGGGAGCTTCTCTCTCTAGAAACTACTCTACATGATGCTAACACTTCAAACAATTGCTCTCCCTTTGCCCAAGCTTGAATTCTGCATGAAATAGCATAAGAAATGAGTTGGATTGGACCCAAAATGCTCTACAAATCACTGGCCACGATTCACTTTAGTGAATCACGTGCTCCATCGGTGCGCACACATACAGTGCACATGTGCGTCCCTAAACACGAAGCAACTATGGCAAATTTTATATCATTTTGAAGCCCCGGATGTTATCTTTCCAACGCAATTGAAACTGCCTAATTTAGACCTCTATAGCTCAAGTTATGATCGATTGAGTGCGAAGAGGTCAGGCTTGACAACTTTACGGTTCCTTCATTTCTTCATGAGCTCTCCCACTTTGCATGCTTTTCTCCTCACTTCTTCCATCCAATACTTGCCTTATGAACCTGAAATTACTCAACAAACACATCAAGGCATCGAATGGAATTAAGGTGAGTTAAAATCACCAATTTTAGGGCCTAAAAAGCATGTTTTCACATTTAAGCACAAATCAAGGGAGAATTGCAAAACCATGCTATTTTATTGAATAAATGCGGGAAAAGGTGATAAAATCCCCCAAAATAAGCACAAGATAAACCATAAAATTGGGGTTTATCAGTCTTCTTGGGTAAAAGTAATAGTAGGGAGGTCGGGTGATCCTTCCTCTCCTCCAACAAGATATACTTCTTTAAGGTGCCTTTTGCGAGATAATTTGGAGATCCCTCCTCCTGTGAATCCTCCATTTATCATGTGGACGTGCCTCTCCAAAATCCGGGGTGGTCGTTCAGTTTGTCCGACCTCTTCGTCCCTTCTTCTTTTTCTGGGTTCATCCGTTTTGTTGGCTAAGTATCGATCTAGTCGCTCCTCTCTTACCAATTTTTCTATGACATTCTTTAAGTCGAAGCACTCGTTTGTAGGATGTCCATAGATTTGGTGGTACTCGTAGTATTCTGTCCAAATTTCCCTCCTTTTTTGCTTTTGATTGGACGAGGTGGTGGAATCTTCTTGGTATGGCATACCTCTCGGAAAACATCCACAATAGACACCCGAAGAGGGGTGTAATTGTGGTATTATTTTAGGCTTCTCTTCGTGTTGATCTTCTTTTTTCTTGGACTCTTTATCTTTATCCCGGGAGGAGTAGGAGAATCCAGATTTTGAGATCTCTCCTAACCGAGAATTTTTCTCCATGTTGATATACTTCTCTGCCCGTTTTTGCACTTCATTTAAAGATGTTGGGCGTTTCTTTGATATGAAATGACTGAAGGGTCCTTCGCACAGGCCATTGATGAGACCCATGATGGCTGCTTCTGTTGGTAGGCTTTGTATGTCCAGGCATGCTTTGTTGAATCTTTTCATGTAGTTGCGAAGGCTCTCCCGATCTCCTTACTTGATCCCTAATAGACTGGGGGCGTGTTTGGCTTTGTCCTTCTGGATGGAAAATCTAGCAAAAAGTTTCTTGGCTAAGTCATCAAAACTTGTGGCAGATCTGGGGGGCAAACTATCGAACCATTTAATTGCTATTTTTGTCAGAGTTGC
This sequence comes from Arachis ipaensis, assembly GCF_059453495.1. Taxonomy (NCBI): domain Eukaryota; kingdom Viridiplantae; phylum Streptophyta; class Magnoliopsida; order Fabales; family Fabaceae; genus Arachis; species Arachis ipaensis. Next base: position 46,011,242 of record NC_142435.1, on the reverse strand, counting down.
TGGGAAAGCTTTGCATTGAACAGCGTCTGAGGCGTCAGTGAGATACATTCTGCTTCTGAAATTACTGAGATGATGGCTTGGATCCGAGGTGCCGTTGTATGAAGTCACGTCGGGGGCTTTAAAATCCTTTGGCACTTTAGCTTTCATGATCTCTTTGGTGAAGGGATCTTGGTCTTTGTGGGAGCTATCTTCGTCGTTGGGGCGACCAGTTCTGGTCTTAAGGTCGGCTTCCAATTTCGCGAGCTTATCTTCTAGTTCTCGACGACGCCTAGTTTCTCTGTGGAGGTCCCTCTCGGCTTCGCATTTGTGTTCTGCCTCTTGTTCGAGCTGCTTGAGCCGATCTTGTTGTTCTCGGAGGGCTTCTAAAATTTCTGAATTTGGAGAATGCTTCTCTCTGTTTTTTTGAGGTGTATCTTAGGGTGTGGTGTCTGCGTTCTTATGCGGCGTTCTGTTTTTTAAATCAGAGTTGTGGTCATTGTCATGGTCGTCCGCCATGGTGATGGGATGACTTCCAGGTTCCCCGGCAACGCCGCCAATGTTCCGAGGGTTACATGAAACTGAAGGTCGATCACGGATGAGATCTGCTGTGGTGGCCGGAGCTGTCGTGTCCGACTTGATGGAACTGGTGGAGATAGAGATGCTGCTGATCCTTGGTCACCGGAGGGTGGTGGTACCTGCAAGAGACTCCGATGCTTAAGTTAGCATGGGCTTTAAGCAGGTTTTTAGTAGAATCAGAGTTTGAGTTATACCTGGGTGCTCTAATGTATTTATAGTAGTGTAGGCTGACCTTTCCGGATAAGATAAATTAGTTATCTTATCTTATCTTCTGAGTGAAGTCATATTATCTTTGAGAGGAACCGCCCTTATCTTTCTAGGCTTTAGTTGCCTTTAGATTGGGCTATGTCCCTTTATTTGGGCCTGCTTGGGATCCTTGTAGCGATTTGGCCGACCTCTTTAAGAAGAGGTCGGGGAATCCAGACCTGAAGAAGTCGGTCGACTTGTCTTTAATCAGCCCAAGTCGTGCAGTTCGACCCAGGGCATGAACAATTTCTATAGTCCTTTTAGATAAGAGAAAGAGGTAGATGATGCAAGTCATCACAACACCAAACTTAATTTTTTCTTGTCCCCAAGCAAACCAATGTAAATTGTTCTTAATTGATTGAGACTTGACCCTATAGAGAGGCATTCTCAATTCGAGATAGAGGCCAAACATCAATTCATACATGAACTTTGTTGTCATTATACCACAATGAACTCCTAGACTGTTGAGGATCTCTTTTAAGTGCTTGCCTTAAGAGCCCTTTCTATTGATTGTCACCTTGAAGTAGTAAGATTTGTTATTGTTTTTCTTTTCTTTTCATTCCTCTTTTGTTTTCTTGTTTGACCACAACTCTAAGTATTTTGTCTTAAGACGACCCTTTAGGTTAAGCTTTTAATTAGCACTTCCAAACCAGTTGGTTTTAGGGTACTAGGTGTTGAAATACCCCTAAGAATTTACTTGCTCAGGTGTCTCTTCTTGACACATCTTCACCACAAGCATCTACAAGGATCTTGGCTTTTTAAGTTGTTTGTTTCTTTTCTTTTTATCCTAGTAGTTGATGTTCAGAGCCTTGGGTCTTTTGCTTACTACTTCTTGGTTCTATGGATATTCAAGGGTCATCCTTGGCATCTACCTGTTATATCCTCTATGTCTAATTGTTCATTATTGTCTATTCATTTCCAGATTTTTATTCATGATTACCTACTTTGTTCCATATCTCTTAATTTGAATTATCTCATTTGGGTCTTAGTCTCTTGCTCTTGTTTTTGCAACAACTCATCATTGATTTCAATGAAAACAAATTACTTTTATTGATATGATGAAGACTTGATCAAAAAGACATTTTCTTTCTCAAATTAAAAATAGAAATTCAAAAGGACTCATAGAAAGACTCTGAAACATAAGAAACTAACAACAACTAACATATTAATGGAAACTACTAAGCAGAAATTCAGAAGATAAAGTTCAACCATGAGACTCAACAATCTTGTATTCTTGAGCAGTGGTGCACGAAATTGTGATCTCAGGCAACGGCGCCAGAAACTCTGTACACACGTCTTAATAAATCTTTTTTCATTCACAACTTCGATACAACTAACCAGCAAGTGCACTGGGTCATCCAAGTAATAAACCTTACGTGAGTAAGGGTCGATCCCACGGAGATTGTTGGTATGAAGCAAGCTTTGGTCACCTTGTAAATCTCAGTCAGGCAGATATCAAAAGGTTATGGAGTTTTCGAAATTAAATAATAAGTAAACATAAAATAAGGATAGAAATACTTATGTAATTCATTGGTTAGAATTTCAGATAAGCGTATAGAGATGCATTCGTTCCTCTGAACCTCTGCTTTCCTACTGTCTTCATCCAATCAATCTTACTCCTTTCCATGGCTGGCTTTATGTAAGAACATCACCGTTGTCAATGGCTACTTTTTATCCTCTCTGGAAAATGGTCCGATGCGCTGTCACTGCATGGCTAATCATCTGGAGGCATCACCCTTGTCAATGGCTGCATCCCATCCTCTTGTGAAAATGGTCCAAATGCTCTGTCACAGCATGGCTAATCATCTGAGGTTCTCGATCATACTGGACTAGGATTTACCCTCCTTTTGCGTCTATCACTACGCCCAGCACTCGCGAGTTTGAAGTTCATCACAGTCATTCAATCCCAGAGTCCTACTCAGAATACCACAGACAATGTTTAGACTTTCCGGACTCTCATGAATGCCGCCATCAATCTAGCTTATACCACGAAGATTCTGATTAAGAGATCCAAGAGATACTCATTCAATCTAAGGTAGAACGGAAGTGGTTGTCAGGCACGCATTCATAGGGAATGATGATGATTGTCACGTTCATCACATTCAGGTTGAAGTGCGAATGAATATCTTAGAAGCGGAATAAGTTGAATTGAATGGTAGTACTTTGCATTAATCTTTGAGGAACAGCAGAGCTCCACACCTTAATCTATGGAGTGCAGAAACTCTACCGTATGAAAATACATAAGTGATAATGGTTCAGGCATGGCCGAATGGCCAGCCCCCATGAAAGTCTAAGATAGCATAAAACTGATCAAAGATGTCTAATACAATAGCAAAAAGTCCTATTTATACTAAACTAGTTACTAGGGTTTATAGAAGTAAGTAATTGATGCATAAATCCACTTTCGGGGCCCACTTGGTGTGTGCTTGGGCTGAGCTTGAGTGTTACACGTGTAGAGGTCAATCTTGGAGTTGAACGCCAGTTTGTAACGTATTTCTGGCGTTCAACTCTGGCTTGTGACGTGTTTCTGGCGTTTAACTCCAGACAGCAGCGTAGAACTGGCATTCAACGCCCTTTTACATCATCTAAACTCGGCCAAAGTATGGACTATTATATATTGCTAGAAAGCCCTGGATGTCTACTTTCCAACGCAATTGGAAGTACGCCATTTTAAGTTATGTAGCTCCAGAAAATTCACTTTGAGTGCAGGGAGGTCAGAATCCAACAGCATCAGCAGTCCTTCTTCAACCTCTGAATCTGATTTTTGCTCAAGTCCCTCAATTTCAGCCAGAAAATACCTGAAATCACAGAAAAACACACAAACTCATAGTAAAGTCTAGAAATGTGAATTTAACATAAAAACTAATGAAAACATCCCTAAAAGTAACTAGATTCTACTAAAAACATACTAAAAACAATGCCAAAAAGCGTATAAATTATCCGCTCATCACAACACCAAACTTAAATTGTTGCTTGTCCCCAAGCAACCAAAAATCAAATAGGATAAAAAGAAGAGAATATACTATAAATTCCAAACTATCAATGAATCATAGCTCCAATCAGATGAGCGGGACTTGTAGCTTTTTGCCTCTTGAATAGTTTTGGCATCTCGCTTTATCCATTGAGGTTCAGAATGATTGGCAGCTATAGGAACTCAGAGTTCAGATAGTGTTATTGATTCTCCTAGTTCAGTATGATTATTCTTGAACACAGCTATTTTATGAGTCTTGGTCGTGGCCCTAAGCACTTTGTTTTCCAGTATTACCACCGGATACATAAATGTCACAGACACATAATTGGGTGAACCTTTTCAGATTGTGACTCAGCTTTGCTAAAGTCCCCAATTAGAGGTGTCCAGGGTTCTTAAGCACACTCTTCTTTTGCTTTGGACCTTGACTTTAACCGCTCAGTCTCAAGTTTTCACTTGACACCTTCACGCCACAAGCACATGGTTAGGGACAGCTTGGTTTAGCCGCTTAGGCCAGGATTTTATTCCTTTAGGCCCTCCTATCCACTGATGCTCAAAGCCTTGGGATCCTTTTTATTTACCCTTGCCTTTTGGTTTTAAGGGTTATTGGCTTTTTGCTCTTGCCTCTTGGTTTTAAGAGCTTTTGGCTTTTTCTGCTTGCTTTTTCTCTTTTTTTTTTCTATTTTTTTGCTATTTTTTTTTTGCAAGCTTTGTTCTTTGCTGCTTTTTCTTGCTTCAAGAATCATTTTTATGATTTTTCAGATTATCAAATAACATGTCTCCTTATCATCATTCTTTCAAGAGCCAACATATTTAACATTCTTAAACAACAACTTCAAAAGACATATGCACTATTCAAGCATTCATTCAGAAAACAAGAAGCATTGTCACCACATCAATATAATTAAACTAAGTTCAAGGATAAATTCGAAACTCATGTACTTCTTGTTCTTTTGAATTAAAACAGTTTTCATTTAAGAGAGGTGATGGATTCATAGGACATTCATAACTTTAAGACAAAGTTACTAAATACTAATGATCATGTAATGAAGACAGAAATATGGATAAGCACTTAACATAGAGAAAACGAAAAACAGAGAATGTAAGAACAAGGAATGAGTCCACCTTAGTGATGGTGGCGTTTCCTTCTTGAGGAACCAATGATGTCCTTGAGCTCTTCTATGTCTCTTCCTTGTCTTTGTTGCTCCTCCCTCATTGCTTTTTTATCTTCTCTTATTTCATGAAGGATGATGGAGTGCTCTTGATGTTCCACCCTTAATTGTCCCATGTTGGAACTTAATTCTCCTAGGGAGGTGTTGATTTGCTCCCAATAGTTTTGTGGAGGAAAATGCATTTGAGGCATCTCCGGGATCTCATGGTGATGAGCTTCATGCGTCTCTTGAGATCCATGAATGGGCTCTCTTGCTTGCTCCATCCTTTTCTTAGTGATGGGCTTCTCTTCCTCAATGGGAATGTCTCCTTCTATGAAAGCTCCAGCTGAGTAACATAGATGGCAAATAAGATGAGGAAAAGCTAGCCTTGCCCCAGGAGAGGGCTTTTCGGCTATTTTGTAGAATTCAAGGGAGATGACTTCATGAACTTCTACTTCCTCTCCAATCATGATGCTATGAATCATGATGGCCCGATCCACAGTAACTTCAGATCGGTTGCTAGTGGGGATGATGGAGCGTTGGATGAATTCCAACCATCCTCTAGCCACAGGCTTGAGGTCCAGTCTTCTTAATTGAACTGGCTTGCCTTTGGAGTCAATCTTCCATTGAGCTCCTTCCACACATATGTCCATGAGGACTTGGTCCAACCTTTGGTTAAAGTTGACCCTTCTAGTGTAGGGGCGTGCATCTCCTTGCATCATAGGCAAGTTAAACGCCAACCTCACATTTTCCGAACTAAAATCTAAGTATTTCCCCCGAACCATTGTAATATAATTCTCTGGGTTTGGGTTCTTACTTTGATCATGGTTCCTAGTGATCCATGCATTGGCATAGAACTCTTGAACCATTAGGATGCCGACTTATTGGATGGGGTTTGTTAGAACTTCCCAACCTCTTCTTTGGATTTCATGTCGGATCTCCGGATACTCATTCTTCTTGAGCTTGAAAGGGACCTCGGGGATCACCTTCTTCTTGACCACAACATCATAGAAGTGGTCTTGATGAGCTTTGGAGATGAATCTTTCCATCTCCTATGACTCGGAGGTGGAAGCTTTTGTCTTCCCTTTCCCTTTTCTAGAGGATTCTCCGGTCTTGGGTGCCATCAATGGTAATGGAAAAACAAAAAGCTTATGTTTTTACCACACCAAACTTAGAATATTGCTCGCCCTCGAGCAAGAGAAGAAAGAATAGATGAAGAAGAAGAAGAAAATATAGAGGAGAAGGGGAGGAGTGTATTCGGCCAAGAAGGGGAAGAGAGGGTTGTGTTGTGTGAAAATGAAGAAGAATGGAGGGCTTTATATAGGGAAGGGAGGGGGGTAAGGTTCGGCCATAAGGGTGGTTTTTGGGTGGGAAATTGATTTTGAATTTTGAAGGTAGGTGGGGTTTATGAAGTAGGTTTATGGGGAAGAGTGGATGGATGTGAGTGGTGAAGTGGTTATAGGGAAGAGAGATTGAGGTGATTGGTAAAGAGTTTTAGGGAAGAGTGTTTATGGGATTGTGTGAAAGAGGGGTGAGAAGAAGTGAGTGGAGGTAGTGGGGATCCTGTGGGGTCCACAGATCCTGAGGTGATCCTGTGGGGTCCACAGATCTTGAGGTGTTCAAGGATTTACAACCTTGCACCAAATAAGGCATGCAAAATGCCCTTGTACACAACTCTGGGCGTTCACGCCAGATTGGTGCTTGTTCTGGGCGTTGAACGCCCATTTGTTGCCCATTTCTGGCGTTGAACACCAGAACCATGCTTGTTCTGGGCGTTCAGCGCCAGCTCTTCTCCAGGGTGCAATTCTAGCGTTCAAACGCCCAGATGCTGCCCATTTTGGGCGTTCAGCACCAGAACCATGCTCTGTTCTGGCGTTGAACGCTAGCCAGATGCTTCTTACTGGCGTTTAAACGCCAATGAGATCCTCCTCCAGGGTGTGATTTTTCTTCTGCTGTTTTTTATTTTGTTTTCAATTTTTATATTTATTTTGTGACTCCACATGATCATGAACCTAATAAAACATGAAAGAACAATAAAATTAGATAAATAAAAATTGGGTTGCCTCCCAACAAGCGCTTCTTTAATGTCAATAGCTTGACAGTGGGCTCTCATGGAGCCTCACAGATGTTCAGAGCATTGTTGAGACTTCCCAACACCAAACTTAGAGTTTGGATATGGGAGTTCAACACTAAACTTAGAGTTTGGTTGTGGCCTCCCAACACCAAACTTAGAGTTTGACTGTGGGGGTTCTGGTTGACTCTGTTTTAAGAGAAGCTTTTTATGCTTCCTCTCCATGTTTACAGAAGGATGACCTCGAGTTTTAAACACAAGGGAGTCCTCATTCAATTGAAGGACTAGTTCACCTCTGTCAACATCAATCACAGCTCTTGCTGTGGCTAGGAAGGGTCTTCCAAGGATGATGGATTCATCCTCATCCTTCCCAGTATCTAGGACTATGAAATCAGCAGGGATGTAAAGGCCTCCAACCTTTACTAACACGTCCTCTACTTGTCCATAAGCCTGTTTTCTTGAATTGTCTGCCATCTCTAATGAGATTTTAGTAGCTTGCACCCCAAAGATTCCCAGTTTCTCTATTACAGAGAGGGGCATGAGGTTTATCCCTGAACCAAGGTCACACAGAGCCTTTTCAAAGATCATGGTGCCTATGGTACAAGGTATTAGGAGCTTTCCAGGATTCTGTTTCTTCTGAGGTAATGTCAGTTGATCCAGATCACTCAGTTCATTGGTGAACAGGGGAGGTTCATCTCCCCAAGTCTCATTACCAAATAAATTGGCATTCAGCTTCATGATTGCACCAAGGTACTTGGCAACTTGCTCTTCAGTAACATCCTCATTCTCTTCAGAAGAGGAATATTCATCAGAGCTCATGAATGGCATTAGGAGGTTCAATGGAATCTCTATGGTCTCTAAATGAGCCTCAGATTCCTTTGGTGCTTCAGAGGGAAACTCCTTATTGATCACTGGACGTCCCAGGAGGTCTTCCTCACTGGGATTTACGTCCTTCCCTTCCTCTCCAGGTTCGGCCGTGTTGACTATGTCAATAGCCTTGCACTCTCCTTTTGGATTTTCTTCTGTATTGCTTGGGAGAGTACTAGGAGGGATTTCAGTGATCCTTTTACTCAGCTGGCCCACTTGTGCCTCCAAATTTCTAATGGAGGATCTTGTTTCATTCATGAAACTTACAGTGGCCTTAGATAGATCAGAGACTAAGTTTGCTAAATTAGAGGTATTTTGTTCAGAGTTCTCTGTCTGTTGCTGAGTGGATGATGGAAAAGGTTTACTATTGTTAAACCTATTTCTTCCACCATTATTAAAGCCTTGTTGAGGCTTTTGTTGATCCTTCCATGAGAGATTTGGGTGATTTCTCCATGAGGGGTTATAGGTGTTTCCATAAGTTTCACCCATATAATTTACCTCTGCTATTGCAGGGTTTTCAGGATCATAAGCTTCTTCTTCAGAAGATACCTCCTGAGTACTGTTGGATGCAGCTTGCATTCCATTCAAACTCTGAGGAATCATATTGACTTGCTGAGTCAATATTTTATTCTGAGCCAGTATGGCATTCAGAGTATCAATTTCAAGAACTCCCTTCTTCATAGGCGTCCCATTACTCACAGGATTTCTCTCAGAAGTGTACATGAACTGGTTATTAGCAACCATGTCAATGAGTTCTTGAGCTTCTGCAGGCATTTTCTTTAGGTGAATGGATCCACCTGAAGAAGTATCCAATGACATTTTATCCAATTCAGATAGACCATCATAGAATATGTCCAGGATGGTCCATTCTGAAAGCATGTCAGAAGGACACTTTTTAGTCAATCCTTTGTATCTCTCCCAAGCTTCATAGAGGGATTCACCTTCTTTCTGTCTGAAGGTCTGAACTTCCACTCTAAGCTTACTCAGCTTTTGAGGAGGAAAGAACTTGGCTAAGAAAGCCTTGACCAGCTTATCCCAAGAGTTCAGGCTATCCTTAGGTTGAGAGTCCAACCATACTCTAGCTCTGTCTCTTACAGCAAAAGGGAAAAGCATGAGCCTGTAGACTTCAGGATCTACTCCATTAGTCTTAACAGTATCACATATCTGCAAGAATTCAGTTAAGAACTGAAAAGGATCTTCAGATGGAAGTCCATGAAACTTGCAGTTCTGCTGCATCAGAGAAACTAATTGAGGTTTAAGCTCAAAATTGTTTGCTCCAATAGCAGGAATGGAGATGCTTCTTCCATGTAAATTGGAATTAGGTGCAGTAAAGTCACCAAGCATCCTCCTCACATTATTATTATTTTCGGCTGCCATCTCCTCTTCTTGTTCGAAAATTTCTGAAAGGTGCTTGCTGGATTGTTGTAATTTAGCTTCTCTTAGTTTCCTCTTCAGAATCCTTTCAGGTTCTGGATCTGCTTCAACAAGAATGTTCTTGTCCTTGCTCCTGCTCATATGAAAAAGAGGGACAGAAAAATAATAATAGGGATCCTTTTTACCACAGGTATAGAGGTTCCCCTGTGTGAGTAGAAGAAGAAAAGAATGTAATGTAAAGAAAGAAACATAAGGGTAAGGAGAGCAGAGATGTGGGATGAAGAGAGGTGTTAGTAGATGAATAAATAAATAGAAGGAGATGAGAGAGAAGGAGAATTTTCGAAAATTATTTTTGAAAAAGAGTTAGTGATTTTCGAAAATAGTTTTTGAAAAAGGTTAGTAATTTTTCGAAAATTAAAATAAAAAATTAAAATAATTAGTTAATTAAAAAGAAATTTTGAAAAAGAGGGAAGATATTTTCAAAAATTAGAGAGAGAGAGTTAGTTAGGTAGTTTTGAAAAAGATAACAAACAAAAAGTTAGTTAGTTAGTTGAAACAAATTTGAAAATCAATTTTGAAAAGATAAGGAGATAAGAAGTTAGAAAGGATATTTTAAAATCAAATTTTGAAAAAGATAAGATAAAGAGATATTTTTGAAAAGATATGATTAAAATTAGTTTTGAAAAAGATTTGATTTTTAAAATCACAATTAATGACTTGATTCACAAGAAATCACAAGATATGATTCTAGAACTCAAAGTTTGAATCTTTCTTAACAAGCAAGTAACAAACTTGAAATTTTTGAATCAAAACATTAATTGATGATGTTATTTTCGAAAATTAGGAGATAAAGATAAGAAAAATATTTTTGAAAAATATTTTTAAAATTTTCGAAAATAAATAAGAAAAATGAAAAAGATTTTATTTTTGAAAAAGATTTTGAAAAAGATAAGATTTTTAAATTGAAAATTTGATTTGACTCATAAAAACAACTAGATTTTAAAAAGTTTTGAAAAAGTCAACTCAAATTTTTGAAATTTATGAGTGAAAAAGAGAAAGATATTTTTTTTTATTTTTGAATTTTTAATGATGAGAGGGAAAAACATGAAAAAGACTTAATGCATGAAAATTTTGGATCAAAACAATAAATGCATGAAAGAATGCTATGAATGTCAAGATGAACACCAAGAATACTTTGAATGTCAAGATGAACATCAAGAACTAATTTTTGAAAAATTTTTAATGCAAAGAAAATATGCAAGACACCAAACTTAAAAATTTTTCATGTATAAACACTATGAATGCAAGAATGCATATGAAAGACAAGAAAAGACACAAAACATGAAAACATCAAAATCAAACAAGAAGACTTACCAAGAACAACTTGAAGATCATGAAGAACACTATGAATGCATGAATTTTTCAAAAATTTTATGCAAACTTTAAAACATGCAATTGACACCAAACTTTCAACTTGACTGAAGACTCAAACAAGAAACATGAAATATTTTTTATTTTTATGATTTTATTAAATTTTTTTGGATTTTTCGAAAATTAATGTGAAAAAGAAAAATAAGGATTCCAAAATTTTTAATATGAATTCCAGGAATCTTGTGCTTTTTAGTCTAAAGCTCCAATCTGAGGGTTAGGCATGGCTTAATAGCTAGCCAAGCTTTAGTATGCTATTACATGCATTGAAGTGATTAGTTGAATCCTCAGTCCAAATGAATTTGGACATGGCTTCACAGCCAGCCAGGATTCAACAAATCATCATGAAACACTAGAATTCATTCTTAAAAATTCTGAAGAAAAATATATTTTTTTGAAAACATTTTTTTTTATTTTTTCGAAAACAAAGGAGAAAATTTTTGAAAGATTTTTGAAAAATTTTTGAAAATAAAACAAAAAGAAAATTACCTAATCTGAGCAACAAGATGAACCACCAGTTGTCCAAAACTTGAACAATCACAGGCAACGGCGCCAAAAACTTGGTGCACGAAATTGTGATCTCAGGCAACGGCGCCAGAAACTCTGTACACACGTCTTAATAAATCGTTTTTCATTCACAACTTCGATACAACTAACCAGCAAGTGCACTGGGTCATCCAAGTAATAAACCTTACGTGAGTAAGGGTCGATCCCACAGAGATTGTTGGTATGAAGCAAGCTATGATCACCTTGTAAATCTCAGTCAGGCGGATATCAAAAGGTTATGGAGTTTTCGAAATTAAATAATAAGTAAACATAAAATAAGGATAGAAATACTTATGTAATTCATTGGTTAGAATTTCAGATAAGCGTATAGAGATGCATTCGTTCCTCTGAACCTCTGCTTTCCTGCTGTCTTCATCCAATCAATCTTACTCCTTTCCATGGCTGGCTTTATGTAAGGACATCACCATTGTCAATGGCTACTTTTTATCCTCTCTAGAAAATGGTCCGATGCGCTGTCACTGCATGGCTAATCGTCTGGAGGCATCACCCTTGTCAATGGCTGCATCTCATTCTCTTGTGAAAATGGTCCAAATGCTCTGTCACAGCACGGCTAATCATCTGAGGTTCTCGATCATACTGGACTAGGATTTACCCTCCTTTTGCGTCTGTCACTACGCCCAGCACTCGCGAGTTTGAAGTTCGTCACAGTCATTCAATCCCAGAGTCCTACTCGGAATACCACAGACAAGGTTTAGACTTTCCGGACTCTCATGAATGCCGCCATCAATCTAGCTTATACCACGAAGATTCTGATTAAGAGATCCAAGAGATACTCATTCAATCTAAGGTAGAACGGAAGTGGTTGTCAGGCACACGTTCATAGGAAATGATGATGATTGTCACATTAATCACATTTAGGTTGAAGTGCGAATGAATATCTTAGAAGCGGAATAAGTTGAATTGAATAGTAGTACTTTGCATTAATCTTTGAGGAACAGCAGAGCTACACACCTTAATCTATGGAGTGCAGAAACTCTACCGTATGAAAATACATAAGTGATAATGGTTCAGGCATGGCCGAATGGCCAGCCCCCATGAAAGTCTAAGATAGCATAAAACTGATCAAAGATGTCTAATACAATAGCAAAAAGTCCTATTTATACTAAACTAGTTACTAGGGTTTACAGAAGTAAGTAATTGATGCATAAATCCACTTCTGGGGCCCACTTGGTGTGTGCTTGGGCTGAGCTTGAGTGTTACACGTGTAGAGGTCAATCTTGGAGTTGAACGCCAGTTTGTAACGTATTTCTGGCGTTCAACTCTGGCTTGTGACGTGTTTCTGGCGTTTAACTCCAGACAACAGCGTAGAACTGGCGTTCAACGCCCTTTTATGTCGTCTAAAATCGGCCAAAGTATGGACTATTATATATTGCTGGAAAGCCCTGGATGTCTACTTTCTAACGCAATTGGAAGCGCGCCATTTTGAGTTTTGTAGCTCTAGAAAATCCACTTTGAGTGCAGGGAGGTCAGAATCCAACAGCATCAGCAGTCCTTCTTCAACCTCTGAATCTGATTTTTGCTCAAGTCCCTCAATTTTAGCCAAAAAATACCTGAAATCACAGAAAAACACACAAACTCATAGTAAAGTCCAGAAATGTAAATTTAACATAAAAACTAATGAAAACATCCCTAAAAGTAACTAGATTCTACTAAAAACATACTAAAAACAATGCCAAAAAGCGTATAAATTATCCGCTCATCAAGCAGCTTCAATGCATAGGCCCTTTCCCTTTATCCTTCTTTTTGAAGGACTCATCACCATTCTTCTTTGTGGAGGCTCCTTCTTGTGCAGAGGTATCCTTTGGCTTCCAAAAGCCCAGCCTCCTCATATAGGTCGTCTCCCTCTCTATATGCTTGTCCATAATTTCCTCTTGCCTTGCACTGAGCTTTTCCATTGCTTGCATGAATGTTGGATAAGTGGGGTTCAAATTGGCTACTACGTTACACAAGTGATTCAACTTCGCTTGTGCATAGCAGTCATATTGCCTTCTTGATATGGTCCTAGCCTCGTAAAGGGCCCTAAATTCAGCAAGGTTCCTCTGTTGCTCTTGTTGTTGCTCCATGATCTTGTTGAGGTTGCCTTGCATCTCTCCCCCAGTGAAATTGTCCCTACTGCTCCTTCATGTACTCTACACTCCCTTGGAGTTGCTGGATACTTTCTTGTATTTGGTCCCATTATTTTTGTTGCTCCCTAAGTTGAGTTACATCTTCTCTCAGATAGTTGATGTCCCCTTGCATTTGGTGAATATTTCCTTGCATCTCTTCCCAATTAAAACCTTCTAAGAATTGTACTTGAAACTGTGGAATTGGTGCTTGAACATAAGCTTCTTCTTGTTGTGGTGGCCCTTGTGGTTTTAGCACATGAGCCCTGTGTTCCCTAGCTGTTTGTAGTGGGTTGATGGCCACCACCTTCTCCATATTTTTGGCAATGATTGGTTTATCTTGTTCAACCAAGGTCTCATTAATGACCTTCTCCACTCCAGCCTCATCACAAAGCCTCTGGATGATGTTTGGGAAGGCAAGTCTTGTGCTATCCTTGGTGTTCTTCAACACTCTATGAATATTGTTGGCTATCATCTCCCACACATTGATGTTTTTTCCCTTCATAATGTTGTAGATTAATACATCCCTTTCCAATGTTACCTCTGAAGTGTTGGAGGTGGGGTTGAGGGATCTTCTCACAAAGTCTAGCCACCCTCTGGCTTGAGGGCACAAGTCTCTTCTTCTCAGTTGGTTTGGCCTTCCATGTTTGTCATTGATCCATTGTACATTGAGGACACAAATCTCATTCAGAATCTCTTTAAATCCAGGATCAAGTTGCTTCACCCTTTCTTCATAGCTCCAGGTGAAACTTGTGCGCCTCACCTCTAGCATCCTCTCCAAATTTGTAGGGCTAATAATCAATGCTCTTCCCCCTCATATAGCTTTGGTAGTCATACTTTTGCCCAGGTTGAGGGACAACATTGGCAAAGAATTCCCTTACTAGGCTCTCCACCACTTTCTTTGGTGGGTTGCAAAGGATAGCCCAGCCTCTATTGTTGATCTCGATGGTGATCTCCCTGTGTTCATCCCTTCCTAGTTGGAAGCCAACTTCAGGAATTATTTTCCTCTCACTCACCCACCCATAGAACTGGTTTTGGTGGAAGAATGAGAGGAATTTGAACTCATTGTAGCTTGATGAACCAAAGCTAGCTTCCTTAGTCTTTCTTTTCTTTGATCCGGTGGCCTTTGGTGGTGCCATTTGGATGTAGTTAAGGGAGTTGAAAGGGTGATGAAAGGTTGAAGAAGGAAGGAAAAGGAAGAAAGCAAATCGAAGGTTTGCTCCAACACCAAACTTAGGACTTAATTGTCCCAATTAAGAAACAAGAAAGAAGGATGGAAAGAAGGCAAGAAAGAAAGGAAGCCAAGAAAGAAAGATGGGAGAGTAAGGGTGTCGGATGAGAGGAGTTTGAAGTGTGAAGAAGAGGGTTGGGTGAGTGCATTATATAGGGGTGAGAAGAGAGATCTAGAAAGTGGAAATTGATAGCAAAATTGAATGTTTTTCCACTTGGGAGTGGCGCTCAGCGTGGGGAGAGGCACCAAACCTATCTCTTCAGCTTTCCTTAGATTTTTGAATTCCAAAGTGTGAAGTACACTTTGACTCCTTGACTTGATGAGTGATCAATGTCATGTGGGCCCCATCCCTTCCTGAAAATTCAGTTGTAACCCTTATTAGTGATTAAAAATTGCTTCAAATTCCTCTTGTTAAATTTCATTTAATGGGTGTGGTGCACGAAATTGCGATCATCAACAATGGCGCCAAAGACTTGGTGCTCTCAAACGTGAATCACATTTTGTCACAACTTCGCACAACTAACCAGTAAGTGCACTGGGTCGTCTAAGTAATAAACCTTACGTGAGTAAGGGTCGATCCCACGGAGATTGTCGGCTTGAAGCAAGCTATGGTCACCTTGTAAATCTCAGTCAAGAGAATTCAAATGGTTATGGAGTTTTAGTAATTAAAATATAATTAAAATATAAAATAAAGATAGAGGTACTTATGTAATTCATTGGTGAGAATTTTAGATAAGCGTATAGAGATGCTTTCGTTCCTCCTAAACCTCTGCTTTCCTGCTGTCTTCATCCAATCATTCCCACTCCTTTCCATGGCAAGCTTGATGTAGGGCATCACCATTGTCAATGGCTACTTCCCGTCCTCTCAGTGAAAATGGTCCAAAATGTGCTGTCACCGCACGGCTATTCATCTGTCGGTTCTCGATCATACTGGAATAGGATTCAGTAATCCTTTTGCATCTGTCACTACGCCCAGCACTCGCGAGTTTGAAGCTCGTCACAGCCATCCCTTCCCGGATCCTACTCGGAATACCACAAACAAGGTTTAGACTTTCCGGACCTCAAGAATGGCTGCCAATAGTTCTAGCCTATACCACGAAGACTCTGATCTCATGATCAGAAGGCTAAGAGATACACATTCAAGCTTGTTTGCATGTAGAACGGAAGTGTTTGTCAGGCACGCGTTCATAAGTGAGAATGATGATGAGTGTCACATAATCATCACATTCATCAAGTTCTTGAGTGCGAATGAATATCTTAGAGAAGAAATAGGCTTGAATTGAATAGAAAAATAGTAGTACTTTGCATTAATTCATGAGAAACAGCAGAGCTCCACACCTTAATCTATGGTGTGTAGAAACTCTACCGTTGAGAATACATAAGAACAAGGTCCAGCCATGGCCGAATGGCCAGCCCCCATAAAGGTCTAAGATTGCATAAAACTAATCAAAGATCAGATCCAAAGACCTCTAACACAATAGTAAAAAGTTCTATTTATACTAAACTAGTTACTAGGGTTACAGAAATGAGTAAATGATGCAGAAATTCACCTCCGGGCCCACTTAGTGTGTGCTTGGGCTGAGCATTGAAGCTTTCACGTGCAGAAGTCTTTCTTGGAGTTAAACGCCAGTTTGTAACCTATTTCTGACGTTTAACTCTGCTTTGCAACCTGTTTCTGGCGTTTAACTCCAGAATAGGGCAGAAGGCTGGCGTTGAACGCCAGTTTGCATCATCTAAACTCGAGCAAAGTATGGACTATTATATATTTATGGAAAGCCCTGGATGTCTAATTTCCAACGCAATTGAGAGCGTACCATTTGGACTTCTGTAGCTCCAGAAAATCCACTTTGAGTGCAGGGAGGTCAGAATCCAACAGCATCTGCAGTCCTTCTTCAACCTCTGAATCTGATTTTTGCTCAAGTCCCTCAATTTCAGCTAGAAATTACCTGAAATCACAGAAAAACACACAAACTCATAGTAAAGTCCAGAAATGTGAATTTTATTTTTAAACTAATAAAAATATACCAAAAACTAACTAAATCATACTAAAAACTATGTAAAAACAATGCCAAAAAGCGTATAAATTATCCGCTCATCAGGGTGTCTCTTGGACATTGTTCATGCCTTGGGTTGAGCTGTACGACCCGGGCTGATTAAAGACAAGTCGACCGACCTCTTCAGTTTAGGATTACAAGCTCTTCTCAAAGAGCTCGGCCAAATCGCTACAAGGAGCCCAAGCAGGCCCAAATAAAGGGACATAGCCCAATCTAAAGGAAACTAAAGCCTAAAAAGATAAGGGTGGTTCCCCCAAAAGATAAGATGACTTCACTCAGAAGATAAGATAAGATAACTAACTTATCTTATCCAAAAAGGTCAACCTACACTACTATAAATACACTGGATCACCCAGGTATAACTCATACTCTGATTCTACTAAAAACCTGCTTAAAACCCATGCTAACTTAAGCATCGGAGTCTCTTGCAGGTACCACCACCCTCCGGTGACGAAGGATCAGCAGCACCATCAAGTTCAACAAGTCGGACACGTCAGCTTCAGCCACCACCACAGATCTCGTCCGAGATTGACCTACAGTTTCAGGTAACCCTCGGAACATTGGCGCCGTTGCCTGGACATACAAAGCCTACCAACAGAAGCAGCCATCATGGGTCTCATCAATAGCCTACGAGAAGGACCCTTTAGTCACTCTATATCAAAGAAATACCCAACATCTTTAAATGAAGTGCAAGAACGGGCAGAGAAATATATCAACATGGAAGAAAATTCTCGATTAGGAGAGACCGCAAAATCCGGATTCTCCTACTCATCTCGGGATAAGGATAAAGAGTCCAAGAAAAAGGAAGATCAACACGGAGAGAAGCCTAAAAAATATCACAATTACACCCCTCTTCGGGTGTCTCTTGTGGATGTTTTCCGAGAAGTATGCCACATCGAGAAGATTCCACCACCTCGTCCAATCAAAATCAAAAAAGGAGGGGGAAATCGGACAGAATACTGTGAGTACCACCGAATCTATGGACATCCTACAAATGAGTGCTTCGACCTGAAAAATGTCATAGAAAAATTGGTAAGAGAGGGACGACTAGATCGATATTTAGCCAACAAAACAGATGAACCCAGAAAAAGAAGAAGGGATGAAGAGGTCGGACGAACTGAACGACCACCCCGCACCCCGGAGAGGCACATTCACATGATAAATGGAGGATTCGCAGGAGGAGGGATCTCCAAATCATCTCGCAAAAGGCACCTTAAAGATGTATACCATGTCAGAGGAGAGGAAGGATCACCTGACCTCCCTACCGTTACTTTTACCCAAGAAGACACGGCAGGCGTCATCCCGGGACATGATGATCCCATGGTCATTACAATCATATTGCCCAATGCCAACCTCCACCGCACACTGGTGGACCAAGGGAGCTCGGCGGATATCTTGTTTAAATTCGCCTTCGACAAACTCGGCCTACAAGAAAAAGAGCTCAGAGCATATCCGAACAGCTTGTTCGGACTAGGAGACACTCCAATCCAACCACTTGGATATATTTCACTACACACAACCTTTGGAAAGGGAACCCGGTTAAGGACACTCAATATAGACTATATCGTAGTCGACATGAGCTCAGCCTATAATGCCCTACTAGGTCGGACAACACTAAATTAGCTTGCCGCAGTAGTGTCAACTCCACATCTATGCATGAAGTTTCCAACCCCAGAAGGGATAGCCACGATAAAAGGAGATCAGAAAACTACACGACGCTGTTACAACGAAAGTCTGAACCTTAGAGGCAAAGGAAAAGAAATCAACACTATCGAGCTCAGGGGAGTTCGAAGTCGGGAAGAACTTCGTTCACAGCCGGAAGGCGAGATCGAGGAAGTCCAGATCGGGGATGTCCCAGATAAGACAACAAGTATTGGGCCGACTTTGAAAAGAGACATAAAGGAGTCTCTGATACAGTTCCTAAGAGATAATGTCGACCTCTTTCCATGGAAGGCTGCAGACATACCCGGCATAGATCCCAAACTAATGTGCCACAAACTAGCAGTATACCCAGGATCTCGGCTAGTACAGCAGAAGCGTCGGAAGCTCGGACCAGAAAGATCCCAAACTGTGGAAGAACAGGTACAAGCTCTACTGGAGGTAGGATTCATAAGAGAAGTTAAGTACCCACTATGGCTGGCCAACATTGTATTGGTGAAAAAGTCAAATGGGAAATGGTGAATGTGCACTGATTACACTGACCTCAATAAAGCATGTCCAAAAGATCCTTATCCACTTCCAAGCATAGACACTCTAGTGGATGCTTCCTCCGGATACAAGTACCTTTCCTTCATGGATGCTTATTCAGGATATAATCAAATCCCAATGTACCCACCTGATCAAGAAAATACCTCATTCATAACCCCAAAAGCAAATTACTGTTATGTCGTCATGCCATTCGGACTCAAAAACGCAGGAGCTACCTACCAAAGATTAATGAATATGGTCTTCACAGACCATATCGGGAAACTCATAGAGGTATATGATGGGATATTTTCGCGGAGAAACGAATTTCTCCAAAACACCCAAATCTAACCGGCAAGTGCACCGGGTCGCATCAAGTAATAATAACTCACGTGAGTGAGGTCGATCCCACAGGGATTGAAGGATTGAGCAATTTTAGTTTGGTGGTTGATTTAGTCAAGCGAATCAAGATTTGGTTGAGAGATTTGTGATTTGCAGAATTGAAATTGCATAGAAAGTAAAGGAAATGGGTAAATTGCATGAAATTAAAGAGAACTGGAATTTAAAGTGCTGAATCTTAAAGAGCAAGAAATTAAATGGCAGAAACTTAGAACGCAAGAAATGTAAATTACAGAATCTTAAAGTGCAAGAAATGTAAATGGCTTGAATTGTAAAGGGAATTGGGAATTGGATTTGCAGAAATTAAACAAGGAAATGAAAAATTGCAACAAGCAAAGAAATAGAAGAAGACTTGGATTGAACCGGATCTTAAAACAGAAATGTAAATAAGCATGAAAACAGTAAACAGGGAATGGGAAATGGGAAATCCGGATCTCAGGACCCAAGAGACTAGATAACCAAGTCTAGATCTCAATGCCTTCCTAGATCCAACAAGCACAATTGCAAAGGAAATTGTAAATTGCAAAGAAAGTAGATGAAGAACAATTAACCGAAACTGAAATTCAATTAAGCAGAAAATTAAACAAGATCCCAAGGTGAGATTGAAACAGAAGTTCTTCAATTCTCCACCCAAGATCCAAGACAAGAAAAGTAAAGAGTGCTGGGCAAGAACAAGGAAGAAGAGAGATCAATTCTCCTCCCAAATTTTCTTGAATTAAAATAACAATGCTAGAAAGTAAAAGTGAGCTCTCAATCAAACCAGAAAAGAAAGCTCTTCTGAAAACTCAAAAAGAAGCTCTATGAAAACTAAAAAGAGAAGCTCCTCTAAAACTTAAATTCTAATCTATTTATACACTTTCTTCAAATGGTCTTCAAGCCTTCAATTGGGCCTTTGCTCTTGGTGGAATTGGGTTGAGAGAGGCCTTGGTTGATTGCTCTTGGAGTTTGGAGAAGAACCGAATTGAACCGGGTTGGAATCATGAAAGCTTGAGTAAAAGTTGGAGTAAAAGTTAGGGTCTAACTTTTGCTCCAACTTTTCACATCAGCACCCTTGTTTTGCTGATACCAACATTGGGGCAAAAGTTAGGGGCTAACTTTTGCTCCAGCTTTTGCCCAAAAGTTAGCCAAAAAGTTTGAGGCTAACTTTTGGTCCAGCTTTTTGCTTCCTGGTTCATTTTCAATTAATCCAAAAGTTTGAGCTAAAGTTTGAGGCAAACTTTTGCTCAAACTTTTTGTCCTCTCTTCCTCCTAGCCCTTCCTTCTTGCATCAACCTTTCTCCAAGCTTTCTTCACCTATCATTAATCAACCAAACACATCAAAGCTATGCTCAAAATCATGAGATATTCATTCTTTCATAATATGTGACAATTATAGCATAAAACCTCATGAAATAGCATGAATTCATACATGGTTGATTAAATCAAAGGAAGCATGAAAATCTACCCAATTGGCTTGCTTATGGCTCAAGAAAGTGCATAAAACCTATTGAAAACAAAGGAAAAAGCATAGAAAAACATGACATGGTGACATGTCATCACAACACCAAACTTAAACCTTGCTTGTCCCCAAGCAAGAAAAGAATCATGCAATAAAGATTGACAATCCAAGGCAAGAAGAATAGCAACTCAATGTTCATGGTAAGCTAGTTTTCTAAGCATGCTACAATCACAAAAGAAATGTAAATGGTTGATGCTTTCATCTAGCTCAATTTATGAAATCTTTTTCTTATATTTCTTCCTTGAAACAAGCTTTTGATTTTCTTATTAGCTTCTCCTTTTGGGTGCTTTGCCCCATGAGTTGATAACAAAGCTACGACTTCTAAATGCTTTGTTTTCAAGTATTACCACTTGATACATAAGCACCACAAGCATTTGATTAGAGGACTTCATTAAGCTCATTTTTCTTTTCTTTTCTTGACTCTCTAATCATTGATGCTCAGAGCCTTGAGCTTTGAGGGAGTGCTTTTGCACTTTGAGCCTAACCTTGACTTCTAAGTGTTTTGTTTTCAAGCATTTGGCTTGATACATAAACACCACAAGTACTTAACAAATGAATTGCCATTGGTACTCAGAGCCTTCAGCTTTCTCATTCTTTCCCTTTTTCTTTTCTTGCTTTATTTTGCATTTGCTTCTTCAAGGTTTTCATGATTTTAAAAGATTTCACAAAATGTTCTAGATGAAAACTTCAATTAAATAAAATCCAATGCAATTGAGCAACAATTAATCATACTAGCTTTCCAATACTTGTATGCACATGCTAAACTCTTCTTTAATTCCTTGTTTGTTTATGATCATGATGCTTTACTGCTTTTGAATTCACAAAACTCAAGTTGGTAATCACAATGGCACAGCACCATGTTGCAATTTAGAAATCAAACTATGCCTTTTCATACACACATGCATATAGAGAAGGTAAAGACAATCATGCAATTTATAGTGCTTGAAACAAATGAGGAGAAAAGGAACTCTACAACCTTGCAGTTCATCTTCATTATTGTTGTCCTTTTTCCTCTATTCTTCCTTCTTCCCTTGCCAAACTCAGAATACTTGCTCATCCTCAAGCAACAATTAGAACAATGGCTATGGGGCTAAGCTATATCATGAATGTCTTACACAATGAAATGTTAGTAGCACATGTGTTTTAAGCAAGCAAAATTAAAGATAATAATCAAGGCACAAGAGACAGAGACATTGTGATTGCAAGCTTAAGAAGGTGAGCATAATACTTTGCATAAAGATAAGTGGCACACCAAACTTAGTGTGACACTTTCACTTGGAATTAATGCAAGTATCTTGTAAGAATTGGAACCAAATTTTGTTGCATAGCAACACCAAACTTAGAATGCAACCATATGTCAATTTATTTGAACTAAAACTAAACAAAAGAAACTGTTATATGTTAAATACAATCACCAAATGAAGAGTCTGTTATGAATAAGGATGTCTTGGTGATGTATTAACAAAAATAGTTAATGAAGGAAAGCATTAAAAACAAGTAAATAAATGAAACAAAGAGAAAACAAAAATTATCCAACTAAGAAGAAAAATAACACTGTAAAAGGCAATATGATTATGCAGACAAGTGATGTTGCTGGATTGATTTGCATAAAAAAAATAGGTGGCACACCAAACTTAGAATCTTGGTGTGTCACTTTCATGTAAAATTGATGCAATCATCCATGAAGATGGAAAACAGTTTGTTGCAGGGCAACACCAAACTTAGAATGTAACCATATGCCAATTTATTGAAATTTAAACAAAGCAAGGAAAAGAAATGTACCTACTGTCTACCTGTTCTTTACTTTCTTCCTCTTCTTCCAATTTGTTAAGAGATATGACTTCAAAGGAGGAGAAGATTCAGCTATTTTGGTCTCTCCTCAGCAAGCTTCCTTGTGAAATTGGCTTGATTGATCTTGCTTGCTGGATCAGGGGGAGGATTGTTTGCAGTTGACCTTCTCATGAATTTTTTCCTTGGTATCTTGGTCACAATCCTCTTCTTGGTGCTTTTGTTAATTTCCTTCACTTCCTTGAATTTACGACTTGGTTGCTGTGTGATTGTTGGAGTTTTGTCTTCATCAAGAGTCTCTTGCAATGGTGGTTCTGTGGATTCTTCCTTCATGTACTTCTCTGCTTCACTTGAGTTTGGAATTCTTTGGTTGTCTTTCTCACTTTCTTGCTCTTCCACTTCCTCTTTTACACTCAACATTTGTTTTAATAGCTCTTTTATGGAGGAGGTTTGTTGATCTTCCCAAGCTTTCTTCATCTCCTCTTCATACCTTTCAATCATGGATTCAAGTGTTGAGGCGTTTTGGTCCAGGGAGGTTTGTGGAGGTTGTGAGTGTTCAGGTTCTTTTGTCACCTCAAGTGTAGTTTCATTTTCAACCACCTCATTCTTCATTAAAAATCCACTTGACTCAGTAGCTTCTTCCTCTTGTTTTTCCTCCTTCTTCATTGCACTTTCACTTAACATAAGGACCTTTTGTTCTTGTTTTTCCACTTCCTCTCCCACAGATTGATTTTTACTGTTTGATGGTTCTAAGTG
Source organism: Arachis ipaensis (assembly GCF_059453495.1). Taxonomy (NCBI): domain Eukaryota; kingdom Viridiplantae; phylum Streptophyta; class Magnoliopsida; order Fabales; family Fabaceae; genus Arachis; species Arachis ipaensis. The sequence goes on along the minus strand of NC_142435.1, from coordinate 45,988,003 downwards.
TTTCCTTATGTTCTCCAGGTGCTCATTCATCCTCTGACGGATGATTTCTTCCCTTTTCGAGGCTTTCATTGCCTCCTCCTCATTTTTTTTGAACATGGACTCAAGCTCTGAAAGCCTTGAGTGGTTCATGGAAGTTTGTGTGGGTGGTGAGTTTTGAAAGGGGCTTTCGGTTGAAGTATGGTCAAGTGATGATATCTTTGGATGAATATCATATGGAGCACTAGAATTCCCTTCCCAGCCACCATTAGAATCATGACTTGCATCATTTTGTGGTGGAAGGAAATATCCCATATGATTTTCTTTCTCATCTTGTGGTTCTGAAGCATAGCTCCATGAATTGGAGTGCCCAGAATTTGAAGTTTCTTGGTGATATTCCCAACCACAATTAGAGATTGGTGATGGTGGGTGATATCCCATAAAATTTTGTTTGACCAAAAGATGAGTTGAACTCTATTTGTATTTTATAAACATCAATGAAATTTGAAATTCATGTCATAGAGAAAGAATTTCTTAGTGAGGCAATAACTCAAACACCTTGGTTTCAACTTAGAACAGAGAACAAAAATAAAGAAAATGCTTGATCTAGACTTCTCACCCACTTAATCATTGTTGATCTAATCAATCCCCGGCAACGGCGCCAAAAACTTGATGGGATATTTTCACGGAGAAACGAATTTCTCCAAAACACCCAAATCTAACCGGCAAGAGCACCGGGTTGCATCAAGTAATAATAACTCACATGAGTGAGGTCGATCCCACAGGGATTGAAGGATTGAGCAATTTTAGTTTGGTGGTTGATTTAGTCAAGCGAATCAAGATTTGGTTGAGAGATTTGTGATTTGCAGAATTGAAATTGCATAGAAAGTAAAGGAAATGGGTAAATTGCATGAAATTAAAGAGAACTGGAATTTAAAGTGCTAAATCTTAAAGAGCAAGAAATTAAATGGCAGAAACTTAGAACACAAGAAATGTAAATTGCAGAATCTTAAAGTGCAAGAAATGTAAATGGCTTGAATTGTAAAGGGAATTGGGAATTGGATTTGCAGAAATTAAACAAGGAAATGAAAAATTGCAACAAGCAGAGAAATAGAAGAAGACTTGGATTGAACCGGATCTTAAAACAGAAATGTAAATAAGCATGAAAATAGTAAACAGGGAATGGAAAATGGGAAATCCGGATCTCAGGACCCAAGAGACTAGATAACCAAGTCTAGATCTCAATGCCTTCCTAGATCCAACAAGCACAATTGCAAAGGAAATTGTAAATTGCAAAGAAAGTAGATGAAGAACAATTAACCGAAACTGAAATTCAATTAAGCAGAAAATTAAACAAGATCCCAAGGTGAGATTGAAACAGAAGTTCTTCAATTCTCCACCCAAGATCCAAGACAAGAAAAGTAAAGAGTGCTGGGCAAGAACAAGGAAGAAGAGAGATCAATTCTCCTCCCAAATTCTCTTGAATTAAAACAACAATGCTAGAATGTAAAAGTGAGCTCTCAATCAAACCAGAAAAGAAAGCTCTTCTGAAAACTCAAAAAGAAGCTCTATGAAAACTAAAAAGAGAAGCTCCTCTAAAACTTAAATTCTAATCTATTTATACACTTTCTTCAAATGGTCTTCAAGCCTTCAATTGGGCCTTTGCTCTTGGTGGAATTGGGTTGAGAGAGGCCTTGGTTGATTGCTCTTGGAGTTTGGAGAAGAACCGAATTGAACCGGGTTGGAATCATGAAAGCTTGAGTAAAAGTTGGAGTAAAAGTTAGGGTCTAACTTTTGCTCCAACTTTTCACATCAGCACCCTTGTTTTGCTGATACCAACGTTGGGGCAAAAGTTAGGGGCTAACTTTTGCTCCAGCTTTTGCCCAAAAGTTAGCCAAAAAGTTTGAGGCTAACTTTTGGTCCAGCTTTTTGCTTCCTGGTTCATTTTCAATTAATCCAAAAGTTTGAGCTAAAGTTTGAGGCAAACTTTTGCTCAAACTTTTTGTCCTCTCTTCCTCCTAGCCCTTCCTTCTTGCATCAACCTTTCTCCAAGCTTTCTTCACCTATCATTAATCAACCAAACACATCAAAGCTATACTCAAAATCATGAGATATTCATTCTTTCATAATATGTGACAATTATAGCATAAAACCTCATGAAATAGCATGAATTCATACATGGTTGATTAAATCAAAGGAAGCATGAAAATCTACCCAATTGGCTTGCTTATGGCTCAAGAAAGTGCATAAAACCTATTGAAAACAAAGGAAAAAGCATAGAAAAATATGACATGGTGACATGTCATCAGTATATATGGACGACATGTTGGTAAAAACACAAAGTGAGGAATCATTGCTGTCTGACCTCGCCAAAGTGTTCGACACCATCAGAAAGCATGGCATGCGACTTAATCCAGCAAAGTGCACCTTTGCAGTAGAAGCCGGCAAATTCCTGGGTTTCATGCTAACACAACGAGGAATTAAGGCGAACCCGGATAAATGCCGAGCTATACTCAACATGAAAAGTCCGACCTGCGTCAAGGAAGTACAACAACTCAACGGAAGACTGGTAGCCTTGTCCAGATTTCTAGCCGGATCGGCCATAAGATCTCTCCCCTTTTACGCCATACTAAGGAAGGGAAAGAGGTTTGAATGGACCACAGAGTGCGAACAAGCCTTCCAGGATTTCAAAAAATTCCTGGGACAACCACCCATTCTTACTCGACCACGAGAAGGATAAGCACTCCTATTATACCTCGCAGTAGGAAGTCAGGCAATAGCCTCAGCACTAGTTAGAGAAGACGAAAAGGGGCAACAACCCATCTACTTCATCAGCAAAGCCCTATAGGGTGCCGAACTGAACTATCAAAAGATAGAAAAGTTTGCCTACACTCTCATACTAACCTCTCGATGACTGTGCCCATATTTTCAAACTCACACCATTAAGGTTCGGACTAACCAACCCATAAAAGGCATTTTACAGAAGACAGACTTAGCTGGAAGAATTCTATAGTGGGCAGTCGAGCTATCTGAGTTCGATCTTCAATATGAACCTCGGACGGCCATCAAGTCTCAGTATTTGGCCGATTTCATTGCTGAGTACACTGACACCCCGGGAACTCCTACAAAATGGAATCTCTATGTAGACGGCTCTTCAAACAAAACCGGGAGTGGTGCAGGTGTGATAATAGAAAGCGACCAGGGAACCCAAATCAAACTCTCCTTAAAATTTGAGTTCCCTGCTTCAAACAATCAGGCCGAATACGAGGCATTACTAGCCGATTTGAGGCTGGCCAAGGAGGTTGGAGTTCAAAAACTTATCATCTTCAGCGATTCGCAAGTATTCACCTCGCAAATAGCAGGGAGTTACCAAGCTAAGGACCCCACCATGAAAAAATACTTGGACAAAACCAGGGAACAGCTCGAACAACTCGGGGAATATGAGGTCCGCCATATACCTTGGGAACAGAATGCTCGAGCTGATGTAAACTCTCAAAATTAGCCAGCACCAAACCAGGGGGCAATAATAGAAGCCTCATCCAGGAAATACTGCAAAACCCATCAATCTCGGAGGAAGAAAAGGTCCTAGCCATATCAGGTCAAGATCAAGGATGGATGACCCTCGTAATCAATTACCTCAAACCAGAGACACTCCCTACAGATAAGAAAGAGGCGAAGAGACTGAGACGAGAAGCACAGTACTATACCATTATAAACAACATCTTATACAAGAGAGGGATCTCGACACCCCTATTAAAATGTGTGCCGATCTCCAACACAAAGGAGGTCTTGGAAGAAATACACAGTGGCATATGTGGCAACCATCTTGGAGCACGAGGTCTCTCCAAAAAAGTGCTCCGAGCTAGATTCTTTTGGCCGATTTTGCAAAAGGAAGCAACAGAGTTCGTAAAGACATGTCCACCATGTCAGAAACATGCTAACTTTCACATCGCCCCACCTGAGGAGCTCATTAGCATAACATCACCTTGGCCATTCGCAAAATGGAGACTCGATCTCCTGGGACCCTTTCCCCAAGGATCAGGACAAGTCAAGTTCCTCATTGTAGGGGTCGATTACTTCATAAAATGGATTGAGGCAGAGCCCCTAGCTAATTCCACTGCTCAAAGAAGTCGGAAATTATTATATAGAAATATTGTCACAAGGTTTGGGGTTCCTTACTCCATCACTACAGATAATGGTACTCAATTCACAGACGCAGGTTTCAGGAAGTTGGTAGCTAACTTAAAAATAAAGCACCAATTCACATCCGTAGAACACCCCCAGGCTAATGGACAAGCAGAAGCTGCCAACAAAGTCATACTAGCCGGGTTAAAACGGAGATTACAGGATGCAAAGGGAGCCTGGGCTGAAGAGCTCCCACAAGTCCTATGGGCATATCGGACAACTCCACACTCCACCACAAAGGAATCACCTTTCTGATTGGCTTAGGGAATGGAGGCAATGATCCTGGTGGAAATCGAAGAAGGATCTCCCAGGATGATCTACTACAATGAAGAGGCCAACTCCCAACTCCAAAGGGAAGAGCTCGACCTACTTCCAGAAATTCGAGAAAGAACTCGGATCAGGGAGGAGGCGTTAAAACGTCGAATGGCCTCAAGATACAATCGGAAGGTAGTACCGCGAAGCTTCACCAACAACGACCTCATCCTAATCCGAAATGATATCGGAACAAGTCGATCGGGAGAGGGGAAGCTAGCAACTAACTGGAAAGGACCCTACCGAGTCACAGAGGTACTAGGGAAAGGCTACTACAGGGTGTCCGAACTCGAGGGGCGAGAGCTACCAAGGTAATGGCACGCCTGCAACCTAAGAAGGTATTACAGTTAGGAGGTAATAAAGATCTTAGGTCAATGTGTACTCTTTTTCCTAAAAAAGTTTTTTAACGAGGCACCAAGCCAAAATCTATAAAATTTCCTGACTTAGGGGGGTAAACACCCACATGTATATATCTTATTTGCCTATATGTCTACTTTCTATTGGAATAAAAAACTTTTCAGATTTTTTACAAAGTTTCTCTACCAAGACGCATTAATCTGAACGCTAAAATTTATTGCCCGATTATAAAGCTACAGGTCGGCAAGGTGAAAACCAAATTCACCGCCCGACCACGATGAAAATCGAATTTATCGTCCGAATTTCTACAAAGGTCGGCAAGGTGAAAACCAGATTCACTGCCCGACTTCGACAAGGTCGACCAAGTGGGAACCAAACTCACCGCCAGATTTTTACAAAATCGGCAAGATAAAAAAGCGATAAAAACAGGTTAATGCAAGAAGTTATAAAAAGTAATCCATAGAAAGAGGCCTGACAAGGTCTGAGAAAAAATGGATTGCTAAAAATAACTTAGCATGGACCGACATGAAGAAGTCGGACCAAACGACATAAAAGCGACAAAAGTTATAAAAAGTAATCCATAAAAAGAGGCCTGACGAGGTCTGAGAAAAAATGGATTGCTAAAAATAACTTAGGATGGACCGACATGAAGAAGTCAGACCAATCGACATGAAAGCTACAAAAAGTTATAAAAAGTAATCCATAGAAAGAGGCCTGACGAGGTCTGAGAAAAATTAGAATTCTAAAAATAACTTAGAATGGACCGACATGAAGAAGTCGGACCAATCAATCAAAGCGACAAAGTTATAAAAAGTAATCCATAAAAAGAGGCTTGGCCAGCCTTGATTAAAAATGGATTACTAAAAATAACTTAAGAAGAATCGACAAGTGAAGTCGACCAATGAAAGCTACTGATTGGACTCACAAGAGAAGTCGAACAATGAAAGCTACAGCTCGGATCGACACGAAAAGTCAGACCAATGAAAAGTGTGCACTAGAAAGGACACAGCTCAGCCCAAAAAGCCACGACCTCACGACAAAGCTACCAAAAGGTGTTCTATGAGATTACAGAAAACAAAAAAGTCATCAGACAAGTCATCACATCAACAAGAAAGAGGTAGGACAACCGAACCTTGATACCTTACAGAAGATCTACAGAAATCCCCAAAAAGACAGCCAGCATGTCAAAGAAAACAAGGCTATTCTAAAAATCATTAAAAAAATTCAGGAGGCAACCTGGAAGAGGACCTCAAGAGTTCAAAAGAACTTTTTTTATCTACTAAGTTGCATAGAAGCAACTAACAAGTCAAAGGAACCAAGTTATAAACCAAAATTACAAGAAGTAGAGTTCAAAAGCCCACAAGTCGGGCTGTAAAGATAAAAACACATAATTCATAAGGGGTGCAAGGTTTCCCCAGTAGCAGTGTCAGTATCAGAAAGCGGAAGAATTATATTCACAGGGACAGCGTCCACGGTACCATCCTCACGATTGAGTATCTCACAATTCGGATCAGGCTGGGAATGGCTGACCTCAGCAGCAGCAGTTGAAGAAGTCGCGGCAGTAGAGGTTTTGACTAGCGGCACAGGGGGAGGATTTTCCTCTTCATCCTCATCCGGGGCAGGGACAATTTTTCCATCCTCCACAATGTTGTCCAAACTGAAGAGAGAAAGGTCAAGCTCAAGAGCAAGAACTCGAACCTGGGCCTTCAAGTTTTCATAGGTATCAGTCACACTGCCCACAAGATGACCCTGGAGCTCAGTATAGTCAGCTTGAACTGACTCCAGCCTCTCCCTGGTCTCCAGCAACTCGCCATAAGTTCAAGTATAACTCTCCTTCGACTTCTTGGCCATCTCCTCGGCCAGATTCGCAGCAGCCTCCGCAGCAACAGCCCTGGATTTCTCTTTCTCCAAATCCAATTCCAGTTTAATTACCTTAGCATCAAGCTCATCCTTCACCCCCTTTATTTTCTCAAACTCCGACTTCGCATCCTCCATAAAGGCCTTCGTCGCATGAACAGGAGAATCTTGGATTGAGTGAAACAAAGCCGCACCCATATGCGCCATCCGCACACTACTGCTGGTGATAAAATCCAGGTGGTGCAGAATAGACACATCATCTATGGGAAGTCGGCCATAAGGAGCGATCTGGTTATCCGCAAACCCTACAGCATCAAAGTCAGGGACATCCAGATTGAAAGGCTCAACAGTCCTTTGCTTCTTGGGGAGAGGACCGGCAGCAGAAGGAGAGGCAGCACCAGAGGTTTGCTGGGGAGGATCAGAAGAAGCCAGGCGAACCTGGGGAGTTGGTATGACCTTCCTCGGCCCAGAGGTGTCCGAGGTCGACCTCCTTAGAGTAACTTTTGAAGACCCCTCCCCGAAACCTTTGGCCGAGATGTTCTGGGCCGCAGTCGCCTTCCTCGCCATCTTAAAGGCCTTCATAGAATCAGTGGTCTTTACCATCTCTGAAAACACAGCAAGAACCAGAATTGCAAATGAAAAAGGGATGGATTGATAAAACAAACAGATAAAATAAGGAGAAAAGCCAGCAAAGAAATCGACAACTACCCAATTCATCTTGGAGAAGGGAGGGATCCCCTAAAAACCTTTTTGTGTCAAGGTGAGAAGGTTCCCCCAATTCTCCTCCAGTACATGTACAAAAGCCTGCTCAACCTCATCCAACATTTCCCAAGTATACCTAGACACTACAACATTCTTTTGCCAGCATAAGGGGAAGGCAGGCTCATTATTCTGTTCCAAAAAGAAAGGCTGAGCTCCTTCAATAGCTCGGACCTTAAAATAATATTTTTTGAAATCCCTAAAAGATTCATCGTACATAGAAAAACTTTCTTTCCCTGGGCAGCTCAGAAAGAAATCCAGGAAGCCTTCTTCTTAGTTGACCCAGGCTTCGTCAAAACAAAAAGGTAAAAAAGAGAGTTTGAGAAGGTTGGACATCCAGTTCTTGGCACAACAGTTGAAATATCTTTATGAAGCCCACGAGTTCGGGTGAAGTTGAGAAGGAGCTACGTTGCAGGACCGTAACAGGTCGGTCTCAAAAGGAGTAAAAGGAATGGTGATGTTCATCTGGCTAAAAACGTAATCATACGCATAAAAGAAGGGACGTTCCCCCTGAGTCAGAGAAGGAAAACAAACTCTCTCATCGGGGTCAGGCGCTACCAACTCATAATTTTTCTCCTGATCTCTACTACTACAAACCCTGTGATGTCTCCTAAACTACATGCAATACTCAGAATTAACCACAGAAACACACATCAAAACGAGGGAGTCCAGCCAGTCAGACATGCCCTCGGGGACTTTGGTGGACATTTTGACAATGTTCTTGCGAGAAGACATGGGTCAACTATTCCTACAGTAAGAAGAAGAAAAACGGGGTTACTACCAACAACTCGGGCATATAAGGAAACAACTCGGACAATAACGGTAAAACATCAAGTGTCAGATACAGCAGTAAAAGGGAAACCCAAGACTCACACGAAAGTCCAGGGGCACCCTTTGGAGGCAATAACAAAGTAAGAGCCCAGAAAAGGAGGGAAAATCTACAGTCTATATCTCGACACAAAGAAAATAAGCTTCCTTTGAAAATGACACTCCACAAAGAAAAGGGCACAAAAAAAGTCATCAAAGTTACGATCTTTTCACAGTTTATCAGCAAAGAGATTTCGTCACATCTAAAGGAAATCATCCATGCCATATGAAATAGCAAGCCATCAAACATCAAACAGACCACGCAAAAATCATCAAGAAAGATCCAACCTTTTTTGAAAGAAACAGTTCGCTACGTCAAACTACAAATGACAGTCAAACAAAAATGGCGATTCATACAAATCGAAGAAACCCCCAGAGCACACATTACAGTGATAATCAGACGCAACAAAAGCAGAGAAAGATGCAAACTTTCCAAAATGAATTCAAGCAAAATCAAAACTTTTTCAAAATTAACAATGCAAAAAGAATGGCGTGGAAGGTAAAAGAGAGAGAAGAGGAAAACCAACCTGAAGAAAAGAAGGAGACGATCAGAGATTGAAGCAGACAAGCCAAAACGACACCAGCAAATCACCTTTCGAGTAAAAAAAAGGAAGCACGAAGATGCAAAAATGGAAAGGGTAAGGCGAAGAGAAGAAGTTACAGTGAGCAAGAGAAGAGAAAACTGAAAGAAGCTTTGAAAATTCAAAAAGGAGAAACAAAAGAGGGAAACAAAGGAAACGGTAAAGGAGTTAATGGGTTTTACTCTCGCACGTTCCCAAGGAAACGTAAAACGCACGTTGCAATTAAAAGTGGTGAGAAAAAACTCTCTGCATTCAAGCCGCTAAATGGAAACTCTACAACGAGATCAAAATGCTCGAGCTTGACTTCCCCAACAAGGAAATCGAAGTCTAAAAAAGGACACGACTCCAAAAGGAAGACCGTGCTTAAGCAGGGGCACTGTTCATGCCTTGGGTCGAGCTATACGACCCGGGCTTATTAAAGACAAGTCGACCGACCTCTTCAGGTCAGAATTACCCGAGCTCTTCTCAGATAGCTTGGCCAAATCGCTACAAGGAGCCCAAGCAGGCCCAAATAAAGGGACATAGCCCAATCTAAACGCAACTAAAGCCTAGAAAGATAAGGGCGGTTCCCCCAAAAGATAACATAACTTCACTCAGAAGATAAGATAAGATAACTAACTTATCTTATCCGGAAAGGTCAGCCTACACTACTATAAATACACTGGAGCACCCAGGTATAACTCATACTCTGATTCTACTAAAAACCTGCTTAAAACCCATGCTAACTTAAGCATCGGAGTCTCTTGCAGGTACCACCAACCTCCGGTGATGAAGGATCAGCAGCACCATCAAGTTCAACAAGTCGGACACGTCAGCTCCGGCCACCACCACAAATCTCGTCCGAGATCGACCTAAAGTTTCAGGTAACCCTCGGAACAGACACCAAACTTAGATTCATTGCATATAGTTATTGGTCTCATAATTGGACTTTATTGTGTACATTATGAGTGGAATAAATTTAATTCCTTCATACTCTTCCACTTCCATCTTATATGTACACAATTAATTATCCTTTTCATTCATCCTACCAATATATCATATGCATTAGGATATTAATTAATTGGGCTGAATGTTGATTGCAGGTATAGATCTCTCTTGGTGATGGCCACACCAAACTTAGTTTTGGGCTTACTCTTGAAATCAATTCAGTTTTGTCATGTAAGCTCAAAACAAGTGGGTTGGTGGCCACACCAAACTTAGCTCTTTAGCTAGTTTCTCAACCCAATTAACATCCTATATTGTGGCAACCAAGGTTGCACTTCCAGCATGCTAAAACTTTTGGAGCTTAAATCAAGGAAACTATCAACCAATTAACTAACAACTGAAACTGAAAATCAAACAATCTAAGTGACTAAACATAAACTACTCTAGAAAGCATGAAATTGAAAGGATATGAGTAGCGTTTCTTTAACGTCATTAGCTTGACGATCTTTCCTCTTTAGCTGAGGTTATAGTTCACTCTTTGCTCATCCAATGAGTCCCCCAAGTAGTGTTTAAGCCTGTGACCATTGACAGTGAAAGTCCTATGTATTTTATCATCCATAAGTTCCACATGACCATAAGGAGAAGCCTTGATGACTGTAAATGGTCCAGACCATCTTGACTTCAACTTTTCTGGGAAAAACTTGAGCCTTGAATTGTACAATAGCACTTTTTAACCTTCTACAAACTCCCTTCTTGCTAGCTTTTGATCATGTCATTTCTTTGCTTTCTCCTTGTAAATTTTTGCATTTTCATAAGCTTGAGATCTGAATTCATCTAACTCATTGAGCTGTAACAATCTTCTTTTTCCAGCAGCTTGATTATCAAAGTTCAACATCTTTAGAGCCCAAAATGCTCTATGTTCAAGCTCCACTAGTAGATGACAAGCCTTTCCAAATACCAATTGGTATGGAGACATACCAATGGGTGTCTTGAAAGCTGTTCTATAAGCACATAATGCATCATCTAGCTTCTTGGACCAATCTTTCCTTGAGTTTCCAACAGTCTTCTCAAGGATTCTCTTGAGCTCTCTAGTTGAAATTTCAGCTTGACCATTGGTTTGTGGATGATATGGGGTGGCTGCCTTGTGCTTAACACCATATTTGAGGAGGAGTGTCTCTAGTTGCTTGTTGCAAAAGTGAGTTCCTCCATCACTTATAAGAGCTCTTGGAACCCCAAATTGGTTAAATATGTTCTTCCTCAAGAATTTGATCACCACCTTGTTGTCATTTGTTGATATAGCTATGGCCTCTACCCATTTTGACACATAGGCCATAGCCACCAATATGTAGTTATTTGAGTATGAGGATGTGAATGGTCCCATGAAATCAATCCCTCAGACATCAAACAACTCCAACTCCATGATGAATCTTTGTGGCATTTCATTCTTCTTGGGTAAGTTACCAGCTCTTTGACACTCATTGCACCTTGTCACAAACTCCTTTGCATCTTTGAATATTGTAGGCCAAAAGAAACCACATTGTAACACTTTGGCTACACTCCTTTCTCCACTAAAATGTCCTCTATATGTAGATCCATGGCAATGCCAAAGAACCTCTTGTCCTTCATCATGAGAGATGCATCTTCTTAGAATCCCATCAGCACATTTCTTGAAGAGATAAGGCTCATCCCAAATATAGTTCTTGGCATCATTGATGAGTTTCCTTTTCATGTGCTTCTTGATGTTAGAAGGTAACTCTCCAATAGCCTTGAAATTGGCAATGTCTGCGAACCATGGAGCCTCTTGAATCATCATCAATTGTTCATCCGAAAACTCTCATTTATCCCAGGGCTATGTGTTTCACCCTCTTCATGTGGAATCCTTGATAGATGGTCAGCCACCTTATTCTCTACTCTACTTCTCTCCTTGATCTCAATGTTGAATTCTTGGAGTAATAGGATCCACTTTATCAGTCTAGGCTTGGATTCTTACTTGGTTAGCAAGTATTTAAGTGCTGCATGGTTAGTAAACACAGTGACTTTAGAACCAATAAGGTAAGATCTAAACTTATCAAATGCAAAAACTATAGCAAGGAGTTCTTTTTCTGTTGTGGTGTAGTTTCTTTGGGCTTTATTAAGAACCTTGCTAGCATAATAGATGACATGCACTAGCTTGTGTCTCCTTTGTCCTAAAACAGCACCAATAGCAAAATCTGATGCATCACACATCAATTCAAAAGGTAAATCCCAGCTAGGTGGTGCTATAATAGGTGCAGAGGAGAGCTTGCTTTTAAGTTCATCAAAGGCTTGCATGCATTCTCTATCAAAGATAAATGGTACATTAGAGAGAAGCAAGTTACTCAAGGGTTTGGCAATTTTTGAAAAGTCTCTAATGAGTCTTCTATAAAACCCAGCATGTCCCAAGAAACTCCTAATTGCTTTGACATTGCAAGGTGGAGGTAACTTTTCAATAACTTTCACCTTGGCTCTATCTACCTCTATGCCTTTCTTAGAGATTTTGTGGCCAAGGACTACCCCTTCGATAACCATAAAATGATACTTTTCCCAGTTCAAAACTAGGTTAGTCTCTTGGCATCTCTTGAGCACCAAGGCAAGATGGTGTAAGCACTTAGGAAATGAGTCACCAAATACTGAAAAATCATCCATGAAAACCTCAATAAACCTCTCAATTATATCAGAAAAAATGGACAGCATGCATCTTTGGAATGTGGCAGGTGCATTGCACAAACCAAAGGGCATGCGCCTATATGCAAAAACACCATAAGGGCAAGTGAAAGAAGTCTTCTCTTGGTCTTTAGGATCTACTACAATCTAGTTGTAGCCAGAATATCCATCCAAAAAGTAATAGTACTCATGTCCAGCAAGCCTCTCCAACATTTGATCCATGAATGGTAGAGGAAAATGGTCCTTCCTTGTGGCTTCATTGAGCTTCCTGTAGTCTATACACATGCGCCATCCAGTCACTGTTCTTGTTGGTATCAATTTATTTCTTTCATTGGGCACAACTGTGATTCCCCCTTTCTTGGGAACTACTTGAACAGAACTCACCCAAGGGCTGTCTAAGATGGGGTAAATCACCTCTGCTTGCCATAACTTCAGCACTTCTTTTTGGGCTCAATCTCCTTTGGGGCTGTATCGAGGGTTTGGCATTCTCCTCAAGAAGGATTTTATGCATGCACATTGAAGGACTAATCCCTTTTAAGTCTAAAAGTGTCCACCCTATGGCATCCTTGTGTTGCCTCAACACATTGATAAGCTCCTCTTCTTGTTCTTCACTTAAGCTTGAGTTGATGATTACTAGATATGTGTCATTGTCACCCAAGTAGGCATACTTCAAGCTTGGGGGCAAGGTTTTTAACTCTAACTTTGGTGCATCCACTTCCTTCTTGCTTGCTTTGTCTAGCATGATTGAGCCTTCTATGATTTCTTGTGGTAGTTCACCACATGATGTCTGAGGATCTTGCTCCATTGCTTCTTCAAATTGTTCTTCTTCTAGAACTCCCTGAACCAGTTTCTCTATTGTGTCCACCATCATACATTCTCCAATGAATTCCTTTGGGTAGCTCATTGTAGTGAAAACATTGAACACCATCTTTTCTTCATGCAGTCTTAGGACCAATTCTCCCTTTTGCACATCAATTATGGCCCTAGCTGTAGCTAGGAATGGTCTTCCTAATATAATTGATGCTTGGCCTCTTCCTCTATATCAAGCACTACAAAGTCAGCTGGGAAGATGAACTCTCCCACTTTAACCAACAAGTCTTCCACCACTCTATGAGGAAACTTGAATGTTCTATCAGCTAGTTGGAGTGCCATCCTTGTTGATTTGGCCTCTTCAATTATCATTATCTTCATCATGGCTAAGGACATAAAGTTGATGCTGGCTCCCAGATCACATAGTGCCTTTTCAATGCTAATATCCCCTATGATGTAGGGGATTTGAAAGCTCCCAGGGTCTTTCATCTTTTGGGGAAGCTTCTTTTGTATAATGGCACTATATTCTTCTATGAGTACTATAGTTTTCTTTTCTCCCCTAGTTTCTTTTCTTTGTCATGAGCTCTTTTAAGAACTTGGCATAGAGTGGCATTTGCTCTAGTGCCTCAACAAAAGGGATGTTGATTTGAAGCCTCTTAATGATCTCCAAGAACCTAGAAAACTGGCTGTCCTTCCCATCTTTTCTCAGCCTTTGTAGGTAGGGTGCTTTTGGTATATAAGGTTTTAAGACTTGCTTTGGTGGGGCTGGAGTAAGTGTCTCCTCTTCCTTGTGGGGTTCTGAGTTATTTGTAGCTTCTTTTTTCTTACAAGTTGTAGCTTGAGGAAGTCTCCTCCACCACCTTCCCACTTCTGAGTGTGATGGTCTTGCATTCCCCTCTTAGATTAGTCATGGTATCACTTGGGAATGTGCTTGTAAGCATTGGTATCTGCTTGGATAAGTACCCTAATTGTGATTCTAGTTTTGAGATTGCTGCCCCTTGATTCTTTATGTTGGATCTGGGCTCCTCTTGGATTGAATCTATCTTCTTTTCAGTTTGCAATTGTCTATCTGCAATAGAAGCAATGTTTCCTGCTAACTGTGCTATTATAGCTTCCAATCTTACAAAATTGTCACTGTCATCACATAGTTGTGGGGTTGGATATGATACATTTTGAGAGTGGTTGTTGTGTGGTTGTTAGTTGGATTGGTAGGGGGCATTATATGAATTGTGGTAGGGTCTATGTTTGTTTGATTGATGTCTGGGGTTGTTGTATTGGTTAGAGTGATATGGTTTGTGGTCTTGGGTATGGTTTTGTTGGTTTTTCCACCCAAAGTTTAGGTGGTTCTTCCAACCTGGGTTGTAAGTTTTAGCATTGGGATAGTATGGTTGTCTTGATGAATTGTTCACATAGTTGGCTTGTTTCCATTCACACTCAACTTCTGGGCTATCTCCTTCTTGCATAGGTGTTTGAGTGTTGATTGCTGAGACTTGATTCTTCTCCATTTGCTTGGTTAGAGCTACTAATTGGACTGCAATCACCTTGTTTTGAGCTAGCAGAGTATCCATGTGATTTAGCTCCATCACTCCCCTTCTGGAGTTTCTATCAAAAGTATAGAAATACTCATTGTTGCCCACAGTTTCTACGATGTCTATGGCCTCTTCAATTGTCTTCTTCTTATTGAGAGAATCTACTGAAGAGTGATCTAAGGCCTTCTTTGATTCTTGTGACAAATCTTCATAGAATATATGCAGCTGGACCCATTCATTGAATATGTCCGGAGGGCATTTTCTTGTCAATTCTTTGCATCTCTCCCAAGCTTTATAGAGAGTCTCCCCATCTTGTTGTCTAAAGGTTTGCACCTCAACTCTCAACCTGTTAACTCTTTGGGGAGGGTAGAATCTTGCCAAGAACTTATTTACTACTTCTTCCCAAGTTGTCAAACTCTCCTTTGGAAAGGATTCCATCCACTTAGCTGCTTTATCCCTGAGAGAAAAGGGGAATAGAAGCAGTTTATAGGTATCTGGGTGAACACCATTAGCCTTCACTGTGTCACAGATTCTCAAGAATGTGGTTAAATGTTGATTTGGATCTTCTTGAGCATTTCCTCCAAATGCACAGTTATTCTGAACAAGAGTGATTAGCTGTGGTTTGAGCTCAAAATTGTTGGCATGTATGGTGGGTTTCAAGATGCTACTCCCACAATTCCCAAGATTGGGATTGATGTAAAAGCCTGGCACTCTCCTTTCTTGTAGGGGGGCATGATTGCCCATTACTTCATCTTGATGATTATGGCCTTCACCTTCCATATTTTGAGCTGGATTTTCTTCTTCTTCCTCTTCACCAACTACTCTTTTGCCTCTAGCCACTATTTCTCTTCTCAATCTTAAGAATGTTCTTTCTAGTTCAGAATCATAAGAGGTTGCAACTCCTCTTCTCCCTATCATACACAGCACAAACACAATCTAAAACAAGAGTTATCACCCTCTTTGGAAGAACGGAGGGTAAGTCAAAATTGGTTGATGTAAAGTGTCAAACAGTTAGTGTGCTTCTTATTATAATGGATATATGTACAATGAACAACTAGAAACTCAAGGGCTAAAAGAAAAGAAGAAAATGAGAGACTAAAATTAAAGGCATTAATAAAGTAATTAAAAAATGTTTAATCTAAATACCCATCAACTTAATCATTATCAATTCAAAATCAATCCCCGGTAATAGCGCTATAAAACTTAATGATTGAATATTGCTCACTATATCAATATATATAATGACTTCGTTCTTTGGCAAGCGCACCAAATTATCATCAAGTAGTAACTCACTATGAGTGAGGTCGAATCCTACAGAGATTGATTGATTGAGCAACTTTAGTTAATAGAAAATTTTAGTCAAGCTAATCAATAGAGATTGTTGAGTGCAGAATTCTAAATAGCAGAAATGTAAATGACTTAAAGGTAAAAGAAAGCAATAAAGTACAGAAAACTAAATAACAAGAATGTAAAGTGCTGGAACATAAATAACTAAATTGTAAATGGGGAATGGGTAATGGTATGAATTAAAGAAAGCTATAAAGAATGGGAAAGATAAGAATAGGAGAAATTCATTGAGATTAGGAGATGTTGCTCTCTTTGGATTAAATCTAGATCATCCCATCTTCAATCATGCAACTCATTGACCTCTTGGCAATCATGATTGATTGAACCCCAATTCCTTGGTGATTTAATCTCTTAAATCTTGATAATTAGCCAATTCTTTGGTCTAATTGCTCATGAAGAGAGATAAGCTTGATCCCTGATTATACCACACATCTTCATAGATCCAAATAGTGGGTGGATTTTATGTCACCATATCCAAATCCCAAAACCCAGAACTACTCAAGTGTGAGAAGGGATTTCAAGCATGGTTTCATGTTTCCTTTTCCAAGGATCTCATGAAATCCATTTTGCATTCAACCTCTTTTCCAAGATGATTGAACACTAAACATGAATAACAAAATTCCTTCTAGCAAATCAAAGAGAGATGAAGAGAAGAAGAAATTCACTATGATTAATCCATCAAGTACAACAGAGCTCCCTCTCCCAATGAGAGGGAGTTTAGCTACTCATAGCTTAGAGAAAAGTACAAGAGATGGAAGAAGATAAAGTGAAGTGTAAAGGTAAAACTAACCAACCAATTCCCAACCCCTTTCCAGTACTCTTAGGGGGTATTTATACTACTCCTAACACTAGAAAATAAAAATTACAAAAAGAAAAATAAAATTACATTTGAAAAGAAAAGGAAAACTCATTAAAATGAACCATGTGCCTGGCGTGTGAGTGGCGTGTGAGCGGCATGTCACGCCCAGCTCCTCAGCTTGGCTTGGCGTGCCACGCCTGGCTTCCAAGTGGCACGCCTCCTTTGTTCAACTTGCCTGGCGTGCTACGCCATCGAGATCAAGTGGCACGCCCATTGTGGCTTCTCTCTTCCTCCTCCCTGGAAAATACACCTGGCGTGCCACACCCAGCAGTGGTGTGCCACGCTCATGTCAAGTTCTTCATCTTCCTTCTCTGGTAAATTGAACTGGTGTGCCACGCCAGACTCAATAAACTCTTGATTCTCATCTCTGGAAAGTTCTGCTGACGTGCCACGCCCAGGTCTGGCATGTCACGCCCTTGATACAGCATGAGTAAGCCCTTCTGGTTTAGTAGACTGGCGTGCCATGCACAGTGTTCAAGTGGCACGCTCCTGGTGCGAGCAGGGCTGGCGTGCAACGCCCAGGTATCAAGTGGCACGCCCATTATCATTGTGCTTTGGCACGCCACGCCTAAAATCCAAAGTGGCACGCCCATTGATCTTCTTCTTTGGAAGCTTGTGCTGGCGTGCCACGCATTCAATCTCAAGTGGAACGCCCTTGTTGTGGCTGCATTCTTCCTCTCTGGACTAATAAACTGGCGTGCCACGCCTTCGATCTCAAGTGGCATGCCCCTTTATGGTGTTGTGCCTCTTCAAGCTTGGCGTGCCACGCCTAGAACTCAAGTGGCACGCCCAAAATATGAACAAGATTGGCGTGCCATGCCCCAAACATCAAGTGGCACGCCCATTGTGTTGAACCTTTCACTCCCACCTACCTACTTGAACGGGCGTGACACGCCTTCGATCTGGCGTGCCACGCCCCTTGTAGATGGTGGGGTTGGTGTGCCACGCCCAGCCTGGCGTGCCACGCCCCTTGTGGGTCTTCAAGAATGCTTCTCTTGAATTTATAGTTGGCATGCCACGCCTGGCCTTGGCATGCCACACCCATAGTAAAGCTCCAACAATGCTTCTCTGGAATTTATAGTTGGCATGCCACGCCCATACTAAAGCTCCATGGGTTCTCTTCTAGAATTGTTAACTGACGTGCCACGCCCAATTGCTTGCGTGCCGCGCCCATTCAGTTTGTTGGCATTTGCATCAAGTGGCACGCCCAACTCACACGCCCAGCTCTTCTTCCTTGTTTTCTTCTTCTTTTGTTGCTCTTTTCACCTGAAATTCAAACAAAACTCATTCAAAGCAATGTACCATAAAATTCATCATTTAGTTCATTAAATTGCATTAATTGAATAAGATTTTACTATTTTTATGGTCCTTTTAGATAAGAGAAAGAGGTAGATGACTGTGCATCATGTTATATTTTTCTATATTTTTTCATATCAAAATTTAATTCATTATGCTTAATTATTGAGTATTTTTGTGCTTAAGTTGTATATTGCTTTGATTTCTTTGATTTGATGAATTTTGTAGAAAATGGTGAAAAAAGAAGCATAAAGCACAAAACAAGCTCAAAAGAAGAAAAGATGAAGTTTTGGACGTGCCACTTGGTGCCTGGGCGTGGCACACCAGGCTTGAGTTCCAGAGAAGTAATTTTGATCCAGCACTATGGGCGTGGCACGCCAATCATTAGCGTGGCACGCCAGGCTAATGAAACAGAAAGGGTGCTCAATACTACACAATGGGCGTGGCACGCCAAGCATGGGCATTGCATGCCAGTTATATTTTTCAAAGAAGGGAGGAAGTTGCATCATTATGGGTGTGGCACGCCAAGCTTGTGAAGCCCACTCTCATCAATGGGCGTGCCACTTGGTGCTCTAGGCGTGGCACGCCAAACTTGTGAAGTCAAGATCTCAAAGTGGGTATGCCACTTGGTGTTTTGGGCGTGGTATGCCAAGCCAACATTCTAGCAAAGGAGATTGAAGAGTTCTACATGGGCGTGGAACGCCAGTTTTGGGCGTGGCACGCCAGTTTTGGGCGTGGCATGGCGGGGTACATGCTAGCCTGACCTCCTCTCATTCAAATGAACATATCTTGAGCTACACAACTCCAAATGAGGTGATTTTAGTTTCATTAGAAATTAGACATCCAGAGATTTCCAACCATATATAACACTTTATAATGGACACTGGAATTGAGGAAGATATTGACCCCGAAAGCACAAGGAGCACAACATGTCGCTGCAGAGTTACCAGCCTGACCTCTTCATCTTCAAAGGAACATAACTTGAGTTATTGATGAGTCCATATTTTACGATATCTTTTGATTTGATTTGAGTGGACTTTATCACATAAACCCACATTTATTCATCTAAATAGCATGCTTTTGAGATTTCTTCCTAAATTGTGCTTGAGAGTGAAAACATACTCTTTTGTGCTTAATTTAGTCAATTTTAATTCACTTTAATCCCATGTGGTGCCTTGATGTATTTTTTAAGTGATTTTTAGGTTTCCAAGGCAAGTATGGGTTGACGAAGTGAAGAAAGAGCATCCAAAAGGGGAGAAATCATGAAGAAAATGAGATTTGGAAAGCTGCCAGCCCTGACCTCTCTGTATTAAATTGGTCATAACTTGAGCTACAGAGGTCCAAATGAGGCAGTTCTAGCGGCATTAGAAAGCTAACGTCCGGGGCTTCAAAATGATGTACAATTTGCTATAGTGAACATAAGTCTACCTGTGCGTACGCATAGGTACCTGTGCGTCTGCACAGGTCAATTTCCAGCATGTGTGCAGACGCACGCGTCTGTGCGTCTGCACAAGTCCCTGCACGTGAGCTCATTAATGTAAATCACTGGGGCAAATTCTGGGCCTCCAAAACCCAATCCAACTCATTTTCTAAAGCTATTTAAGGCTAAAGTGAAGAGGAATGAAGGGGGGCAATTAGGTTTAGTTTTTATTATGTTTCCTCTTAGTTTCTAGAGAGAGAAGCTCCCCCCTTTCTCTAGAATTAGGGTTTCTTAGTTTATTTTCTTGTAATTTCTATGTTTAATTCTTGTTTCTATTTACTTTTCCTTGTTATTTATTGTTATTGCTTCTTTACTCTTCTTCATTTCTCTTGTTATTTCTTTTATTTTGTCATTTTCATGCTTATGGATACTCTTTGTTACTTTAATTTTAATTAATGCAAATTTATGTTTCCATGTCATTTATTGCTTTCTCTAGTTGTTATTGTCACTTTCTTGATTTGGGAGTTTTAGAATTTATTTTATTACAATTTAATATTATTTTATTCTCATGCACACCAAGTGTTTGATAAAATGCTTGGCTTAGTTTTTACATAGCTTTTCTTCACTCTTGGCTTGGAATTGTTGACTTTGGTGATCCTTAAGTCATTGATGTCCATTCTTGTTTGATATATTAGGGTAGTTAGTTGATTTGGTTTCCCTTGACTCTATGTGACCCCTAGTGTTGACATAGGACTTAGGGATTGAAATTAACTATGCCTATTTGACTTATCTTTGATATAAGGTTGACTAAGTAGGATTAACTCTTCATAATCATCATATGTTTGTGGTCATTGACTAGGATAGGTAGCCTTAGCCTTCAATTACTTGCCAAGAGATTTCTTGCATTTAAAGTTTCCTTTCCTTGTCTTTGATTGCGTTGACTTTTATTTGCTTTGATGTTTAATTTCTTGCATGTTTAATTTTCACACTCTTGGTTGAGAAATGGGATGTTTGGGTGGAATTGAGTTGTGGATGCCCATTTCGCATTGTGTGAGAATAGTTAATTGGTTTGGTCTCCATTGACGCTAGTCATTCACTAAGTTAATTAGTGAGTTGACTAGGACTTATGGATTGAGATCAATTATGGCTTGTTGACTAATTCTCAAGGAGAATTGACTAGTTTGTTTTGCTTCTACACAATTGCCATGTTTGTGGTCCACAACTAGGATAGGAAGCCTAGATTATCCAATTCTTGCCAAGAGTTGCCATTTACATTCCTTGCATGTTCATTTACTTTCTTGGTATTTAATTTCTTGCATGCTAAGTTACCTTCTTGCACTTAAATTTCTTGCTATTTACATTTCTTGCTCTCTCTTGCATTCACAATTCCCCATGTTCTCTCAGAGCCAATAACTATACATTTCATTGCAACTCCTAAGGAAGACGACTCGGGAGTTAAATACTCTCGGTTTATATTTTGTATTGTGACATTTATTATTTGATTGTGAGGATTCATTGTTGGTTTGGACTATGCTACCAACGAATTAATTCTTGTTTTGATTGATTCCGAACCATACAATAATTCTCATTTATCAAATTTGGCATCGTTGCCGGGGAGTTGCAATTGTGTAAAGTTAGTGGCTATTGTAAATATGTTAATATCTAAATAGCTTGCTTTTTGATTGTCTTTGTTTTTGTCACTGGTTAGGATTGGGATCCTAGAGGACATTGGACATTCAAACAATTGGTGGGAAAGTCAAGCACAAGCCACCATAGCAAGGGCTCTCCCAATTGTCTAACTTAAAGACATTAAATAAAAGTGTTTGGTAACATTGTTCTAACTCTTCTTTTTTTGTATATATTTTGGCTTAATTGCATGTTTGTTTGATTGGTTAGTTTAGAATTAGTTTAATTTTGAGATTTGTAAGTTAATTTTGGTTTGGATCATGAATTTATGGGTTCTTGCATGTTTTGGTGTTTGGTTTTGATTGAACTAAGGCTTGGTACCTTAGAATTTTGAAGAAAAATTTTTGGAAAACAGGGCATCTGTGCGGATGCACATACTTGTGCGTGCGCACAAAACGTTCATTTTCTGCTTCCTGTGCGTGCGCACCGACCCATGCGCACGCACACGCATGATTTTGCCCTCTGGTCACAGTGTCAGCACGCCTTGTGCGCACACGTTCCCCTGCTTTCTGCGACCTGTGCGTGCGCACCCACGCGTGCGTAAGCACACATACCCTTTTTCGCACCCTCTGTGCGGCCGCACAGACGTGTGTGTCCGCACACCAACTTGCAACCACTCTGGTGGGAGCGTTGGCACAGCCTGTGCGCGTGAACCCCTGCCCCTTACACTCTTGTGCGCGCGCACAGACCTGTGTGCGCGTGCACACATGATCCTTTCTTTAAAAAAAGGTCTTCTGTGCGTGCGCACTCACCTGTGTGCACGCACGCGTCTTAATTCCTCTTCTGTTCGCAGCGCCCGCACCCTTCTGTGTGCACGCATAACCCCCTTTTCAGCCTTGTGTGCGTACGCACACTACCCTATGCGTGCGCACACCCTTGTTTTCTCACACTTTACTTCTTTTCTTCCCTTCTCTTTACTTCTTCCCTTCTCTTCCCCTCCACCCCTCTTTTCCCTTGCTTTTACCTTGCTTTTCTACTTAGTTTTTATTGCATCTCATTTTCCTTTTGGTAATTATATTAATTTTAGTTTGCTTGTTTATTAATTAAATAAGTTGCAAGTGTTTGCTTAATGTTGATTGTTGGGTTGCTTCTTGCTTGAATTTGGTTTCGAGTTTAATGAATATGTGCACTATGTATCAAGTCTTTGTTTGATTGCCTAGATGAATTGCAAGTTTAATGCATGTGTTGTAGCTACCATATGTATTGAACTATATCTTTGTTTGGCATCTTAATCATGAATTGTGCACTTGTACTTTAGTGAATTGAGTTGAACTACTTAGTCATCATGGTTCTTAAGTGAATATAATCACATAACAAGATATTTGTTCCTTGTTAATGCTTTGCATTTTTTTTAGTTGACTTTACTTGATTCTTATTAAGACTTATCACTTTTTGTAACAAGCACCTTATACATGTGATTATTTCATTAATCCTAAGGGTGAATAAGTAGTCTCTTTTCATCATTGAATTGGTTATTGTTAATTGTGCCATGTTCTATTAATTTTGCGCTTTCACTTACACAATTTCAATATCCAATATCTCATATACTCAATTCACTTTAGTTGTGGTTACCTAGGGTTATTTGTGCATTCACTCTTGTTTATGCTTTACTTGAAACCTAGGCCACTTGATTGAGGAACATGCTATTTATTTTCCTTATGTGGTTGACCTTTTCACCAGATCAATGTGTGGATTCTAAACTGTGCGCATTTAGAATACACACACATTGTCTTTTATCATATCACCCCACATATCTTATTTTTCCTCAATTCTTGTTTTCTATAGCAACCCGGAGCCCCGATGCCCACCAGCTGAAGGTGGAGCCTTGTAGAGCGTATCTTCACCCCCGGATTGAGTGCATGCACGGAGGACCGTGCAACGTTTAAGTGTGGGAGAGGATCTGCAACTTTTGGGGCGTAAATTTCTCTTTCTCAACACTTTGCATTATTTTCTAGTTTTTATTAGTTATATTTTTGTGAATATTTGTTAGTATTTTATTGCATTATATTTTGCTTAGATTGCTTGTATATATCTTAGCTTGCTTATAGTTTTATTTGCATGTTGCATGATTAGATTGAATAAGTTTTGGTAAAACAACAAAGAATTTTTAAGAAACCCCTTTTTAGAGCATTCCATTGATTAGATTTGAAACTTGTTTTTGAACTTGCTTGAAGTATCTTTTTATGGGACATAGAAAAGAGCTTGAACAAATACCAAGTGAGATTTGAGCTTTAATTGTGTGGTTGCACATTTTCAACTACAATTTTTTGTTCTTGTGTGATAAACTCCTTTTATGATTGTGATCTTAGATTTGCTTTAGTCTATATGTCCTATATTTGTTATTTTGTATTGTATTTAGTATGATTAAGGCCATCTTTGTATAGCTCACTAACCCATATGGCCAACCCTTGCATCTATCTTTGTAAACCACTTTTTGAGCCTTTAATTCCCCTTTGTTCTCATTATAAGCACATCATTCACCCTAAGTGAAAAACCATTATGTCCATTGATTGTATCTTTGATTAGCTTGGGTTTGAGTGTGTGTGTTAATCAAGTGTGGGGGGAAATTTGTGGGAAACATTGGTAGTTAGTTAGTTTTGGGTGTTCATTGAAAATATGGCAAAATGGGTAACTACTCATGCATCTATTGGTTAAAACATATGCATCTCTTTTTGTTGATAATAAGAAAAAAAAGAAGAAAAAAAGAAAAAAGAAAAAGAGAAAAAGAAAAGAAAGAGAAAAGTTAATAAGAATGAAAATAAGAGATGCATATGTGGTTGAATTGAAAAGAAGCATGCATGAGTGAATGTGAGAAAGGGATAAATGGGTAGCTAGGATTGTTTTGTTATGTATATAGGATGATATATAGGATTAGGTGGGATGCTTGAGCTAATCAAAGATCCAATCTAATATCCCACTTAACCATATTAATCCTACCCTTACCTAAGCCCCATTACAACCCACAAAAGTCCTCATGATATTTGCATTCATTCATCAAATATTAGTTGATTGTTAGACAACTTGCAAATCTTTGAGGAACATGATTAAAGGAGGATTGAGTGATTAAACCCTACACACTGAGCGATTAGAGTGTAAACATATCCGGTGAGGGTTTCAATTGCTCAGTTCTATGTTTTCATTGCTTATTTTGTATCTTCTTGCAAGTTGTTGAACTTAATTTTGAAAATTTCAAATCAAATCTTTGGACACTGATTATATTACTATATTTTCTTGTCTTGGCCCTAACGTTCTACTATGTATTGATTAAGATTCTTTTGTTTGCTTTTACCAAACTCAATAAGAATCATAGTGTAGATATATAGATAGCATTTAGTATAGTTACATGCATGTAGGTAGTTGCATTAATAATTACCCCTTTATTCATCTCCTTTGGTTGGTTTAGCATGAGGACATGTGATAAACCACTATTTTATGGTTTACATTGTGTTTAATTGAATGGTTTCATCAAGTCTTCACCCACTTATTCATACTAATTGCATGATTTTATAATTCCTTCCTAGTATTATTCTATGGTTAAAAACTTGCTTCCTAGAGATCTTTAATTAGTATATTTTAATTCTCCTTTATACCATTCGATGCCGTGATCCGTGTGTTAAGTGTTTCAGGCTTCATAGGGCAGGAATGGCTTAGAGAATGGAGAGGAAGCTTGCAAAAATGAAAGGAACACAAGAAACTAAGGAGATGACCAGCGAACACTGACGCACACGCATGGCTCATGCGAGCGCACAAAATGGAGAAAATCGCAGCGACGCGAGCGCGTGCCTAACGCGTACGCGCGGATTGGAGTCTGCACGAATGACGCAAACACGTGACAAGAAAAATTGCTGAATGACGCGAACGTGTGGACAACGCGTACGCGTGACTTGCACGATCTGCAGAAATAATAGAAAACGCTGGGGGCGATTTCGGGCCGCGTTTTGACCCAGTTTTCGGCCCAGAAACACAAAATAATGCCAGGGAACATGCAGGGACTCAACACACACATCTTAGACATAATAAACATACATTTTTAGATACATTAGGATAGTTTTAGGTTTCTAGATCTGAATTTAGATAGGATTACTTTTCCTCTAGGTTCACTTTACATTCATTGTTTCATGCTGTTGGATATTGAAGAGTCATTACCTCCGTTGAAGACATTATTCTAGTTTGTTTACTTTGTCCCTTATTCTTCCATATCCTTATTTATTTTATTTAGAGTTCTAATTGGATTATTTTCATAGATTGTTGATAAAGAGAATTACTTTTACTTCAATTAATTTTTAGTCTCTATTTTATTTTATTTAATTCATTATGTCTTCTTCTTATATTTTTCTGAGTATTATATTTATGTCAATGGAGTAGATTTCCCAAACTTGACATGGGGGTTGATTAAGAGGAGACACTTGAGTTGGAAGGCTTAAGTGTTGGTTAAATTGGAAGTTGTTGGCTTGTTCTGTATTTACTAACGCTAGACCTTCCCAAGGGAGAGGACTAGGATTTGCGAATAAGGATTAGCTCAATTACTTGACTTTCCTTTATTTAGTAAGGTTAACTAAGTGAAAACAAAAACCTTTTTGATACTACACTCAAGAGATCCCAACAAGGATAGAACTTCCAATTAATCATTCCTCCAGTCAAAGCTTTTTATTAAAATATTAATAATCATTCTTAGTTTTATTGCTTTAATTTATAATTATTTAAATTGCTCGTTATCCAAACTTAAACTCTTTTGAAAATTCCTGATTAATAAGTTAGCACCCTTTCTTGCAACTCATTGGGAGATGACTTGGGACTCATACTCCCAGTATTCTTAATTCTAAATTTTGTGACAACTTTTCTAAATTGACAAGGCGGATCTTAGCTGGTTAAGAACTATACTCTCAACGCATTCTCTATATTGATTTTCCTAATTCCTCATCAAATGACGAGATGCTTCGTTCTCTTGCACAAGGACAACAAGACATGCAGACACAACTAAACTCTACTTTAAATGGTCTAAATGCCACTTTACAAGCTCTCGCCTCCAGGATAGATTCATTACCTAATTCCACTAACCAACCTTTAAGTTCCAGTGGAATTCCTTCTCAACCCTTACCTAACCCCAAGGGTTTCATCAATGCCATCACCTTGAGGTCCGGAACCATATTGCAAGAGAGGAACCAAGAGGAGCCAAGCCCACAAGTACACGTCCCAGCTGAGGATGTGATAGAAGTGGAAGATGCAAAAGAAGAAAAGGACGTAAAAGACATAGTTGAAGAAGAAGCAGTTCAACCAAGGAATGGAGAACCAAAGGAAGCTGAAGCTGTACAAGACGCCATCCCTATCCCATTTCCACACCTTGCAAAGAAATCCAGAAAGAAGATGGAACTTGATCCCAAAATGGTAGAAATATTCAAAAAGGTTGAGGTAACTGTTCCCCTTTTTTATGTCATTCAGCAGGTACCTAAATACGCAAAGTTTCTAAAGGATTTATGCATTCATAAAGATAAAATTAATGAGTTAGAAACTATTCCTTTAGGTAGTTCTATATCTGCTTTAATGGGAGGTATACCTGAAAAATGTAGTGATCCAGGTCCATGCATGGTTAACTGTACCATTGGAGGTGTAATATTTTCTGATTGCATGTGTGACTTAGGAGCGTGTGTTAGTATAATGCCATTGTCTATATATGATACTTTGAGGCTCCCTCCCTTAAAAAGGTCGGCAGCTCATTTTGTGTTAGCAGATAAAAGCATTATTACAGTAGTTGGAATGGCTGAATATGTATTGATGCGCATAAATGTGTTATGCTACGATTTAGGAAATTGCACGATCGGCAAAATTCCTTCCGGCAAGTGCACCGGTTATCGTCGTCAAGTAAAAACTCACAATAGAGTGAGGTCGAATCCCACAAGGATTGGTTGAGTGAGCAATTCGGATTAGAAGTGTGTTCTAGTTGAGCGGAATCAAGATTTGAGATGATAATTGCGGAATGTAAAATTGGCGGGAAAAGTAAATGACAAGAAAATTAAATGGCTGAATCTTAAATTGCATGAATTAAAGAGCAGAATGTAAATTGCTGAAATTAAAAGGGAATGGGGATGATTGCAAGAATTGAATTGCAGAATGTAAAGAGAAAGTGGAAATCAGAAATGGGGAATTCATTGGGTTTAGGAGATATTGAAATCTCCGAATCAAAACATGTAAATCTCTTCCTCAACCAATGCATTCATTGAATTTTGCTTGGCAATCTTATATGATTGGATCCCAATTCCTTGGCTCACCAATGCTCTCTAAAAACAAACAAATTCCCAATCCCTTGGTTTAAATGTTCATAAGAAGAGATGATGCTTGATCACTGATTATACCACACAATTTCATGAACCACAATTTGGTAGGATTACATGTCACAATATCCATCCAAACCCCAATCCAATCCACTGTGAGAAAGCTTCTCTAGCATGAATCCTCCATTCCTTTCCCAAGGCTCCGAAGGATTCCAAGTATGAGTAGTCTCTTTCCCAAGACAACTACTCAATGGAATTAGATCGAGAAGCTTTCTAACAAAATTCAAGAGAAAAGATTGAAGAAGAAGATAAACTATTATTGATTCATTGAATTACAATAGAGCTCCCTAACCCAATGAAAGGGGGTTTAATGAATCATAGCTCTGAATTCAATTACAAAGAAAAGGAAACTAGCTAAAAGTGAAAGTAAAAGTCCTCTCTAACTTAACTTCTATCCTATTTATACACTTTCTATATTGAGCTTCAGTTGTGCTTCTTGGGCTTTGAGGCCTCTCCTTGCTTTCCTTTTGCCTTGGGTTTATGATCCATAATCTTGATGAGGTTGTTGATCCAGATCCTGTAACATTTATTGAGCCAACTTAGTGATAATCAAATAATGACACATGACTCAATAAATTGAGATTTCAAACTCATCAATCCTTCAGGCCCAATCCCATAAACCATGATATTCAATTGGGTTTCATACCAAAGTAAGTTTAAGTTAATACTTGTGCTCAAAGACTAACTTAAATCACAATATTTTTGGCCCAGAAACCCTTTTCAAGAGTGGCGTTTAAGTTGTAGTTTAAGCTTAAACTGCAACTTAAACGCCAGACACTTCCAGTGAGGCCATTTGTAGAAGCACGTTTAAGCTTCAGTTAAGGTTAAACTGAAGCTTAAACGTGGAAATGGAAGAAGGTAGCCCTGGAGAGTAATGTAGTCGAACACGTTTAACCTCCAGTTTAAGGTTAAACTGGAGGTTAAACGTGGAAAAGGAATGAGACATCCTGGAGGTCGAACACGTTTAACCTCCAGTTTGAGGTCAAACTGGAGGTTAAACGTGGAAAGGGGTGTAGGCATACTGGAGGTCGAACACGTTTAACCTCCAGTTTGAGGTCAAACTAGAGGTTAAACGTGGAAGCTTGGAATGGTGGCCCTGGAGGTGTCGAACACGTTTAACCTCCAGTTTGGGGTCAAACTGGAGGTTAAACGTGGAGATGGAGAGAGCAACCCTGGAGTGAAAAAACTATCGAACACGTTTAAGCTCCAGTTTGAGTCAAACTGGAGCTTAAACGTGGAATGGCCCCTGGTACTCTTCCTGGTTCTGGCGTTTAACCTCCAGTTTGAGGTCAAACTGGAGGTTAAACGTGGAACTCCTCCCTGGTTGGCATACTCATTCTGGCGTTTAACCTCCAGTTTGAGGTCAAACTGGAGGTTAAACGTGGAATGCTCCTTAAGTGAGGCTTTTCATTCTGGCGTTTAACCTCCAGTTTGAGGTCAAACTGGAGGTTAAACTTCAATCCCAGCATTTCTTATCCTTCATGATTTTGGCGTTTAAGCTCCAGTTTAGGCTTAAACTGGAACTTAAACTCCACATGTGATATACAAGCTTCCTTTATTGATTTTGTTGCTTCCTTGCTTAGCCTCTTCTTCCCTGAAATCATCCAAACAATTGCATCAAAGTCTTGCAAAATTTCATGAGAAATCTTTCATTCATAGCATTTAAGTAATATAACTAAAACTCATGGAATTTGCATCAAAATCATATTGTTTGGATGGTTCATTACTTTGTTCTTCATTTAACCATTTTTGGTTACTTTAAGCTCAAGAAAATGCATAAAACAACTAAAACTAACAGAAAAATGCTAGTGAAACTAGCCTATGATGCCTTGGCATCACAACACCAAACTTAATACTTGCTTGTCCCTAAGCAAGTCCTGAGTTATTTGAGAAGAAAGTATGAACAGAAAGTAATTACATTGGCTATATTAGCAAGCAATTGAAGTTCATCAGAAGGGTTCTATGCAGAAAGTTGCAGCATCACTTTTTCATACTTATCAGGTAGGATTATCACTTTTTCATTGCATCCGTCAAAAATTGCTATGGCCTCCTGTTATTCTTATGTCTTTGGCACTTCTCTTTTGTTTTTCTTTTCTTTTTCTTAGAGCTTCTTTTGCTCCTTGCTTGCTTAGTGTCATGTGTTGCACAAGCCTTTGGCATTTTCTTTTTCTTATCAGTGCACTACACATATCCACTTTAGGCATTTTAGTTCACATTTCTTCTTGAGACATTGGTGCCCAGCACCTCTTTGTGTGACTAAATGTTTTGTATTGAGGTTGCTCTTGATAATGGACTTTTGGTTGATAATCCCGGGTTAGTTAACCCAAGTTACCAAGTGTTGAAACACTCCTCAGAACCTATTCATCCAAGCATATCCTTAATACATAAACACCACAGGCATTTGTCTCAGGAGTTCAAACCATTGGTGCCTAGCTTATTTTCTCAATTTTTTTGCTTTTTGGTTGCCTTTTTCCGTGGCTTTTTCTTTTCCTTTTTCTTTCTTTTTCATGGCCAAAGACATTTATTCATCAAGATCCATAGACAATTTTTACTTCTACATAAAAAATGATAATTCTACACTCAAATTTTAGTGATGTGACTAAACAATCAAGCATGCATACCACCACTTAATTCTACTTGATTTGTCACTAATTTAGCCGGTTACTTTTGTTCAAACTTTTCTTTTATTTTTGGAAACAGAACAAGCATGGCACGCACTTGTTTAAGAAGGTGAAGTTGTATCCAAACATCTAGGCACTCACTTTATTCAAAGCACTTAACAAACACACATACTAAAAAAAAAACGACTCATAAAAAAAAACTCCACCTAACACTTAAATGACTGATGATGAAAACACGTTCATAAAGACAATTCACCAATTATCATTTGATTATTAAGGAACGAGACCACCTCTTATTTATTGCTTGGTTCTTCTTAATTCTTGGGATCCTGCTTCTTCTTGCTTCCTGCCTCTTTTTGACCACTTGTGCTTCCTTTGTCTTTTCTTATGAGCTTTTTCCAGAATCCAGCCTTTTTCATCGTTTCTTCCACTCCTTTTTCAAGGATCATTGCCTTGTTTATTTCTCCTTCTTTCCTCCCTTTGAAATACTCATCATAAGCTGGGAATGCTGGGTCCATCTTGTGTAGATGTTCCCCTATGTAGTTAAGCTTGATTTGCGAACTGATGTTGTAGTCAGCTTGGACTGAGTATCTTGCATTCTGTAAAGTGGTGGCTTCCTTGATTGCCAAGACATTGGCATCTTGGTGTTGGCATATGTGGCTGAAGGATTCCTGTAAGTGTAGATTTTGTTCCCTTTGCAGATCAAAGAATCTTGATTCAAAGTTCCTTTGCATATCCATCATTTTTAGATGAAAGTCTTCTTGTCTTTCCTGAGACCTCATGTATTGTTGAGACATTCCTTCCATGATTTCCTGCATTCTGCTCATATCCATGGGGTCTCTGGGAATTTGTTGTCTTCTTTCAGGAGTTGCTTGCTCTTCTTGCTCTTCTTCTCTGTCTTCTCCTTCCTGTCTTTCTTGTTCTGCTTCTTGCTCGGCTTCCACTTGTTGCCCTTCTTCATTTCTTCTTCTTGTATGTCTTGGAGGAGTTGGGCCAAGAGTCATTCTGTGTGCAGTTATGGCCAGCCCAGGATATAACCAATTAGGTCTTTCATCCTCAAGTGGTACTTGGGCATCAATGCATAGTCTAATGATGGTGCTAGGGAAATGAAGCCAGGATTCAGGGTCACTTTTCTCACTAAACTCTTGTATCTGTTCAGCAATGAGTTTATGAACTTTGATCTCTCCTCCAACCATAATGCAATGTAGCAAGATGGCTCTTTTAGGGACTATATCTGAAGAGTTTGCAGTGGGTAGGATGGATCTCCTAACTATTGCATACCACCCTTTAGCTTCAGGTGTTAGGTCTCCTCTTCTCAAGACTCTTGGAGCCCCTCTTGTTTTTCTCACCCATTCAGCTCTAATGGCACAAAGGTCTTCAGCAATAGTTGTATAGTCAGGTTCTCCTCTCATCCTTTCGTCATAACTTGCTTGGCTGAAATGTATGTTTTTCAGGCCAAGAGTTTTCATGATTGCTTTGGGACTGAAGTCAACTTCCACCCCTCTCACATAGCTTTTGTATGTGGGGTTCTTGGTTTGATCCTCCCTTACTGCATTTGCATAAAACTCCTTCACCAAGTTGATGTTGATTCTAGTGATTGGCTTAGTTAGGAGCTCCCACTTCCTCTTTTTGATCTTTTCCCAAACACCTGGGAACTCATCCTTTTCAAGTTCAAAGGGGACCTCAGCTAGTACCGTTTTAGGTCTCATCCATTCGGCTTGAATCTCATGGAACACTGATCTGTATCTCCATGCATCGAATCCCCTGTTTTCCTCCATTGGCTGCTTGTCTTTTCTTCTTTTGTGGCTAGATGAAGCTGCCATTTTGGTAAGTGACAACTAAAGTTGACACGGTGAAGCAAGAAGTGTTGTTGGAGGTGTGGTGAGATTGTTTTCGGCAAGAGATGGTTATGCTATGATGAAGGAAAAAGTGTATGAAGGAGGATTGATGGTGTGGGACTCGTTCCCCAAGTGGTTCTTTATAGTGCCCATGAGTGAAAAATGAACGGCTAGGGTGGTTTGTGAAGGGTGGCTTGATGGTAAATATATGAATTGTAGATAAGGACGATTGGCTTTTCATTTTCTTGGAAGTATTCTGGATGCATTAGGTTGTACATGTAGCTTTCTTTTCTTGCAGAACTTCCTTTTCCCATGTGTTAGTTTCAAAGAATTATGAATTTTCTTTTTGACCAAGCACGTACCTCCCTTTGTCTTTTTCCTCCATTTTTGTCTTTTCTTTTGTACCTTGAATGAAAGATGGAATTCAATTTGAGTAAGATTTGGGAGTGCCATCAGGCACACCAAACTTAGAGACCAATTGTAATTTACATGCACGGTTTAGTGCACTTAATCAATAGTTGTCCTGAGGATTCAAGTTCATGCATAAGAAACCATACTTTATTAGATGTAAAGCAAAGCACTAAAGATTAAGGATACTAAAAACATGGGTTGCCTCCCATGAAGCGCTTCTTTAACGTCACTAGCTTGACGGTTGTCCCTTGTTAGGGTGGATTGTAGTGCTTGACGTCCTCTCCTCTCACTATGAAAACGTCCCCTCTTGATTCATTCATGACCTCTAAATGTTCCAAAGAAAGAAATTTCTTGATTGTGAACACTTGAGGGAGCTGAGAAGGAATGGTCTTGAGGCCAGGTGGGATTGGCAGATAATGACTTGAGATCACTTTATCTCCTGGAGAAAAACCTTCAGTGGGAATTTTCTTGTTTCTCCATCCTCTTGGCAATCTCCCTATCACTCTTCCCTTTCTCTTGAGGATTTCTTCATTGACCTTTATGTCAGGAGGATCCTTCTGATCTGTTTCCACTGATTCTTGTGGCTCTAACTCTTGCAACTCTTGTTTGCCTTCCAATGACTGTTTTAGAGTCTCAGCTGCTGGATTACTTTCCTCCAAACATGGATGGCTACTATCATCTTTGGGCTTTTCAGATTCTGGTTCAGGCTCAGATGCAGGTTTGAAGACTTTGAAAATGAGCTGTTCATCATGTATTCTCAGAATTAGTTCTCCTTGTTCTACATCTATGAGCGCTCTAGTAGTGGCTAGAAATGGTCTGCCCAGAATGATAGGGTGTAAATAGCTTTCCTCCATGTCCACAATGACAAAGTCTGTGGGGAAATAATAATCTCCTACTTTCACCAGCACATTTTCAACTACCCCTTCAGCTTGCTTCTGAGTTTTGTCAGCCAGTTGTATGATTACATCAGTGGATCTCACCTCGTTCAGTTGTAGCCTCTTCATAAGAGTTAGAGGCATCACATTTATGCTAGCTCCTAGATCACAGAATCCTCTGTCAATTTTTGTTTCCCCTACGATGCAAGGGATATGAAAACTTCCTGGGTCCATTTTCTTAGAGAGTGTGTCTTTCTTGATGAGAGCACTGCATTCTTTGTTCATTGTTACCGTTTGTCCTCCCTTCAAAACTCTTTTCTTGCTTAACAATTCCTTTAAATACTTGATGTGTGTGGGCATTTGATGAAGAATCTCAAGAAAGGGAATATTGACATGCAGAGAATTAAATGTCTCTAGAAACCTTGAATAGGTTTTCCTTTTTTCACCTCCTCCTAACCTTTCAGGAAATGGTGCTTTTGGTTGGTATACCTCCATCATGCCTTTTTGCAGATCCTTGGCTTGCTCAGTTCCACTTTCCTGCTTAACTTCTTCCACATCTTCTTTCAAGATTTCTGGTTCCTGCTGTGAGGACCTGATTCCTTCTTCTTCTGAGGCTTCCTTCAATATGGTGATGGCCTTGCACTCTTCCCATCTTACTCTCTTTTGTTCCCCCTTAGGATTTTTTTTCTGTGTCACTAGGGAACACTGCAGTTGATTTGGGTGCCTGTTGAGATAGCTCTCCTACTTGAGATTCCAACCTTTTGAGTTTTTCACCATGGTTTCTTAAGGTAGTTCTCACATCATCCCTGAAGCTCTTCAATTCAATTATGTCTTGGCTCATGGTTGCCATCATTCCTTCCATCCGGTTTAATTGATCTTGAAATTGTTGGTTCGGATTAGGTTGGATATGTTGATTATTTTGGCCATGATATGATGATTGGGGGTAAGTGTTTTGTGTGGCTTGGTATGATTTTTGGTTGGAGTTTTGGTATGTGGAGTTGTTTTGTTGGTTGTGGTTGTAAGGTTTGTGGTTTTGTGGTTGGGTTTGTTGGTTTCCCCACCCAAAGTTTGGGTGGTTTCTCCAGCCTGGGTTGTAAGTGTTGGAGTGTGGATCATATGATTGCCTTTGTTGGTTTCCCACATAGTTAACCTCATCCCAATCACCTCCTTCAATGCCTACTTCCTCTTGATCTTGTGTGTGTATTGCAGCCACTTGCTTTGTTTCTAATTGCCTGGTAAGCTCTGCTAGTTGCTTGGCAAACACCTTGTTTTGGGCTAGAATTGTATCAACATGGTTCAGCTCCATGACTCCCTTAGTGTTGTGCCTTTCTGATGCATAGTAGTACTCATTCTCAGCCACTGTCTCGATCACTTCAATGGCTTCTTCCACGGTCTTTTTCTTGTTCAATGAACC
This sequence comes from Arachis ipaensis, assembly GCF_059453495.1. NCBI lineage: Eukaryota > Viridiplantae > Streptophyta > Magnoliopsida > Fabales > Fabaceae > Arachis > Arachis ipaensis. The sequence continues at coordinate 45,953,068 of NC_142435.1, read as the reverse complement.
TCCTGATGAATGGTCTACAGCCTTCCTTGATTCATAAGAGAGCCCATCATAGAAGATGTGCAGTTGCACCCAATCATGGAACATGTTTGGTGGGCATTTCCTTGTCAAGTCCTTGAATCTCTCCCATGCCTCGTAGAGAGTTTCACCATCTTGTTGTCTAAAAGTCTGGACCTCAGATCGAAGCCTATTGACCTTTTGTGGAGGGTAGAAACGTGCCAGAAACTTGCCTTCCACCTCATCCCATGTGGTTAGACTCCCCCTTGGGAATGATTCCAGCCACTTAGCTGCCTTGTCCCTAAGTGAAAATGGGAACAAAAGCAGTTTATAGGCATCTTCCTGGACTCCATTGGACTTCACAGTGTCACAAATTCTCAGGAATTTTGTGAGATGTTGGTTTGGGTCTTCATTAGCACTTCCTCCAAAGGAACAATGATTTTCCACCAATGATATTAGCTGTGGCTTGAGCTCAAAATTGTTGGCCTGAATGGGTGGTTTCTGGATGCTACTACCACAATTCCCAGAGGTTGGGTTTATGTATGAACTAAGAACCCTCCTCTCAGGAATGGCATTGTTTCCATCAGCTCTCTCATGGTTGTGAACTTCTCTATCCATGTTGAGATCTAGAGCTTCCTCAAAATTGTCCTCAGATTCTCCTTCAGATTCCTCTTCTCCCACTACTCTCTTCCCTCTTGCTTCCCTTCTAAGTCTATGAAGGGTCCTTTCCGGTTCGGTATATGGAGGAGTTGATGTCTCTCCTCTCCTACCTGTCATACAAGAACACAGCTCAAACACAAACAAGTGAAATACTCTTGGTTAATGGAAGAGTATGGTTAGATCAATTGAGGAATTAAATCAAACAGTTAGTGAGTCAGTGAGTTAGTTGCATGGATTTAAAGGCATAAAGAAGGAAAGCATGTTACCAAGTGCAGAAATTAAAATTCAACAAGTATCTAGAACAGAATTAATCAAAGCAAGAGAAAATTGCTCAATCTAGTTAGCTTCCAATTTGAGAATTGTCAATCAAAAACCAATCCCCGGCAACGGCGCCATAAACTTGATGCGCATAAATGTGTTATGCTACGATTTAGGAAATTGCACGATCGGCAAAATTCCTTCCGGCAAGTGCACCGGTTATCGTCGTCAAGTAAAAACTCACAATAGAGTGAGGTCGAATCCCACAAGGATTGGTTGAGTGAGCAATTCGGATTAGAAGTGTGTTCTAGTTGAGCGGAATCAAGATTTGAGATGATAATTGCGGAATGTAAAATTGGCGGGAAAAGTAAATGACAAGAAAATTAAATGGCTGAATCTTAAATTGCATGAATTAAAGAGCAGAATGTAAATTGCTGAAATTAAAAGGGAATGGGGATGATTGCAAGAATTGAATTGCAGAATGTAAAGAGAAAGTGGAAATCAGAAATGGGGAATTCATTGGGTTTAGGAGATATTGAAATCTCCGAATCAAAACATGTAAATCTCTTCCTCAACCAATGCATTCATTGAATTTTGCTTGGCAATCTTATATGATTGGATCCCAATTCCTTGGCTCACCAATGCTCTCTAAAAACAAACAAATTCCCAATCCCTTGGTTTAAATGTTCATAAGAAGAGATGATGCTTGATCACTGATTATACCACACAATTTCATGAACCACAATTTGGTAGGATTACATGTCACAATATCCATCCAAACCCCAATCCAATCCACTGTGAGAAAGCTTCTCTAGCATGAATCCTCCATTCCTTTCCCAAGGCTCCGAAGGATTCCAAGTATGAGTAGTCTCTTTCCCAAGACAACTACTCAATGGAATTAGATCGAGAAGCTTTCTAACAAAATTCAAGAGAAAAGATTGAAGAAGAAGATAAACTATTATTGATTCATTGAATTACAATAGAGCTCCCTAACCCAATGAAAGGGGGTTTAGTGAATCATAGCTCTGAATTCAATTACAAAGAAAAGGAAACTAGCTAAAAGTGAAAGTAAAAGTCCACTCTAACTTAACTTCTATCCTATTTATACACTTTCTATATTGAGCTTCAGTTGTGCTTCTTGGGCTTTGAGGCCTCTCCTTGCTTTCCTTTTGCCTTGGGTTTATGATCCATAATCTTGATGAGGTTGTTGATCCAGATCCTGTAACATTTATTGAGCCAACTTAGTGATAATCAAATAATGACACATGACTCAATAAATTGAGATTTCAAACTCATCAATCCTTCAGGCCCAATCCCATAAACCATGATATTCAATTGGGTTTCATACCAAAGTAAGTTTAAGTTAATACTTGTGCTCAAAGACTAACTTAAATCACAATATTTTTGGCCCAGAAACCCTTTTCAAGAGTGGCGTTTAAGTTGTAGTTTAAGCTTAAACTGCAACTTAAACGCCAGACACTTCCAGTGAGGCCATTTGTAGAAGCACGTTTAAGCTTCAGTTAAGGTTAAACTGAAGCTTAAACGTGGAAATGGAAGAAGGTAGCCCTGGAGAGTAATGTAGTCGAACACGTTTAACCTCCAGTTTAAGGTTAAACTGGAGGTTAAACGTGGAAAAGGAATGAGGCATCCTGGAGGTCGAACACGTTTAACCTCCAGTTTGAGGTCAAACTGGAGGTTAAACGTGGAAAGGGGTGTAGGCATACTGGAGGTCGAACACGTTTAACCTCCAGTTTGAGGTCAAACTGGAGGTTAAACGTGGAAGCTTGGAATGGTGGCCCTGGAGGTGTCGAACACGTTTAACCTCCAGTTTGGGGTCAAACTGGAGGTTAAACGTGGAGATGGAGAGAGCAACCCTGGAGTGAAAAAACTATCGAACACGTTTAAGCTCCAGTTTGAGTCAAACTGGAGCTTAAACGTGGAATGGCCCCTGGTACTCTTCCTGGTTCTGGCGTTTAACCTCCAGTTTGAGGTCAAACTGGAGGTTAAACGTGGAACTCCTCCCTGGTTGGCATACTCATTCTGGCGTTTAACCTCCAGTTTGAGGTCAAACTGGACGTTAAACGTGGAATGCTCCTTAAGTGAGGCTTTTCATTCTGGCGTTTAACCTCCAGTTTGAGGTCAAACTGGAGGTTAAACTTCAATCCCAACATTTCTTATCCTTCATGATTTTGGCGTTTAAGCTCCAGTTTAGGCTTAAACTGGAACTTAAACTCCACATGTGATATACAAGCTTCCTTTATTGATTTTGTTGCTTCCTTGCTTAGCCTCTTCTTCCCTGAAATCATCCAAACAATTGCATCAAAGTCTTGCAAAATTTCATGAGAAATCTTTCATTCATAGCATTTAAGTAATATAACTAAAACTCATGGAATTTGCATCAAAATCATATTGTTTGGATGGTTCATTACTTTGTTCTTCATTTAACCATTTTTGGTTACTTTAAGCTCAAGAAAATGCATAAAACAACTAAAACTAACAGAAAAATGCTAGTGAAACTAGCCTATGATGCCTTGGCATCATGTATTAGTGAGCATTAAGGGGCTCACATTTCCTATTGACTTCTATATCCTGGAAATGCCACCTAATGATTCAGGAAGACCATCATCAATCCTGCTTGGAAGACCATCCTGAAGACTTCAAAGTTCAAGCTGGATGCATTCTCAAGAACTTACTCCTTTGAGATAGATGGCAGAACAAGGAGTTTTAGTTTAAATGAAACTATGAAGCACCCTCCAGAAGATCATTCTATCTTCCAGTGCGACATCATTGATGAAACTGTAGCTGAAGTTCACCAAGAAGAAATAGAAGAGAAGCACATGGAGCAAGGTCCAAGTGTGGGGACACCCTCTGAACACAATGCGGACACTTTGCCATTATCACTAGCCCTGAATGATCCAGAGCCTAGCCATGAGCAGAAATTGGAATTAAAGCCCCTTCCTCCACACCTCAAGTATGCTTACCTTGAGGATAATCAGAAGTTTCCAGTTATCATTGCAAGGGAACTCACTTCTCAACAAGAAGAGCAACTGCTCAGTGTGCTGAGAAAACATAAGAAAGCAATTGGATGGAGCTTGGCAGATATAGTAGGCATCAGTCCTCAAGTTTGTGAGCACAGAATATATTTAGAAGAGGAATCAAAACCTGTCTGTCAGCCTCAAAGAAGATTGAATCTCACCATCTTAGAAGTTGTCAAGAAAGAAGTAACCAGGCTACTTGAAGCAGATATCATTTACCCCATCTCAGACAATGAATGGGTTAGTCCAGTACAAGAGGTGTCCAAGAAGCCTGGAGCCACAACAGTAAAGAATGAGTATGGAGAGCTCCTGACAACTAGAGTGCATAATTCATGTTGCATTGACTATAGGCATCTCAACCAAGCCACTCGCAAGGATCATTACCCCTTGCCATTCATTGATCAGATGCTTGATCGCCTGTTAGGTAAATCCCATTACTGCTTTTTAGATGGTTATACAGGGTACTTTCAAATTCATATAGCTCCTGAAAATCAGGAGAAGACTACTTTTACATGTCCCTTTGGAACGTATGCATACAAAAGGATGCCCTTTGGCTTATGTAATGCACTGGCTACTTTCTAAAGATGCATGATGAGTATCTTTTCAGATCTTATTGAGAACTGTATAGAAGTTTTTATGGATGATTTTAGTGTATATGGTGATTCATTTAGCCTTTGCTTGGATAGTTTGTCTAGAGTATTAGACAGGTGTGTTAGTACAAACCTTGTATTGAATTTTGAAAAATGTCATTTTATGGTAAAACAAGGAATTGTACTAGGACATGTGTCTAATACTGGTATTTCTGTAGATCCAACAAAGGTAGATGTCATTTCTAGTTTACCTTACCCCTCCTCTGTGAGGAAAGTTCGTTTGTTCCTTGGCCATGCAGGTTTTTACAGGAGATTCATTAAGAACTTCAGTAAGGTAGCATTACCTTTATCCAGATTGCTGCAGAAAGATATTGAGTTCGAGTTCGGTGAGGATTGCATGCAAGTGTTTGATAAGCTGAAGATCGCCCTGACTCAAGCCCCGATTCTGAGAGGACCAGACTGGAGCCAGCAATTTGAAATTATGTGTGATGCCTCCAATCATGCAGTAGGAGCGGCGCTGGCTCAGCGCGAAGGTAAAGACCCTTTTGTAATTGCTTATGCATCTAAGACTTTAGATGCTGCTCAGTCTAATTACACTACTACTGAAAAAGAGCTTCTAGCTATTGGTTTTGCTCTGGATAAATTTTGAGCCTATTTACTTGGTACTAAGGTAGTAGTATACTCAGACCATGTAGCTTTAAAATATTTATTAGCTAAAAAAGAGTCCAAACCAAGGCTAATACGTTGGATACTGTTGCTGCAAGAATTTGATTTAGAAATTAAGGATAAGAGTGGTAACCAGAATTTAGTGGCAGACCACTTGAGTCACCTTGAGCACATTAAGCATGACTCCACCCCTATCAATGATACTTTCCCATTTGATAGTTTGCAAGCAGTATCTGAAGTAGTTCCTTGGTATGCACCTGTAGCTAATTATCTAGTTAGCCATACTTTTCTTCCCAATTTTACTAAGCATCAAAGGGACAAGCTGAAAAGTGAATCTAAATATTTTATATTGGATGACCCATATCTATGGAGGTGTGGTGCTGACCAGGTAATTAGAAGATGTGTACCACAAGTAGAATTCCAGTCCATTTTAGAGGCCTGCCACTCTTCTGAGAGTGGGGGACATTTTGGCCCTCAAAGAACAGCTAGAAAAATCTTGGACTATGGATTCTGGTGGCCTACTCTTTTTAAAGATGCTGCTGAATTTTGCAAATCTTGTTCCCCATGCCAAAGGTTTGGTAATATATCCAAGAGGGATGAGATGCCTCAACAGATTATGCTTTTCTGTTAAATGTTTTATGTTTGGGGCATTGACTTCATGGGTCCATTTCCAAACTCCAATGGTTACCCTTATATATTGTTAGCTGTAGATTACATTTCTAAATGGGTGGAAGCAATTTCTACCCGTACTGATGACGCTAACACTGTTGTTTCCTTTGTTAGAAACCATATTATTTGTCGCTTTGGATCACCACGAGCAATCGTGAGTGATCAAGTCACTCACTTTTGTAACAGGAGACTGACAGGATTACTAAAAAAGCATGGGATTGTTCATAAAGTAGCAACAGCTTATCATCCCCAAACCAATGGACAAGCAGAAGTATCTAACAGGGAGATTAAACGTATTCTAGAGAAGATAGTAAAACCTCATAGGAAAGACTGGAGTGCCAGGCTGCAAGATGCACTCTGGGCATATAGAACACCGTACAAGACACCCATTGGGATGAGCCCCTTCCGCTTGGTATACGAAAAGGCTTGCCACCTTCCAGTGGAGGTGGAACACAAGGCTTTCTGGGCTGTGAGGGAGTGCAATATGAATTTTGAAGAATCTGGTACTGAAAGAAAGCTGCAACTAGCAGAATTGGAGAATCTTCGCCTATAAGCATATGACAATTCCAGGCGATACAAAGAGAAGATGAAGGCTGTCCATGACAAGCACATAAAAAGGAGAGAATTCAGACCAGGGGAGTTAGTTCTTCTATATAACTCCAGGCTGAGGCTCATGCCAGGTAAATTGAGATCAAGATGGAAAGGTCCCTACAGGGTAGAAAAGGTAGAGCCATACGGAGTTTTCCACCTGCGTCACCCTTCTAGTTCCAAATTCATAAAGGTCAATGGACATCGCCTGAAGCTTTATCATGGAGAGAAGATGAAGGATCACAAAGAACTAGAGGTTTTCCTCTTGGAAGACCCACCAACAAAAGCAGAATGAGTCTAAAGAACGACCAACTTAAGGACGTAAAAGCAAAGTGCTAGGTGGGAGACAACCCACCATGGTATGATCGTTCAATTTTAGTCTTAGTTTTATTTTACTTTATTCTATTTTTATTTTTGTTAATGACTCTTCTCATAATCTCTGCATATAGCTGCATATATCCTGCATTTGCATTCGCATACTGAAAAAAAAAAAAAAAGAGGCACGCGATGCGTAAGCGTTGCTGATGCGTCTGCGTCATATGTGCCTTAGACACGAGAAGAAAGGAAGCAGAGAGTCACGCAAATGCGTGGCTAGAGGTGTGCCTTAGCCACAAGCATGCCACGTGACCACGTCACCCACGCAACCACGTCATTCTGAAAAAGAGCCTCCCACGCGACCGCGTCACCCACGCGAACGCGTGGCCCTGCAAAATCGACGTAAAGAGGTGTATGGCAGAGAGTTATGATGGAACTGGGCTGGAATGGTGCTAGAAGCACAAGCCCTATCACGCAAACGCGTACCCTACCCGTCCGCGTCGTTTTTCATAAAATGGCTATTCACGCAACCACGTCACCCACGTGCACGCGTCAACCAGATTTTTTGCAAAATGCATTTAAAACAGAGAGTTGTGCGTACGCGAGGCTGCACTCGCGCTAATAGCACAAATCAGGCCACGCGATCGCGTGACCCACGCGTCCGCGTCACCTGAAAATTATCACACACCACGCGATCGCGTGACCCACGCGTCCGCGTCACATGCGAAGCACAACTTATCTAGATCAGCGCCTGATATCTTATCTTTTCTTCCCCAAATCCAAATCTTTTCTTTCCCTTCTTATTTCTTTCTTCTTTCTTCTTCCCTCTTTATTCTTTCTCACTCTTCACTTTTTTTCTTTTCCCTATTTTTCACATCCATTATCAAGGTTCTTTTCTTTCTTTCCTTACTTTTTCCTTTTCCTTTATTATTTTTTTATGTTTCCTTCTTCTTTTTCTTTTCACTTTCATTATCTATATTTTGTTTTTCTTTCTTTTTCTTTTCTTTTTATTCCTTTAAATGGTGTTAAAAATTTAATTGGGTGATTGTTTTCTTTTATATTTTACTTGTGGATTATTGTGGAATTGTTTGACAATTAAACATTACTTTTTAAAGGGTTGCTTGCATGTTTAATTTAATACTTTCAATAACATATTCACCATGCATGCTAAGTGTTTGTGAAAAAGCCCGTATGGCATCATGCATTACTTTTATGTCACTCTACTACTCTAATGCATGCTTTTCACAAAACCCCTTTTATATTTTATTGATTAAATATAATTGTCAATACAAACAGGTTGTTATTTTGAAAGAGTTGATAATCTAACTTGGAAATTTAATGCTTGATCTATGCTACTCATGCCTTTGCCAGTATGCCAATAAACATCTTGCATTTAATTGTCATCACCTGCACTTGCTATATTTCCAGTGATGAACTTCTCACATGTAGTCATGACCATATGTTAACAACATCCCTCTTTACCGTGCATTGATTATCACTTATACCATCCCCTTCCTTGCTCTAACCCTTGAAGTTTTAAAAGTACTTACCTTTTCCCTTTCAGGATGGCCACTGGTGCACGAAATTGTGATTCACACTCTTCACAACTCCGCATAACTAACCAGCAAATGCATTGGGTCGTCCAAGTAATACCTTACGTGAGTAAGGGTCGATCCCACGGAGATTGTCGGCTTGAAGCAAGCTATGGTCATCCTTGTAAATCTCAGTCAGGTGGATTCAAATGGTTATGAGGTTTTGATAATTAAAATATAAATAAAATATAAAAAAAAAAAAGATAAAGTTACTTATGTAATTCATTGGTGGGAATTTCAGATAAGCGTCTGGAGATGCTTTGTTGCTTCTGAACTTCTACTTTCCTATTGCCTTCTTCCAAATATGCGTTACCTCCTTCCATGGCAAGCTGTATGATCCTCTCGGATGAAAACAAATCCATATGCGCTGTCACCGCATGGCTAATCATCTGTCGATTCCCGCTAGTGTTAGAATAAGACCATTGTCCTTTTGCATACTGTCACTGTGCCCAACATTCGCAAGTTTGAAACTCTTTACAGTCATCCCTTCCCGGATCCTACTTGGAATACCACAGACAAGGTTTAGACTTTCTGGATCCCAAGAATGCTGACAATGGTTCTAGCCTATACCACGAAGGTTCTAATTTCAGATTCAGATGCTCTGTTGTCAGGAGAGACAATGTGAATCGTTGATTGGGAACCCAAGAGAATATACTCCGACTGTCGTCCAATGACTACGTTGAACATCATGTAGACCGCTTTGTGGTTGTTAGGCACGCGATCTTGGCTAAGCGAGTAACGAAGATTGGGTGATTGTCACGGGTCGCCCCTTCATTCTGACTTAACTGAATTAAGTACGAGAGTATATCTTGGAGAAGAAGTAGGCGTGAATTGAATAGAAAACAGTAGTAATTTCATTAATTCATGAAGAACAGCAGAGCTCCACACCTTAATCTATGGGGTGTAGAAACTCCACCGTAGAAAATACATAAGTGAAAAGAGGTCTAGGCATGGCCGTGAGGCCAGCCTCCAAACGTAACATCAGATGGTCAAAAGACTGATCGAAGATATAAAATAAATCTCTAAAAGTAGTTTTTATACTAAACTAGTAACTAGGGTTTACAGAAAATGAGTAACTAAGTGCAGATAATGCATAAATCCACTTCCAGAGCCCACTTGGTGTGTGCTTGGGCTGAGCATTGAAGCTTTTTTGTGCTTAGGCTATTTCTGGAGTTAAACGCCAGCTTTGGTGCCAGTTTGGGCGTTTAACTCTAATTCTGGTGCCAGTTTGGGGCATCAAATCTCGGGCAAAGTATGGATTATTATATATTTCTGGAAAGCCCAGAATGTCTACTTTCCAACGCAATTGAGAGTGCACAAATTGAGCTTCTGTAGCTCCAGAAAATCCACTTCGAGTGCAGGGAGGTCAGAATCCAATAGCATCTGCAGTCCTTTTTCAGCCTCTGAATTAGATTTTTGCTCAGGTCCCTCAATTTTAGCCAGAAAATACCTAAAATCACAGAAAAAGACACAAACTCATAGTAAAGTCCAGAAATATGATTTTTGAATAAAAACTAATAAAAATATAATAAAAAGTAGCTAAAATATACTAAAAACTATGTAAAAACAATGCCAAAAAGGGTATAAATTATCCGCTCATCAGCCACCAAGAAAGGTAAAGAGAAAGCTACTCCCAAACCACCAACAAGGAAAGGCACGAAAAAAGAACTAATGGCAGAGCCATCTTCGATAGTGATGAGCAGATAATTTATACGCTTTTTGGCATTATTTTTAGTATGTTTTTAGTAGGATCTAGTTACTTTTAGGGATGTTTTCATTAGTTTTTATGTTAAATTCATATTTCTGGACTTTACTATGAGTTTGTGTGTTTTTCTGTGATTTCAGGTATTTTCTGGCTGAAATTGAGGGACTTGAGCAGAAATCAGATTCAGAGGTTGAAAAAGGACTGCTGATGCTGTTGGATTCTGACCTCCCTGCACTCAAAGTAGATTTTCTAGAGCTACAGAACTCGAAATGGCGCGCTTCCAATTTCGTTGGAAAGTAGACATCCAGGGCTTTCCAGCAATATATAATAGTCCATACTTTGGCCAAGAATTGACGATGTAAACTGGCGTTCAACGCCAGCCTTCTGCCCAAATCTGGCGTCCAGCGCCAGAAAAGGATCCAAAACTAGAGTTGAACGCCCAAACTGGCACAAATACTGGCGTTCAACTCCACAAATGGCCTCTGCACGTGCAACACTTAAGCTCAGCCCAAACACACACCAAGTGGGCCCCGGAAGTGGATTTATGCATCAATTACTTACTCATGTAAACCCTAGTGACTAGTTTATTATAAATAGGACCTTTTACTAGTCTTTTTGACCATCTTTGGTCTCAGTTTTAATCCATTGTTCATCTTAGGAGACTATTGATCTTGTTTAGGGGGCTGGCCATCTCGGCCATGCCTGGACCTTCACTTATGTATTTTCATACGGTAGAGTTTCTACACTCCATAGATTAAGGTGTAGAGCTCTGCTGTTCCTCAAAGATTAATGCAAAGTACTTCTGTTTTCTATTCAATTCTTCTTATTTCGCTTCTAAGATATCCATTCGCACCCAAGAACGTGATGAAGGTGATGATTATGTGTGACGCTCATCATCCTTCCCCCTTATGAACGCGTGCCTGACAAACATTTATGTTCTACATGAAATAAGCTAGAATGAATATCCCTTAGATCTCCTAACCAGAATCTTCGTGGCGTAAGCTAGAATGATGGCGGCATTCAAGAGAATCCGGAAAGTCTAAACCTTGTCTGTGGTATTCCGAGTAGGATTCAATGATTGAATGACTGTGACGAGCTCCGAACTCGCGATTGCAGGGCGTTAGTGACAGACGCAAAAGGATAGTAAATCCTATTCCAGCATGATCGAGAACCGACAGATGAATAGCCGTGCCGTGACAGGGTGCGTGAGCATATTATTCATTGAGAGGATAAGATGAAGCCATTGACAAAGGTGATGCCTCCAGACGATTAGCCGTGCCGTGACAGGGCATTGGATCATTTTCCCGAGAGATGACCGAAAGTAGCCATTGACAGTGGTGATGTATCACATAAAGCCAGCCATGGAAAGGAGTAAGACTGATTGGATGAAGATAGCAGGAAAGCAGAGGTTCAGAGGAACGAAAAGCATCTCCATTCGCTTATCTGAAATCCCTGCCAATGAATCTACATAAGTATCTCTATCCCTTTTATTGTTTATTTTAATCTAATAAAGTATCATGTTTAAATCCGCCTGACTGAGATTTGCAAGGTGACCATAGCTTGCTTCATACCAACAATCTCCGTGGGATTCGACCCTTACTCACGTAAGGTATTACTTGGACGATCCAGTGCACTTGCTGGTTAGTTGTATCGAAGTTGTGACAATTATGAATTAAGATCAAAGCACCAAGCTTTGGAGCCATTACCAGGGATTGTTCGAGCCTGGAGATCACAATTTCGTGCACCAAGTTTTTGGCGCCGTTGCCGGGGATTGTTTGAGTTTGGACAACTGACGGCTCATCTTGTTGCTCAGATTAGGTAATTTTCTTTTTTATTTTATTTTCAAAAATATTTTCAAAAATCTCTCATCTGTTTTCGAAAAAAAATGTTTTCAAAAATATATTTTTCTTCAGAATTTTTAAGAATGAATTCTAGTGTTTCATGATGATTTGTTGAATCCTGGCTGGCTGTAAGCCATGTCTAATTTTTGGATTGGGGTTTCAACTTACCATCACAAATGAAGAGATTCTCACACACTTAGTTATTCTATACATGAAAAGTATCCATATCTGCTGAAGCTTGGCTGGCCATTGGCCATGTCTAGTGTTTTGGACTGGAGCTTTCATTGAAAGCTTGGCTGGCTAGTGAGCCATGTCTAATTCCTGGACTGAAGCTTTAGACTAACATGGCAAGATTCCTGGAATTCATATTAAAAATTTTGGAATCCTTATTTTTTCTTTTTTATATTATTTTCGAAAAAAAATCCAAAAAAATTAGAAAATCATAAAAATCAAAAATATTTTTTGTGTTCTTGTTTGAGTCTTGAGTCATGTTATAAGTTTGGTGTCAATTGCATATGCATCTTGCATTTTTTCGAAAATTCATGCATTCATAGTGTTCTTCATGATCTTCAAGTTGTTCTTGGTAAGTCTTCTTGTTTGATCTTGATGAATTTTTTGTTTTGTGTCTTTTATTGTTTTTCATATGCATTTTTCGTTTCTTAGAGTCTAAACATGAAATATTTCTAAGTTTGGTGTCTTGCATGTTTTCTTTGCATTAAAAATTTTTCAAAAATATGTTCTTGATATTCATCATGACATTCATAGTGTTCTTGGTGTTCATCTTGACATTCATAGCATCCTTGCATGCATTCATTGTTTTGATCTAAAAATTTCATGCATTGCATATTTTTCATGTTTTTCATAAAAATTTCAAAAATCAAAAAAAAAATATCTTTCCCTTTTTCTCTCATCAAATTCGAAAATTTGGATTGACTTTTTCAAAAAATTTTAAAAAATCAAGTTGTTGCCAATGAGTCAAATCAAATTTTCAATTTGAAAATCTTATCTTTTTCAAAATCTTTTTCAAAAAATCAAATCTTTTTCAAAATTCTTAGTTATTTTCGAAAATTTCAAAAATATTTTTCAAAAATCTTTTTCTTATTTTTATACCAAATTTTCGAAAATAACTTAATCAATTAATGTTTTGATTCAAAAATTTGAAGTTTGTTACTTGCTTGTTAAGAAAGATTCAAACTTTAAGTTCTAGAATCATATCTTGTGATTTCTTATGAATCAAGTCATTAATTGAGATTTTAAAAATCAAATCTTTTTCAAAACTAATTTCTATCATATCTTTTCAAAATATCTTCTTATCTTATCTTTTTCAAAAATATCTTTTCAAAATATCTTTTCTAACTTCCTAACTTCCTATCTTTTCAAAGTTTGTTTCAACTAACTAACTAACTTTTTGTTTGTTTCTTAACTTTTTCAAAATCACCTAACTAATTCTCCCTTTCTAATTTTCGAAAATATCTCCCCCTTTTTCAAAAATTTTTTAATTAACTAATTATTTTTATTTTTATTTTTGATTTCAAAAATTTTCGAAAAAAAAATATACTAACAATTTTCAAAAACCATTTTCAAAAATCACTAACTCTTTTTCAAAATAATTTTCGAAAAAATTTCCCTCCCCCATCTTACTTTATTTATTCATTCATATCCTAACATCTCATCTCACATCTCTAGCCTCCTCACAGTTGTGTTTCTTCCATTATATTACATTCTTTGTCTCCCCCTCTTCTTCCACTCACACAGGGATCCCTATACTGTGGTATAAAGGATCTCTATTATTATTATTATTATTTTTCTGTGCCTTCTTCTTTGTTATATGAGCAGGAGCAAGGATAAGAGCATTCTTGTGGAAGCAGATCCAGAACCTGAAAGGACTCTGAAGAGAAAATTAAGAGAAGCTAAAATACAACAATCCAGAGATAACCTTTCAGAAATTTTCGAACAGGCAGAGGAGATGGCAGCCGAAAATAATAATAATGCAAGGAGGATGCTTGGTGACTTTACTGCACCTAATTCCAAGTTACATGGAAGAAGCATCTCCATTCCTGCCATTGGAGCAAACAACTTTGAGCTGAAACCTCAATTAGTTTCTCTGATGCAGCAGAACTGCAAGTTTCATGGACTTCCATCTGAAGATCCTTTTCAGTTCTTAACTGAGTTCTTGCAGATATGTGATACTGTTAAGACTAATGGAATAGATCCTGAAGTCTACAGGCTCATGCTTTTCCCTTTTACTGTAAGAGACAGAGCTAGATTATGGTTGGATTCTCAACCCAAAGACAGCCTGAACTCTTGGGATAAGCTGGTCACGGCTTTCTTAGCCAAGTACTTTCCTCCTCAAAAGCTGAGCAAGCTTAGAGCTGATGTTCAAACCTTCAAACAGAAAGAAGGTGAATCCCTCTATGAAGCTTGGGAAAGATACAAACAGTTGACCAAAAAGTGTCCTTCTGACATGCTTTCAGAATGGACCATCCTGGATATATTCTATGATGGTTTATCTGAGCTATCAAAGATGTCACTGGACACTTCTGCAGGTGGATCCATTCACCTAAAGAAAACGCCTGCAGAAGCTCAAGAACTCATTGACATGGTTGCTAATAACCAGTTCATGTACACCTCTGAAAGGAATCCTGTGAGTAATGGGACGCCTATGAAGAAGGGAGTTCTTGAGGTTGATACTCTGAATGCCATATTGGCTCAGAATAAAATATTAACTCAGCAAGTCAATATGATCTCTCAGAGTCTGCATGGAATGCAAGCTGCATCCAACAGTACTCAAGAGGCATCTTCTGAAGAAGAAGCCTATGATCCTGAGAACCCTGCAATAGCAGAGGTAAATTACTTAGGTGAACCTTATGGAAACACCTATAACTCAACATGGAGAAATCATCCAAATTTCTCATGGAAGGATCAAAAGCCCCAACAAGGCTTTAATAATGGTGGAAGAAACAGGTTTAGCAATAGCAAGCCTTTTCCATCATCAACTCAGCAACAGACAGAGAACTCTGAACAAAATGCTTCTAATTTAGCAAATCTAGTCTCTGATCTATCTAAGGCCACTGTAAGTTTCATGACTGAAACAAGGTCTTCCATTAGAAATCTAGAAGCACAAGTGGGCCAGCTGAGTAAAAGGATCACTGAAATCCCTCCTAGTACTCTCCCAAGCAATACAGAAGAGAACCCAAAAGGAGAGTGCAAGGCCATTGACATAAGCGCCATGGCCGAACCTGTGAGGAGAGGAGAGGACGTGAATCCCAAGGAGGAAGACCTCCTGGGACGTCCAGTGATCAATAAGAAGCTTCCCTCTGGGAAATCAAAGGACTCTGAGGTTCATCTAGAGACCATAGAGATCCCATTGAACCTCTTTATGCCCTTCATGAGCTCTGATGAGTATTCCTCTTCTGAAGAGAATGAGGATGTTACTGAAGAGCAAACTGCCAAGTTTCTTGGTGTAATCATGAAGCTGAATGCCAAATTGTTTGGCATTGATGCTTGGGAAGTTGAACCTCCCTTGTTCATCAATGAACTAAGTGATCTGGATCAACTGACATTGCCTCAGAAGAGACAGGATCCCAGAAAGTTCATAATACCCTGTACCATAGGCACCATGATCTTTAAGGCTCTGTGTGACCTTGGTTCAGGTATAAACCTCATGCCCCTCTCTGTAATAGAGAAACTGGGAATCTATGGGGTGCAAGCTGCTAAAATCTCACTAGAGATGGCAGACAGCTCAAGAAAACAGGCTTATGGACAAGTAGAAGATGTATTAGTAAAGGTTGAAGGCCTTTACATACCTACTGATTTCATAGTCCTGGATACTGGAAAGGAAGAGGATGAATCTATCATCCTAGGAAGACCTTTCCTGGCCACAGCAAGAGCTGTGATTGATGTTGACAGAGGTGAAATATTCCTTCAATGGAATGAGAACTCCCTTGTATTCAAAACTCAAGGATCTCCCTCTGCAACCATGGGGAGGAAGCAGGAAAAGCTTCTCTCCAAGCAGAGTCAACCAGAGCCCCCACAGTCAAACTCTAAGTTTGGTGTTGGGAGGCCACAACCAAACTCTAAGTTTGGTGTTGAACTCCCATACCCAAACTCTAAGTTTGGTGTTGGAGAGTCTCAACAAAGCTCTACACATCTGTGAGGCTCCATGAGAGCCCACTGTCAAGCTATTGACATTAAAGAAGCGCTTGTTGGGAGGCAACCCAATGTTTATCTAACTCTTATTGTTATTGTTTTTCATGTTTTCTTAGGTTAATGATCATGTGGAGTCACAAAATAAATATAAAAATTGGAAACGGAATCAAAAACAGCAGAAGAAAAATCACACCCTGGAGGAGCATCTGTCTGGCGTTCAGCGCCAGAACAGAGCATGGTTCTGGCGCTGAACGCCCAAAATGGGCAGTTTCTGGGCGCTGAACGCCAGAACAGGCATGGTTCTGGCGTTCAACGCCAGAAATGGCACACAAATGGGCGTTGAACACCCAAAATGGCCACCAACCTGGCGCTGAACGCCCAGAGTTGGGTACAAAGGCATTTTTACATGCCTAATGGTGCAGGGATGTAAATGCCTTGACACCTCAGGATCTGTGGACCCCACAGGATCTACTCAGGATCTATGGACCCCACAGGATCCCCACCTACCTCCACTCACTTCTTCTCACCACTCTCTTTCATACAACCCCATAAACACTCTTCCCTAAAAACCCCTCACCAATCACATCAATCTCTCTCCCCCACTAAACCTTCACCACTCACATCCACCCACTCTTCCCAATAAACCTACCTCATAAACTCCACCTACCTTCAAAATTCAAAACCAATTTCCCACCCAAACCCACCCATATGGCCGAAACCTCCCCCCCCCCCTTCCCTTCCCTATATAAAGCCCCCCATTCTTCATCAAATTCACACAACACAACCCCTCTATACCCTTCTTGGCCGAACCACATCACCCTCTCCCTCTCCTCCATTTCTTCTTCTTCTTCATCTATCCTTTTGTTTATTGCTCGAGGGCGAGCAATATTCTAAGTTTGGTGTGGTAAAAGCATAGCTTTTTTGTTTTTCCATTACCATTGATGGCATCTAAGACCGGAGAATCCTCTAGAAGAGGGAAAGGGAAGACAAAAGCTTCCACATCCGAGTCATGGGAGATGGAAAAGTTCATCTCCAAAGCCCATCAAGACCACTTCTATGATGTTGTGGCCAAGAAAAAGGTGATAATTGAGGTCCCTTTTAAACTCAAAAGAAATGAGTATCCGGAGATCCGACATGAAATTCAAAGAAGAGGTTGGGAAGTTCTAACAAAACCCATCCAACAAGTCGGCATCTTAATGGTTCAAGAGTTCTATGCCAATGCATGGATCACCAAGAACCATGATCAAAGTAAGAACCCGGATCCAAAGAACTATGTTACAATGGTTCGGGGGAAATACTTAGATTTTAGTCCGGAGAATGTGAGGTTGGCGTTCAACTTGCCATACATGGAAGAGAACGCACGCCCCTACACAAGGAGAGTCAACTTTGATCAAAGGTTGGACCAAGTCCTTATGGACATATGTGTAGAAGGAGCTCAATGGAAGATTGACTCCAAAGGCAAGCCGGTTCAACTAAGAAGATTGGACCTCAAGCCTATAGCTAGAGGATGGTTGGAGTTTATTCAATGCTCAATCATTCCCACTAGCAACCGGTCTGAAGTTACTATAGACCGGGCCATCATGATCCATAGCATCATGATTGGAGAAGAGGTGGAAGTTCATGAGATTATACCTCAAGAACTCTACAAGGTGGCTGACAAGTCCTCCACCATGGCAAGGTTAGCCTTTCCCCACCTCATTTGCCACCTATGCAATTCAGCTGGGATTGACATAGAGGGAGATATCCTCATCAAAGAGGACAAGCCCATCACTAAGAAAAAGATGGAGCAAGCAAGAGAGCCCAGTCATGGAGCTCAAGAGGCGCAAGAAGCTCATCACCATGAGATTCCGGAAATGCCTCAAATGCACTTTCCTCCACAAAACTATTGGGAGCACATCAACACCTCCCTAGAAGAATTGAGTTCCAATATGGGACAACTAAGGGTGGAACATCAAGAGCACTCCATCATGCTTCATGAAATAAGAGAAGATCAAAAAGCAATGAGGGAAGAGCAACAAAGACAAGGAAGAGACATAGAAGAGCTCAAGGACATCATTGGTTCCTCAAGAAGGAAACGCCACCATCACTAAGGTGGATTCATTCCTTGTTCTTCTTTCTTCTGTTTTTCGTTTTTTATGTTATGTGCCTATCTATGTTTGTGTCTTCACTACATGATCATTAGCAGTTAGTAACTTTGTCTTAAAGATATGAATGTCCTATGAATCCATCACCTCTCTTAAATGAAAAATGTTTTAATTCAAAAGAACAAGAAGTACATGAGTTTCGAATTTATCCTTGAACTTAGTTTAATTATATTGATGTGGTGATAATGCTTCTTGTTTTCTGAATGTATGCTTGAACAGTGCATATGTCTTTTGAAGTTGTTGTTTAAGAATGTTAAATATGTTGGCTCTTGAAAGAATGATGACTAGGAGACATGTTATTCGATAATCTGAAAAATCATAAAAATGATTCTTGAAGCAAGAAAAAGAAGCAAAGAAAAAAGCTTGCAGAAAAAAAAAAGTAGGCGAAAAAAGAATAGAAAAAAAAATATAGAAAGAAAAAGAAAAAGCAAGCAGAAAAAGCCAATAACCCTTAAAACCAAAAGGTAAGGGCAAATAAAAAGGATCCCAAGGCTTTGAGCATCAGTGGATAGGAGGACCTAAAGGAATAAAATCCTGGTCTAAGCGGCTAAACCAAGCTGTCCCTAACCATGTGCTTGTGGCGTGTAGGTGTCAAGTGAAAACTTGAGACTGAGCGGTTAAAGTCAAGGTCCAAAGCAAAAGAAGAGTGTGCTTAAGAACCCTGGACACCTCTAATTGGGGACTCTAGCAAAGCTGAGTCACAATCTGAAAAGGTTCACCCAATTATGTGTCTGTGGCATTTATGTATCCGGTGGTAATACCGGAAAACAAAGTGCTTAGGGCCACGGCCAAGACTCATAAAGAAGCTGTGTTCAAGAATCATCATACTGAACTAGGAGAGTCAATAACACTATTCGAAATCTGAAGTTCCTATAGATGCCAATCATTCTAAACTTCAATGGATAAAGTGAGATGCCAAAACTATTCAAGAGGCAAAAAGCTATAAGTCCCGCTCATATGATTGCAGCTATGTTTCATTGATAGTTTGGAATTTATAGTATATTCTCTTCTTTTTATCCTATTTGATTTTTAGTTGCTTGGGGACAAGCAACAATTTAAGTTTGGTGTTGTGATGAGCAGATAATTTATACGCTTTTTGGCATTGTTTTTAGTATGTTTTTAGTAGGATCTAGTTACTTTTAGGGATGTTTTCATTAGTTTTTATGTTAAATTCACATTTCTGGACTTTACTATGAGTTTGTGTGTTTTTCTGTGATTTCAGGTATTTTCTGGCTGAAATTGTGGGACTTGAGCAGAAATCAGATTCAGAGGTTGAAAAAGGACTGCTGATGCTGTTGGATTCTGACCTCCCTGCACTCAAAGTGGATTTTCTGGAGCTACAGAACTCGAAATGGCGCGCTTCCAATTTCGTTGGAAAGTAGACATCCAGGGCTTTCCAGAAATATATAATAGTCCATACTTTGGCCAAGAATTGACGACGTAAACTGGCGTTCAACGCCAGCCTTCTGCCCAAATCTGGCGTCCAGCGCCAGAAAAGGATCCAAAACCAGAGTTGAACGCCCAAACTGGCACAAATACTGGCATTCAACTCCACAAATGGCCTCTGCACGTGCAACACTTAAGCTCAGCCCAAACACACACCAAGTGGGCCCCGGAAGTGGATTTATGCATCAATTACTTACTCATGTAAACCCTAGTGACTAGTTTATTATAAATAGGACCTTTTACTAGTCTTTTTGACCATCTTTGGTCTCAGTTTTAATCCATTGTTCATCTTAGGAGACTATTGATCTCGTTTAGGGGGCTGGCCATCTCGGCCATGCCTGGACCTTCACTTATGTATTTTCATACGGTAGAGTTTCTACACTCCATAGATTAAGGTGTGGAGCTCTGCTGTTCCTCAAAGATTAATGCAAAGTACTTCTGTTTTCTATTCAATTCTTCTTATTTCGCTTCTAAGATATCCATTCGCACCCAAGAACGTGATGAAGGTGATGATTATGTGTGACGCTCATCATCCTTCCCCCTTATGAACGCGTGCCTGACAAACACTTCTGTTCTACATGAAATAAGCTAGAATGAATATCCCTTAGATCTCCTAACCAGAATCTTCGTGGCGTAAGCTAGAATGATGGCGGCATTCAAGAGAATCCGGAAAGTCTAAACCTTGTCTGTGGTATTCCGAGTAGGATTCAATGATTGAATGACTGTGACAAGCTCCGAACTCGCGATTGCAGGGCGTTAGTGACAGACGCAAAAGGATAGTAAATCCTATTCCAGCATGATCAAGAACCGACAGATGAATAGCCGTGCCGTGACAGGGTGCGTGAGCATATTATTCACTGAGAGGATAAGATGAAGCCATTGACAAAGGTGATGCCTCCAAACGATTAGCCGTGCCGTGACAGGGCATTGGATCATTTTCCCGAGAGATGACCGAAAGTAGCCATTGACAGTGGTGATGTATCACATAAAGCCAGCCATGGAAAGGAGTAAGACTGATTGGATGAAGATAGCAGGAAAGCAGAGGTTCAGAGGAACGAAAAGCATCTCCATTCGCTTATCTGAAATCCCTGCCAATGAATCTACATAAGTATCTCTATCCCTTTTATTGTTTATTTTAATCTAATAAAGTATCATGTTTAAATCCGCCTGACTGAGATTTGCAAGGTGACCATAGCTTGCTTCATACCAACAATCTCCGTGGGATTCGACCCTTACTCACGTAAGGTATTACTTGGACGACCCAGTGCACTTGCTGGTTAGTTGTATCGAAGTTGTGACAATTATGAATTAAGATCAAAGCACCAAGCTTTGGAGCCATTACCAGGGATTGTTCGAGCCTGGAGATCACAATTTCGTGCACCAGATAGCCGTAAAGCCCTCAACAAAACGAATCAAGAGGATCATCAAGGTCGATGAAAAAGAGAAAGCCTTTCTAGCAAAGGACACTGTGCGGTTCACTAACCGCTACTATGAGCAGATGTTCCCCATCCTGGCTGAGAGGAATTATAACAATGAGTATCTTCTTATCCTCCCAACCAACATTGTTGAATTTGTTGAGCCCCGCATTGAGCAAAGACATTGGGGATTCCTATGGAGACAGCCACGGTAGGTTAATCTATCATGGGTAGTAGAATTCTACTCCAATTTTCACATGCCAACCATACAGTCTGTCTATGTCCGTCAGAAGCAAATCCCTATAACTGAAGAGGCCATTTAACGAGCTCTAAATCTTCCCCCTGCTCCAGAAGGATTGGACGCACTCCAAGAAGCCTCACTCAAGCGCCAGACATACCAATTTGACTGGGACGCCGTTCTCAGAGTTATAGCACAACCTGGCAGCATATGGATCTACGGATACCATCAGTCCCGACCTAAGGGCATATTGGCTTCAGCACTCACCTTGGAAGCTCGAGTATGGGCACAGATGTCCCATTACGTCTTTCCGAGCACTCACGAGTCCTCCTTCACTGCAAACATGGCTGTTTTACTCTGGTGTATCCTTACAAACCAGCACCTCAATCTACCAAGACACATTCGACATGCTATAGGACACGTACAGATTGCGGGTAACATACCTTTTCCCGCCTTGGTTTCAGATCTAGTCTCAGCAGCCGGAGTCGCCTACAGAGCTGAAGACACCAAAGCCATGATTTCACGGGATGATCAGTACGTCCCTAATGGGAAATACATCAAACCTCCAGCAGCCACTATCAACTGGAGCACAAAACCAGCCGAAGATATTCCTTCTCCTTCCACATCACAAGCACCTTCAACAAATTAGCTACTCCTACAAATAATTCAAAAGTTAGACCGGCTTGAGCAGAAAGGAAAGCAAAGGGAGCGCCGTAACAAGCGCCGATTTACATACCTCAAGGAGCTGATTATTGGTAACCACCCACCTGAAGAAGAACTAGACACTCCGGACCCCACACTCACTACAAGAAAAAGCAATATTTGTAACAAATAAAATTGTTACAAAAAATCAAAATTTTGAAACAAAAGAATTTTGTAACAAAAAAAGAGGTCGTTGCAGTATGTCCCGTTACAAAAAATTTTTGTAACAAAAAACGGAACTGTTACAATTCAAAGTGATATTTTGTTACAAATTTTTCTGATACAAAAAATCAGAAGTCATTACAAAAGTGATAACAAATTTTGATCTTCAAGGTATTTTTTGTGACAATGCATTTTTTCCTATCATAAAATTTTGTTACAAAATGTAACTTGATTTTGTAACATTTTTTTTCTTTAGTTACAAAACACTATTTATTTTGTAATAATTTTTTTTAATACAAATTACACACATAATTTATCAAATTATATTATTTTTTTAATTAATTAATATATTAACTAATATTGTTTTATAAATCTTCAACATATAAACTTTAAAGTACAAACTAACAAGACACATTGAAGAATCCTAATGAACTAGATAGATACATAGAACAAGAAAAATAAGGAATTATAAATCTCCAAAATGTAAACTACAAATTACAAACTCCATCATGTTCATACAGCTCATTTCTCATTTCTCATGGAGAAGTTCTAATAAGTGCCACACACCTGAAAAGACCACCAAACAAAAAATACTAGCTTAAGAAACAAGATTTGTTTTTCCTTTAAAAATGCACAAAAAAAAAACAAAAAACTATACTCGTATTATTCAACAATGAATACAAACTCTAAAATTCTTACCATGAATAACCTTTGGAGAGAAGTACAATAAAATAGGACATGTTGATACAATAATCATGACTCAGATCTAAACATGCATTTTAGTTTAAGAAATTTATTAAATATCATAAAAGTATAAAACAATGGAACAATAATCAAGATGTTTAGGAACATCTTTGCTTTTTACCTGTATTTATTACCTTATAGAAGTTAGTAAAGCCAGGACTACCAGTAAAGTAATACATAGGAGTAGTATTCTAGCAGACAATCAAGTAGTTCAAGGAATAGCTGCAAGAGGAAAAAAAGAGGGTAACAGTGAAATACCTTCTATTATAAGATAATTGAATATGGTAATAAAAAGATAGTTAGTATAAAATTGTTGTTAATATGATATTTACACAACATTGAATGATATTCAAATGAGTGATGATCATGTAACATTTTCTTTTGCCTCGGAAAGCTGAGAAGCCATTGCCACAAGTGATATTCAGAAACAAAACATATAAATTTTATTCATAATGATATCAAAATCTAATACTTAAATACTCAAACCAGAAAACTAATTATTGAATAATTAATAGATCCTATGTCATAGATAATTAGAGAATTAAATAAAAGCTCATGAATAAGAACCATCTAATAAAAGTGTATATCAGTTGAATAATAGCTCTTAACAATATGATAACTTTCTCTTTGTGATAAAATCTCATGAATAAAAGCTCATCTTCCAAACCCATGCTTGACAATGTTCTGAAATGATAGCAAGTTAATCTCTTAGTAGTAAATTCAAGAGAAGGAAGCAACTAAGTGTGAAATCTCGTATTCCTAGGGAGGTTTTCGGTAAAGATCCAAAATCTATGTTGAAAGCTTGGTTTAGTGGAAGGCCGTGTGAAATGAAAATTGAAGCTGTAGAGCAACGATATCCAGAAATTCAAATGAAAATGTAATAACAAAGCCAAAGTCCAGGTTCAAAATCAGCAACAATATCAACCCAGCCAAAGCATTCCAAATTTTAAATAATCACAAACAAACCAACAAATCATGAAAACAAAAACTATAGATATTCAATTGGAGCAACCAAATCTGGAGGCAACAATCCTCAACAATTTGATCAAGACAGTCACAATCTAATCACAATTAAGCCACAAAAGCATAAAGAATAATAGGACAGCAGCACATTTACCATGAATAATCACAAACAGCATTAAGATTGAATGAATTATTGTCTACTGCATTACTGAAAAGATTTTTGTCAATCCAATGACTCAGATTATGAACTGATCCTCCATTACTAATAAGTACTAAGTCTCTGATGAATTAGTGATGCCCATTTACCTTATAATAAGAGAAACTATCTAGAAGTCTCTTAGATATGAAAGTCACAAATGTAGAAAAAATCTAAATAACTAAAATACATAGTAACTAGCCACCACATGTGAAGTATGTTAGTAGAAGTTAGAATTCTAGGAGTAGCTATAGCCAACTAGCTTTCATATTTGTTACATCTCTCACAACTGTAACCAAACTTCACATTACAACCTATATTTGTTACATTTCAAAATTGAATCCCAATAACAACTTTTATCATAGTTTACTCAACATTTACTCTCATATCATTTCGATCATTATTGAATAACTGATTCACTTCCAAAGTTGCCTTTTAATTTCAAAAATCAAATTTTCAGCAATTAGCTCAACATTTCAAGATTCAGTCTTCTAATTATTCCTTAAACCCAATTTCAATTAATCACTAACTAAGTCCGTTACAGTAAACCAGCTCAACAGCAACACTTTCAATTTGATCCATCAAAGTACAGAAATCACAATAATCTCTCATCAAGCAATTCATAATTTTAAAAAATTCAAAGTCTTATATTTAGTATGTTGAAACAAAATTTTTTATTAGTTACAAAAAATCTTTGAATTTTGTGACAAATAAATAACTTGTTACAAAAATATTGTATTTTGTGACAAATTAATTTTTGTTACAAAATATTTAGAACTTTTGAAACAAATAGATATTTTGTTACAAAATATTTTGAATTTTTGCAACAATATAATCTTTTGTTACAAAACATTATAACATTTTGTAACAAAACAACAATTCGATACGAAAGCCAACATAATTTGTAACAAAAGAAATCAAGTTGTTACAAAATATTGAAATGTTTTGTAACAAATTTTCTTATTGTTACAAAAAAACTATAATTTGTAACAATTTTAAATTTGATACAAATTTTTTGTTACAAATATTCTATTTTCTTGTAGTGACTTCATTTACCAGCACAGGGAGCCATGACGGTCTCGATGGTGGAGATGCTGCTACCAGCCCCCCTTTGTTCCTGACTGATGGCACCGAGGACGGTACAAAGCTTTAAGTGTGGGGAGGTCAGTCAGTACCTGACTTCCGGAGGTAATTTCTCTCTCTTAACACCAATAGACTAGGATATTTAGTTAATTTTTCTTTTATTAGGATAGGATAAATTGCATAGTAATAGGTTAATTGCATGCATGTTCTATTTGGTTAGAAAATAATAAGTTTCTTTTTAAGACCCTATTTTTGAAAAATTTTACTAATTTAAACCAAAATTTTTGTGTTAAACTTGTTTAGAAGTTGTATTTGGAACATAGTTTAAAAAGCTAAGAACACATAACCTGAGAGACTTGAGCCTAATTACATGGTTACATTATTTAACCATAAATATTATTCTTGTGTGTTTGCTTCTCTATGATTGTAATCTTTATTTTGTTCCATCCTATATGTCCAATATTTAATGTGTTATATGCATGCATATGATTGAGGCCATTAATCATTTTAGCTCACTTATCCCAAAATAGCTACCCTTCCAATTACCTTTGTTAGCCACTTTGAGCCTTTAAATCCCATTTGTTCTATAATTTACCACATTACTAGCCTTAAGCAGAAAAATAATTAAATATCCCAATTGAATCTTTGGTTAGATTAAGATAGAAATTGTGTGTCAATTGAGTTTGGGAAGATTGTGGTAACATGGGTTAATAAGGGAATGTGTCATGATAAAATAATGGGAATTTGGGTACCTACTCATGTGAAACTAGAAAAATTGAAAATCCATGTGCATTGATAATGTTATGTTTATTTTTATGCTAAAAAAAATCTAAAAATATTCAAGTAATTAAGTAATTAAATAAGGGGACAAAATTACCCCAATACTAAGTTAAGTTAATGAAAAGATCAATGCATGTGTAATAAAAATTAAAAAAAAAAAAGTTGATGCATGAGTATGTAATGCAAAAGTGAGAATTTTGGGTAGCTAGGCATGAATTTAAAGTATATAGAATGTGTATATAGGTAAGAGCTTAGGTTAATCAAGGATTCAATTTATAGCTCACTTAGCCATATATATACCCTCACCTTTACCTTAGCCCCATTACAACCTTGAAAAGACCTCATGATGTTTGCATTGGTACATTAAATATTTGTTGATTATTGGTTAGGTGAAGAACAAGGTTTAGAAAGCATGATTAGAGAAGAGTAGAGTGATTACCCTATACACTAGAGAGACTAGAGTGCATATACACCACCAGTGAGGGTTCAATGCTTAATTCTATGTTTCCTGCTTTCATGAGCTGTCTTCTTACAAGTTTACTTGTCTTTACTGTATAGTTTGAATTAGTGAAGTTTGAGTTATTTTTGTCTTGAAGACCTTATTTATTTTAACTAAGTAGACAGGGTCATATAGTTGCATTCATATATATAATTTGTATTGCATTGCATGAGTCTTACTTTTTCCTACTCATTTACTTTATCTCCTTAAGCTAAGCATGAGGACATGCTAATGTTTAAGTGTGGGGAGGTTGATAAACCACTATTTTATGGTTTACATTATGTTTAATTGAATGGTTTCATCAAGTCTTCACCCACTTATTCATACTAATTGCATGATTTTATAATTCCTTCCTAGTATTATTCTATGGTTAAAAACTTGCTTCCTAGAGATCTTTAATTAGTATATTTTTATTCTCCTTTATACCATTCGATGCCGTGAACCGTGTGTTAAGTGTTTCAGGCTTCATAGGGCAGGAATGAGGAAGCTTGCAAAAATAAAAGGAACACAAGAAACTAAGGAGATGACCAGCGAACACTGACATGCGCGCATGGCTCACGCGAGCGTGCAGAATGGAGAAAATCGCAGCGACGCAAGCGCGTGCCTGATGCATACGCGCGGATTGGAGTCTGCACGAATGACGCGAACGCGTGGACGAAGCGTACGCGTGACAAGGAAAATTGCTGAATGACGCGAACGCGTGGACGACGCGTACACGTGACTTGCGCGATCTGCAGAAATAACAGAAAATGCTGGGGATGATTTTGGGCCAAGTTTTGACCCAGTTTTCGGCCTAGAAACACAGAATAAAGCCAGGAAACATGTAGAGACTCAACACACATCTTAGACATAATAGACATATAATTTTAGATACATGAGGATAGTTTTAGGTTTCTAGATCTGAATTTAGAGAGGATTACTTTCCCTCTAGGTTCACTTTACATTCATTGTTTCATGCTGTTAGATATTGAAGAGTCATTACCTCCATTGAAGACATTATTCTAGTTTGTTTACTTTGTCCCTTATTCTTCCATATCCTTATTTATTTTATTTAGAGTTCTAATTGGATTATTTTCATGGATTGTTGATAAAGAGGATTACTTTTATTTTCAATTAATTTTTAGTCTCTATTTTATTTTATTTAATTCATTTTGTCTTCTTCTTATATTTTTCTGAGTATTATATTCATGTCAATGGAGTAGATTTTCCAAACTTGACATGGGGGTTGATTAAGAGGAGACACTTGAGTTGGAAGGCTTAAGTGTTGGTTAAATTGGAAGTTGTTAGCTAGTTCTGTATTTACTAACGCTAGACCTTCCCAAGGGAGAGGACTAGGATTTGCAAATAAGGATTAGCTCAATCACTTGACTTTCCTTTATTTAGTAAGGATTAACTAAGTGCAAACAACAACCTTTTTGATACTACACTCAAGAGATCCCAACAAGGATAGAACTTCCAATTAATCATTCCCCCAGTCAAGGCTTTTTATTAAAATATTAATAATCATTCTTAGTTTTATTGCTTTAATTTATAATTATTTAAATTGCTCGTTATCCAAACTTAAACTCTTTCGAAAATTCCTGATTAATAAGTTAGCACCCTTTCCTGCAACTCGTTGGGAGACGACCTGCGACTCATACTCCCAGTATTTTTAATTCTAAATTTCCTGACAACTTTTCTAAATTGACAAGGCAGATCTTAGCTGGTTAAGAACTATACTCTCAACGCATTCTCTATATTGATTTCTTACTTAGCTGACTTCTGCCTTCACGTCAACATGCTTGGTTTAAGTGTGGGAGAATTGATGAGTCCATATTTTACGATATCTTTTGGTTTGATTTGAGTGGATTTCATCATATAAACCCACATTTATTCATCTAAATAGCATGCTTTTGAGATTTCTTCCTAAATTGTGCTTGAGAGTGAAAACATGCTCTTTTGTGCTTAATTTAGCCAATTTTAATTCACTTTAATCCCATGTGGTGCCTTGATGTATTTGTAAAGTGATTTTTAGGTTTCCAAGGCAAGTATGGGTTGACGAAGTGAAGAAATAGCATCCAAAAGGGGAGAAATCATGAAGAAAATGAGATTTGGAAAGCTGCCAACCCTGATCTCTCTGTACTAAATTGGTCATAACTTGAGCTACAAAGGTCTAAATGAGGCGATTTCAGCGGCATTGGAAAGCTAACGTCTGGGGCTTCAAAATGATATGTAATTTTCTATAGTGGACATAAGTCTACCTGTGTGTATGCACAGATACTTGTGCGTCCGCACAGGTCAATTTTCAGCATGTGTGCGGAGGCACGCGTCTGTGCGTCCGCACAGGTCCCTGCACGTGAGCTCATTAATGCAAATCGCTGGGGTGAATTCTGGGCCTCCAAAACCCAATCCAACTCATTTTCTGAAACTATTTAAGGCTAAAGTGAAGAGGAATGAAGGGGGCAATTAGGTTTAGTTTTTATTATGTTTCCTCTTAGTTTCTAGAGAGAGAAGCTCCCCCCTCTCTCTAGAATTAGGGTTTCTTAGTTTATTTTCATGTAATTTCTATATTTAATTCTTGTTTCTATTTACTTTTCCTTGTCATTTATTGTTATTGCTTCTTTACTCTTCTTCATTTCTCTTGTTATTTCTTTTATTTTGTCATTTTTATGCTTATGGATACTCTTTGTTACTTTAATTTTAATTAATGTAAATTTATGTTTCCATGTCATTTATTGCTTTCTCTAGTTGTTATTGTCACTTTCTTGCTTTGATAGTTTTAGAATTTATTTTATTTCAATTTAATATTATTTTATTCTTATGCACACCAAGTGTTTGATAAAATGCTTGGCTTAGTTTTTACATAGCTTTTCTTCACTCTTGGCTTGGAATTGTTGACTTTGGTGTTCCTTGAGTCATTGATGTCCATTCTTGTTTGATATATTAGAGTAGTTAGTTGATTTGATTTCCCTTGACTCTATGTGACCCCTAGTGTTGACATAGGACTTAGGGATTGAAATTAACTATGCCTATTTGACTTATCTTCGATGTAAGGTTGACTAAGTAGGATTAACTCTTCATAATCATCATATGTTTGTGGTCATTGACTAGGATAGGTAGCCTTAGACTTCAATTACTTGCCAAGAGGTTTTTTGCATTTAAAGTTTCCTTTCCTTGTCTTTGATTGCGTTGACTTTTATTTGCTTTGATGTTTAATTTCTTGCATGTTTAATTTTCACACTCTTGGTTGAGAAATGCGATGTTTGGGTGGAATTGAATTTTGGATGTCCATTCTGTATTGTGTGAGAATAGTTAATTGGTTTGGTTTCCATTGACGCTAGTCGTTCACTAAGTTAATTAGTGAGTTGACTAGGACTTATGGATTGAGATCAATTATGGCTTGTTGACTAATTCTCAAGGAGGATTGACTAGTTTGTTTTGCTTCCACACAATTGCCATGTTTGTGGTCCACAACTAGGATAGGAAGCCTAGATTATCCAATTTTTGTCAAGAGTTGCCATTTATATTCCTTGCATGTTCATTTACTTTCTTGCTATTTACTTTCTTGCATGCTAAGTTACCTTCTTGCACTTAAATTTCTTGCTATTTACATTTCTTGCTCTCTCTTGCATTCACAATTCCCCATGTTCTCTCATAGCCAATAACTATACATTTCATTGCAACTCCTAGGGAAGACGACTCGGGAGTTAAATACTCTCAGTTTATATTTTGTATTGTGACATTTATTATTTGATTGTGAGGATTCATTGTTAGTTCGGACTGTGCTACCAACGAATTGATTCTTATTTTGATCAATTCCGAACCATACAATAATTCTCATTTATTAGTTGTAGAGGTCCAAATGATGTTATTTTGGTGGCATTGAAAAGCTGACATCGAGAGCTTTTCAATGATATATAACACTCTATAGTGGACGTTAAATATGCAGGTGAAAAAGACCATTATTTTAGCGTTGCAAACCTGGGTGTGGCACGCCAGCTCGAGGGCGTGGCACGCCAGTTCTAATGGCCAGAGAGGAAGATTTAGTGTATCATTGAAGGCGTGGCATGCCAAGAATGGGCGTGGCAGTGTGGCACGCCAGTTTCACAACACACGGGGCGTCGCACGCCGGGGTATTTGACAGATGGATCTCTTCACCTTCAAATGAGCATAACTTGAGCTACAGAGGTCCAAATGAGTTGATTTTAGTGGCTTTAGAAAGATGACATCCAGGGCTTTCTAACAATATATGATAATTCATAGTGGACATTCAATTTGAGGCTCAAACAACTCCATCTATTCAGCGTTACAAAGTGGGTCATACTCCAATGTGAAATTTCTATTGGGCGTGGCACTTGAAACCACACGCCAACTTCTCCTTGCAGCCCCCAACCTTCAACCAAGCCCACTCCAACTCTCATTCAAGCCACAATTGTCAACCAATCAAGGCTACAAGAAGCATCTAAAATAGTTCAATTTTCATTTCATTGTAATTTGCTTTTAATTTCATTTAAGTTTATAATTTAGGAGAGCCTGTATAAAGGCCTTAGTTTCATAGAATTTAGGGGATATCATTTTTCTGGACATAATTAGGGGAGTGGGTCTTCGGACCCCTCCCTTCCAATACTTCTCTTCTCCTCCATGTTCTTTCATATCACTTTGTAAATATTTTAGTTACTAACTCTTTCCATTGGGAAAGAGAGCTCTATTGCAATTTAATGAATTAATTTGTTTTTTCTTCTTATTCTTCTCTTCATCTCTCTTTGATTTGCTAGAAGGAATTTCGTTCTTCAAGTTTAGCATTCAATCATCTTGGAGAAGAGGTTGATGCAAATTGGGTTTCATGGGAACCTTGGAAGAGGAAACATGAAAACATGCTTGAAATCCCTTCTCACACTTGAGTAGATTTGGGTTTTGGGTTGGATATTGTGACATTTAATCTATCCATTATTTAGATCTATGAGAATATGTGGTATAATAAGGGACCAAGCTATATCTCTCTCCATGAACAACTAGACCAAGGAATTGGCTATTGATCAAGAATTGAGAGATTGAATCACCAAGGAATTGGGGTTCAATCACTCATGATTATCAAGAGGTCAATGAGTTGCATGATTGAAGATGATATGAGAATATGATGGTCCGGAGAATGCAATACCTCTTGATCCCAATGCCCCTTTTCCTTTTTAGCTCTAACTATTTACTTTCTTGCACTTTACTTTCTTGTGCTTTACATTCTTGCCATTTACTTTCTTGCACTTTATTGCTTTCCTTTACTTTCATGTCATTTACATTTTCTTATTGCTTATCATCCAATTTATGCTTGTCTAACTAGGATAATCAATTAA
Organism: Arachis ipaensis; assembly: GCF_059453495.1. Taxonomy (NCBI): domain Eukaryota; kingdom Viridiplantae; phylum Streptophyta; class Magnoliopsida; order Fabales; family Fabaceae; genus Arachis; species Arachis ipaensis. The sequence goes on along the minus strand of NC_142435.1, from coordinate 45,921,307 downwards.
CTATTGCTTGCTTAATCCGTTAATCTCTGTGGGATTCGACCTCACTCTTGTGAGTTATTACTTGACGATAATTTGGTATACTTGCCAAAGGAATTTTTGTAGTGATACATAAATTCCATGATCAAGTTTTGGTTTAGAGCTGCTAATTGCTGAGACTTGATTCTTCTCTATTTGCTTGGTTAGAGCTGCTAATTGGGCTGCAATCACCTTATTTTGAGCTAGCAGAGCATCCATGTGATTTAGCTCCATCACTCTCCTTCTTGAGTTTCTATCAGAAGCATAGAAATACTCATTGTTGGCCACAATTTCTATGATGTCTATGGCCTCTTCAATTATCTTCTTCTTGTTGAGAGAACTTCCTAAAGAGTTATCTAAGGACTTCTTTGATTCTTGTGACAAACCTTCATAGAATATGTTCAGCTGGACTCATTTATTGAACATGTCCAGAGGGCATTTTCTTGTCAACTCTTTGTATCTCTCCCAAGCTTTATAGAGAGTCTCCCCATCTTGTTGTCTAAAGGTTCGCATCTCAGCTCTCAACATGTTAACTCTTTGGGGAGGGTAGAATCTTGCCAAGAACTTATTTACTACTTCTTCCCAAGTTGTCAAACTCTCTTTTGGAAAGAATTCCAACCACTTAGCTGCTTTATCCCTGAGAAAAAAGGGGAATAGAAGCAGTTTATAGGTATCCGGATGAATACCATTAGCCTTCACTGTGTCACAGATTCTCAAGAATGTGGTTAGATGTTGATTTGGATCTTCTTGAGTATTTCTTCCAAATGAACAATTATTCTGAACAAGAGTGATTAGCTGTGGTTTGAGCTCAAAATTGTTAGCATATATGGTGGGTTTCAAGATGCTACTCCCACAATTCCCAAGATTGGGATTGATGTAAGAGCCTAGCACTCTCCTTTCTTGTAGGGGGCATGATTTCCCACTACTTCATCTAATGATTATGGCCTTCACCTTCCATATCTTGAGCTGGATTTTATTCTTCTTCCTCTTCACCAACTACTCTTTTGCCTCTAGCCACTACTTCTCTTCTCAATCTTAAGAATGTCCTTTCTAGTTCAGAATCATAAGAGGTTGCAACTCCTCTTCTCCCTATCATACACAGCACAAACACAATCTAAAACAAGAGTTATCACCCTCTTTGGAAGAAGGGTGGGTAAGTCAAATTTGATTTATGCAAAGTGTCAAACAGTTAGTGTGCTTCTTGTTATAATGGATATATGTACAATGAACAACTAGAAACTCAAGGGCTAAAAGAAAAGAAGAAAATGAGAGACTGAAATTAAAGGCATTAACAAAGTAATTAAAAATGCTTAATCTAAATACTCATCAACTTAATCATTGTCAATTCAAAATCAATCCCCGGCAATGGAGCCATAAAACTTGATGACCGGATATTGCTCACTATATCAATATATATAATGAATCCGTTCTTTGGCAAGCGCACCAAATTATCGTCAACTAATAACTCACTATGAGTGAGGTCGAATTCCAAAGAGATTGATTGATTGAGCAACTTTAGTTAATAAGAAATTTTAGTCAAGCTAATCAATAGAGATTGTTGAGTACAGAATTCTAAATAGCAGAAATGTAAATGACTTAAAGGTAAAGGAAAGCAATAAAGTGCAGAAAAGTAAATAACAAGAATGTAAAGTGCTGGAACATAAATAACTGAATTGTAAATGGAGAATGGGTAATGGTATGAATTAAAGAAAGCTATAAAGAATGGGGAAGATAAGAATAGGGGAAATTCATTGGGATTAGGAGATGTTGCTCTCTTTGGATTAAATCTAGATCATCTCATCTTCATGCAACTTATTGATCTCTTGGCAATCATGATTGATTGAACCCCAATTCCTTGGTGATTCAATCTATCAAATCTTGATAATCAGCCAGTTCCTTGGTCTAATTGCTCATAAAGAGAGATAAGCTTGATCCCTAATTATACCACGCATCCTCATAAATCTAAAAAGTGGGTGGATTTCATGTCACCATATCCAAATCCCGAAACCCAGATCTACTCAAGTGTGAAAAGGGATTTCAAGCATGGTTTCATGTTTCCCTTTCCAAGGTTCTCATGAAACCCATTTTGCATTCAACCTCTTTTCCAAGATGATTGAACACTAAACATGAACAACAAAATTTCTTTTAGCAAATCAAAGAGAGATGAAAAGAAGAAGAAATTCACTATCATTAATCCATCAAGTATAACAGAGCTCCCTCTTCCAATGAGAGGGAGTTTAGCTACTCATAGCTTAGAGAAAAGTACAAGGGATGGAAGAAGATGAAGTGAAGTGTAAAGGTAAAACTAACCAACCAATTCCCAACCCCTTTTCAGTACTTTTAGGGGGTATTTATACTACTCCTATCACTAGAAAATAAAAATTACAAAAAGGAAAAGAAAATTACATTTGAAAAGAAAAGGAAAACTCATTAAAATGAACCATGTGCCTGGCGTGTGAGTGGCGTGTGAGCGGCGTGTCACGCCCAGCTCCTCAGCTTGGCTTAGCGTGCCACGCCTGGCTTCCAAGTGGCACGCCCCCTTTGTTCAGCTAACCTGGCGTGCCACGCCTTCGAGCTCAAGTGGCACGCCATTGTGGCTTCTCTCTTCCTCCTCCCTGGAAAATACACCTGGCGTGCCACGCTCATGTCAAGTTCTTCATCTTCCTTCTCTGGTAAATTGAACTGGCGTGCCACGCCCTTAATAAACACTTCATCCTCTTCTTTGGAAATTTGTGCTGGCATGCCACGCCCAGGTCTGGCATGCCACGCCCTTGATAAAGCATGAGTAAGCCCTTCTGGTTTAGTAGACTGGCGTGCCATTCCCAGTGTTCAAGTGGCACGCCCATTATCATTGTGCTTTGGCGTGTTACACCTAAAATCCAAAGTGGCACGCCCATTGATCTTCTTCTTTGGAAGCTTGTGCTGGCGTGCCACGCCTTCGATCTCAAGTGGCACGTCCTTGTTGTGGCTGCATTCTTCCTCTCTGGACCAATGAACTGGCGTGCCATGCCTTCGATCTCAAGTGGCACGCCCCTTATGGTGTTGAGCCTCTTCAAGCTTGGCATGCCACGCCTAGAACTCAAGTGGCACGCCCAGAATATGAACAAGGTTGGCGTGCCACGTACCAAGCATCAAGTGGCATGCCCATTGTGTTGAACCTTTCACTCCCCTCTGCTTACTTGAACAGGCGTGCCATGCCTTCGATCTGCGTGCCACGCCCCTTGTAGATGGTGGGGTTGGCGTGCCACGCCCAGCCTGGCGTACCACGCTCCTTATGGGTCTTCAAGAATGCTTCTCTGGAATTTATAGTTGGCGTGCCACGCTTGGCCTTGGCGTGCCACACCCATAGTAAAGCTCCATGGGTTCTCTTCTGGAATTGTTAACTGGCGTGCCACGCCCAATTGCTGGCGTGCCACACCCATTCAGTTTGTTGGCATTTGCATCAAGTGGCACGCCCAGCTCACATGCGTAGCTCTTCTTCCTTGTTTTCTTCTTCTTTTGTTGCTCTTTTCACCTAAAATTTAAACACAACTCATTTCAAAGCAATGTACCATAAAATTCATCATTTGGTTCATTAAATTGCATTAATTGAATGAGATTTCACTATTTCTATGGTCCTTTTAGATAAGAGAAAGAGGTAGATGATGCAAGTCATCACAATGTAATTTTTGGATGGGAATATTGGTGTCACAATTATAGCAGTTGGAATGTCATTTTTTAGCCTCAATGAGATTATATCCACAGTGAATTTCTTGTATAGTTTAGGGATGCTGTTGGAATTTTGCATCATTTCTTTGGCTTAGGAGAAAATTTCTATCATTGAAGAGGCCTTTTGAAGTGCCATTGGGAATGAAGGGTTTGATCCTAATGCGTCTTATACCTTCTTTGCTTTTGGTGTATGTGATAAGTGTTGCCACCTAAAGTTTAGAAAAGTAATTACTATTTATAATGGAAGATTGGAAGGGATTTCATTATTTACAAATGTTACTTGTATTACTTAGAAAGAAAAAAAATAATTTTTAGATTAAAAAAATTAATTTAAAAAAAAGGTAAAAATTTGGGTTTTTGTATGTGAAAAAATTAACTTTTGTGTAAAGAATGGTTTTTAGGTGTAAAAATCAATTTTTTGGTATAAAAATTAGTTTTTTGGTGTAAAAATCGGTTTTTTGGTATAAAAACCAATTTTATAATGTAAAAACAATTTGGTTAATAACCAACACTATATTTTTGGTTAACAAAAAAATTGGTTTGGTTTTTGGATTAACCAAACCAGGAATGCCCCTAGCTCAAAGTTTAGGAGCAAGGATTGGTGTACCACTCAATTGATCCTCTAGGAAGGTGTTTGGATGCTTGTATTCAAATTGTTCAACCTTGTAACCCAAATGGAAGCATGAAGATCAAGAAGAAATGGTGTTAACAAACAAGGTTTGCGACCCCAGAATTCACTTCAACAATCAACAACTTTGGGGTCTTCTCACTTGTCTAATTTTTCTTGGAAGCTTTATGCACGTAGTTTGGGATCCTGGTGGACATTGGATATGCAAGCATTGGTGGAAATTCAAAAAAGAATTCAAGCACAAGCCCCCTTGACAAGAACCCCATCAATTGTCTAACTTAAGGATAATAAATAAAAGTGCTAGGTGGGAGACACCCCACCATAGTAAACTCTTTCCATTCTCTTGTACATAAATAATTGATGAATGAATTGAGTTGCCATTGTTAGGTAATTTCTTGCTTTGATAGTACTTTTGTACATATTGCCTTATGTGTTAGTTTGTTTTGTTAGATTTATGCTTTAACTTGTAGGTTAGTTATTTTGAATTGCATCTTATTTTGAATTGTATTTTTGGTTTGAATTGCTTAGTTGCATGTTTGCATAGTTTTTAGAAGTTAGGAATTTTGTTAATTTTGAATTTTGGTTGGTGTTAGACATGTATATAGTGGTTGGGATAGTTTTGCTCTGTTTTTATGTTAAAAAAAAAATAAAAGTCCCCTCACGCTTAAGCTTGACCCATGCGTACGCGTGACCCTAAAATATGACCGTGCTAGGATCGTGCGTGGATTGTGCCATCGCACGGTCAAAACAGAGAGTTGTGCGCGTGGTGTGTGGGAACTGTGCGTCTAACACAATTTCTTCCCACGCGTACGCGTCACCTTCTATTTCCCCATTCTCACGCCTACGCGTGCCAGACACGTACGCGTGACCCCCTGCCCTGTTTCACCAAATCTTCTTTTCTTCTCTTCTCTCCATTTCTTTTCTTCTTTTCTCTTCTCTTCTCCTCTTTCCTTCTTCCATCCCTCATCCACCACCATCATTCACCACCCACCATCACCTTCTTTAGTTAGTTAGTTTAATTTTCTGTTTTTGGTAATAAGTGTTGGATTATTAATTTGATTTGCTAATTGTGTTGAGATATTGCTATTGATTACTAACATGAGGCTATTTTAGTATCATTGTTGTTGATATTCATCGTTAGATTTCTTTGTTGAGGTTTAAATTTGTTGCTTGGTATTGAATTTTTCATGCTTAACATTTATGAATACCAAGTACTTATGACATTGCCTTCAAAGCTTTTTAAATCTTTTGAATTGCATGATTTAGCAACCATGTGATTTGAATTCTTTACTTTGACTAGGCAATTTTTTATGATTGGATGATGTGCATTTATCTTAATGCATTGTGTTACTTGATCATATGCATCCATATGTTATGCTTATGCCTTAATGACATGTTAATCCTTAATTGTCTAGCTATGTGCTCTACACATACTTGAAACTAGTCATTTTTGGCATAATGTTTCATTTGTGAAATTGGATTATAATCTCACCTAAGGACATCTTTTTGAATTTCTCAAGCTATATGGACCATGCTTACTATGTGATTAATTTTACCTTATATCTCTCTTTTTCTAAGTTACATAGCAAACATGTGTCCCACTTTATGTCAATTAGGTGATGCGAAATCAAATTCAAAATGTGTCATTGATTGATGTGTGAGTTCCATACTTTCTTTAGTCTGTTAGATTCTCTTGCACATCAACCAATGCCCATTCAATATCCATTTCACAATTTCTTGATTCTTGCTTGATGGCTTTCTTGCGTCTTTATTACTTGTTTGTTTGTCTTAACTAACAAGTTTCCTTAAAGCATTTCAAGCACACTAGAATGAGTGAAGTGCATACTTCTTTTGTGTAATTGTGACATAGCCTTTCATGCTAGTGTGTGTGTTCTAAACCGTCCGCAAACTTAGAATTCACACACTTATATCACTCATGTCACAAACCGATTCATTCACTTTATTTTAGTAATCATCACCTCATTCAAACAATCTATGCTTTCTTACTTTTGCATTTACTTGTCTTACTATCCTGTTTTGTATCTTTCAGGATGATTTACTATAAGAAAAAAGGGAAGCGGAAGAAAGAACATGCAGCAGCCAGTTGATCCACCAGCTGAAGCTGGCAATCTGTGAAGTCGCTGTACCCCCCTACTCATCTTTGGATGCACCGAGGACGGTGCAAATTTTTAAGTGTGGGGAGGTCGTCTGACCAATCGGCCGAATTTTGGGTGAAAATTTTCTAATCCCAACACTTTCACATTTCAATTTTTCTGTTATTTCTAGGTCTTTTAGGATTTTTAGTTGCATTTTCTTGGTTTTCATATATATAATAAGTTTAGTTAAAATAATGACATTTAGCAAGGAATTTATCTATAGGGCCCTCCAAAATTGATTTGAGTTAAAATATCTTTCATTGAAACTTGCTTAAACTATATTGTGGAACATGTTTTGAGCTAAGAACACATAAGCTTGTGAGTTTTTGAGCCTAATTATGTGGTTGCATCATATAACCACTATTTTCATTCTTGTGTGTATTATTCTCTTTCTATGATTGTAATCTTTAATTTGTTTGATTCTTTATGTCCATTATTTTGTGTATGAATGCGTTTATATGATTGAGTCCTTTATTTCATTTGAGCTCACTTACCCAAATGGCCTTACCCTTTTATCTACCATTGTTAACCAATTTTGAGCCTATTTTAACCTCTTTTGTTCTTAATTTTAGCATGTCACCACCTCTAAGTGAAAAATAATAAATGTCCTCAATTTGGATCTTTGATTAGCTTAGACCAGTGAGAGTGTATATCATTTTAAGTATGGAAAGTTTGGATTAATTAGAGTTTTTTTTATAAACTCAAAATATGAAATTCAGATTTTTGGGTAATTAACTAATGATTTTTTGAAAAAGTTTGGGTTTTTTGAGGACTAACCTTTGGTTTTCAAAAAAGATTCATAAGACAAATGATGATCACTACAATTGAAAAATAGTTTTCTTTTAAATACCCTCTTGTGAAAATTCTTAAAACCCTTATATTAAGAACTAGCGAAGACAATATTCTCACCTCCTACAGATTTTTCTTTTCAGGACGGACAAAGAGTTTAAGGAGTTTCTTTCGAGCATTTGATTGTATTCTATATATTGTATACACAGTTAGGTAGTGTTTGTTTTGAGGTACTGAGACAGAGACTAGAAGACTGAGACTCAGTATCATGTTTGTTGGTTCAGAGACTGGTATTAAAATTTCTATCTCTGTCCCCAAAATTTCAATATTTCAGTACCTCCAAAAAGTGGGGACACAGGGGACTAAAATTTTTAGAGATGGAGACTGAAACTTTAATGGATTTGGATCCTCTAAATTTTGAATTTCACTTTAGAGTCTAAAGTGTGATCTCTCACCATTTATTTCATAGGTGGGACCAAGAGTAAATATGAGAGAGAAACTATTCAAGGGTAGAAGATCACACTTTACCTTCTAAAGTACAAATTCAAAATTTAGAGGATCCAAATTCAACTTTAATAACATTTTATACCTAAAATACCTTCATTTTAATTAATTAATTCTAATTTTACCCTTTGTACAAATTAAATTAGAATTTCATTCTTGTTTCAATTTCTGTCTCCCACTTTGCACCAAACAGAATACTGAAATTTATTTCAATCTCTATTTCTTAGTCTCTGTCTCTCAGTCTCAATCTTTCCGTCTCTATCTCTCCACCAAATGCTACCTTATAGTTTTTTCTCGCCTTTATTATTATATTTATAAGAGGGATAGAAATTGTAATGATATGTATATATATATATATATATATATATATATATATATATATATATATATGATGATTTTGATTTTAATTGGGTTATATATGCATGTTTGATTGAAATAAAAAGTATTTCCGGTTTTCAAAGAAAACGATGATACGATTTCGAGTTCAAGGCTCATATCTTATTATTATATATATGAGAGTTGTCGTAATATTCTCGACATTAGAGTAGCGCAGTCGGAAGCATGACATTCTAATAGTGAGGGTGTTACATTATGATATCAGAGCAGTCTTTCCTGTAAAGCCTGAGGAATGGATTGACTATGCTTCAATTGCATACTCTGAGTGTCTGTCATATTGTAGGTCTTGTCTTGATGATGAGAGTTAGAGCTTATGCACATGATGGTCTATTGATTAATACCGTTAATCTATTATTGCATACTTCATGGTATTAAGTTTGGCCAGCTTAACACTAATGACTTATGTATATGAGAGCACTGACGGGTTATCATAGAAGAAATAGGAGTAATAGGTAACGCTTATCACGGGGTTTGGGAAACATTAGAGGTTGCTTCTCGAGGTTACTCAGTTACGTATCTTGTTCTTTTATGATTTACCTTGAAGCCCTTGTTTGAGATTTCTTTCTTGAAAAGTAAACTGATTATTCTCCAACCCTATTCTTTTGTTCATATGAATTCTCGTTGATTTTAACCGCATATGTCCGCTTAAATTTCTTGGATATCTGTCTTGTGTTGTTCAAACTCCTCCTTTCGACTCATGTATTCTCTTATGTAATTTTAGATTTATTTGATGTACGAAAGTGAATCGTTGAAATCTTTGTGAATCTTGTCCTTGTTGCTTGTCCTTTCTCTGAGATATGGTATCTTTTTGAGTGATTCGAGATTTGTTTTGGTGTCATGCACGACCTTTAAGCATAGCAAGCGATGTGTTAGTTCTTTAGTACACCTTTTGTGGATGCGGAATGTGAAACTTATAAGTGTGCGACGTCACAGGAGGTTATGGAGTTTGGATTCTCGCAATAGAGTTTGTGATATTGGACTTATAACCAATAGTAAGGTTTGCAAAGTGTTTAACGGGGTTGAGAACCGTCGGATAAGCTGTTTGATGAAGTACGGTTGAGAATAGTGGAGATAAGTTTATATTGAATTTTGAATAGTTGAATCTCTGAAGTTGGTGTGAGATCTGTGTGCGAACGTTAATCACGTTGGTTTAACGCCAATCTGTTTTGTAATCTTTTGCTTCAAGCCTATCTTGTAGCTTCTGTTTCACATCATACTTATACCTTTATATTTTTATGCCATATGAAAATTCTGGTATTTGAAAATGTATGTATATATGCTAAGATCATTTTGCTTTTCCTATAGGTGGGTTTTAACATGCACGAGTCCAAATGAGCCGCGTAGCACGCCTCGTACTTTATGTGATGTTGGTAGGCAGAGTGCGTGACAAATGTATCAATGTGTCAGGTTCACATGTTAATTGTGACCTTTGATTTGTTCGAACTAGTGAATATGTAATTTTAAATTTGCCACTGATTTTAAAAAACAATATCAATATGCACGGTATGTTGGGCAAATTTTTAAATTCTCGCTTCGTTTAAAATGGGTCGTCAATCTGGCCTTTGGAATTGTTCTTGCAAAAATTTTTGTTTTTGTTCAAAAGTTGAATGCTAAAAAATTTTTCTGTTCGCTAGCGATGTTGGATTTGCACAAAAAAAAAAAGGATACACAAATTTTATGGTAGTTTTCTAAAAAATTGATATTGTATATGATTTTCTAAGTGTAATTTAAGAAAATAAATATTTATTATATAGACAAACAAAAATGCATCGCTATTTAAAATTAACCAAAATAAATATAACTAAAATTAAATAATTTTTAAAAATCATATACAATTTTTCTTTTTCATAACAAGAATCTTTTTATTAAATATTAAAATATAAAAAAGGTATATAAAATATACAATTATACAACTAATGTTAACGTAAGAGATACTAATATTATTATAGACAATTGACAAGTCAATTAATTTTTTATCTTACATGTGGTTCAAAATGCATTAGTGAAATTAAGGACATGTTAATTAATATAGAAAATGTAACTAGTAATTATCCACTTTGTTAAATAGTTTTTAGAAAGATTATATTAACTTACATTTATCACATATGTTAAATTTAATTTAAAAATATTTATATTTATTTAAATAAAGACTATATTTAATTAAACAATATTTATATTTATGTAAAAAAAAATTTATGAAATAATATATTGACAATGTGAAAACATTTATCACATCTTAAAATTATAAAATGAAATTTTTTTATTAAATACATAAAAATTTTATGTTTTTAATATATATTTTATATTTATTAAATAAAAATATTTAAAATTTTTACTAATAATAAATTTACAAACATGTTAACTAAACCCATTTATAAATACCTAACATAAATAATAAATTTAATTTTAATATACTGTTAGTATAAAATAATTTTATGCGTATATCTAATTATATTAGTAAAAAAATAAATGTAATTATATAAATGTGTAAAATTAAACTCATAAATAATATATCAGTAATTAAATTAATAATTATAAAATGCACAACATAAATAAAATTTTAATTTTGATGTCATAAAAAATAATTATTTATGTAATTAATATAAAAAATAATTATTTTTTAAATGTAATATTACATAGTTAAATATATTTATAAAATTATTCTACAACATAAAAATTAAATTCTATAAATAATGCATATACATAGATAATTAATTTAGCGGACAATTTTGTGGGATATATAACATTTTTTTAATGTCACTGTTTTCGTGTTGATTACACAAAACAAAGGAAACAAAATTGAAAATTGGAAGACTGGAATTAGGGGTGGCAACATACATTCTATTAGGTATTTATGGGTCGGGTGAAATTGGGTTTGATATGATCCAGATCCGGTCCAAAATATATACCGAACTTATTTGTTAGATCTGAAAAAACCTACACACTTTCGAACCACGATTATATCGGGTAAAAATCGAGTAAAAACTGGACCGTTAACATTACCTGATATCTCATTGTAAGCTAGCATATGAAAATATTCAAATTTTCAAGATTCTAACCATTATTTAACATGGTAAAATTCACTTAGAAAAATATAACAAGAACCAACCCTTTCCTAAAATTAAAGCACAACCACAATCAATACTAATATTGTCTAATAACACCAAATATTTAAATCAATACAAATAACATAATATTATGCATTAGTCTAAAGTTTTATACACTTTAAACACAAAACATTAACTTATAGTCTTATAATGACTAATAACACAAAATATTAATTGTGTATAATGACTGGGCTACCGGGTCAAGTTCGGGTGACCTGAGCTATGGCTCGGGCCGGGCCGGGTCTTTGGACCGAGTCGGACCATGAACACCCCTACATTCTACCTGTGAGTACTCAATTCGATTCTACTCGGTTGGGTAGGGTTGTCAACTCATCTGTAGGATATGGTAGGGTGTGGGTAGGATTTTCGTGCGGATCGGGTAGGGTATAGATTGAGTCTCAATCCTATCTGATCAACCCGCACCCTATAAATGTATATGTTATATACTTATATAAAAATATATTTTAAGTGGATGTGAAACAAAAAATCTCGTACTAAATACAAAAGATCATTAACTATTAAAAAAAAGTCATTAATTAATAATTTAATATTTTTTTTACATAATCATCAGTTTTATTTTAAATTATCATCAAGTTATATAATAATATTGCATCTTTTTTGTAACCCGTAGATAAGGTTGGATACTCGTGAATTAAGAAAGATAAAGTTAGGGTTGAGATATTCTCAACCCTCAAATAGAATAAAATTGAATTTATATAAAAATCTCAATTCGCATCAACGAGTAGAGTTGACTCCAAACTCTACCCTATCCTACCCTACCCCGCTCTACTCTATTCATTACCATTATTGTTTGGTTGATACTTTTTTGTGACATGAGTCGCGTGGCATTAGCGATTTCCTTCGACGGCTACAAGAAAGGAGGGTGCACCGTCAATAAGAGGGTTCACTATAATAAAAGATTTTCTTCGAAAACCTATTCAACCGGTTTGCCTGAAACGACGCCTTTTGCCCAGCCCCTCCTCACCTCACATGTTCCTTTCCTTCAGAGACTTCTCTCTTCTTCAAGCTGTGTCGCCGCCGCCGTCCCAGCGCCGCCATCAAATCTGCTCCAGTCGCCGTCCCCACTTCCCCATCGCCGTTGCAACTCGTCTCTGCCATCGCAACTCGTCGAATCGTCTCATTGCCACTCCTCCGCAGCGCGTCTCCTACGATCTCTTCCGCGTCTCCGCGCCGCCTGTGGCTCCTCCTCCGCGCCGCCTCTCAGTCCCACATCCTCTTCGCTCCTTCCAGCCTCCAAGCCGCGCACTAGACGACCCACCCCCGTGCCTCCTCTGAATCGGAATCGAGCCTCGTCCGCGCCGCTCCTGGTCCCGAAACGCGCCACCTCCACCAGATTCTCCCTTCATAGCATCGGTACAGTTCTTGCCCCTATCCCAGCCTTTTTTTTTTTTTTTGAATGATTTGATATGTTTAATCTCTGGCTAATTTTGGATGTGTCATGAGAATAGACAAAGAAGAAGTTCTTTTGTTTTTCAGTTATATATTTTTGGTTTTGGATGTATTTGTGTTTTTAATTTTTTTTATATTTCTTTATTTGATTTGTGGTTTGAGAGATCAATATAGTTTGGATGTGTGATGAAAATAGACAAAGTGATTTTGTTTTACCTCGAAATAATTTTGGATGTGTCTTGACAATAGATGAAGAGGATTTTCTCGACTGTTTAGTTATTTCTTCTCAATTTGGATGTGTTTGTGGTGTTCAACTATGTTCATTTTCAGATGTGTTTAGAAAGTATTATGTTTGTTTGTTATTTTGGATGTGTAGCTATTATATTATCTTAAATGTGTTGTAAAGTTTTGAAGTTGTATATATTATTCAGCTTTTGAGTTTTGATTTTATCAGTTTGCAATGCAGAGGATGAATGCTTGTATGCAGGCAATGTATGTTGTGTTTAGAGCAGGGATTTTTATTTTTGGATGAGCTTGTACAAGTATTGGATGTATTTAGATAGTATTTTATTTGCTACAATGTTATTCTGGATGTGTTTTGAGATTATATATTATATTAAGCTTTTGATTTTATCAATTTTTATATATTAGTTTGTGTTCAACAATGAAACCACAACTTCTTGAGTTCTTTGATTCTTTGAGCATACACGTATCAAGTTATTGTTTTCAGCAATGGTGATTCTTAGATATTTCTCACTTTGTTGCTGTGTTTTAATTGTTCCTATTAGTGTCTTTGCTGCGTTTTAATTGTTCTTGTAGTTATTGTGATTTTTAGTTCATGTTCATGTTCTCGTGTTATTATAATTTGCTATAACTTTTTAATTGTTTCTATCTTATAATTTGGTATAATTTGTTAATCTGTTAACTGGTTGGGTTCCTTAGTTATAAATTCAATGATATAAATTAATGATAAAGGATAATCCAAGCCAAAAATTGAAAACAGAGGCAGGGATTCTGAACTTCGATAATCCACTCTCCCTGTATCCCATTTTTTCCTATCCAGCCACTAAGTGGAAGAATCTTCCTGACACACTCAAGTCTCACACGGCATCCATCATTCACAACGCCTCAAGCTCCTGCTCCGCCGTCCGCGATTTACTGCGCCTGGAGCTCTGCGGTCTGCGTTTCATCATGCCTCGAGCTTCGCCGTCCCCGATTCACCGTGCTTCAAGCTCTGCCGTCTCTTGGTCTCGTGAGTTCTGCCACCGTCGAGTCTCCGTCTCGAGCATTGCGGCCTTCGTCTGGCCAGCGTCGCGGCCGACCCGCCGTCCTCTTCTCCGACCTCTGTTGTTTTGCCGTCCTCTTCTCCAGCCCTCCCCTTCGTGATACCATTTTCTGCTTCTACATGCTTTGTTTTTTTTTTGTCCCAGCGAGCTCTGATAATAGTTCTTTGGACAGTGCTGAAATTTGTTCCCTCAGGCAATTATTGATTTTTTTTTGTTCCCTTGTTTAATTTAATTTCAGTGTTGACAGAAGTTAAAAGCATAAAATTTTGTTCCAATTTGAAAGTTCAACAATGTTATGAATGCTATGTTATGTTCTATGTCATTAGATTTATGTTTTCATTGAGACTTATGTTATTGTTGATGGATGGAATTGTTATGTATGCTAGATTGTTGATGGGATTGTTATAAATTTATGTTTTCCTTCTTGAGGTGCAGTATTGGAACATTTTGTTTGCATGTGCTTCTAAATTTATGTTTTCAATCTAATGGTTCTTACTTCAACAGATTCAGTAATATTATATTATATATTACATATTACATATTACATTCCTTTGCTGCGTTGTGATGTACTTACTGCCATTTAGACAGTGCTTATTCTTTGGTTTTTTTTTTTTTGGTTTCTTTTTCTTTCCTTTATTTTCAGACACCAAAAGAATATATTACATATTATATATTCAGATTGATTTAGTTTCTCATACTTTGGATATTGTAGTTAGATTTTTGGTAAGTTATCCTTGTTAAAGTTTCTGCCATAAGTTAGGTGTTTTCTTGCCATCATGGTCTCTGAAAGATAAACAAATAAGTAATGGAAAATAAAAGGAAAGTGCTGCATTGTTGTTTTGGACTATTGCAGTGAGCTTGTTCTATTTTATTCATGCTTCCTTGGCCCAAGTAAAAAAATAAATAAATATCAAGGGGCATGTGCTGTCTTGTTTTTAATTTAAGACACATATTTACTAATAACTTGGGGAGGGAGAGGGAGAGAGGAATGGCAGCTCCATGATTCATTCATGTAGAACTTTCGGTGACACACCAACCTCGGAAGACAGCAACCTCATGTTCAAAATCAGAGACAATCTTTTATGTATACCCAATATATGTTGTGACTGTCTGTATGATAATGAAGTAATTGTGTGTGATATTGGTGATGCTTGGGTAAATGAAAAATTTGTGATGCATAAAAAATAAGTTATAAGAAAGAAGGGATGAATTGGGTTCTTTTGCTCAAAAAGCTTTTTCCCTTCTAATGAATGAATTACTTCTTTTTATAGGTAAAGTTTTCATCAATGATGCATGTAACAGAGTAGATTTTCAGAATAGATTGGCCAAATATCATACACACTTGTTTGATATTTTAAATTTACGTTTATTACATTTTTGAACTAACAGGTACTTTAATTAGGTGTTGAAATTTCCATCTATGACCAGCACGTGGTAAGACTTTGGGGACTTCTAGCTTTCATCACATTTGATGACTTTTCAATGCCAATAGAGAAAAGCAAACAAAAACATCAGGAAGAAGGATATTGTGACACCTGGAGCTACATGTCTGGATTTTAAGATATTAAGTAAGGAGTGTGTTTTTCGTTGAAGTCTCGACACATCGGCAAAGCCTTAGCTTCCTCGATTTCAATTCGCAGCAGTGATGAGCTCCGCTGGTAAAACCCCCCCCCCCCTCTCTCTCTGAAACTGCGTGCGTATATGCTTTCTCTTCTGCTTTTCATAAAGGATAAATTTTGAAATATGGATTTAGAATCTATGCCTCAATCGGATTCTAACACATTATTTATCCATTTAGCTGATTTTGTTACACACTCAATATGTGATTATTGATTAGTTTTTTTTTATATATTTAAAAAGTTTTTTTTAGGGGGGGGGGGTGTTATGGTAGGGGTGAGACTCGGACTGTGTAAGACTGTAAGGTGCTAATGCAGATGTAAAACCCCTAATTTATAAACAAATTTTACCCTTTTTTTTTCTTTTTCATATGGCCACTGTAGTTTTGGTTTACTCTTGGTGGATGCTGCCACGGTCTGAATTCTAGCTGTAGGCTCGTTTTTATTTGCATTGATTGCTTACACTTTTGGGGAAAGGTGAAGATAAGTACTTTGTGATTGGATATACACGTTTTTATAAGTCCTTGTTCCAGGAAATTCGAATTATGTTAATTTAAGCAGCTCATAAAATTTTACAAGTGAAAATATGTGGTTTTGTGGCTCAAGGAGCATGCCTTGTAGTTTATCATAATCTGTCTGTATCTGTGGATATAAGATGGATTTGCCTTTGGATAACAACTTAATTTTTCGTGTTTCAGATACCATCAATGCAAATTCTGCTGAGTCTGTCAAAGAATCTGTTCCAGGGACAAGCCTGGAAACACAGCAGGATGATACAAGTATGGATTTCTGAATTTATGTTTTCATCTGCGTGTTTAAAACTTATGTTTTCCTCAGGATGGCTGTCTCGATGATTAGAGATTTGATGATTGTAGTGACAAATTCCCTAAAGTCGTCCTTGTCTTGATAGAAATAAAAGCTCAAGTTGATGCCATGTGGGGACAAATGAAGAAAGGAGTATCTAATGATATCCTCAGAAGTTTTGCAAGCAAGTCTAATTCCACTCCAAAAAGAACTGCAAAGAAGGGAGCTTTTGTAAGACCTTACTGTTGCTCTCTTTGTCTATGAACCATAGGATTTCTAGATAAAGCTCTTTTAGCTGTTGTTAGCATGAGTTTAATAACTTCCTAATTTAATAACTTCGAACACAGAATTGTTTGTCATATCTGGGGTTAGCACCAAAGGCAACTGAATCTGTTGGGCAAGCCGCTACCCGTAATGGGACTGTAATGGAGCAGAGCAATACAAATGATGAAGCCAAGAAGCTTGCTGCTGCTGCTCTTGCAGCAGTGAAAGATGATGCTGCTGCTTCTTCCTCTAGCAAGGGTAAACTTGTGGTAAGCACATTCTCATTTGACCCAAAAGTAGGGGGAAACACATAGAAGACTTAAGGGATTGTGCATTGATTTATTTCCTCATGTTCTAAATTTCCAAAGTTTAAGGATCTATATATTAACATCCTTGAATTATAGCATGAAGCCTTTGAAATAATTCTGGCTTTAATTGTATGTGTTATATGTAGTTCCAATATTATTTATTTTACCACTGCCAATTGCATGACTTGAACCGTTGAGTTCTCTGTCACTGTTTGTTCATCTGTTTCCTTTCACAGATTACTGAGGTTAGGGACTTTGCTGGTCAAGACATTGAAGTAAAGAAACTCTTAGATTCTGACTCAAAGGAGGCAATGGAAAGAGCCAAAATTGCTGCACCTTCTGCGGTGGATGCTGTTCTTGAACAAATCAAGAAGAAGCAGAAGCTCAGTGTACTTGATAAGACCAAAATGGACTGGGGAGAGTTTAAGGAAGAAAATAAACTGGAAGGGGAGCTTGATGCTTACAAGAGGAGTTCAGACCAGTATCTAGATAAGGTCTCCTTCTTGCAGCGAACAGATTACCGTGAGTTCGAGAGGGAGAGAGATGCAAGACTGGCTTTGCAAGCCAGGAAGCGGACGGATATGCGAGAGGAGCCATATGACTGATAGAAGTAGTGTAGAATTCCTATCGTTGAAGTATGGTTCAATTGGGAGTTGTTTTTCCAGGGGCTATTGTTCCTGGGAACTGGGAAGGTCTTGATCTCCTAAGAGTAGGATCTATGATCATTAATAGGGGCATGGCCATTTTATTTAACAAGGATCAGACTCTTCCACACAGTTGATAATGCTGTAAGAAGGTTGCTGATCTTAGACAACAATGGGGATGTGTCCAAAAACACAATAAATGTTTTATTTCGTGAGGTATTAATTTAGGATTATCTATCTATATCAGGAATCAAAGCTACTTATTATTTAGCCCCTTTATCCACGCCATATTACGAAATACATTCGTAAGGGGCATAACAAATATCAATGGTAACTGGTCTTTTAAAACAATTTATATATTTATACATTTATATTATATATTATATATGTGGTGTATAGGAAAAGTATATGTCGATTGCATGAATGGAAAATGGCTTTGATATAAAGTGGGTATTACTGTCTATAGCTGGTTAAAAAGAACTCTCTGATGGTCCTGCTTTGACTCCCCCATATAGGGATGTCAATGGGGCAGGGTGGGGGCGGGGGATGCTTCCCTTCTCCCCATCCCCGCCCTCAGATTTGCTCCCCATCCCCGCCCCATTTCCCGCCGTGGGGGAATATTGATCCCCATCCCCATTCCCCGTCCATTCCCCATGTACATAATAGTTCTAACTAATTATTAATTTCCATATGAATAGAGCTACAAGTATCTATCTTATACAAAAATTGCAAGATTTTATACAAAAAAGTCTAAATGACACAATGGTGACTTCTTTCGAAATAACGCAATGGGGACACAACGACGAGCCAAAGGACAAAGTAGTAGACTAGATGGGAGACGCGGAAACAGAGAGGAGAATGGACACGACGGCAGAGTTACGAAAAGGGACGCCGCAAAAAGAAATTACGACGCGGTAAGGGTGATGGCACGGTGAGGTGTGACGATGCGGTGAGAAGGGTGACGAGGGGGTGGCTGCAGAGAGGTTGGATGAAGTATGGACTGCCTTAGAAATATCTGAATTGAAGAAGGGTTATGCAAATAAAGATTAGGAGTTTTGGGTTTTTATATATATGTGTGTGAGAAATGTCTAAAAAACATATATGAGAAATAAACTATTAAGGATAATTCAAAGAATTTATACATTTCGGGAAATAGCGGGGACGGGGCGGGGATCCCACTCGGGTCCCCGCGCCTGCTTCGGAGGAATTTCGTCCCCCATCCCCATCCCCGCGAGAAAAATTCCCCACAATCGAATCCCCATTCGGGGCAGTCCCCGCAGGGATCCCGCGTCTCGGGAAATTTTGCCATCCCTACCCCCATATAACTTTTTCGTCGCTTTACACGGTACTTGCAGTAATCTCTCCTAACTATTCTAATATTTTTGGTTCATTCCATTGGGGTATCTCCATAGTTGGTCTGCGTCGCTTATACATATCAGGTAATCAATTAATAGTCAACTATGTTGAAGCAAAGCGATTCGTGTTATGTTTCTGGATTGCATGTAAGAGGGAAATTTTTTTTTAGTTATGGTTGCCAATTTTCCTTCCACTTTTACGCTCAACAGTGAATTGATATTCAGTGATCCAGTGATGAACACATCATTTGGGATGCATTCCAGCACTGCGAAATGTTCGTGCACCTTGGTATTTTGCCTCGACTCATCCCTGGTAAGACTGAGTCATTGATTTGTCGGTGATTTGATACCACCGTGCTCTAGATCTACTGTGTTGAGTTTGGTTTTTTTATGTTGGCAAAGGTCATTTTCGCTCTACCGCAAAATTTCTATGCTAAATACACGAACGATCTAGGCTCTGAGGTCAAGTTCGTTGATTTTGCTGGCCAATGCTTTCCTATGAAACTCTAAAAATTAGATACCACCGGTATTTTAGTGGAAGGCTTTCGTCTCATCAGGTGTGTGTATAACATCGTCGATGGTGCTTTGATTTTTTTCGCGTATGGTGGTAATGGAGTTTTCTATATTGTTATGTTGTTGATGAATAGGCCTGGTGTGCTTGGTGATGCAATGATTAAGATTGGAGGTTATTGTATTGGCTCTGATCGGGAAATTTTACATGGGCTTAATTATGCGGTTGTTGAGCACAAGGAAGAAGAGGATTTCTTCAAATCATTTTTTGTTGGGTGCATCCATACAAAGTTCAGATATGTTGCAGTGCTTACTCTATTCCTGCATTTTGGAATCTTATAGCAACTTCTTTTCCAAATCATAGTTGTTCCGTGAACACTTTGGTCAATTTTTATGAGATTAGTTATCTGCTATCCTACAATGATTTGCTGTATTGGAAATTTGCTGTATCCAACCACTTTAGCAAGTATTTGTTCATTCCCGATGCAATTGTGGTTGAGAAAAGGGTATTGAAATACCAATTCGACGAGAATATACTGGTAAGTTATTATCATTTTTTCTTAGGATGTCATCGTTGAACTAACACATTTTGTTTTCCCGATAGTTGTGCACTTTCTTTAGTGAGGCCATCCATTTCACATCTCTAATTAGTTTTAGCTTGGAATTGATTTAGACTTCCAATCAGTTTCATGGAGATGGCCGTTGTCGACCAAGTACTTCAAGAGAATGGTATTTTGGAAAGGGATGGCGTATATTTGCCAACGAGCATATGATTCGCAGTGGTAGTCTCATTCTTCTCATGGTTTTTTCTCTTCAGAAGACCATGGTTTATTGTACCATTATATCCCTTTTAAATTTCTATTTATAAAAGCATTTCAGGTATTGTATTTGTACCAGCCATGTAATTTGGTTATCCTTTCTCTTGATGTTTAGTAATATACTAATATCCCCATGTCTCAATTTTTGAATTTGTTAATAATGGATAATATATTATATATAATAATAATTATGTATGATTTAGTTTGCGTTATATATATATATATATGTTTATGTTTATCTAAAGAGAAAGTATGAGGAGCTAATAAATGTAGTGTATAATGTGTATAATAGGGATAAAATTGAAATTAACATCAAATAATAATTAAGTTAATTAATTATTAATAATTTTCAATTTGAAATTTAAAGCAAATAAGGATTTGCAGTTACGTACATAGCAAAAATGGCCTCCATTTTTCTCATGTGATGTGAATTCCTTCTCGTCCACTCTCTTCCCTTCTCATCGGTGAAAGCTCCGATAGCAACATCAGTCGCCGCTGCCAGAGCATCGGACCACGCCGTCCTGTGACCCGCCAATGTACGAGCAGCACCGTCGCGCACTTTGTGTCACTCACTAGAAGCATCTCAACGCGCCAACCGTGCGGCCCCTCCCGCAGCCGGCGTGTTTTACTGTCACTCCGTTTTCATCCGCCATAAACAAGGGATAGAAGCCGATGGTCGTACCATACGTGAATCACTCCTCACAGCCACGTTAATCGAGAATGATAATAATTAGGATTAGTAATTAAACATTTCACTTTCTTTGTATAAAAGCTTCTATGTTACAGAACAAAATTCAAAAAATCTGTTTGAGTGGTTACATTATTTATAAATCACTATTAGAATTTTCATAACTTTAAATCTTCTCCAGACTCTAGAGAAACTTAACATTTTTCATAACTTTAATTAAAATAACCATCTGGCTACTTAATGAAATGAACTTCCTACATTTGTTAATTATATATACTTAAACTAACCATCATCGTAAGAATTATAATAACTATCTGCCAACCTATTGAACTGAACATCTATCAATGGGCACGTGAGGGGAAAAGCATGGGTGGGGAAGGCATGGGTGCGGCTGTGGGGCTGCAGGGTGTCACATTGTTAAAATTTAAAATTTAAAATGGGGGGATTTGAAATTTAAAATTTGATGGTTATTTTGTCATATATTTTGGGGGGTTTCGTTGTGGGTAGGAAATGGTTAAAATTTGAAAGTGGGAGTAAAAGTTTTTTGTTATTAGAGTTTAGGAGGTGTTTTTTATTTTTTAATCCACCGTGGGCCAATAAATCAATCCATTGTACACATTGTCAAATTTTTTCATTGTCTCCCTAACAAAGTTCCTATCTAAATTATTATACAACGGTAATTTATGGTAATTTTTATTTATGCAAACTCGACGTATGATATTAACTTCATGTAATTCATGTAATATATAATTACGTCTAGACATTATAACATCCTACGACACAGAGTTTTACGCTTAGAATGTAAATCAAAGGTGGCGAAGCGTTACGACCTCTAAAAATAATGATGAGTTTGGAAAACTCTAAATTAAATTGATGATGATCAAATATTATTAACAGCAAAATTATTAATCTAATTTTGATTAATATATTAATTAAATTAATTTTGCTGTGCAGGTTTTTAATTGGGCCGAAAATAAAATATAAATGATTACAAACCCAAGTGTGAATTTTTGCTTAGCATTGGTTAAAATATTAATCAATGAAGTTTGGCTGAATTATTGTTCTTACGTTGGGCCAGACTTAATGCTTGTGGTTACAAGCCCAATTATAAATCTTTGCTAAGTGATCCAATACTTAGCCTAAATCAAAATATTATTGGGCCAAAATCAATATTTGTTTCTACCAAGCCCAATTTTAATTTTGATGAATGTTTTCATTGCTTGATCCGAAACAAAATTCATCAGGAAAGCAAATGTTACTAATTGGGCCAGAATAAAACTCAATGTTACAAAGCCCAATCTTATTGTTGATGAATGTTTCCAAACTTGGTCCGAAACCAAGATGAAGAGAAAGCAAAAATGCTTTCAACGGATCCAAGCACTTCACCATGTGATGGATTCCAAAATTCATTACATTGTCATTTAATGCATGGGAACTATGAGAGAGAAGGTTGCAGCTGAATTGATTGATGGCCATAGTGCTACACGCCACTCTAAGCTAGGGAAGTAAAAGCAATTTTTACCAACTAATTGGTTTATTACATTTGAATTGCTTTTCTTTCAAGTTGTTTATTCTCTCTCATCTCTTTCTTATTTTCGGTCAATATCCAGAAAATAAAGGAAGCCATGGAAGCTACATGGAGCTACCGAAATGAAGCTGCATGCATCAAGACCATCAAGCTAATGATGGCAAGAAAATATACTAAAATAAAAATGAGCTGTAGCTGAGATTTTCACCAAATATGGTTAGATTTGGTGAAGTAATCTTGAGTTCTTCATGCTCAAAAATGGACGATGAAGATTCGGCCAGCAAGGGAGATTCTTGAAGCATGGCTTGTCTTTGATTCTGCTCAACCACCACAGGAAGTAGCTAGAGTGGCGAAGTGATGGTTGAGGCAGAGATTGAAGTAGATGAAGTCATCATCATCATGAAGCATCAAGGGCCAGAAATCCATCTTGGAGAGCAAGCCAAGGATGGAGAGCTCGGATTGATGAAGGGTGATGATCAAGAAATGACTAGAGGTAATTGCATGTTGGGTTTTGCACGATTATCTCTTCTCTCTCTATGTGGCCGAGCCGGTTCTGTTTGTTGAAGGAGGAAGAAGTTGGTTTGGGTGTTGGCTTCAAGTGTGGAGGCTTCTCTCTTCTATAAAAAAGGGAGAACAACCATTGTTTGGAACAAGGAGAAAAATTTGAGAGTGCAAGGCACAGTGTTCTCAGAGCTACCTGAGCTAACAGTTTTCTCTTCTCCTTCAATGTATTCTGCTTTGTATTTTTCTGTTTAATTTTGTCATGTCTTGAGTCTCATGGAAAAAAGGCAAACAGTGAGGTTTGTATGAAAAAGCCATAGAGCGGAAAAAGGCAGAGAGTGCAAAATTAAAAGAAAAAGCCATAGATGTCTTAGAGTTCCTTTGTTCATCTATGTTGTGTTTCATGATTCTGTGGGAATTCCCTTGTAAGTTGGGTTAGCACTTTACAGTTTGTAATCAAGTTGATTATAGTGAAATTCCATCATTGTTGTGATGGAGACTGGATGTAGGCTGCACTGCACTTAGCAGCTGAACCAGGATATATCTGGGTGTAATCTTTCTTCTCTCCTACTCCATTTCTGTTTTCTACTGCACAGGAGCAAAAACTAAAAATGTCTCGTGCCAAGTGACGAGACAAAACGAAAAGTCTCGTGGCTAGGAACGAGACAAAAGAAAAAGTCTCGTGTCCAGAGACGAGCTAAAACAGAAAAGTCTCCTCTGAGTTCAGCAAGTGTTAGCAACCAAAAAGGGGACTAAGATTCAACCCCCCTTCTCTTAGCCACTGAAACCATCAATTGGTATCAGAGCTTGGTCTCAAAGAGATCAAGCTTTGCAGCTTGGAGTAAAGATCCTTATGGCAGAAAACAGTGGCACAAATGTGGTGTCCTATAATCTGACTGAAGGACAATCAAGCAATAGACCCCATCTTTTCAATGGGAAAAATTATACCTATTGGAAGGAGAGGATGAAGATATTTGTGCAAGCAGTGGATTACAGACTATGGAAAATCATCTTGGAAGGACCTCAATATCCTACTGTTACAAGTGCCGAAGGAGTTGTTTCTCTTGAACCTGAAGCAAGTTGGACGGATGAAGATAGAAAAAAGGTGGAGCTCAACGCCAAGGCCATCAATCTGCTCAACTGTGCTATCAGTTTTGAGGAGTACCGACGGGTATCAAGATGCACAACGGCAAAGGAAATCTGGGACAAATTACAAATAACTCATGAAGGAACCACCATTGTAAAGAAGACTCGGACAGACATGTTAAATAGAGAGTATGAAATGTTTGCAATGAAGGAAGGAGAGTCCATTGATGAACTATTCGAACGGTTCAACGCCATCATTGTTGGCTTAGATGCTTTGGGAATTACACACTCTGAATCTGTGCTAGTGAGAAGAGTGTTGAGATGTCTCACAAAAGAGTGGGAAACTAAAGCTTTAATTATTTCTGAGAGCAGTAGCTTAGATTCCATGACAGTTGATGATTTGAGAGGAAATCTTCTTGCTTTTGAAAACATCTATTTGAAAAAAGATTCAAAAAAGAAAGGAATTGCTTTTTCTTCTATGACTAACCCTCTGGATGAAGAATCCAGTGATAACTCCTCTGAACATGAATTTGTGTTGTTTGCAAAAAAAAATTCAGGAAAATGATAAAGCTTAAAGGCAAAGGCAGCAGCTCAAGGAGAGTGAAGAAAGACCTTAGCAAAGTAACTTGTTACAACTGCAAGGAAATGGGACATTTCAAATCTGATTGTCCCAAGTTAAAGAAGGAGAAAAAGCCAAAAAAAGGAAAGAAGAAAGGACTAATGGCCTCATGGGAAGACTTGGAGAATGACTCCGATGATGATGAAGAAACCGAGACCAAGTCACAAACATGTCTCATGGCAGACCACATAGATCAGGTAGTCTTTCATAACCCTAATACTGAAGATCTTCATCTTATGATAGACCACCTTTCTGAAAAAATAAGATGTTTTCTGCTGGAAAATCAAGAACTTGAACAACAAATTACCATTCTTAAGGCTAAAAACAGTTTTCTAAAAGAAAAAGTAAGAGAGGCCGAAACTGCTTGTGATCTTGTTGAAGAAAATAAGCAGTTAAGAGCCCAAGTTAGAAGCTGTGAAAGTAACCATTCTGTTCTTGCATATGTAGATTGTTTTAAGCAAAATGAAGAGTTGCTTAAAGAGGTTAAAAGACTTAAGGAAGACTTAGCCAAGTTCACCCAAAGTTCCGAAAATCTGAATCACATCTTGGCTAGTCAAAAACCTCTTTATGATAAGGCTGGGTTGGGGTTCTATAAATCTGAAAAATCACATTTTGAAAATATTGCTTCATCTTCTAATGATACAAGATTTCAAGATCCCACCTACTTTAACAAAACAGCAACTCCAAGATTTTGTAGACTATGCAATAGGAATGGACACTTTCCCATTCAATGCTTTTTTTGTGAAAGAATGGTCGGTGATAAGGTTTATAAAATTGTTTTTTATTACAATGGCTTAGGACATAGAAGATGGTTTAACGTAAAAGGATCCAAAAGGATTTGGATACCTAAGGTTACTTAAGCTTGTTTTTGTAGGTATGCCTAACATCCAAAAGAAAGGAAAATATGTGGTATATGGACAGCGAATGCTCTAGGCATATGACCGGAAAGAAAACCTTCTTCATAAAGCTTGATGAATATGATGGAGGGCTTGTCACTTTCGGTGATGATGCAAAAGGAAAAATTGTGGCTGTTGGAAAAGTGGGTAAAAATTTCTCATCTTGTATAAATGATGTTCTCCTTGTACATGGCTTGAAACATAATTTACTTAGTGTTAGTCAACTATGTGATTTGGGTTTTGAAGTTATTTTTAAGAAGTTTGTTTGTTTAGTTGTTTGTGAGAAAACTGGGAATGTTCTTCTTGAAGCTAAAAGATGCAACAATGTGTATGGATTAACTCTTGAGGATTTAAAGGAACAAAATGTAACATGCTTTACATCTTTTGAATCTGAAAAATGGCTTTGGCATAGAAAGTTGGGACATGCTAGCATGTATCAAATTTCTAAGCTAGTCAAAAGAAATTTGGTTAGAGGAATTCCAAACATCAAGTTTGACAAGGATCTTACTTGTGACGCTTGTCAATTGGGCAAACAAGTAAAATCCTCTTTTAAAACAAAAGATGGAATCTCAACCAAAAGGCCATTGGAAATGTTACATATTGATCTTTTTGGTCCTACTAGAACTCAAAGTTTAGGAGGTAAACACTATGGTCTTGTGGTGGTAGATGATTACTCTAGATTTGGATGGGTACTTTTCCTTGCTCATAAGAATGATGCCTTTCATGCTTTTTCCACCCTTTGTAAGAAAATCCAAAATGAAAAAGATTTGAAAATTGCCCATTTGAGAAGTGATCATGGAAGAGAATTTGAAAATCAAGACTTTGAAAAATTCTGTGATGACTTAGGGATTTCTCATAACTTTTCATGCCCTAGAACCCCCCAACAAAATGGGGTGGTTGAAAGAAGGAATAGAAGCCTTCAAGAGATGACTAGGGCTATGCTATATGAGAATGAAATTCCTAAATTTTTGTGGACTGAAGCTGTGAACACCGCATGTTATATTTTGAATAGAACAATCATTAGAAAAAGATTAAAGAAAACCCCTTATGAGTTATGGAAAGGAACCCCTCCAAATCTTAAGTATTTTCATGTTTTTGGATGCAAATGTTTTGTGCTTAATAATAAAGAAAACCTTGGAAAGTTTGATCCAAAATCCTATGAAGGAATGTTTGTTGGATATTCCACCACAAGCAAGGCCTATAGAGTTTATCTCAAGGAGCATAGAACAATAGAGGAATCCATACATGTTACTTTTTGTGATTCTAACTTAATTCCCAGTACTGTGATAGATAAGGATTCAGATGGTGAAGAAGCTGGAACAAGCAAAGAAAATCCCAAATCTGTTCAAAATGAAGAATCTGTCAGTCCAGTTTTGTCTCGTCATATTGGAGGAGAAATTTCCATTTTGTCTCCTGAGCAGACACGAGCAACTGAAACAGTGAGACCACCAGAAGCTCATCAAAGCTCTACACCTGTCAGAAAGCCTAGAGAATGGAAGTCTATGAGGGGCTATCCTCATGACTTCATCATTGGTGATCCCTCTCATGGTGTAACAACAAGATCCTCCACCAAAAGGCAAACCGAACCTAGCAATTTCGCTCTCTTATCACAAATGGAGCCCAACAATGTCAAACAAGCTCTTGATGATCCATCATGGGTCAAGGCCATGCAATAGGAGCTTGCTCAATTTGACAAGAATGAGGTTTGGACATTAGTACCTCATCCGGATGGTAAAAAGGTAACGGGTACTAAGTGGGTATTTAAAAACAAACTTGGTAAGGATGGACAAGTTGTTCGTAACAAGGCTAGATTAGTGGCCCAAGGTTATGATCAAGAAGAGGGTATATATTTTCATGAATCTTTTGCTCCGGTAGCTAGAATGGAAGCAATTCGGTTGCTTCTTGCCTATGCCGCCCATAAAGGTTTCAAAATATTTCAAATGGATGTTTGGTGCACGAAATTGTGATCTCAGGCAACGGCGCCAGAAACTCTGTACGCACGTCTTAATAAATCGTTTTTCATTCACAACTTCGATACAACTAACCAGCAAGTGCACTGGGTCGTCCAAGTAATAAACCTTACGTGAGTAAGGGTCGATCCCACGGAGATTGTTGGTATGAAGCAAGCTATGGTCACCTTGTAAATCTCAATCAGGCGGATATCAAAAGGTTATGGAGTTTTCGAAATTAAATAATAAATAGAAAATAAGGATAGAAATACTTATGTATATCA
Source organism: Arachis ipaensis (assembly GCF_059453495.1). Lineage (NCBI taxonomy): Eukaryota > Viridiplantae > Streptophyta > Magnoliopsida > Fabales > Fabaceae > Arachis > Arachis ipaensis. The sequence goes on along the minus strand of NC_142435.1, from coordinate 45,893,438 downwards.
TTGGTGAGAATTTCAGATAAGTGTATAGAGATGCTTTCGTTCCTCTGAACCTCTGCTTTCCTGCTGTCTTCATCCAATCAGTCTTACTCCTTTCCATGGCTGGCTTTATGTAAGGACATCACCGTTGTCAATGGCTACTTTTTATCCTCTCTGGAAAATGGTCCGATGTGCTGTCACTGCATGGCTAATCGTCTGGAGGCATCACCCTTGTCAATGGCTGCATCCCATCCTCTTGTGAAAATGGTCCAAATGCTCTGTCACAGCACGGCTAATCATCTGAGGTTCTCGATCATACTGGAATAGGATTCACCCTCCTTTTGCGTCTGTCACTACGCCCAGCACTCGCGAGTTTGAAGTTCGTCACAGTCATTCAATCCCAGAGTCCTACTCGGAATACCACAGACAAGGTTTAGACTTTCCGGACTCTCATGAATGCCGCCATCAATCTAGCTTATACCACGAAGATTTTGATTAAGAGATCCAAGAGATACTCATTCAATCTAAGGTAGAACGGAAGTGGTTGTCAGGCACGCGTTCATGGGGGAATGATGATGATTGTCACGTTCATCACATTCAGGTTGAAGTGCGAATGAATATCTTAGAAGCAGAATAAGTTGAATTGAATAGAAAAGCAGTAGTACTTTGCATTAATCTTTGAGGAACAGCAGAGCTCCACACCTTAATCTATGGAGTGCAGAAACTCTACCGTATGAAAATACATAAGTGATAATGGTTCAGGTATGGCTGAATGGCCAGCCCCCATGAAAGTCTAAGATAGCATAAAACTGATCAAAGATCTCTAATACAATAGTAAAAAGTCCTATTTATACTAAACTAGTTACTAGGGTTTACAGAAGTAAGTAATTGATGCATAAATCCACTTCCGGGGCCCACTTGGTGTGTGCTTGGGCTGAGCTTGAATGTTACACGTGTAGAGGTCAATCTTGGAGTTGAACGCCAGTTTGTAACGTATTTCTGGCGTTCAACTCTGGCTTGTGACGTGTTTCTGGCGTTTAACTCCAGACAGCAGCGTCGAACTGGCATTCAACGCCCTTTTACGTCATCTAAACTCGACCAAAGTATGGACTATTATATATTTCTGGAAAGCCCTGGATGTATACTTTCCAACGCAATTGGAAGCGTGCCATTCTGAGTTTTGTAGCTCCAGAAAATTCACTTTGAGTGCAGGGAGGTCAGAATCCAACAGCATCAGCAGTCCTTCTGCAACCTCTGAATCTGATTTTTGCTCAAGTCCCTCAATTTCAGCCAGAAAATACCTGAAATCACAGAAAAACACAAAAACTCATAGTAAAGTCCAGAAATGTGAATTTAACATAAAAACTAATGAAAACATCCCTAAAAGTAACCAGATTCTACTAAAAATATACTAAAAACAGTGCCAAAAAGCGTATAAATTATCCGCTCAACACAACACCAAACTTAAATTGTTGCTTGTCCCCAAGCAACTGAAAATCAAATAGGATAAAAAGAAGAGAATATACTATAAATTCCAAACTATCAATGAAACATAGCTCCAATTAAATGAGTGGGACTTGTAGCTTTTTGCCTCTTGAATAGTTTTGGCATCTCACTTTATCCATTGAAGTTCAGAATGATTGGCATCTATAGGAACTCAGAGTTCAGATAGTGTTATTGATTCTCCTAGTTCAGTATGATGATTCTTGAACACAGTTATTTTATGAGTCTTGGCTGTGGCCCTAAGCACTTTGTTTTCCAGTATTACCACCGGATACATAAATGCTACAGAGACATAATTGGGTGAACCTTTTCAGATTGTGACTCAGCTTTGCTAAAGTCCCCAATTAGAGGTGTCCAGGGTTCTTAAGCACACTCTTCTTTTGCTTTGGACCTTGTCTTTAACCGCTCAGTCTCAAGTTTTCACTTGACACCTTCACGCCACATGCACATGGTTAGGGACAGCTTGGTTTAGCCGCTTAGGCCAGGATTTTATTCCTTTAGGCCCTCCTATCCACTGATGCTCAAAGCCTTGGGATCCTTTTTATTTACCCTTGCCTTTTGGTTTTAAGGGTTATTGGCTTTTTGCTCTTGCCTCTTGGTTTTAAGAGCTTTTGGCTTTTTCTGCTTGCTTTTTCTCTTGTTTTTTTTTTCTTTCTATTTTTTCGCTATTTTTTTTCTGCAAGCTTTGTTCTTTGCTGCTTTTTCTTGCTTCAAGAATCATTTTTATGATTTTTCAGATTATCAAATAACATGTCTCCTTATCATCATTCTTTCAAGAGCCAACATATTTAACATTCTTAAACAACAACTTCAAAAGACATATGCACTGTTCAGGCATTCATTCAGAAAACAAGAAGCATTGTCACCACATCAATATAATTAAACTAAGTTCAAGGATAAATTCGAAACTCATGTACTTCTTGTTCTTTTGAATTAAAACAGTTTTCATTTAAGAGAGGTGATGGATTCATAGGACATTCATAACTTTAAGACAAAGTTACTAAATACTAATGATCATGTAATGAAGACACAAAAATGGATAAGCACTTAACATAGAGAAAACGAAAAACAGAGAATGTAAGAACAAGGAATGAGTCCACTTTAGTGATGGTGGCGTTCCTTCTTGAGGAACCAATGATATCCTTGAGCTCTTCTATGTCTCTTCTTTGTCTTTGTTGCTCCTCCCTAATTGCTTTTTGATCTTCTCTTATTTCATGAAGGATGATGGAGTGCTCTTGATGTTCCACCTTTAATTGTCCCATGTTGGAACTTAATTCTCCTAGGGAGGTGTTGATTTGCTCCCAATAGTTTTGTGGAGGAAAATGCATTTGAGGCATCTCCGGGATCTCATGGTGATGAGCTTCATGCGTCTCTTGAGATCCATGAATGGGCTCTCTTGCTTGCTCCATCCTTTTCTTAGTGATGGACTTCTCTTCCTCAATGAGAATGTCTCCTTCTATGAAAGCTCCAGCTGAGTAACATAGATGGCAAATAAGATGAGGAAAAGCTAGCCTTGCCCCAGGAGAGGGCTTTTCGGCTATTTTGTAGAGTTCAAGGGAGATGACTTCATGAACTTCTACTTCTTCTCCAATCATGATGCTATGGATCATGATGGCCCAATCCACAGTAACTTCAGATCGGTTGCTAGTGGGGATGATGGAGCGTTGGATGAACTCCAACCATCCTCTAGCCACAGGCTTGAGGTCCAGTCTTCTTAATTGAACCGGCTTGCCTTTGGAGTCAATCTTCCATTAAGCTCCTTCCACACATATGTCCATGAGGACTTGGTCCAACCTTTGATTAAAGTTGACCCTTCTAGTGTAGGGGCATGCATCTCCTTGCATCATAAGCAAGTTAAACGCCAACCTCACATTTTCCGGACTAAAATCTAAGTATTTCCCCCGAACCATTGTAATATAATTTTTTGGGTTTGGGTTCTTACTTTGATCATGGTTCCTAGTGATCCATGCATTGGCATAGAACTCTTGAACCATTAGGATGCCGACTTGTGGATGGGGTTTGTTAGAACTTCCCAACCTCTTCTTTGGATTTCATGTCGGATCTCCGGATACTCATTCTTCTTGAGCTTGAAAGGGACCTCGGGGATCACCTTCTTCTTGACCACAACATCATAGAAGTGGTCTTGATGAGCTTTGGAGATGAATCTTTCCATCTCCCATAACTCGGAGGTGGAAGCTTTTGTCTTCCCTTTCCCTTTTCTAGAGGATTCTCCGGTCTTGGGTTCCATCAATGGTAATGGAAAAACAAAAAGGTTATGTTTTTACCACACCAAACTTAGAATATTGCTCACCCTCGAGCAAGAGATGAAAGAATAGATGAAGAAGAAGAAGAAAATATGGAGGAGAGGGGGGGGGAGGGAGGGGTGATTCGGCCAAGAAGGGGAAGAGAGGGTTGTGTTGTGTGAAAATGAAGAAGAATAGAGGGCTTTATATAGGGAAGGGAGGGGGGTAAGGTTCGGCCATAAGGGTGGGTTTTGGGTGGGAAATTGATTTTGAATTTTGAAGGTAGGTAGGGTTTATGAGGTAGGTTTATGGGGAAGAGTGGATGGATGTGAGTGGTGAAGTGGTTATAGGGAAGAGAGATTGAGGTGATTGGTGAAGAGTTTTGGGGAAGAGTGTTTATGGGATTGTGTGAAAGAGGGGTGAGAAGAAGTGAGTGGAGGTAGGTGGGGATCCTGTGGGGTCCACAGATCCTGAGGTGATCAAGGATTTATAACCTTGCACCAAATTAGGCATGCAAAATGCCCTTGCACACAACTCTGGGCGTTCAGCGCCAGATTGGTGCTTGTTCTGGGCGTTGAATGCCCATTTGTTGCCCATTTCTGGCGTTGAACGCCAGAACCATGCTTGTTCTAGGCGTTCAGCGCCAGCTCTTCTCCAGGGTGCAATTCTGGCGTTCAAACGCCCAGATGCTGCCCATTTTGGGTGTTCAGCGCCAGAACCATGCTCTGTTCTGGCGTTGAACGCCAGCCAGATGCTTCTTACTGGCGTTTAAACGCCAGTAAGGTCTTCCTCCAGGGTGTGATTTTTCTTCTGCTGTTTTTGATTCCGTTTTCAATTTTTATATTTATTTTGTGACTCCACATAATCATGAACCTAATAAAACATGAAAGAACAAGAAAAATAAAATTAGATAAATAAAAATTGGGTTGCCTCCCAACAAGCGCTTCTTTAATGTCAATAGCTTGACAGTGGGCTCTCATGGAGCCTCACAGATATTCAGAGCATTGGTGAGACTTCCCAACACCAAACTTAGAGTTTGACTGTGGAGGCTCTGGTTGACTCTGTTTTGAGAGAAGCTTACTGTGCCTCTTTTCCATGTTTACAGAAGGGTAACCTTGAGTTGTAAACACAAGGGAGTCCTCATTCAATTGAAGGACTAATTCACCTCTGTCAACATCAATCACAGCTCTTGCTATGGCTAGGAAAGGTCTTCCAAGGATGATGGATTCATCCTCATCCTTCCCAGTATCAAGGATTATGAAATCAGCAGGGATGTAAAGGCCTTCAACCTTTACTAACACGACCTCTACTTGTCCATAAGCCTGTTTTCTTGAATTGTTTGCCATCTCTAATGAGATTTTAGTAGCTTGCACCCTAAAGATTTCCAGTTTCTCTATTACAGAGAGGGGCATAAGGTTTATCCCTGAACCAAGGTCACACAGAGCCTTTTCAAAGATCATGTTGCCTATGGTACAAGGTATTACGAACTTTCCAGGATTCTGTTTCTTCTGAGGCAATGTCAGTTGATCCAGATCACTTAGTTTATTGGTGAACAAGGGAGGTTCATCCTCCCAAGTCTCAATATCAAATAATTTGGCATTCAGCTTCATGATTGCACTAAGGTACTTGGCAACTTGCTCTTCAGTAACATCCTCATTTTCTTCAGAAGAGGAATACTCATCAGAGCTCATGAAGGGCATAAGGAAGTTTAATAGAATCTCTATGGTCTCTAGATGAGTCTCATATTCCTTTGGTTCCTCAAAGGAAAACTCCTTATTGATCACTGGACGTCCCAGGAGGTCTTCCTCACTGGGATTTATGTCCTCCCCTTCCTCTCCAGGTTCGGCCGTGTTGACTATGTCAATGGCCTTGCATTCTCTTTTTGGATTTTCTTCTGTATTGCTTGGGAGAGTACTAAGAGGGATTTCAGTGATCCTTTTACTCAGCTGGCCCACTTGTGCCTCCAAATTTCTAATGGAGGACCTTGTTTCATTCATGAAACTTACAGTGGCCTTAGATAGATCAGAGACTAAGTTTGCTAAATTAGAGGTATTTTGTTCAGAGTTCTCTGTCTGTTGCTGAGTGGATGATAGAAAAGGTTTACTATTGTTAAACCTATTTCTTCCACCATTATTAAAGCCTTGTTGAGGCTTTTGATCCTTGATGAGCGGATAATTTATACGCTTTTTGGCATTATTTTTAGTATGTTTTTAGTAGGATCTAGTTACTTTTAGGGATGTTTTCATTAGTTTTTATGTTAAATTCACATTTCTGGACTTTACTATGAGTTTGTGTGTTTTTTTGTGATTTCAGGTATTTTCTGGCTGAAATTGAGGGACTTGAGCAGAAATCAGATTCAGAGGTTGAAAAAGGACTACTGATGCTGTTGGATTCTGACCTCCCTGCACTCAAAGTGGATTTTCTGGAGCTACAGAACTCGAAATGGCGCGCTTCCAATTGCCTTGGAAAGTAGACATCCAGGGCTTTCCAGCAATATATAATAGTCCATACTTTGGCCAATAATTGACGACGTAAACTGGCGTTCAACGCCAGCCTTCTGCCCAAATCTGGAGTCCAGCGCCAGAAAAGGATCCAAAACCAGAGTTGAACGCCCAAACTGGCATAGAAACTGGCGTTCAACTCCACAAATGGCCTCTGCACGTGCTACACTTAAGCTCAGCCCAAACACACACCAAGTGGGCCCCGGAAGTGGATTTATGCATCAATTACTTACTCATGTAAACCCTAGTAGCTAGTTTATTATAAATAGGACCTCTTACTATTGTATTAGGCATCTTTGGTCTCAGTTTTAATCCATTGTTCATCTTAGGAGACTATTGATCACGTTTTAGGGGCTGGCCTTCTCGGCCATGCCTGGACCTTCACTTATGTATTTTCATACGGTAGAGTTTCTACACTCCATAGATTAAGGTGTGGAGCTCTGCTGTTCCTCAAAGATTAATGCAAAGTACTACTGTTTTCTATTCAATTCTTCTTATTTCGCTTCTAAGATATCCATTCGCACCCAAGAACGTGATGAAGGTGATGATTATGTGTGACGCTCATCATCCTTCTCCCTTATGAACGCGTGCCTGACAAACACTTCTGTTCTACATGAATTAAGCTAGAATGAATATCTCTTAGATCTCCTAACCAGAATCTTCGTGGCGTAAGCTAGAATGATGACGGCATTCAAGAGAATCTGGAAGGTCTAAACCTTGTCTGTGGTATTCTGAGTAGGATTCAATGATTGAATGACTGTGACGAGCTTCAAACTCGCGATTGTTGGGCGTTAGTGACAGACGCAAAAGGAGGGTGAATCCTATTCCAGCATGATCGAGAACCGACAGATGAATAGCCGTGCCGTGACAGGGTGCGTGAGCATATGATTCACTGAGAGGAGGGGATGTAGCCACTGACAACGGTGATGCCCTTGCATACAGCCAGCCATGGAAAGGAGTAAGACTGATTGGATGAAGATAGCAGGAAAGCAGAGGTTCAGAGGAACGAAAAGCATCTCCATTCTCTTATCTGAAATTCTCACCAATGAATTACATAAGTATCTCTATCCCTATTTTATTATATTAAATTCGAAAACACCATTATCACTTTATATCTGCCTGACTGAGATTTACAAGGTGACCATAGCTTGCTTCATACCAACAATTTCCGTGGGATTCGACCCTTACTCACGTAAGGTATTACTTGGACGACCCAGTGCACTTGCTGGTTAGTTGTATCGAAGTTGTGACAATTATGAATTAAGATCAAAGCACCAAGCTTTGGAGCCATTACCAGGGATTGTTCGAGCCTGGACATCACAATTTCGTGCACCAAGTTTTTGGCGCCGTTGCCGGGGATTGTTTGAGTCTTCGGCAAGCTTTTGGTCCGGTAACATCAGTGCCAGATTCCCTTTTGATCCGGCAACAGCACCAAGTTTTTGGCGCCGTTGCCGGGGATTGTTTGAGTTTGGACAACTGACGGCTCATCTTGTTGCTCAGATTAGGTAATTTTCTTTTTATTTTATTTTCAAAAATTTTTCAAAAATATTTTTAAAAATCTCTCATCTGTTTTCGAAAAAATATAAAAATATTTTCAAAAATTTATTCAAGATTTTTAAGAATGAATTCTAGTGTTTCATGATGATTTGTTGAATCCTGGCTGGCTGTAAGCCATGTCTAATTTTTGGACTAGGGTTTCAACTTACCATCACAAATGAAGAGATTCTCACACACTTAGTTATTCTATACATGAAAAGTATCCATATCTGCTGAAGCTTGGCTGGCCATTGGCCATGTCTAGTGTTTTGGACCGGAGCTTTCATTGAAAGCTTGGCTGGCTAGTGAGCCATGTCTAATTCCTGGACTGAAGCTATAGACTAACATGGCAAGATTCCTGGAATTCATATTAAAAATTTTGGAATCCTTATCTTTCTTTTAATTTTCGAAAAATATAAAATAAAAATCCAAAAAAATCAGAAAATCATAAAAATCAAAAATATTTTTCTGTTTCTTGTTTGAGTCTTGAGTCATGTTATAAGTTTGGTGTCAATTGCATATGCATCTTGCATTTTTTCGAAAATTCATGCATTCATAGTGTTCTTCATGATCTTCAAGTTGTTCTTGGTAAGTCTTCTTGTTTGATCTTGATGATTTTTTGTTTTGTGTCTTTTATTGTTTTTCATATGCATTTTTCGTTTCTTAGAGTCTAAACATGAAAAATTTCTAAGTTTGGTGTCTTGCATGTTTTCTTTGCATTAAAAAAAAAATTTTTCAAAAATATGTTCTTGATGTTCATCATGACATTCATAGTGTTCTTGGTGTTCATCTTGACATTCATAGCATTCTTGCATGCATTCATTGTTTTGATCTAAAAATTTCATGCATTGCATATTTTTCATGTTTTTCATAAAAATTTCAAAAATAAAAAAAATATCTTTCTCTCATCAAATTCGAAAATTTGGATTGACTTTTTCAAAAAATTTTTAAAATCAAATTGTTTCTCATGAGTCAAATCAAATTTTCAATTTGAAAATCCTATCTTTTTCAAAATCTTTTTCAAAAATCAAATCTTTTTCAAATTTCTTAGTTATTTTCGAAAATTCCAAAAATATTTTTCAAAAATCTTTTTCTTATTTTATATCATAATTTTTGAAAATAACAATAGCAATTAATGTTTTGATTCAAAAATTTCAAGTTTGTTACTTGCTTGTTAAGAAAGATTCAAACTTTAAGTTCTAGAATCATATCTTGTGATTTCTTGTGAATCAAGTCATTAATTGTGATTTTAAAAATCAAATCTTTTTCAAAACTAATTTCTATCATATCTTTTCAAAAATATCTTCTCATCTTATCTTTTTCAAAAATATCTTTTCAAAATATCTTTTCTAACCTCCTAACTTCTTATCTTTTCAAAATTTGTTTCAACTAACTAACTAACTTTTTATTTGTTTCTTAACTTTTTCAAAACCACCTAACTAATTCTCTCTTTCTAATTTTCGAAAATATCTCCCCCTTTTTCAAAAATTTCTTTTTAATTAACTAATTATTTTTATTTTTATTTTTATTTCAAAAAAATTTTCGAAAAATACTAACAAATTTTCAAAAACCAATTTTCAAAAATCACTAACTCCTTTTCAAAATAATTTTCGAAAATTATACCTCCCCCATCCTATTCTATTTATTCATTCATATCCTAACATCTCATCTCACATCTCTTCCATTCTCACAGTTGTGTTTCTTCCTTTATATTACATTCTTTGTCTCCCCCTTTTCTTTCACTCACAAAGGGATCCCTATACTGTGGTATAAAGGATCTCTATTATTATTATTATTTTTCTGTGCCTTCTTCTTTGTCATATGAGCAGGAGCAAGGATAAGAACATTCTTGTGGAAGCAGATCCAGAACCTGAAAGGACTCTGAAGAGAAAATTAAAGAGAAGCTAAAATACAACAATCCAGAGATAACCTTTCAGAAATTTTCGAACAGGCAGAGGAGATGGCAGCTGAAAATAATAATAATGCAAGGAGGATGCTTGGTGACTTTACTGCACCTAATTCCAATTTACATGGAAGAAGCATCTCCATTCCTGCCATTGGAGCAAACAACTTTGAGCTAAAACCTCAATTAGTTTCTCTGATGCAGCAGAACTGCAAGTTTCATGGACTTCCATCTGAAGATCCTTTTCAGTTCTTAACTGAATTCTTGCAGATATGTGATACTGTTAAGACTAATGGAGTAGATCCTGAAGTCTACAGGCTCATGCTTTTCCCTTTTGCTGTAAGAGACAGAGCTAGATTATGGTTGGATTCTCAACCTAAAGACAGCCTGAACTCTTGGGATAAGCTGGTCACGGCTTTCTTAGCCAAGTACTTTCCTCCTCAAAAGCTGAGCAAGCTTAGAGCTGATGTTCAAACCTTCAGACAAAAAGAAGGTGAATCCCTCTATGAAGCTTGGGAAAGATACAAACAGTTGACCAAAAAGTGTCCTTCTGACATGCTTTCAGAATGGACCATCCTGGATATATTCTATGATGGTTTATCTGAGCTATCAAAGATGTCACTGGACACTTCTGCAGGTGGATCCATTCACCTAAAGAAAACGCCTGCAGAAGCTCAAGAACTCATTGACATGGTTGCTAATAACCAGTTCATGTACACTTCTGAAAGGAATCCTGTGAGTAATGGGACGCCTATGAAGAAGGGAGTTCTTGAAGTTGATACTCTGAATGCCATATTGGCTCAGAACAAAATATTGACTCAGCAAGTCAATATGATTTCTCAGAGTCTGCATGGAATGCAAGCTGCATCCAACAGTACTCAAGAGGCATCTTCTGAAGAAGAAGCCTATGATCCTGAGAACCCTGCAATAGCAGAGGTGAATTACTTAGGTGAACCTTATGCAAACACCTATAACTCAACATGGAGAAATCATCCAAATTTCTCATGGAAGGATCAAAAGCCCCAACAAGGCTTTAATAATGGTGGAAGAAACAGGTTTAGCAATAGCAAGCCTTTTCCATCATCAACTCAGCAACAGACAGAGAACTCTGAACAAAATGCTTCTAATTTAGCAAATCTAGTCTCTGATCTATCTAAGGCCACTGTAAGTTTCATGAATGAAACAAGGTCTTCCATTAGAAATCTGGAAGCACAAGTGGGCCAGCTGAGTAAAAGGATCACTGAAATCCCTCCTAGTACTCTCCCAAGTAATACAAAAGAGAACCCAAAAGGAGAGTGCAAGGCCATTGACATAAGCGCCATGGCCGAACCTCTGAGGAGAGGAGAGGACATGAATCCCAAGGAGGAGGACCTCCTGGGACGTCCAGTGATCAATAAGGAGCTTCCCTCTGAGGAACCAAAGGACTCTGAGGCTCATCTAGAGACTATAGAGATCCCATTGAACCTCCTTATGCCCTTCATGAGCTCTGATGAGTATTCCTCTTCTGAAGAGAATGAGGATGTTACTGAAGAGCAAACTGCCAAGTTTCTTGGTGCAATCATGAAGCTGAATGCCAAATTGTTTAGCATTAATGCTTGGGAAGTTGAACCTCCCTTGTTCATCAATGAACTAAGTGATCTGGATCAACTGACATTGCCTCAGAAGAGACAGGATCCTGGAAAGTTCATAATACCCTGTACCATAGGCACCATGCTCTTTAAGGCTCTGTGTGACTTTGGTTCAGGAATAAACCTCATGCCCCTCTTTGTAATAGAGAAACTGGGAATCTATGGGGTGCAAGCTGCTAAAATCTCACTAGAGATGGCAGACAGCTCAAGAAAACAGGCTTATGGACAAGTAGAAGATGTATTAGTAAAGGTTGAGGGCCTTTACATACCTACTGATTTCATAGTCCTGGATACTGGAAAGGAAGAGGATGAATTCATCATCCTAGGAAGACCTTTCCTGGCCACAGCAAGAGCTGTGATTGATGTTGACAGAGGTGAAATAGTCCTTCAATGGAATGAGAACTCCCTTGTATTCAAAACTCAAGGATCTCCCTCTGCAACCATGGGGAGGAAGCAGGAAAAGCTTCTCTCCAAGCAGAGTCAACTAGAGCCCCCACAGTCAAACTCTAAGTTTGGTGTTGAACTCCCATATCCAAACTCTAAGTTTGGTGTTGGAGAGTTTCAACAAAGCTCTGCACATCTGTGAGGCTCCATGAGAGCCCACTGTCAAGCTATTGACATTAAAGAAGCGCTTGTTGGGAGGCAACCCAATGTTTATCTAATTCTTATTTTTCATGTTTTCTTAGGTTCATGATCATGTGGAGTCACAAAATAAACAAAAAAAATTAAAAACGGAATCAAAAACAGCAGAAGAAAAATCACACCCTGGAGGAGCATTTGTCTGGCGTTCAAACGCCAGAACAGAGCATAGTTCTGGCGCTGAACGCCCAGAATGGGAGCATCCTGGCGCTGAACGCCCAGAACAAGCATGGTTCTGGCGTTCAACGCCAGAAATGGCAGCAAATGGGCGTTGAACGCCCAAAATGGGCACCAACCTGGCGCTGAACGCCCAGAGTTGTGTGCAAGGGCATTTTGCATGCCTAAATTGGTGCAGGGATGTAAATGCCTTGACACCTCAGGATCTGTGGACCCCACAGGATTATCTCAGGATCTGTGGACCCCACAGGATCCCCACCTACCTCATCATCTCTCTTTCCATTCATGATCATCCCTTCTTTTTTTCCATTTACCACTCACATCCATACACCCACTACCTTCAAAAATTCAACATCTCTCTCCCACCCAATCCCACCCATATGGCCGAATACACACTCCCATCCATCTCCTCCATATCTTCTTCTTATTCTTCTATTCTTTCTTCTTTTGCTCGAGGGCGAGCAACATTCTAAGTTTGGTGTGGTAAAAGCATAGCTTTTTTGTTTTTTCCATAACCATTGATGGCACCTAAGGCCAAAGAAACCTCTAGAAAGAGGAAAGGGAAGACAAAAGCTTCCATCAAGGGTCTATAGCTCAGTGGTAGAACATTTGACTGCAAATCAAGAGATCCCTGAGATACCTCAGGGGATACATTTTCTTCCACACAATTATTGGAAGCAACTAAGGGTGGAACATCAAAAGCACTCCTTCATCCTTCATGAAATCAGAGAAGATCTAAAAGCAATGAAGGAGGAGCAGCAAAGACAAGGAAGAGACATAGAAGAGCTCAAGGACATCACTAAGGTGGATTCATTCCTTGTTCTTACTTTCTCTGTTTTTTTTTCGTTTTCTATGTTATGTGCTTATCTATGTTTGTGTCTTCACTACATGATCATTAGTAGTTAGTAACTTTGTCTTAAAGTTATAAATGTCCTATGAATCCATCACCTCTCTTAAATGAAAAATGTTTTAATTCAAAAGAACAAGAAGTACATGAGTTTCGAATTTATCCTTGAACTTAGTTTAATTATATTGATGTGGTGACAATGCTTCTTGTTTTCTGAATGTATGCTTGAACAGTGCATATGTCTTTTGAAGTTGTTGTTTAAGAATGTTAAATATGTTGGCTCTTGAAAGAATAATGACTAGGAGACATGTTATTTGATAATCTGAAAAATCATAAAAATGATTCTTGAAGCAAGAAAAAGCAGCAAAGAACAAAGCTTGCAGAAAAAAAAAATATAGGCGAAAAAAAAAAGAATAGAAAAAAATAGAAAGAAAAAGAAAAAGCAAGCAGAAAAAGCCAATAACCCTTAAAACCAAAAGCCAAGGGCAAATAAAAAGGATCCCAAGGCTTTGAGCATCAGTGGATAGGAGGGCCTAAAGGAATAAAATCCTGGTCTAAGCGGCTAAACCAAGCTGTCCCTAACCATGTGCTTGTGGCGTGTAGGTGTCAAGTGAAAACTTGAGACTGAGCGGTTAAAGTCAAGGTCCAAAGCAAAAACAAAGAGTGTGCTTAAGAACCCTGGACACCTCTAATTGGGGACTTTAGCAAAGCTGAGTCACAATCTGAAAAGGTTCACCCAATTATGTGTCTGTGGCATTTATGTATCCGGTAGTAATACTGGAAAACAAAGTGCTTAGGGCCACGGCCAAGACTCATAAAGATGCTGTGTTCAAGAATCATCATACTGAACTAGGAGAGTCAATAACACTATTCGAAATCTGAAGTTCCTATAGAAGCCAATCATTCTGAACTTCAATGGATAAAGTGAGATGCCAAAACTATTCAAGAGGCAAAAAGCTATAAGTCCCGCTCATTTGATTGAAGCTATGTTTCATTGATAGTTTGGAATTTATAGTATATTCTCTTCTTTTTATCCTATTTGATTTTCAGTTGCTTGGGGACAAGCAACAATTTAAGTTTGGTGTTGTGATGAGCGGATAATTTATACGCTTTTTGGCATTGTTTTTAGTATGTTTTTAGTAGGATCTAGTTACTTTTAGGGATGTTTTCATTAGTTTTTATGTTAAATTCACATTTCTGGACTTTACTATGAGTTTGTGTGTTTTTCTGTGATTTCAGGTATTTTCTGGCTGAAATTGAGGGACTTGAGCAGAAATCAGATTCAGAGGTTGAAAAAGGACTACTGATGCTGTTGGATTCTGACCTCCCTGCACTCAAAGTGGATTTTCTGGAGCTACAGAACTCGAAATGGCGCGCTTCCAATTGCGTTGGAAAGTAGACATCCAGGGCTTTCCAGCAATATATAATAGTCCATACTTTGGCCAAGAATTGATGACGTAAACTGGCGTTCAACGCCAGACTTCTGCCCAAATCTGGAGTCCAGCGCCAGAAAAGGATCCAAAACCAGAGTTGAACGCCCAAACTGGCATAGAAACTGGCGTTCAACTCCACAAATGGCCTCTGCACGTGCTACACTTAAGCTCAGCCCAAACACACACCAAGTGGGCCCCGGAATTGGATTTATGCATCAATTACTTACTCATGTAAACCCTAGTAGCTAGTTTATTATAAATAGGACCTCTTACTATTGTATTAGGCATCTTTGGTCTCAGTTTTAATCCATTGTTCATCTTAGGAGACTATTGATCACGTTTTAGGGGCTGGCCATCTCGACCATGCCTGGACCTTCACTTATGTATTTTCATACGGTAGAGTTTCTACACTCCATAGATTAAGGTGTGGAGCTCTGCTGTTCCTCAAAGATTAATGCAAAGTACTACTGTTTTCTATTCAATTCTTCTTATTTCGCTTCTAAGATATCCATTCGCACCCAAGAACGTGATGAAGGTGATGATTATGTGTGACGCTCATCATCCTTCTCCCTTATGAACGCGTGCCTGACAAACACTTCTGTTCTACATGAATTAAGCTAGAATGAATATCTCTTAGATCTCCTAACCAGAATCTTCGTGGCGTAAGCTAGAATGATGGCGGCATTCAAGAGAATCCGGAAGGTCTAAACCTTGTCTGTGGTATTCTGAGTAGGATTCAATGATTGAATGACTGTGACGAGCTTCAAACTCGCGATTGTTGGGCGTTAGTGACAGACGCAAAAGGAAGGTGAATCCTATTCCAGCATGATCGAGAACCGACAGATGAATAGCCGTGCCGTGACAGGGTGCGTGAGCATATGATTCACTGAGAGGAGGGGATGTAGCCACTGACAACGGTGATGCCCTTGCATACAGCCAGCCATGGAAAGGAGTAAGACTGATTGGATGAAGATAGCAGGAAAGCAGAGGTTCAGAGGAACGAAAAGCATCTCCATTCTCTTATCTGAAATTCTCACCAATGAATTACATAAGTATCTCTATCCCTATTTTATTATATTAAATTCGAAAACACCATTATCACTTTATATCTGCCTGACTGAGATTTACAAGGTGACCATAGCTTGCTTCATACCAACAATCTCCGTGGGATTCGACCCTTACTCACGTAAGGTATTACTTGGACGACCCAGTGCACTTGCTGGTTAGTTGTATCGAAGTTGTGACAATTATGAATTAAGATCAAAGCACCAAGCTTTGGAGCCATTACCAGGGATTGTTCGAGCCTGGACATCACAATTTCGTGCACCAATCCTTCTATGAGAGATTAGGATAATTTCTCCATGAGGGATTATAGGTGTTTCCATATGGTTCACCTAAGTAATTTACCTCTGCTATTGCAGGGTTCTCAGGATCATAGGCCTCTTCTTCAGAAGGCGCCTCTTTAGTACTGTTGGATGCAGCTTGCATTCCATTCAGACTCTGAGAAATCATATTGACTTGCTGAGTCAATATTTTGTTCTGAGCCAATATGGCATTCAGAGTATCAATTTCAAGAACTCCCTTCTTCTGAGGCGTCCCATTGCTCACAGGATTCCTCTCAGAAGTGTACATGAACTGGTTATTAGCAACCATGTCAATGAGTTCTTGAGCTTCTGCAGGCGTTTTCTTTAGGTGAATGGATCCACCTGCAGAAGTATCCAATGACATCTTAGCTAATTCAGACAGACCATCATAGAATATATCCAGGATGGTCCATTCTGAGAGCATGTCAGAAGGACACTTTTTGGTCAGTTCCTTGTATCTCTCCCAAGCTTCATAGAGGGATTCACCTTCTTTCTGTCTGAAAGTTTGAACATCCACTCTAAGCTTACTTAGATTTTGAGGAGGAAAGGACTTGGCTAAGAAAGCCTTGACCAGCTTATCCCAAGAGTTCAGGCTATCCTTAGGTTGAGAGTCCAACCATATTCTAGCTCTGTCTCTTACAGCAAAAGGGAAAAGCATGAGCCTGTAGACTTCAGGAGCTACTCCATTAGTCTTAACAGTATCACAGATCTGCAAAAATTTACTTAAGAACTGAAAAGGATCTTCAGATGGAAGTCCATGGAACTTGCAGTTTTGTTGCATCAGAGAAACTAATTGAGGTTTCAGCTCAAAATTGTTTGCTCCAATGGTAGGGATGGAGATGCTTCTTCCATGTAAATTGGAATTAGGTGCAGTGAAGTCACCAAGCATTCTCCTTGCATTATTATTATTTTCGGCTGCCATCTCCTCTTCCTGTTCGAAAATTTCTGACAGGTGCTTGCTGGATTGTTGTAATTTAGCTTCTCTTAGTTTCCTCTTCAGAGTCCTTTCAGGTTCTGGATTTGCTTCAACAAGAATATTCTTGTCCTTGCTCCTGCTCATATGAAAAAGGAGGAACAGAAAAATAATAATAATGGGGATCCTTTTTACCACAGTATAGAGGTCCCTGTGTGAGTAGAAGAAAAGAAGAAGAGAAAATCTGAACTCAGAGAGAGAGAGGGGGTTCGGATTTTTGGTGAGTGAGGAAGAGATGTTAGTAAATAAATAAATAAATAGAAGGAGATGAGAGAGAAGAATTTTCGAAAATTATTTTTGAAAAAGAGTTACTGATTTTCGAAAATGGTTTTTGAAAAAGGGTAGTAATTTTCGAAAATTAAAATCAAAAATTAAAATAATTAGTTAATTAAAAAGAAATTTTGAAAAAGAGGGAGATATTTTCGAAAATTAGAGAGAGAGAGTTAGTTAGGTAGTTTTGAAAAAGATAAGAAACAAACAAAAAGTTAGTTAGTTAGTTGAAACAAATTTGAAAATCAATTTTGAAAAGATAAGAGGATAGGAAGTTAGAAAAGATATTTTAAAATTAAATTTTTGAAAAAGATAAGATAAGAAGATATTTTTGAAAAGATATGATTGAAATTAGTTTTGAAAAAGAATTGATTTTTAAAATCACAATTAATGACTTGATTCACAAGAAATCACAAAATATGATTCTAGAACTTAAGGTTTGAATCTTTCTTAACAAGCAAGTAACAAACTTGAAATTTTTGAATCAAAATATTAATTGATGATGTTATTTTCGAAAATTATGTGATAAAGATAAGAAAAAAATTTTTGAAAAATATTTTTAAAATTTTCGAAAATAACTAAGAAAAATGAAAAAGATTTGATTTTTGAAAAAGATTTTGAAAAAGATAAGATTTTTAAATTGAAAATTTGAATTGACTCATAAGAAACAACTAAATTTTAAAAAGTTTTGAAAAAGTCAACTCAAATTTTTGAATTTATGAGAAGAAAAAGGAGAAGATATTTTTTTTTATTTTTGAATTTTTAATGATGAGAGAGAAAAACATGAAAATGATGCAATGCATGAAAGTTATGGATCAAAACAATGAATGCAAGAATGCTATGAATGTCAAGATGAACACCAAGAACACTTTGAAGATCATGATGAACATCAAGAACATATTTTTGAAAAATTTTTAATGCAAAGAAAACATGCATGACACCAAACATGGAAATCTTTAATGCTTAGGCACTAAGAATTCAAGAATGCATATGAAAAACACCATACAACACAAAACAAGAAAACATCAAGATCAAACAAGAAGACTTACCAAGAACAACTTGAAGATCATGAAGAACACTATGAATGCATGAATTTTTCGAAAATTTTATGCAAACTTTAAAACATGCAATTGACACCAAACTTAAAAATTGACTCAAGACTCAAACAAGAAACATGAAATAATTTTTTTGATTTTTATGATTTTATGACTTTTTTGGATTTTTGTATATTATTTTTCGAAAAACATATGGAAAAAGAAAAATAAGAAATCCAAAATCTTTAAGAAGAATTCCAAGAATCTTTCAATATTAGCCTAAAGCTCCAATCCAAGGGTTAGACATGGCTTAATAGCCAGCCAAGCTTTAGCAGTACAAGCAATTCTCTAACATGTGGAGGCCTCAGTCCAAATAACTTTAGACATGGCTTTACAGCCAGTCAGGCTTCAACATGCTTCATGAAACACTAGAATTCATTCTTAAAAAATTTTAGAATAATTTTCGAAAACAGATGAGAAATTTTTGAAAGATTTTTGAAAAATTTTTGAAAATAGAACAAAAAGAAAATTACCTAATCTGAACAACAAGATGAACCGTCAGTTGTCCAAACTCGAACAATCCCCGGCAACGGTGCCAAAAACTTGGTGCACGAAATTGTGATCTCAGGCAACGGCGCCAGAAACTCTGTACGCACGTCTTAATAAATCGTTTTTCATTCACAACTTCGATACAACTAACCAGCAAGTGCACTGGGTCGATCCCACGGAGATTGTTGGTATGAAGCAAGCTATGGTCACCTTGTAAATCTCAGTCAGGTGGATATCAAAAGGTTATAGAGTTTTCGAAATTAAATAATAAATAGAAAATAAGGATAGAAACACTTATGTATATCATTGGTGAGAATTTCAGATAAGTGTATAGAGATGCTTTCGTTCCTCTGAACCTCTGCTTTCCTGCTGTCTTCATCCAGTCAGTCTTACTCCTTTCCATGGCTGGCTTTATGTAAGGACATCACCGTTGTCAATGGCTACTTTTTATCCTCTCTGGAAAATGATCCGATGTGCTGTCACTGCATGGCTAATCGTCTGGAGGCATCACCCTTGTCAATGGCTGCATCCCATCCTCTTGTGAAAATGGTCCAAATGCTCTGTCACAGCACGGCTAATCATCTGAGGTTCTCGATCATACTGGAATAGGATTCACCCTCCTTTTGCGTCTGTCACTACGCCCAGCACTCGCGAGTTTGAAGTTCGTCACAGTCATTCAATCCCAGAGTCCTATTCGGAATACCACAGACAAGGTTTAGACTTTCCAGACTCTCATGAATGCCGCCATCAATCTAGCTTATACCACGAAGATTCTGATTAAGAGATCCAAGAGATACTCATTCAATCTAAGGTAGAACGGAAGTGGTTGTCAGGCACGCGTTCATGGGGGAATGATGATGATTGTCACGTTCATCACATTCAGGTTGAAGTGCGAATGAATATCTTAGAAGCGGAATAAGTTGAATTGAATAGAGAAATAGTAGTACTTTGCATTAATCTTTGAGGAATAGCAGAGCTCCACACCTTAATCTATGGAGTGCAGAAACTCTACCGTATGAAAATACATAAGTGATAATGGTTCAGGCATGGCCGAATGGCCAGCCCCCATGAAAGTCTAAGATAGCATAAAACTGATCAAAGATCTCTAATACAATAGTAAAAAGTCCTATTTATACTAAACTAGTTACTAGGGTTTACAAAAGTAAGTAATTGATGCATAAATCCACTTTCGGGGCCCACTTGGTGTGTGCTTGGGCTGAGCTTGAATGTTACACGTGTAGAGGTCAATCTTGGAGTTGAACTCTAGTTTGTAACGTATTTCTGGCGTTCAACTCTGGCTTGTGACGTGTTTCTGGCGTTTAACTCCAGACAGCAGCGTAGAACTGGCGTTCAACGCCCTTTTACGTCATCTAAACTCGGCCAAACTATGGACTATTATATATTGCTGGAAAGCCCTAGATGTCTACTTTCCAACGCAATTAGAAGCGTGCCATTCTGAGTTTTGTAGCTCCATAAAATCCACTTTGAGTGCAGGGAGGTCAGAATCCAACAGCATCAGCAGTCCTTCTTCAACCTCTGAATCTGATTTTTGCTCAAGTCCCTCAATTTCAGCCAGAAAATACCTGAAATCATAGAAAAAGACACAAACTCATAGTAAAGTCTAGAAATGTGAATTTAACATAAAAACTAATGAAAATATCCCTAAAAGTAACCAGATTCTACTAAAAACATACTAAAAACAGTGCCAAAAAGCGTATAAATTATCCGCTCATCAATGTTAAATGTGCTTTCCTTAATGGCTTTATTGATAGAGAAGTGTATGTGGCACAACCCCCCGGTTTTGAACATAAAGAGTTTCCAAATCATGTTTTCAAATTAACTAAGGTTCTTTATGGTCTTAGACAAGCTCGAAGAGCTTGGTATGAAAGGCTTAGTGCCTTCTTGTTGGAAAATCAATTTCAAATGGGTACCACCGACACTACTTTATTTATTAAAGCATCTAATGATGATATACTCCTTGTTCAAGTTTATGTTGATGACATTGTATTTGGATCGGCCAACATTTCCTTGTGTGAAGAGTTTGGAAAACTCATGACTAGTGAGTTTGAAATGAGTTTAATGGGAGAGCTTACTTTCTTTCTTGGCCTCCAAATTAAACAAACTCCTAGTGATACTTTTATTTACCAAGAAAAGTATGCAAAAGAACTTATTAAAAGGTTTGGCTTTGAAAATTCCAAATCTATGGGTACACCGATGCATCCCAACACAAAACTTGAAAAGGATGATGATGGTCAAGATGTGGATGAAACAAGGTATAGGGAAATGATAGGTTCACTCATGTACCTTACCTCCTCTAGACCGGACATTGTCCAAAGTGTGGGTGTATGTTCAAGGTTCCAATCTCACCCAAAAGAATCCCATCTCACGGCTGTTAAGCGCATCATTAGATATATTAAGGGAACTTGTGATTATGGATTATGGTATCCTAAATCTGATGACTTTTGTGCAGTAGTGTTTTGTGATGCAGATTATGCGGGAGATAGAGTGGATAGAAGAAGCACGTCCGGCATGTGTTGCTTCCTTGGAAGCTCACCCAACATGTGGTCAAGCAAGAAACAAGCCACAGTGGCTTTATCCACCGCTGAAGCAGAATACATTTCCGCATCTGCATGTTGCACTCAATTAATTTGGTTAAAAATACAATTAGAAGATTACAAATTAAAAATCAATAGTATACCCTTATTTTGTGATAATATGAGTGCTATAAACATTTCAAAAAATTCTGTTTTGCACTCAAGAACAAAGCACATTGAGATAAAATATCACTTTATTAGGGAACATGTACAAAAGGGAACTATTGATATTCAATTTGTAAAATCTGAAGACCAAATTGCTGATATTTTTACAAAACCCCTCTGTGAAGACAGATTCTGTAACTTAAGAAAAAGTTTGGGAATGTTTGATTTAAGTTTCATTGAAAATTTGTGAATTTTTTAACTCTGTCCAGTTTTGTCTCGTAGGTTTGGACGAGATAAAATACAAGGATGATGAAGGAGCTGTGGTCAAGGGGGAGGCAACGCAGAGTTCAAAATTTTATGGTCCCCACCAAAATTCCTTGACCCCACCTTAACAGTTATGGTAGTTATCTCTCTACAAATAAGAGTCTCCTTCTTGTGTCATCAAATCTTCTTAGAAGTAGTTATTGTCAAATCAAAATCCTTCTCTCCATCTAATCCCTTGATTTAAGGCAACAACTTTTCAGTTTTAGATTTCAAAAGTTAAAAAGAGAAATCATTTTTTTGGGTAATAACCACCTATAATGGTCATTAACCACCCACTAATGGTCATTACTCTCTTCATATTCTCTCTCCAAACCTTATTTAATTCGTCACTCACCTTGCTTCTCTCACCCACTCAATTCGGTTATCTCCCTAACCTTTCATATTTCATTCTTCCATCACCATGAAAAAGAAAACCGCGCCAAGAAAAAGTGAAAGGCTTCTATTCTCTCAAAAATAGTCTACTCCACAATCACACACACACATTCACATCCATTCTACATCATCTTCATCACCCTCACCCCCATCAAAACGCAAAGACACAATGAGAAGAAATGTCATTGCCACAAAAACTTCCTCAAGGAAGAAGAAAAGTGTTCCTGTGACAGAAGAAGAGGAGTCTCATACTTCTCCCATTCCTTCCCCTCCATAATCGCCACCAAAGAGATCAACTCCCCATGCATCCGGGAAGAGTGCTCAAAAGACTAAAGGTTTTTCTCTTCACGACACCACCGAACCTCCAAACTTGGAATCCCTGGAATTCAGAAACAAGTATGGCAAGACTCACTCCCACTTTGATCCTAGCAGATTCAACTCTTGTACTTCTTTTGAGTTTCACAATGAGGTTATGGAAAAACGTCATCTATGTACAACCTACCTTGTGAATCTCGACACTCTCACTAACAAGGGCATCAACATCTCCTCTCTGTTTGAACTCCTCAACTGGAAGCCCCTTCTTCTCATTCAGAAACCAGTCTATCCTGGCCTAGTCCGAGAGTTCTACGCCAATATGCGACTCATTGACGGCACCCTTCATTCCTATGTCAAAAGGGTTCAAATAGCCCTTGATTCTGAGACCATTGGAGCGGCCCTGGGCTTCAAGGATGAAGGACCACGAGCGCATATGGTAGACAAATGGGATACACAAGTCGGCGTTTCATACAAAGCAGTTCTTCAGCACATCTGTGAAAATCTTTCTGGCTTGTATTGAACGATTCCAACCCACAAAGCTCTAGGACCAGTCAATTCCCTGCTTCACTGAATCATCACCCATATTTTGACTCCCCAAAGTGGCTCATACAACCGAGTAACATTTTCTGACTGTCTCATATTATTTGCTTTGGTTACCTCTACTCCTATATCTTTTGGCTATATTATGATCAGGCATATGTGAGATTTGTTAGAAGCACCAAAAAGGCTAATCTGCCTTATGGTAAGTTTTTAACAAGAATTTTTGAATACTTTAAAGTTGATTTGTTGAATGAGGCAGTAGAGAACAAAGTATCCTCAATCCGAGGAGGAGGAGCGACTAAGGGAACCAAAGGGGGCAAATCTGTGGCATCAGACAGTGACCATGAGACTCGGCCAGAGTCTTCCAAAACAGTCAAATCCATCAAAGAAATTTTGGGTGAATTCTCAAACATGGCAGACATGATGATTCAATCTCACAAAGAGACTCGCAAGTAAGCCTCTGAGAGCGAGAAAGCTTGGAAAAATTGCAAAGAAAGGGTCAGCCTGATGTTAGCAACTCTTAAGGAGGATCTGGGTGATAATAGTGAAGAAGGCGCTGAGGACTCCGCCTTTCATCTATCAGATGATTGATAACTGTTGTTTTATGTTATTTGATGTTGGCATGATTAGGCTCAATCTCTATTTTGTTGTAGCATGACTTGATACTCATTGCTTCTTGGTACTTTGACACACTTGGCAACTTATGAATATTTTGTTATATTGCCACTGATCTCTTGCAGGTACATAATGCCCCTTTGATGACAAAAGGGGGAGAAAAGCTGAAAATTGAAATATGAAAAACAGGGGAGGAGAAAATAGAAAACAGGGGATGAAATTTTCTGTTGAAAATTCATGATCACCCTTGTTATATTTGGTGCTTGATGATAGCTTGATGATAATATTGAAACTGCATTGTGTTTGCTGATATTGTTTAATAATGAGTTGACAATGCATTTGTTTTATGAAGAATGGTTGATAATTAACTGTGATGAATGTATATGCACGATTAAAACTCTGTTTTCATCTTGGTTAATATGCTTAATTTTTTTGGCAGTTCCTTTAAACTATGGAAAGCATAAAAAAAATTGCCATGTTTTAACCATATGTGCTTCAAATACTTTTTTACCATAATAATGCTCTGATATCTTGTTTAGAAAAATATTTGAATAAAATTTCTTGTTGATTGGTGTGTGTAAAAAGTTTGAGCAGTAAATCAGTTTATGATATCAAATGAGTTTTGATTATCAATTTAAAACTGCTCATAAATCAAGCATTCAACATTTTAAAATAAACATGTTGAATAACATTGTTACTTGAAGCTTGATTAAATTGTTACAGGTTAGTGCTTCCCTTGATAAAAATGACATATATTAAAGGGGAGCCATGTGACAATTTGAAAGGGGGAGAAATTCAAATTCAAAGGGAGTATTCTTTACTCAATCTTTAAATTTCTTTCCATTTTAATTTTAATAATGTTTGTCATCAAGGGGGAGATTGATGAGTTTGGAAAACTCTAAATTAAATTGATGATGATCAAACATTATTAACAGCAAAATTATTAATCTAATTTTGATTGATATATTAATTAAATTAATTTTGCTGTGCAGGTTTTTAATTGGGCCGAAAATAAAATATAAATGATTACAAGCCCAAGTGTGAATTTTTGCTTAGCATTGGTTAAAATATTAATCAATGAAGTTTGGCTGAATTATTGTTCTTGTGTTGGGCCAGACTTAATGCTTGTGGTTACAAGTCCAATTATAAATCTTTGCTAAGTGATCCAATACTTAGCCTAAATCAAAATATTATTGGGCCAAAATCAATATTTGTTTCTACCAAGCCCAATTTTAATTTTGATGAATGTTTTCATTGCTTGATCCGAAACAAAATTCATCAGGAAAGCAAATGTTACTAATTGGGCCAGAATAAAACTCAATGTTACAAAGCCCAATCTTATTGTTGATGAATGTTTCCAAACTTGGTCCGAAACCAAGATGAAGAGAAAGCAAAAATGCTTTCAACGGATCCAAGCACTTCACCATGTGATGGATTCCAAAATTCATTACATTGTCATTTAATGCATGAGAACTATGAGAGAGAAGGTTGCAGGTGAATTGATTGATGGCCATAGTGCTACACGCCACTCTAAGCTAGGGAAGTAAAAGCAACTTTTACTAACTAATTGGTTTATTACATTTGAATTGCTTTTCTTTCAAGTTGTTTATTCTCTCTCATCTCTTTCTTCTTTTTGGTCAATATCCAGAAAATAAAGGAAGCCATGGAAACTACATGGAGCTACCGAAATGAAGCTGCATGCATCAATACCATCAAGCTAATGATGGCAAGAAAACATACTAAAATAAAAATGAGCTGTAGCTGAGATTTTCACCAAATATGATTAGATTTGGTGAAGTAATCTTGAGCTCTTCATGCTCAAAAATGGACGATGAAGATTCGGCCAGCAAGGGAGATTCTTGAAGCATGGCTTGTCTTTGATTTTGCTCAACCACCACAGGAAGTAGCTAGAGTGGCGAAGTGATGGTTGAGGCAGAGATTGAAGCAGATGAAGTCATCATCATCATGAAGCATCAAGGGCCAAAAATCCATCTTGGAGAGCAAGCCAAGGATGGAGAGCTCGGATTGATGAGGTGATGATCAAGAAAGGACTAGAGGTAATTGCATGTTGGGTTTTGCACGATTATCTCTTCTCTCTCTATGTGGCCGAACCGGTTCTATTTGTTGAAGGAGGAAGAAGTTGGTTTGGGTGTTGGCTTCAAGTGTGGAGGCTTCTCTCTTCTATAAAAAAGGGAGAACAGCCACTGTTTGGAGCAAGGAGAAAAATTTGAGAGTGCAAGACACAGTGTTCTCAGAGCTACCTGAGCTAATAGTTTTCTCTTCTCCTTCAATGTATTCTGCTTTGTATTTTTCTGTTTAATTTTGTCATGTCTTGAGTCTCATGGAAAAAAGGCAAACAGTGAGGTTTGTATGAAAAAGCCATAGAGCGGAAAAAGGCAGAGAGTGCAAAATTAAAAGAAAAAGCCATAGATGTCTTAGAGTTCCTTTGTTCATCTATGTTGTGTTTCATGATTCTGTGGGAATCCCCTTGTAAGTTGGGTTAGCACTTTACAGTTTGTAATCAAGTTGATTATAGTGAAATTCCATCATTGTTGTGATGGAGACTGGATGTAGGATGCACTGCACTTAGCAGCTGAACCAGGATATATCTGGGTGTAATCTTTCTTCTCTCCTACTCCATTTCTGTTTTCTACTGCACAGGAGCAAAAATCTAAAAATGTCTCGTGCCAAGTGACGAGACAAAACGAAAAGTCTCGTGGCTAGGAACGAGATAAAAGAAAAAGTCTCGTGTCCAGAGACGAGCTAAAACAGAAAAGTCTCCTCTGAGTTCAGCAAGTGTTAGCAACCAAAAAGGGGGCTAAGATTCAACCCCCCTTCTCTTAGCCACTGAAACCATCAAATAAAATACATACATATATAAAACATGTATGGAATAAGAACCGGAGATTCTTAGTATGGTAAAGGTGCCCACATAACTAATATGTAAGGTCCCGGAAAAGGCAGAGGCATTCCTAAAACTTCGACACTCAGATTTAAGCTTAAAACTTATTCTAAACTAGTAATATTGGTAATTATCTAAGGGAATTCTAATTCTAATCTAACTCTGCATCTTCTGTCTCACCAAACCTCGTATTCATCGGTAAAACTACCCTCAGCGTCATCTCCGCCATTATGAGGGATCTCTCAGTTGTAAAGACACATAAGACAGGCAAAGAAAACACAGATATGATGCAATTACAGCAAGTAAGACAAATAGCAGATAAGCATGCCTAATCAATTCGGCAAACCAAAGTAATTCACACTCAAGTAAAACATACAAATGCACATGATGCATGTTTGCTTTATGGCCGATGAGTCTCATTTGTCGGTTATCCAGCCAAACCCAACATGTCCGGTAGCTAAACATGGACAGTCCCTACGTGTGCGCATCCCCAAGCTAAAAAATTCATATACATTCAATATATATATATATATATATACACCCATGGGGAGAGCTCATCCGGAAAGGTATAAGTGTCCGTCCACACTTACGACGCAGGGTCAAAGGAATGAGATGCAAATAATTTATATTTCCATCCTCGAGCAAATGGGGCGAACCACAATCCTTGCTACTACCCAAGAAACTCAAATCATCATAATCCGGAGCAAGTGGGGTGAACCACACCCTTGCATCTACCTGGGGAGCCTCAATACTAACCAACTTGGAGCAAGTGGGTCGAAACCACAACCCTTGCGTCTACCCAGGAGGTACGTTCTCATATATCCAGGAGGAACAAAGGAGGGGATCCTAACCTCCCACCATCTCGCTGGAGGCAATTTTACAATACCAGGAGGAACAAAGAAGGGGATCCTCACCTTCCACCATCTCCTAAGGTCGCACTTTCAAGAAAGAGTGCTCAAATGAAACAATTATTCCTTTAAAAATCAGTTTTATAATATTAAAAATATATTTATGCAACCTTATCTTCTCTATAATCCGATATGTTCTTCTTAATCAACTCAAAACACTTCTCGAAATCACTTCTGTTAATCTACCCACAACACTCTGCAATCTAAGTCTCCGGCTCTAAACACAAACCAGAAACTACCTCTTTTATCTTATCAGTATACTTTCGCTCACCCCAAAAGCTTAAACACTAGCTAGGGAATCTCAATTGGTAGTTACAGAGGTTTGAAAAGCTTAAAGAATGGCTTAAAGCTCAAAAACACAATTTTCAGCTAAAACAGAGTTTAGTGTACACATACCTCCCGCGTACGCGGGACGTCTGGGTAGAGCACAGGGTCTGCGTTGCGTGGTACATGTTTGTGTACACACACCCCCAATTTGACAGGTCTATGTACACACGACTATGCTGTATATGCGAGATCACAAAACAATGGAGAAACCTCGCGTCGCGTGGCATATCGCGTACGCATGCACCCCTTTTTCCTCAAAAGGCTGCTAAGTCTCAGAAATCAGATTTTTGTACCGAACTTTGATCACGCATAACTTTAACAGACTCAATTTTCATTCTAAATAAGTTTTATAAAATTTGGAAGTCCAGAAGCCAAGTTATGGCTCGTCGAAGTTGGTCAAAAAGTCAATTTTTACCAAAAAGTTCAAAACCTCATTCTTTCCAAAATCCCAAAACAAAATCATTTGTTCCACAACCAAAATAGCACCAAATATATCCAAACCATATTTCTTACACTCTCCATTCATGCTACAACATATCAACATATAATTCCTTCAATTTATTCCATAATTTCTTTAATGATACCCCACCGAATCCAATATCATTCATCAACATTTCACACTATATACTTACACCATATATACTCTATTAAACCAACCAATTCATTTAAGAATTTCCAACAAAATCATTAATCCTCAATCATTTATATAATTCAACTTATCCTATGGTCAACTAGCCTAAGTTTTCACATGACATTATACATTAACTATGAGAAACCAAAATCATACATTGGTCGATTCCTTCCTAAGCTTAAAACACCATAATACAAGCTTCCAAGATTTCAAATCAACTCAAGCAAAATTCCGACCACCAAAGCTTTATCCCAAGAGCTCCCATTTGCTAATTCAACTCCAATTTAACATAAACTCAAGCTAGTTCATGCAATTCACTCAAATTAGTACTAGGACACACAAAATTGGACAAACAATAAGATTTTAGAGTTTTTTTACCTTATCCATTGATGATTGAGGTAAAAATCAACAATTATCCGATGCTAGATTGTACCTAAACCACCAAAATTACTAAAATCACTCACTATTCATACAAAAATACAAAAATAGAAAGGGGAAAGAAATTGGGCACAAATCACAAAGTTTCTGATTACTTTTCTCAAATAAAATTGAAAAGAACTCCAAGACGAACAAGTGGCCATAAACGGCTCGTCAATCAGAGTTCTGGATTGAAAGTTATGGAAGATTGAAATGGGAAGTGAATAGTGAATTGTTTAGATTTTGTTCCCCATCTCCATTTCAGCATGGAACCAAGAATGAGGGGTTTAAGTGGCTGAATTGGAGGGGAGGGATGATGGGTGGTTATATAGGTTGGGCCTTGAGCTCAATATAGGCCATGTCCAACCGGTTTAGCTCGTTGGCCTAATTTTGGGTCAAAACCTTTAAAATTTGCGTTTTAAATCCTGTTCTAAATATTTTTACATCTTTAAATTATAAAATTTAATTTTTTAATTTCTTTGGTTCATAATTAATTTATTAGTTAATTATTTATTAATTTACCGGGTTTTACATCCTACCCACCTAATTAAGAATTTTGTCCCCAAAATTCAGATTCAGTTATCCGAAAAATAGGTGAGGGCAGTCTTCTCTCATTTCTGACATAAGTTCTTAGGTGTGTTCCTCAATTCCAGCTCGACTCCAAGCAACCTTTATTAACAAAACTCCTTTTTTATGTAGCCGCTTAACACTGGTATTGTCAATTCTAACCGGAGTTACTTGAAGCGTTAGATTCTCTCTCAGTTGTACTGGTTCAGGTTCTAAAACACAATTGACATCAGATGTGTACTTCTAAAACTATGGAAAGTGGAATACATTGTACATGTTCAAAAAATACTACGGTAAAACTATTTGATATGCCACTGGCCACCAATACGTCTCAACACCTTGAACGACCTAATATACCTCGGGTTCAACTCCTTAGTTTTTGATTGCTCATCCAATTTCAGTTTGTTCGAGTAACCTTCAAGAATGCGTAATTTCCTTCTTCAAACCCTCTAAGTGTTCTCCTCTTTTATCCAAATAACCTTTCTATCAGTTTTGCTCAATTAAAATCTTAGCTCGAGTTTGCTTGATCTTCTCTCCGTCGTTTCGTTTATCCTTTTGGGACCTAAAATGCTTGATTTTTCCAGGTTCATATCAATATAGAGATGATTAGCACTTCTGTTTAACCTCACTAACTTCTTGATGCACAATATCTGATACCCTATCTTCACCTTCCAACATGTCAAACACTTAGACTCAAGCACCATCACGTCATTTTTTTTATTCTGGCCACCCAAAATATCTTCTTTGAATCATGATATCTCTTAGTAATTCCAAGATGAACCAAACATCCGCTCTTGAGAACTTCAAACAATAGTTTATGTAACGACCCAATTTTCAGTACGCCTAGGACATACCGGAAACTGAGTGCTACCAATTTGTCATCTTAATTATTATCTATTATTTATTATATGAGCCTGATTCGTTGTTAAAAGCGTAGTTAGTTTGCGAGGTACTTTTTTTTTTGAAAACGTTTGAATTAATAAACAGAATCATTCATAATCAATTCAGAACTGATAACAGATAAAACAGTTATAAACAACCACACATAAATATATCACAGGTAGTCAACAACATTCAGTGATTTAGGCTTTATTAGAGTATAGACTTTTAGTTAGAACACCCCTAGATATAGCTAGATAATAACTATATACATATATATACATACAACATCCTAGGCCCTGACCTGTTCAAGAAGTCCCTAAGCTGGCACCCAGGCTAGCCTAGACTCTATACTCACCTAGTCCCTCTAAACTACTAAACTGAGGGAAAGTACGTTCTAAGTCTTCACAACTCAAGTCAGGTGGAACGTCATCAAAAGATAGAACATCATCTGCTATTCCTCTGCACGATCAGACGTTGCCATATGACGTCTCTCTAGTACCTCATGAAGTAGCCACACAATAGGAATCTCGTACACAGGATTTAGGTTAAAGTGCGCATACAAACGGGGTGCAGATGTTGGCTGGTCTCACAGTATATACATATAAACAGAAATGGAGTTCATTCTAGACTCAGAAGACTACCTAGAGCGGAATCCTTTTTTTTTTTGCGTACGATCGTCAGCAAATTACGGAAGGGAACTCATGCTTCCATCTGAAGGGGGAAGGGAGAGAGAAGGGGTAAGAACTAGGGAGTTCTTAGTAGGATCGGGGTTATTAGTTAAGTTCATTAATTCCGTGTCGCTTAGCAGACATATAGCAGAATACAGAGAAACAGTAAACAGAAGATACAGATAAATAAAGAAACTAAGAAAGCAAAACACAAAAAAAAAGAATACAAGGAAACAAAACACAGACACAGAGAATAGAATGAAAACAAAGAAAGCATACATTCAAACAACAATCATAACAGAGGAAATGGGCAACCAAGTATGATGCATGTCTGTCCTATGCAGGCCATGAGCTCACGTGTCGGTTTACACCCTGCAGCCCGACATTACCTAGGAACTAGTCCTAGATATGGCTTATTTTCTGTAGGTGAACTTTGGCCTACAGAAATAGCACTCCCGTAAGTGAACTTCGGCTTACAGGAATAGTCTAAACACAACACAACAACTTTCTGTAGGTGAACTTCGGCCTACAGAAATAACACCTCTGTAAGTGAACTTCGGCTTACAGAAATGGTTTAATCACAACAACTTTCTGTAGGTGAACTTCGGCCTACAGAAATAGCACCTCTGTAAGTGAACTTCGGCTTACAGAAATAGCGCCGCCTATAAGTGAACTTCGGCTTACAGGTATCACAACTCTCTGTAGGTGAACTTCGGCCTACAAGAGCAACACCCTGAGATACACAATTGATATTCACTGCAGGTGAACTTCGGCCTACAGGAATAAAAACTTACTGTAGGTGAACTTGAGCCTACAGGACCTCTAGGGCCAATAGAAAAGCATCAGATGAACATGTAATAGAATATCATGCCACAAGGCTTAACTCTTTATTTTTATACTCTTCTCCTCTATTCTCTTTGTTATATTACTCTTTTCTCATTATCATCATTCAATATCATTCTCATTATTCATCATCACTTTCACATTCTTATGCAGTACTTCTTTCTTTATCTATTCAATCATACTATACAAACTTTACATCTTTCACTTTCACAATATCTTGGCTCAAACCATTTCTCTTTATCATATTACTCTTTTCACTTTGTCTTTTTACTCTGCTTTGATTACTCTTTTCTCTGTATCTCTTTACTTTTCTCTGGTTACTCTGTTCTCTGTGTTTCTTGACTCTGCTCTGATTTCTCTGCTTAACGTATGCATTTAAAGCTTATGTAAATTTCGGTATGAATAGTATGTCTGTCCTAAGTATAAGTTCATTAAGTCTATACTGAAACAGTTTAACTTTTCATATAATACCTAACCCTAGTCGCAACTCAAGGACTAACTATGTTGCCCTAGTTCGTTCACTAATTTCTGTCTGCTTTGCTGTCATTAAAACTTTACAGAATTTTCTTTGGTTTTTATCTTTTCTTTAACTTTTTATCTTTTCTTTATCTTTGCCTCACTATCATGTTATTACCACTCCCTAAGTGTTTTATGAAGGTAATTATGAGATTCTGCACTTAAAGTTGTCTTTCTAAAGCTTTTACAGAAAACTGCCTTTTTCGTATTATTTTATTATTTTTATTAAAATATTATTTTTAATTAAATATTATTATTTAATATTTTATTATTATTTAATATTTTATTACTAAATTTTCGAAAATTACCTTTCCTTTACCTTTTAACCTTTAAAATTAACTTTTTACCACCTGTAACTTTTAATATTTCTACTTTAACCACCCTAACTTTTAGAAATTACAAAATAACCCCCCAAACACCAAATTAATTACTTCCTTGCCCTTTTATGAATCAAAAAGGTGTTCTTCATTTTTCTTCACCACACTCAAAGTGTTCTTCATGTTCTTCATAAATTCTTCAGATTTTTTCTCTGTTTTTACCCGTTTTTCAGTCTTTTCAGTAACCGATTTTTACTATAATTCATAATAAATTAGCAGCCACTAAAACCCCATCTTTTCTACATAATTTCAACACAAATTGAACCTCAATTTAAGCTTAGGGTTTCATTTTTCCAGCTGCCCCAAGAACATGAACTTAAAGCTTGAATTTCATCAAATTTCATCAAAATTTCACCAAATTTTCACCAAGAATCAATCATATATGCAACCAATTTTTAGCGCAGCCAATTTATACAACATTCACACAACTCAAACACAAATAATCAAGATTAATTTCGTGACACCCTACCTGGTTTTGCTGCTCCTAATTCGGTTAAACTTTCAGGTGGTCCTTAAGCACTTTTTCCTCCTAAATCACATCAAGAACAACTTTAAATCCAAAAACTCTCAACTGACCAAATCTCACTCAGTATGTTAGGAAGAGATATCTCACCTTAGACTTGCTGGAAATTCACGTTTCTTGGCCCTCAAGTCAAGTTAAGCATGATTCCTAAGGAAAAACATCAAGAAAACACATGTTTTGCATGGTTTTCCTTGAAAACCGAATTGAAGAGGGAGGAAGACAGCCATCTCACCTTATTTCCAGCCTTGATAAGTCACATGGTTATGTAGAGGAAATCCGTACTTTCAGAAAAGATCTCATGTACTCGAAAATCAGGGTTGTTACAGTTTACGCTTCAACTTTCGATATTCGGCAAGAAATTCTCTCCTTATTCCTTCAAATTTCTTTCATGTTTCCCTTAATCTCTTCTTGATTTCCTTGCTCAACAAACTTCAATATCCTTGGTAATTTCTTATTGTCTTGCTACGCTTTCTGTATCTCAGCCTTCCCATATTTTAAAGCTACAATTGATTCAATCCGATACCTCCAACCATACTTTTAACATCCAACTTAAGACTTTAAACTCACTTAACAATTCTTTCTCCTGAATCAGCATCCAAGCAACACCCAGAGACTTTCTGCTCAGGGGGTCTACCACTTCATCACGAAGTTGCATCAACGCGCATTCTAAGTCCTTCGATAATATATTGTAATAATTTCGAGTAGTTCATTAGGTTTGGGTATCACGAATATTGGCATTGAGATTAATATTTCTCTCGAAGTTAGAAAGCTTTCTTCGTATTTAGGAATCCATACAAATGGTGCATCCTACCGCATCAACTTAATTACAGGCAGTACAGTCAGCAAGAATTAAGGCTCCAAAACTCCCCTTGATGTTGCATACTCACATGCTTCATCTCCCGCGTTCAGAAGTCTTGCTCTAAGGAACTAATGTCTTGATGGTTATATCTAAGAATTGTATGAGATGCTAACTAAGCTCGAGCTGATTTTCGAAAAGATATTAAGCTCAAAGGCGATCAAACAACTCAAACAGAGTTCGTTAGAAAGCAGAAGAATGTTTGGTATGGTAATCAAACCAAGTCTTAGAAAATAATGATATACACAAAGAGAAGAATTAAGGTGCATATCAATAAAGGAATTCAAATCAAAACCTTGTTAGAAGAGAACAAAACGTATTGAATCAAGTAAGTTTCAGTTGATGTCAAAAGAACGCAAGTTTGTAAAGGATAGCAACCCCACCTATAGCATGTTTCCGAAATTCAAGGAGAGCTTGATTATACCAAAACAAACTCAAGCTCACCTCGAAAAGGACAAGATTTATGTAAGTAAAGAATAAAATTGGAAAGATGGTCAAATCGTTTAAGAAGAACTTCGGGATAGAATTTCAATACAGGTTACAAAAGAAAGGCTAAATCGAGTCACGATAGTTCATTGACACACCCCCTCTCGCATAAAGCTTCCTGCTGTTGTCTCTCTTCTCTACTAACATAACCGGTACTCCCCATAGGAACACACTTGGTCGAACAGATTTCTCTTCCATTACTCCCTTTAACTAGATCCTAAGTTCTTCCGATTCTAACCGTGTTATTTATGTGGTACAATCGAACTGGTCCGGCTTTCGGCACTAAGTCTATCGCAAACTCAACTTCTCTTGCCACCTAACCAGTTAGCAACTAAAGGTTAAATCCATGTTATTCCTCTTCACTACAGTTTAACGTCACTAGATTTCGAATAATGACTCCTTGCAACAATCGACACTTTCGGTCTCTTAGATATAACTCAAATTGAATGCTCAAAATGGTTCAACCCGCTTTCGCTACGTCACTCTGATTATTATTCTCCAAAAACCTAGCCACTCCTCTATGTTAACCAATTATGGCTCTGTCTCAATAACTGGAAGTCATCGGTCGATCATTCATATGGAAATTACAATTCTCACTACTTAATCATGCGTTACGAATGAATGCTACATACCATTATTATGCAAGGCAGTTAAAAATTCAGCTACTAGTTCACAATTACCTTAGGTCTGAGAATCAAATTTAGCTGCATCCTGGCCTTTCCTGTATGGACAATTCTAAGATATATCTCCTAACTCACCGCACTTGTAACATACACCTAGTCTGGCCCTGCAGAGCTTGTCTTGATGAAACCTTTTGCATCTCGGAAACCTTAAATTATCAGGTTGGGTCCTCGCCTCCTCTTCCTTGTCAGGTCGTTCACGGTTGTCGTACCTTCGCTCATTGTTCTGGCCCTGAAGATGTGAGAAAACATAATCCTTCATTTTTCTTTTTTTGTAGGTTTTCCGACAATTACTCCTTGCCACCATAGTCCTTCTCGAGCATTCCCCCATTACTTGACCAGTGTTAACCAACTCCGGAAAGCTTGATATCTCTATTGGTACCACTACACTCAGAATATTCTCTCCGCCGCCATGTCTATTACTACCTTCATTGCCATCTTAAGCTTGTTTTCCCATCCTATCCATTATTTGATTGGTCGTAATAGCAGCAGCATTGATGGCAGTAGCCACGTTCGTCATCGCAGTTACGAATTCGGTCAGACTACCTACCAGTACGGTTACTATAATAACCCGAGTTTTTGAAAATTAAATAATGAGTTATTTATGCTTTATTATATTTGTTTATAACTTTATTTATAGAATATTATTTTTTAAAAAATAACTAAATTAAATTTTATGATACTTTAAGTTTAAAATTCATTAGAATTTATAAAATTTTCTAAATAATTGAATATTTTCATATTAGGGATTTAGAGTTTTAGTAATTGAAAATAATGAGAGTTTTATATAATTTAAATTGAATAAATGAAAGTTTTGATTAATATTATGAACTCAAAGAAAATTTACTTATTTATCTTTAATTTCAAATTAGAATACTTAATTAAAAATAATTTGTAATTTAAAAAATAAATAGTATTATTAAAGTTAATTATATTGGATTAAATTTGATTTTAAATTAATACTCTACCCAAACCCTAATTTTCTAAAAAAACAAAACCCTAACCCCCTCACCTTAACAGCCACCACCCTCCTCTTCATACTTACACACACGTACCCCCACACTCGTATACTCCTCAATGAGCCACGATCACCCTCTTCTCGTCACCTACTTACACATAAACACACACCACACACAAAGTATTGCACACTCAAAAAGAGAGAAGGGGGGATCGAGAGAGGAGAAGAGAACACAAGGGAGAAGGGAAGATGTCGTTGTTGCACATAGAGGAAGAAGAGGGGCACGCGCCGCCACTGTGCGTCGTTGCCGTCGTCGTTGAGAGCATTAGAGGAGAGAGAGAGTTTTCAAAGGAGAGCCAAAGAAGCGAGAACGAGCCAGAGAGGAGACGCGTCGTTGCTGTGCGAAGCCCACGATCGCTGTCGAGCTCGCCGAGCTTCCGATGCCACCTGTAACGACTCAACTTCCAGTACATCATGATCGTACCAAAAGTAAGGAGTTACTAACCTATTTCTTTTATTAACTATTTAATATTGAGCCTTTAGTTCGATATCGCGCTTCTATTTTATGGAAAATTCCAGAAAAAATTTTGTTTTTATTATTTAAAAACATATAGCAAGCATCACCAAGTAATAATAATCATATACTTATTAATAATAATAAAAATTATACAAGAGAATTTAAATGAAATTCATATACAACTCCTATCCCTCTTCATAAAATAAAAACTAACGCTACAAAGGCGAGGGAATTCTATGAAAGAAACTCAAGTCATAAACTTAACTCGTAAATAAGTTCTATAATCGCCCGCAGCTTCAAACGGAGTCTTCGAACCTGTGTCACTGAAAGGGTGGAAGATTTTGGGGTGAGAACAAACCACACGTTCTCAGTAGGGAATGGGAATGCCGTAAAAGTAATGAAATAGAATGCAAATAATTAACATACTCAAGGAAACTATATTTTTATCAAACTCTTATGAAAATACTATTCTTGGTTTTACTTTAACTAATTAATTACCTCTTCCAAAGAAAATCTCTAAGCTCAAAACAAATTCCAAAATATAAAACCGGTCACGTTAAGCATTTCTCAACCACACAATTAATTTTCAATCACAACATCAATTCTTATTCATCATCATACATTCACCATCTAATAGAACTAACAAAAGATTCAATTCAACACACAAACAAGTCACAGCAAGGCAAACAACATAATCACAGGGAAGTACAACGAGCAAACCCAATCAAATGCAGATGCGCAAACGAGGATGATGCATGTCTAGCCCTAGTGCAGGTAATGAGCTCATTTGTCGGTTACATACCCGCTCCCGACGTTACCCGGAGTCCTCTGACCAGGTAAGGCTTTCCTATTGGCTATACCCCTGTGTACAGGAAATAACCCCTCTGCCACCACAGGGTCCACTGCACACAGAAAATAACACATCTGCCACTGCAGGGATGTATGCCGACACACCTTCTGTATATAGGAAATAACTCCTCTGCCACTACATAAATGGAACAGGTGGTCACGGTACTTCTGTAGCAGGAAATAACCCATCTGCCTTACAGAAATAAAATATGGATCTGTACCGTAGGAAAGCGTTCTCAATGGTTGCATCACTATCTATCTGACTGCCTCAATGCAGCAGATGATCACACAAATATCTCAGGAGTTGCCATAACGCAACAAATGAATAAACACATCTCTTGGGTTGCCTCAAGCAACAAATAAATATCTCTTAGGTTGCCTCAAGCAACAAATCATCACATAATCATTCTCATTATCATCATTCATTATCATTCTCATTATTCATCATCACCTTGACATTCTTATGCAATACCTCTTTCTTTCTCTGTTCAATCATACTATACAAACTTTACATCTTTCACTTTTACAATATCTTGGCTCAAACCATTTCTCTTTACCATTCGGATTCAAATATTATAAAATTCACCAAACTCTTGAAAAGTAATCCTTTATTTCAAGCCCAAAACATAACTCTTTTCATATTAAAATGAATTCGAAACATAATTATTTCTATTCTTAATAAATCAACTCAAAATGGAATCCTTTTCGTATAAATCCAGCTTAAATATAATATTTTTTTCTCAATGAATAAAACTGAAAAACATAATTCATTTCTTTTCTTAGTAAATCAAAATCAAATAATATAATCTCCCAAATCTAAATCTTTTAAAATAACATTTCACACAAAGCCTCAGTTTTTATAAAATTTCGGCAGCACCTCCCCTAAAACTCGGATTTAGCCACCCTTACGGGTTCCCTCTTCCTCAATATTTTCTCTACCTTTTCTCAAAAAGTATTAAATAAAAGGTTCTCTATCAATCAGAAAATCCACAATTCGTAATTCCCACATAATCCATCAATCCAACTTCAACCTCATCAATTCATAAATTATGTTAACCAAAAGACTAATAGTTCCTCATTCCCAAATATTCAAACACATTATCACCCAACTTAACCAGAATTTTAGCAATATTGACACCAAAACACACAAATATATGTATTATTCACAAAATCTCGGTTCTCTTATAATCAACTATTATGTTCACCCAAGAATTCAGCTTCATATAGTTTCCAATCATTACAAATTATCTTTATACTTTTTTTCTAAAAATAACTGCATTAGCTACAATTCAGATTTTAAGGAATTAATTTAACAATTGATTTATGTTCTCTTTCCAATTCACAAGTTCAAACCTAGCTTATGAAAAATCAATTCAACATCCAATGTATTGCCTGCAAACAAAATCAGAATCTCCAGCAAACATTCACCAAGCAATCCTCAATTCACATATTATAATCAAGCACAAACATAACGTACTCATAGCTAGCCCAACTAATCAGGATCAAGTAAAATAATCAAACCACTGATCATTATCATAACAACCACAAAAGTAGTCATAGTTCACAGCCACAACCAGAATCAATAAATCATGACACAGAAAATTAGTCCAGCCTTTACAGAATCATTTATATACCCTTAAAGTTACTATATTATTTTAGAAAATCAGGTTCTCAAGACAGTTTAATCCTTTAAGTTCTAATCATTCAGTAACCATCAAAACGAATTTCAGCCAGTCACAAGTCAATTTCACAGCCATTCCGATACATCAGATAACTAAAATCAACAGCAAGCACCTATTCTCAATAATCAGAATATAGCCACAACCCAACCAATTTAGAATAATCACATAAAATCAGAATTTTCAACAATTACATCAAAATCAGAAAATTCAATATCAATCACAGCCACAAACCAAAATTAATCTTATCAATTAATCACTCACAACAACAAAACCCAGTAACATTCACAGCCATAACCTAAACTCAATAAACTGATTGAAATACTAAAACATCATCTTAATACCAAACTTAATTCAAATTTCACAACCTCAAACTGAGTTCATTTCAGTCAATTAATCACACAAAATATTTGTAAATTATTCACAATTATTCACTAAAATTCATTGGCATTCATAAATTAAAATGGTTAACTTTAAAATAAATCCCCTATCTCAACGTCGTCACTCACGAAAATCATCAAACAGGACAACTCCGTTAGTAGTTTCTAGCACCCATTCAGCTCTCTCGGCGGTAACCACGATGATTCTGGGAAGCTCTAGTGATGATGGAAGGCCTCAGCATCAACCAAACAGCGACGATAACAGTTCATAATGGATCCAGAGCAACAGCGACAGCAGCGGCAGTGGCATTTTTGTCAGGTTCCAGAAACTAGAAGCAGAAGCAGAGTAGAGCAAGAATAGCAGCAGCGATCTTGAACCCAACAAATAGCAGCGACAAGCCAACAGCAGCTCGGGTGGTGGTTCAATAGGTCAACAGCAGTGCAGCAGCTCAAGGGTGGTTGTGGCAGTGGCGGCAGCATCAACGGCGGGATGCAAAGCAGCAGTAATGACTGGGTGCACAACAGTGACGAGAACTCCTCTTCCTCGCGTTCTACTCGACGACGGCTCCAAGGCAGACCAGCGGCGACGGCGACAACAAGGATGAACGGCAACGAAGCCGGCTGGCGACGGTGACAAGTCATGATGAGAACGACGATGGTGACGGCACGGCTGCTTTCCTCGGTGGCGAGCTTGCAGCAAACGCGACGCCACTCTCCTCTGTTTCTCTCTTCCTTCTCGGCGTGGGTGGATGGCACGACGGCGAGCAAGACACGGCAGGGTGTGACGGAGTGCGATGACGGCGGCGGTTCCATGGAACGGTGGTGACGGCGCAGCAAGGCGCAACGGCGACTGCGACGGCGGCGAGCCCTAGCCGTAGCGCCGTCCCTTCCTCTCTGATTCCCTTTTCTCTTCTCTGATTCCCATCTTCCCCTGTTTCCATTCCCCCCCCCTTTTCTTACTGTGAGGCTTCCGTGGGTGAGGGATGGGGTCTCTAGGGTTAGGGTTTCCAATTTGGGAAATTAGGGTTTTTGAGTTTGATTTGGGAATTAGGGTTAGAAATTAGGATTTTATAAAAGAATATGGATAGATATG
Source organism: Arachis ipaensis (assembly GCF_059453495.1). NCBI lineage: Eukaryota > Viridiplantae > Streptophyta > Magnoliopsida > Fabales > Fabaceae > Arachis > Arachis ipaensis. The sequence continues at coordinate 45,852,938 of NC_142435.1, read as the reverse complement.
AATAGATATTTTGATAAAATTGGAGGGTAGAGTAATTTTAAAATCAAATATACTTTATTAAAAATATTTAGGATCATTATTTATCATCATATTGCTAAGTTCAATTAATTATTTCTAGTTTAAATTATAAAATAAGCATATTAATCATATAATTATAAGATATAGTTCAAACTCAATATTAATCATTCAAATTAAATGATATAACTATTCTTTGTTTTCTATCTCCGAAACTTTAATTTCAATTTATAAAATAACTAATTATAATAAATATTGTACACAAGTATTGATTGACTTAAACTTAAAGTATTTATAAATATCAATCTAATCATTTCTAATAAAATAATTTCTGAGAGTTCAAATTAATAACATAACTCATTCAAAATAGAATTTATTTAAATTAAATTATACAATTCTTCTTATTTTTCAATTATCAAAATTATAATTTCAATTATACCAAATATCTAATAAGGTTTATATAAAAATTCTAATTAATTTAAACTCCAATTATCATGAAACTCTATTTAACTATCTTTAGTAAAATAATTTTCTTAAAATAAATCACAAATAACTAATTATTTGATTTTCAAAAATTAGGGTTGTTACATTCTACCCACCTTAGAAAAATTTTTGCCCTCGAAAATTGCTAGAATAACATAAGTTCAAACTGAAATCAAAGAAAGCAGGATATATGGACAAAAGTATAGGCATTGTCAAGGATGAATATTCAAAGAGTTACGTAAGCAATCAGATTCATAGGCAAGCAAAGGTATACAAGAATGACAAAGTATGGTTGGAAAACAAGCAAATCACATTCTAAGACGGAAATTCAAACCAGAGAATTCCAATGAAACCAACGAAGAAAAAGATGGCACGAGTTCATGTGGCACGAATAAAGATTATACGTCGAATCGAAGCTAACTTCATAACCTCTAACGCTCCCAAACCCCGTGAGTCGCATCACCTATAACTTCTATTTCGTCTATGATAACCTATTGGTGTTCCCATATACATAAATCATTAGTATTAAGTTGGCCAGACCTAATACCATGAGGCATGCAATGGTAAACCAACAGTGTTAATCATCAGACAGTTATGCAAATAAAACACAAACTCTTGTTATCAGAACAAGTTACAAGGCATGAGAGACACTCAGAGTATGCAATGAAGCATAGTCAGTCCATTCCCAAGGCTCTAACAGGAACGAACTGCTCTGATACCATTTGTAACGACCCAACTTCCAGTACATCAAGATCGTACCAAAAGTAAGGAGTTACTAACCTATTTCTTTTATTAACTATTTAATATTGAGCCTTTAGTTCGATATCGCGCTTCTATTTTATGGAAAATTCCAAAAAAAATTTTGTTTTTATTATTTAAAATCATATAGCAAGCATCACCAAGTAATAATAATCATATACTTTTTAATAATAATAAACATTATACAAGAGAATTTAAATGAAATTCATATACAACTCCTATCCCTCTTCATAAAATAAAAACTAATGCTACAAAGGCGAGGGAATTCTATGAAAGAAACTCAAGTCATAAACTTAACTCGTAAATAAGTTCTATAATCGCCCGCAGCTTCAAATGGAGTCTTCGAACCTGTGTCACTGAAAGGGTGGAAGATTTTGGGGTGAGAACAAACCACACGTTCTCAGTAGGGAATGAGAATGCCGTAAAAGTAATGAAATAGAATGCAAATAATTAACATACTCAAGGAAACTATATTTTTATCAAACTCTTATGAAAATACTATTCTTGGTTTTACTTTAACTAATTAATTACCTCTTCCAAAGAAAATCTCTAAGCTCAAAACAAATTCTAAAATATAAAACTGGTCACATTAAGCATTTCTCAACCACACAATTAATTTTCAATCACAACGTCAATTCTTACTCATCATCATACATTCACCATCTAATAGCACTAACAAAAGATTTAATTCAACACACAAACAAGTCACAGCAAGGCAAACAACATAATCACAGGGAAGTACAACGAGCAAACCCAATCAAATGCAGATGCGCAAACGAGGATGATGCATGTCTAGCCCTAGTGCAGGTAATGAGCTCATTTGTCGGTTACATACCCGCTCCCGATGTTACCCGGAGTCCTCTGACCAGGTAAGGCTTTCCTATTGGCTATACCCCTGTGTACAGGAAATAACCCCTCTGCCACCACAGGGTCCACTGCACGCAGGAAATAACACATCTGCCACTGCAGGAATGTATGCCGACACACCTTCTGTATACAGGAAATAACCCCTCTTCCACTACATAAATGGAACAGGTGGTCACGGTACTTCTGTAGCAGGAAATAACCCATCTGCCTTACAGAAATAAAATATGGATCTGTACCGTAGGAAAGCGTTCTCAATGGTTGCATCACTATCTATCTGACTGCCTCAATGCAGCAGATGATCACACAAATATCTCAGGAGTTGCCATAACGCAACAAATGAATAAACACATCTCTTGGGTTGCCTCAAGCAACAAATAAATATCTCTTAGGTTGCCTCAAGCAACAAATCATCACATAATCATTCTCAGTATCATCATTCATTATCATTCTCATTATTCATCATCACCTTGACATTCTTATGCAATACCTCTTTCTTTCTCTGTTCAATCATACTATATAAACTTTACATCTTTCACTTTTACAATATCTTGGCTCAAACCATTTCTCTTTACCATTCGGATTCAAATATTATAAAATTCACCAAACTCTTGAAAAGTAATCCTTTATTTCAAGCCCAAAACATAACTCTTTTCATATTAAATTGAATTCGAAACATAATTATTTCTATTCTTAATAAATCAACTCAAAATGGAATCCTTTTCGTATAAATCCAGCTTAAATATAATATTTTTTTCTCAATGAATAAAACTGAAAAACATAATTCATTTCTTTTCTTAGTAAATCAAAATCAAATAATATAATCTCCCAAATCCAAATCTTTTAAAATAACATTTCACACAAAGCCTCAGTTTTTATAAAATTTCAGCAGCACCTCCCCTAAAACTCGGATTTAGCCACCCTTACGGGTTCCCTCTTCCTCAACATTTTCTCTACCTTTTCTAAAAAAGTATCAAATAAAAGGTTCTCTATCAATCAGAAAATCCACAATTCGCAATTCCCACATAATCCATCAATCCAACTTCAACCTCATCAATTCATAAATTATGTTAACCAAAAGACTAATAGTTCCTCATTCCCAAATATTCAAACACATTATCACCCAACTTAACCAGAATTTTAGCAACATTGACACCAAAACACACAAATATATGTATTATTCACAAAATCTCGGTTCTCCTATAATCAACTATTATGTTCACCCAAGAATTCAGCTTCATATAGTTTCCAATCATTACAAATTATCTTTATACTTTTTTTTTAAAATAACTGCATTAGCTACAATTCAGATTTTAAGGAATTAATTTAACAATTGATTTATGTTCTCTTTCCAATTCACAAGTTCAAACCTAGCTTATCAAAAATCAATTCAACATCCAATGTATTGCCTGCAAACAAAATCAGAATCTTCAGCAAACATTCACCAAGCAATCCTCAATTCACATATTATAATCAAGCACAAACATAACGTACTCATAGCTAGCCCAACTAATCAGGATCAAGTAAAATAATCAAACCACTGATCATTATCAGAACAACCACAAAAGAAGTCACAGTTCACAGCCACAACCAGAATCAATAAATCATGACACAGAAAATTAGTCCAGCCTTTACAGAATCATTTATATACCCTTAAAGTTACTATATTATTTCAGAAAATCAGGTTCTCAAGATAGTTTAATCCTTTAAGTTCTAATCATTCAGTAACCATCAAAATGAATTTCAGCCAGTCACAAGTCAATTTCACAGCCATTCCGATACATCAGATAACTAAAATCAACAGCAAACACTTATTCTCAATAATCAGAATATAGCCACAACTCAACCAATTTAGAATAATCACATAAAATCAGAATTTTCAACAATTACATCAAAATCAGAAAATTCAATATCAATCACAGCCGCAAACCAAAATTAATCTTATCAATTAATCACTCACAACAACAAAACCCAGTAACATTCACAGCCATAACCTAAACTCAATAAACTGATTGAAATACTAAAACATCATCTTAATACCAAACTTAATTCAAATTTCACAACCTCAAACTGAGTTCATTTCAGTCAATTAATCACACAAAATATTTGTAAATTATTCGCAATTATTCACTAAACTTCATTGGCATTCATAAATTAAAATGGTTAACTTTAAAATAAATCCCCTACCTCAATGTCGTCACTCACGAAAATCATCAAACAGGATAACTCCGTTAGCAGTTTCCAGCACCCATTCAGCTTTCTCGTCGGTAACCACGATGATTCTGGGAAGCTCTAGTGATGATGGAAGGCCTCAGCATCAGCCAAACAGCGACGATAACAGTTCAGAATGGATCCAGAGCAACAGCGACAGCAGCTCCAGCAGCAGCAGTGGCGTTCTTGTCAGGTTCCAGAAACTAGAAGCAGAAGCAGAGTAGAGCAAGAACAGCAGCAGTGATCTTGAACCCAACAAATAGCAGCGGCAAGCCAACAGCAGCTCGGGTGGTGGTTCAATAGGTCAACAGCAGTGCAGCAGCTCAAGGGTGGTTGTGGCAGTAGCGGCAGCATCAACGGCGAGATGGGAAGCAGCAGCAATGACTGGGTGCACAACAGTGACGAGAACTCCTTTTCCTTGCGTTCTACTCGACGACGGCTCCAAGGCAGACCAGCGGCGACAGCAACGACAAGGATGAACGGCAACGAAGGCGGCTGGCTCCAGCGACGATGACAAGTCATGATGAAGACGACGATGGTGATGGCACGGCTGCTTTCCTCGGCGGCGAGCTTGCAGCAAACGCGACGCCACTCTCCTCTGTTTCTCTCTTCCTTCTCGGCGTGGGTGGATGGCACGACGGCGAGCCAGACGCGGCAGGGTATGACGGAGTGCGATGGCGGCGGCGGTTCCATGGAACGGTGGTGACGGCGCAGCAAGGCGCAATGGCGACTGCGATGGCGGCGAGCCCTAGCCGTAGCGCCGTCCCTTCCTCTCTGATTCCCTTTTCTCTTCTCTAATTCCCATCTTCCCCTGTTTCCATTCCCCCCCCCCCCCTTTTCTTGCTGTGAGGCTTCCGTGGGTGAGGGATGGGGTCTCTAGGGTTATGGTTTCCAATTTGGGAAATTAGGGTTTCTGAGTTTGATTTTGGAATTAGGGTTAGAAATTAGGATTTTATAAAAGAATATGGATAGATATGAATAGATATTTTGATAAAATTGGAGGGTAGAGTAATTTTAAAATCAAATATACTCTATTAAAAATATTTAGGATCATTATTTATCATCATATTACTAAGTTTAATTAATTATTTCTAGTTTAAATTATAAAATAAGCATATTAATCATATAATTATAAAATATAGTTCAAACTCAATATTAATCATTCAAATTAAATGATATAACTATTCTTTATTTTCTATCTCCGAAACTTTAATTTCAATTTATAAAATAACTAATTATTATAAAAATTGTACACAAGTATTAATTGACTTAAACTTAAAGTATTTATAAATATCAATCTAATCTTTTCTAATAAAATAATTTCTGAGAGTTCAAATTAATAACATAACTCATTCAAAATAGAATTTATTTAAATTAAATTATACAATTCTTCTTATTTTTCAATTATCAAAATTATAATTTCAATTATACCAAATATCTAATAAAGTTTATATAAAAATTCTAATTAATTTAAACTCCAATTATCATGAAACTCTATTTAATTATCTTTAGTAAAATAATTTTCTTAAAATAAATCACAAATAACTAATTATTTGATTTTCAAAAATTAGGGTTGTTACACCACCGCCGAACCGTGGCCGTCACTGCTGCCACTCCACGCAAATGGAAGAGAAGTAGAACAAGACAGAGAGAGACGCGAAGGAGGATGACGAGGCCGCCACCGCTGCTACTTCCGCTACCGTGGAGGGGAACGAACATCACATATTTGCTTTCCAGAGGCGCCAATACCACCATATTCCTTCAAATTTCATTCCTGTTCCATTAGGGCTTGCCACTACAGTTTCTGTTCTGGGGTTTTCCGCCATTGAAGCTACCACTAACAACGCCCCACTCCATTTTGAATCTAATTCTGTAATTCAAAAACCTATAATACTCTACCCTTAATTCTGCTACATTTTTTTTTCTCTCTGCATTCTTATTTTAATTCCATTAGTAAGCATCTTTGTTTTAGTATCGCTGAGTTCTGATGGAATTGTTTAAATTGTCGCTACTGCGAGCATAATCAGAGTTGGTGCCACTGTCGCCATTCCGGATTGCATTGGAATTGCCGCTACTGCTATGAGTTCAGACTAAGTGGGATTGTCGCATTTAATCTCTAAGTTTAGTTAATCAAGGTAGGGGGATTCGTTTTAAAATTAAAAATTTTTAATTTAAGAATGCCAAAAATTTTATTGAGTAATTGCAAATAATTTATAGATATTTTGTATGACTAATTAATGAAGTTGGAAATTTGTTAGTGATAATGAGTATGTTTGAATATGATGAAATTGATTTTGGTTTGAGACTGCGATTCTTAGTGGTTTTCAGATTGTTTTGGAATTGCTGAAAATCCTTATTTTATTTGATTATGATGAATTGGTTGCTATTGATTGGTTTGATTGATGGCACTGTGAAGGTTGAATATGTGAGTGATTGTGATGAAAGTTGACTGTATGTGAGTTGGGAACAAGTATGCAATTGTATTTCTATGTGAATGTTCTGCTGGAATTTTGGTTATATTGGATGAAGTGTACTTGGGGTATTTGTAAATGAAAACTATTGTGGTATTTTCAAGTTAAAATGTGTAAATGAAGGTCTAGAGAAGTTGAGTGATTTAAAAGAATAATCAACTATTTCTTTTCAAACCTTTAAAGGACTTTATAGTTAAAATAAAATGTGAATTAAGGATTACAAATGAGTTTGATACTGAATAGCTAACTATGGTATTGAAATATGCTTGAGCGATGATTATGGAAATGTTTGGACTGCTAATTTGGTTTGTGATCAAAGTACATGAATGATTAACAAAGATGATATAGTGATTGGTTGTTAAATTGAACTATGATAAGTTGATTATTATTGAAAATCTTCTGTCTAATAATTTTTTGAGTAGAGGTTGATGAGTTATTGATATTGAGGGAACTCGTAAGGATGGTTTAAGTCCTATTATTAGGGGAGATTATCTCTGATTTTTTTTTTTAAAATATATGTACTTAGTTAAATTGAATTGTGTAAGTTATTCCTATGAATGTATAAAATTATATGGTGATGCAGAGGTATGATTGATTATACGGTGATGCGTAGGTATGACTGATTACTTGGTGATGCGGAGGTGTGCCAAAAGAAAAGGAATGAGAAACGATGATTGAAAAGATAACTGAGAATTGGTTGTTTGATGGGCCTTTGTGTCAATTGCTAATGCGGGAACGCCCGCCTGACTGATAACCTGTTTCTTACTGTGATGCACATTAGAGATGCTAGCAAAAATTATTATGATTATGATTCGGCCTAACTGACACGGATAAACCCGTGATGCCAAGGTATCCAGACTGACATGGGTTCGCCCATAATGATACCAATGTGACTGACTAACACAGTGGAGAAACTATATTCGGGGTTCGCCCTGGGTAACGTTGGGTTGCAGTTAGATAACCGACACATGAGCTCATGGCCTGCATAGGAAAGGCATTAATCATATGCATTTGTGTGAACTGCTTGAGTATTTCTGTGTGTTGTGCTACATTATTTGTGAATTCCTTATATTTGATTTATGTGTGAATTGTTTGTGTGCTTGTATTACGTGTCTGCTTGTGCTTGTTAGTTCCTATATATATATATCAAGGATTAAGATAACAGAGAACTGATCACTGTAACTCAAAACCGAGTGACGTGACTAGGAGTTGCTTAAAGTAATATAATTTGAAGAAAACTAACTAAAGTCCTTAAAAGGAGTTCTAAAGAATTCTAAAGGTAACTAATTTAAAGTTATAAAGTAATTATTTATATTCTATTTCTTTACTCTCATGGCATTCACTAACCCTACTGAGAACCTGCGCAGACGATGTTCTCACCCCTACAGATTTTCTTTTTTTCAGCGACAGGTTCAAGAATCCTTGGCGCGGAGTCGCGACCGAACTTCAAAACTTTATGTGTACAAGTATCTGTACTTTCTGTATTTGGTTTAGTCATTGATTTTTTTTCCCTCGTTATTTATTGTTTTGATTTTTAGAGGGGTAGGACTTGTATTTGAGAAATCTTTGAATAAGTCTATATATATAATGCTATATGAATACATACTTATGTGACTAAGTGGTTTAAAGTAAATACTTTACATTTTCTTAATTAAAATTTTGGTTTGTATTCATGAAGGCTCAATATTAAATAAATATAGCATGAAATCAAAGGAGAAGAGGTAGGTAATCCCTGGACTTTTAGTGCGATTATGAGGTGCTAAAAGTTAGGGTGTTATAGTTACCTCTCCGTCCTCGACCTCGACCACGTCCACAAGACGCCATTTAGTTCCTGTTCACACAAAACAATCAATATCAAGTTAATCAATCTCAATATCTCAAGTCTAGTGCTTCAAAGTTCCAAATGCATGTTCATGAACAAATATGCCACATATATTAGTTAGATATCCTAAATAGCATACACATACATCCAGAGTATGCCCAGAAGCATAGTTAGTTCGTCCCTCAGGCTCTATAGGAACAAACTGCTTTGATACCATAATATAACACCCTACCACACAAAGCTTTACGCCTATGAGGTAAATCAAAGGTGGCGAAGCGCTATAACCTCTAAAAATAAAATACATACATATATAACAAGGATAATATAGCTAGGAGCCTTGAAAGAAAAAGGTACGATTAAAACAAAACCGAAGATGCATCGCTCACGAAAAATGATAATGCAAAAAGCTTATACAGAAAACCAAAAGACATATATACACACACACACACACACACACACACACATACACAACCCAAAAGATAGATACAAGTCCTAATTCTCTAGGTCAACCTCTAGGAGGGACAAACACAAGTTTTATACAACAGTGGAAAATATATATATATATATATATATATATATATATATATATATATATATATATATATATATAAAAGCAAAGTACATAATATAAAAACCCCACAAAAGTAGATCTTTGCTTCTGAATGAGTCATCCAGCACGCATAGTGAGGTGCTTCACATCTTGCTTCTGAAAAATAACATGTATGGAATGAGAACCGGAGGTTCTCAGTATTGTAAAGATGGCCACATAGCTAATATATAAGGTTCCGAGAAAGCCAGAGACATTCCTAGAATTTTGACACTCAAATTTAAACTTAAAATTTATTATAAACTAGTAATATCGGTAATCTATCTAAGAGAATTCTAATCTAACTCTGCACTTTCTGCCTCATCAAACCTCTAATTCACTGGTAAAACTACCCTCAATGTCACCTCCGCCAGCATGGGGGATCTCTCAGTTGAAAAGACACACAAGACAGGCTAAGAAAACACAGATAGGATGCAATCACAACAAGTAGGACAAGAAGCAGATAAACATGGCGAATTAATTAGACAAACCAAAGTAATGAACACTCAAACAAAACATACAAATGCTCATGATACATGTTTGCCCTATGGCCGATGAGTCTCATCTGTCGATTATCCAGTCAAACCCGACATGTCCGGTAGCTAACCTTGTACAATCCCTGCATGCACGCATCCCCAAGCTCAAAAATTCATAATCATTCAATATATATATATCCATGGGTGAGAGCTCATCTGGAAATGTATAAGTATTCGACCACACTTACAACACAGGGTCAAAGGAATAAGATGCAAACCATTTATAATTTCCATCCTGGAGTAAGTGGGGTGAACCGCAACCCTTTCTACTACCCAGGAAGCTCAAATCATCATAACTCATAGCAAGTGGGGCAAACCACACCCTTGCATTTACTCGGGGAGCCTCAATACTAACCAACCTAGAGCATGTAGGGTGAAACCACAACCCTTGCGTCTACCTAAGAGATATGTTCTCATATGTCCAGGAGAAATAAAGAAGGGGATTCTAACCTCCCACCATCTCACTGGAGGCGAGTTTACAATACCAAGAGGAACAAAGAATGGGATCCTCACCTTCCACCATCTCTTGAAGTCACACTTTCAAGAAAGAGTGCTCAGATGAAACAATTATTCCTTTAAATATCAGTTTTATAATATTAAAAATATATTTATGCAACTCTATCTTCTCTATACTCCGATATGTTCTCCTTAAACAACTCAAAACACTTTGCGAAACCACTTCTGTTAATCTACCCATAGCACTATGCAACCCTAAGTCTCTGGCTCTAAACACAAATCAGAAACTACCTCTTTTATCTTATCAGTACACTCTCGCTCACCCCAAAAGCCTAAACACTAGCTAAGGAATCACAATTGGTAGTTACAAAGGTTTGGAAAGCTTAAGAAATGGTTTAAAGCTTGAAAACACCATTTTAAGCCAAAACAGGGTTCCGCATACACATATCTCCCGCTTACGCGGGATGTATGGGCAGAGCCCAGGGTCCATGTTGCGTGGTACATGTTTGCGTACGCACACCCCGAATTTGACAGGTCTGCATACGCACGACTATGCCGCGTATGCAAGATCACAAAACATCGGAAAATCCTCGCGTCGCGTGGCATGTCGCGTACGCATGCACCCCTTTTTCCTCAAAAAGCTACTAAGTCTCAGAAATCATATTTTTGTACCAAAATTCGATCACGCATAACTTTTTCGTTAAAAATTATTTTTAGTCCATTCTTCAAACGTCATAAACTTCACGGACCCAATTTTCATTCTAAATAAGTTTCACAAAATTCAAGGATTTGGAAACCAAGTTATGGCTTACTGAAGTTGGTAAAAAAGTCGATTTTTTCTAAAGAGTTCAAAACCTCATTCTTTTCAAAACCTCAAAACAAAATCATTTGTTCCACAACCAAAACTGCACCAAATATATCCAAACCATATTTTTTACACTCTCCATTTATGCTACAACATATTAACATACAATTCCTTCCATCTATTCCATAATTTCTTTCGTGATACCTCACCGAATCCAATATCATTCATCAACATTTCACACTATACATATACACCCAAGGTTCTGAAAACCAGTTCGAACCGGCAGCTCAAACCATAAACCGTTACCAAATACGGTTCGGATAGAAGGCAAAATCGACGTTAGACCGTCGAGTTGGCCAGAAACCGGTCGGTCGAACCGAACCGTGACTCGGCCGGTTTTTGAATTTTAACAAAAATGGCTACGTTTTGTGCAGGGATGGGCAACCCTAAGTTCCCTAACCCCTCTTCCCTCTACTCTCCAGCCTCTACAACGCGAAGTAGCAGTCCAAACTCCAGTCCCAATTCATCTCAACCTCATCGAAGCCGCCGACGCAAGTCCGTCCAGCCACCGCCACCGTCCCAACTTCGAGCTTCTAAGGCACCGGGGCAATGTCCATCTAGCCACCGCCGTTTGAGCTTCAAAAATTGAAACCACCGTTGTCGGTCTCGCCTCTTGCCTCCGTCGCGCAGCCACTTCCCACCAGCGCCGGCTCTATTCCACACCACCGCGTCGGCCACTGTCTTCCCAGCCATTGTCCCCAGCCACTCCCACACCACCGTCAGGTCTTCTTTGTTCCAGCCTTCCAGGATCTAGTTTTTAGTCGTAGGTATTAATTTTTTTTGTAATAATAATTGTTGAATAATTGATTAATTGATGTTACTTGTTAATTAATCTTGCTGTTGAAGCATTGACTAATTGTTGAAGACTTGAAGCATTGATTAATTGTTGAATAATTGATCAATTTTTTTACTTGTTAGTTTACCTTGCTGTTGAATAATTGATTAATTGTTGAATTCTTAGTGAATTCTTATTTGATTTCTGAAGATAAGTAGGAAAAAATGTATCATATTTATAAGACAATTGAATCATAAAAAATTATATTCTTGTGGCAGAGAACTGGAGAAAGGTGAATGCATATTGCTGGGCTTTGAATATTGTCAAATGGCTTCGAAAATTTTTGGTATATTGCTTTGCTTTCTATATTTTCAGATAGCTCCAAAGATTATTAGTAAGTTGTCCATTTATGTAAAGTAAGCTTTTATTTATATTTGATGATATTACTATTTTTCTTGAACAGATTGATTTTCATATTATAGCTAAGTTGTGGTATTCTTTTTCTTTACGTGTATTTCTCTTCAATTGAGTTGAATTTGTTTTATGATTAGGCAAAAAATGCAAGGTCACATGGCTCCACTAACATATATGTTTCTTTCTTGAATTTTTTTTCTCTGCAGAGACGATGATAATATGAGAGCTCAAAGAAGAGAAAGAAACAAGCTTATGTGGGAAAGGGAAACTTCTGAACCTCCTTTTAGTTCATTATTATTCTAATAGTGCTACACTACTGTACTTTATTTGGTCAGTTTATAGCACAGTTTTGTGAGAACATAAGACTACTTATTTGCTCATTTGATTGTTGTTCAATTTCCTATGAACCTACGCTTGTTATTAAACTTAGTACCTACATTGTTTTCAAGACTTTCACACTCTATATTATAGTAGTAGTAGACGGAATTTGATGGTAATCTTCTTATTACTGCCATATGAAAATATATTATATAGGATATGTCATTATGTAAATTCTTAGCTTGTTGAAAAGTAGTTGTGTTTACTGTTCAAACTGAAGAATAATTGTATACAATGGTAATGAGAACCTTAAATGCTGCTCATTTTGGTGCATTTAATTCTTGTTTTCAGAATGCTTCTTTTTGAATCACACTAATGCCATGATCCACTCAAGAAATGAGATATTAAATACAGGTATGACATATTGTCAATAATTTTTTTGTTATTTGACTTTTGAGTTTATATTTGAATGAGATTATAACATTGTAGTTTATGTAATACTTTTAATTTAAATGATATTTTAAAGTTTATATTAGACTATAATTATATTTTAGTATGATTATTTATATTTTATTTATTATTTAATTATAAAATGATTTTTTCGGTTAAATTACGGTCGAACCGGTTGAACCAATAAACCAATGAACCAATAGCTAGAGTGGTTCGATGACTGGTTCGGTTTTCAGAACCTTGCATACACCACATATACTCTATTAAACCAACCAATTTATTTAACAATTTCTAACAAAGTCACTAATCCTCAATCACTCATATAATTCAACTTATCCTATGGTCAACTAGCCTAAGTTCTCACATGACATTATACATTAACTATGGAAACCAAAACCATACATTGGCCGATTTCTTCCTAAACTCAAAATGCCACAATACAGGCTTCCAAGATTTCAAATCAACTCAAGCAAAATTCCAGCCACCAAAGCTTTGTCCTAAGAGCTCCAATGTACTAATTTAACTCCAATTCAACATAAACTCAAGGTAGTTCATACAATTCACTCAAATTAGTACTACAACACACAAAATTGGACAAACCACAAGGGTTTAGAGTTTCTTTATCTTATCCATTGATGATTGGGATAAAACCCAATAATTATCCAATGTTAAATTGTACCTAAACCACCAAAATCACTAAAATCACTCACTACTCATAGAAAAATGTAAAAACAGAAAAGGAAAGAAACTGGGCACAAATCACAAAATTTTTTACTACTTTATTCAAATAGAATTGAAAAGGATTCCAAGACGAACACGTAGCCGCAACCCTGAATGACTCGTCAGTCGGAGCTTCGAATTAAAAGTTATAGAATATTAAAATGGGAAGTGCATAGTGAATCGTTTAGGTTTTGTTTCCCATCTCCATTTCAGCGTGGAACCAAGAATGATGGGTTTAACTGGCTGAAGGGGGTGATGGGTGGTTATATAGGTTGGCCCTTGAGCCCAATATAAAATCAGTCCAATCGATTTAGTTCATTAGCCCAATTTTATATCAAAACTTTTAAAATTAGCGTTTTAAATCCTATTCTAAATATTTTTACATCTCTAAATTATAAAATTTAATTTTCTAATTTTTTAACTTATAATTAATTTATTAATTATTTATTTATTAATTTATCGAGTTTTACAGACATAATACATTTAGATTGTACTACTTATTTTTCTACCTCTCTAATGTGGTTATGCGGTGCACGGAAGTTTATTTTGCCACGTCACTTATTTTATTTGTTTTATTTATTTATTTCCATATAATGTACATAATGTATACTATATAATAATAGTTATAGATGATTTAATATGATATATAGTCATGCTTATCTGTATATTTATATAGTGGTATTTTACGGTAATTTTTATTTATGCAAACTCGACGTAAGATATTAACTGCATGTAATTCAGTTAATATATAATTACGTTTAGACATAATATCTTTTGATTGGACTATTTAATTTTCTACATCTCTAATGAGTTATGTCAAGAAATTTTATTTTTCCAATTCACTTATTTAATTCATTGAATTTATTTTGATATGACATTATAATACCTACAAAAATAACACTATAAGATTTTTATTTATTTGTGGCAGTTTTTTTCTATTTATGGAGGTTTCAAACCCCCACAAAAAAGATTGTGGCAGTTTCAAAAACTCCCGAAATTTGAGATGTCACGAGTTTCTTTGTGGCAGTTTTTCACAACCTCCACAACGTTATTTAGTGGCGGTTTTCTATCCCTTTTGTGGGGGTTCTGTGCTAGCATTTTGTGACAGTTCTTAGTTAATGTTTGTGGCGGTTCAAAACTCCCACAAAAGAAATTTTTCATTTTAAAAAGAACAGCTATTCTGTGGGGGGTTTCAAACCTCCACAAACCTGTCAATATTATTCTTAAAATATTAATCTGAATGTTAGAATTACATTATTATACTAATCATTTACTATTTAAAAGAAATACTTAAGCAAAACATTAAAAATGTAAAAGAAAATTAAAATATTACATATTTAAACAAAAGAAATACTTTTAAATAAAATTAATATAGTACATTACCATCATTTTCCAATTACATTAATTACAACAACAAAATATTAAAAATAACATGTATTAAACATATAATAATTAGAGAACAATATATACATAAATATATATCTCAAGTGAACTAGTGTCCAAACCAGCACTAACCATTTTTTCTATTCTTTTTTGAGTATGCATATTACATATTTTCTATTTTAACTTCTGAAAAGCAATAAAAAAACAAATACAAAAGACTAAGAATAATTAACATTAAAATTAAAAAGGGTACAAGTACAAAAATAATTTAAATCTGTCATGCGTACAACTTACTAATATTATGAATATTAATATTATTAATATATATTAATAATTGTATAAATATTAATATATATATATATTAGAGATATATACCGACAAGATTGAAATATGTCACATGTACAACTGACTCTTATTATAAATACAATAAATACTACTATTATTAATTATATTATATATATTATAAGAAATGTTTTACGTGAGGCACAGTACGGGTTTCGAATATTGGTGAGGCATGTACGATTAAGTTTCAAATTTTTTTCTATCGTTTAGGTTGGGTGTGAATGACCATTCTATCCTCATTTCATAATAGAAAAAGTCTATTATGCACAGCTCTTAAATGAGAGTAGGAATGGCAATTTTTTCCGGCGGGGCGGATATCTGAGGGGAATTACCCGCTGGGGGATAGATTTGGGGATCATTTTCTCCCCGTGGGGACGGGGGACGGGTATCCGCTTAATAAATGGGACGGGGGCGGGGAGAGAAATACCCGCCCCGTGATACCCGTATAATATCCATATAGATGAAATTATATAAATATCCTTATATATATATATATATATATATATATATATGATGGAAACCTAAAAACCTAATTCACGCCTCTCTGTCTTACTCCCTCACTCCCTCATCAGATCGCTCTCACTCTCTCAGGTCTCACCCTCTTCCTCTTCCCTTCTCCCTTGCCGGTGTCGCTCTGTGCTTGGTTCTCACAGCGTTGGCGCCGCCTGCACTCGTGTTGCCTCTACTCCGCAAAGACAAAACTGCTCCAGCCATGCCTCTGCCATCATCATCTTCTTCAGATCTGACATCACCAGCCATGCCTCTGCGTCTAGAGGAGAGGAGAGACGTCTTCATGCTGCGCGCCTGAGGAAAACCGTCGCAGTTTTCATCACCATCCAGAGGAGAGTTGTCTTCGTTGTTGCCGTCATAGAAGCGAGATCTGCCTTCGTCCCCGTCCAGAGAAGATCGTCCTTCATCGCCGTCAGAGGAGAGCCGCTGTTGCTCACCTTCCTCCTCTCACTGCGTCGCTCACTGCTTCCTGGTCGAAGCTTCACATCTGGTCCGCCTTTGCTTTGCCGTTTTAATGTATATTTTGATTTTTAGTTGATGAAATTCCTTTGGTTTGAATTCTATTACTGTGAAATTAGATTTAGGATTAGGGTTTGAATTTTGTTAATTGGTAAATTTGGATTTAGAGATTGATTTTGCTGCTGTGAAATTGAATTTAGGGTTTGGATTTTGAACTCTTACTGAAAAATTGGAAAATTGGATTACAGTACTGAGTTTGGGTTTAAACTATGTATCTTTTATTTTTCAATTTTGCTGTTTTTTATATGTTTTTTAATTTTTTAAAAAATTCGTGGATATCCGCGGAGGACCCGATCCCTAGCGGATACGGAGTCCCCGTTACCTATCGCGGGGACGGGGACGGATTATGGGTGGCGGGGGCGGGGGACGGGGGGCATGTCCCCGCCCCCATGGAGACCCGTTGCCATCCCTAAATGAGAGAGACAAGTTTTAAGCTTGAGTCTTTTGGTTTATGGTCTGGATAATGAGGAATAAGAATAAAGGGAGGCAGGTAATCATCAAATGCATAAACGTTGTGGTGAGATATGTGAGCTGAGCATGCATTGAGGAAGGGGTTTGGAACAGTCGATTCCGATTTTGGACGAATCTTTCCGTTGCCGAAATTGGATATGTAGGTGTGAATCGTCGGCGTCTCGTAGAGTGAATGGGCGGCCGACGTTGATGCGGTGCGATCTTTCTAGGTATACGCCGCAGATGTTATTGTAGCTCGACCACATGTGATAAGGTGAGTGTTGTTAATTCTTCATTTATTGTTTACGATGGAAATGCTAATGAATCTCATTCTTCTTTATTTGAATGGTTTGGATTATGTTTTGTGGTTTGAATGAAATCTTCCAAGTAAAGTTTGGTATAATAAATTCATGTGTTATGAAAAAAGGCCTCGAGAACAAGTTGTGCAGCTATTGGTATAGGGTGGGTTATTCCGATGATGATGTAGTGAGTGTAATGTATTCTTGGAAGCGTTGATATTGGGGCAGAAGCTCTGGGTTGCCTATATTAACATATTACAATAATTTGCTTTGTTAACAGGGTTGCATTAATTGGCCAGATTGTGACGACCAGACTGGATATTATTGTTGCCTATGCAATAGGATAAGTTCTTTGGAACCACAAGTGAGGGGATCCTTTAGACGAAGCAGCTACCGCCTATTATGAAACAGATGAACAACATTAATCATGAATCGATATCGACATCAACCAATCATGAATCAACGATTCCAGATCCAGAGGACGGGCTTTTAAATGAGGTATATGACAGTGGAGATCTTGTAGATTGTGATTATATTAGTTTTGTGTCATTGTGAAGATGAATAGTATAAGTTGATGAAATCTAAGGTGATTGTAGCATTTTTAATTGTTGTGCAGGAAACACTTTTTAACATGAGCATTTGAGGGGACAAAGTGGGGTTTTCGAAAATAATGCAGACAGACACAAAGCCTCAATCGGCTTAGGTACCAAGTCATGTTAGCATTGAAGATGTGTTGAAGATAGAGCTTTTTACCCCTGGGGAAGCAAGAGAATTCTACACGAGTTATAGTAGGCTAAAAGGTTTTGCAATAAGAAAGAGTAAGAGGGTAAAAAATGCCAAAAGAGAGATCGTTAGATACACTTTTGTTTGCAACAGACAAAGGTTTAGGCACAAGAAGTGGTTGGAAAAGAGAGCACAAGCCTATAACTCGATGCGGGTGTGTAGAAGAGATGAGGATAAAGAAGAATCATACTTATGGAAAATAGTTTGTTTCACAATTTGTGGATGATCATAACCACACCCTACTCTCAGAAAGGTTTATTGGATATTTGCTTTCACACAGGAATATATCTAATGTAGAAATTGCTCAAATGAATAGCTTGAAGCAAGTTGGGATAAGCATCCCAAAGATATACCAGTCATTTGCGATGCAAGTTGGGGGATTTAACTTAATAAGGTTTACTAAGCAAGATATGCACAATGAGGTTCGAAAGCAACGTGCTTTGTAGAATGGGGATATAAATGCCGTACTACGATTTTTTTGAACGTGCTGCCAAAAATGATGAAAAACTATTTTGGAGGTACGAGGTAGCAGATGAATCTCGTATGTGTGACCTTATATGGAGTGATGGCCAAAATCAGGAAGATTATGAGGCATTCGGTGATGTACTCGCCTTTGATGCGACCTATGAGATGAACAAGTATAACCTTCCTGTCATTGTTTTGTCTGGGATTAATCACCATAATCAAACATGCGTGTTTGCAACAGCAATGGTTTCATGTGAGTCACAGGATTCGTATAAATGGGTGCTGAGACGGTTTCTTGAATGCATGCGGAGAAAGGCCCCGAAGGCAGTTATAACTGATGGGAATCCTTCTATGAGGCTAGCTATTATGCATGTATTTCCAGATGCTCATCACAGGCTTTGTGTGTGGCATCTACTTAGGAATACCACTGCTCATGTCTCACAACCATGTTTTACCATTGGGTCATGTACATTAATGCTGATTGTTTTACCATGAATACCAAGAAATAGTGCTAACATAGTAAAAAGAAATATTCTGGACTGCAAAAATTTTTTGTCATGTTCTCTTTAGTACTAATGTGGGCACTATTTTCGGAGAACAAATATATGGAATAGATAATTAAATTCAAACAAATATAGACTTCAATTAAATTAATTCTAAATTGAGTATTTACAAATTCTAATTTGAAAATTCAAATTTTTTTATGCTTATAGCTTTAAATTGACCAAGTTAATTGGTCGACTAGCAGCTGTGGGTGTAACATTAATAATCACATAAATTTAAGAATGAAAATTGATATCTACTACAGGGTTGGACTTGTAAGAACCGGAGTTTTTTACGTAAAACCGTTTTAATAAAATAATTTTAAAGTGCGCAAAGTAGATTCAAAATTTAGAAGCTTTAATTTGAAATTATAAAGGTGAATTTTGAATTCAATAGATTTTTCTGAGTTGGAAAACGTATCTTTTTCGAAAAGTTTTGTAAAAACGCATATTGGCGCCTAAGCCGCCAGTACCAGCTCTAGTCTGTCCAGTACCACGTATTTTGGAAAATAAAATTTTGAAAATTGATTTATTGTTTTGAAAGGACAAAAATAATTTAGAATTGAAAACCGGGCACTAATCTTAAAGGTTTTGGCCCAAAGTGGACCAAATGGACCAAAAATACTTAGCGGGTTAGACCAGGCCCAAGTGGACCCAAGTCCAACATATATATACTCCACTTAAGTGGCAAAAAGAGCCACTTTCAGCACAAAGAGAGGGAGAGCTCGTAGAGTTGAGAGAAGGAAGAGGGTTTGGCTTGTCGCTATTTACTCTTCTTTTCCGGGAGCCATAACTTGAGCTACAGAGCTCCGATTGACAAGCCGTTCGTGGCCAGGCAAAACTTTCATCGAGCTCTTTGATTTTAGATAGGCATTGTTGGTAAGATATCTCAATTGGTCCTCCAGTTTCCAGCCCTATAATTTTAGCGTTTTTTGGGTTTGGTTTTGAGTAGATTTTATGATTTTGCTTGTTTAGATGATCTCTAGTAGCGGGTAATTGTTGGAATTTGCCCCAATCCCATTTGGACAAGGTAAAGTTCCTCATATACCTTTGTAGTGTTGTATGTTGTGGTTTTTTGGTTTTGATTTTGGTGATATATGTGTTGTTAGTTTGAGCTTTAGTGCTTTTTGGAGTTATCTTGGCTTTTTGGTGGTTTCGTGCGTGGAGGATAATCGGCCAAGGTATGGTTTTGGCTTCTTTTATGTAATATATAATGTTTCTGGAAACTTAGACTAGTGGACCATAAAATAGGATTGAATGATGTTGATGTATGCCTAATTGTTTATGAAATTATGTTATATGATGAAGAGGATTATAGGGAATATTGGAATGTATAATATGTGTTTATGATGCTTGTTGAAGGATATTGATGATTATGATGCGATGATATATTATGATGATGATTGTGGGTTTTGAATCTTGTGGTTGGTGATGGTATTAAATGGTGTTGATTTTGAGTTAATGTTGCTTGAGGATGCATTATTGATGTTGAGCTATGATTGATGGTGGATGACTATTATGATGATGATGGGTGGTAAGTGAAGTATTTATGTATGAGGAATTATTGATGTGTGGTGTTGTTGCATATGGTTTGAGAGATTAATAGACTGACCGATGATTAGGTGTGGAAATGGTAAAATTGTAATTTTAGGTGTGGAATGAATTTCAAGACATATGGATATAATTTAGACACATTAGGGTTGGTTTGGATGTAGAGCAATTGATTTTGGATTGAGAGGTTTGGTGAAATAGAGTTTTAATGTTTTTGGTAAAAATGGGTTTTAGGCCAACTTTGGCGGATCATATTTTGAGCTACGTTTTTTTAAATTGAATGATTTTTATATCAAATTAAAGATAATTTAAAGAGCTTTAAAATGGTATATATTTTGTAAAAATCTAAATTTTGTAAAGAAAGATATGATCATTGAAAGTTGGTGTCTGAAATCTGAATTCTGTGAATGCTGCAGAATTTGTGATTTCTGGTTTGTGTGCGCACGCACAGCCTTGTGCACACGCATGCTCTATGCGCACACACAACCAATAAAGTTTTGCAAGCTGTGCGTACGCACAGCCTTGTGTGTACGCACACATTGGAAGGTGTATTCTGTTGAGGGCGTTCGCACGCCTTGTGTGGACGAGCAGAATTGGAAAATTTTACTCCTATGCATATGCACACCTCTTTGCGTATGCACACATCTTGAAAATCCTCTTGGGTGTGCGTACGCATAGCTATATGCGTATGCACACTGCCCTATTTTTCAATAAAAACCTTATTTTTAACTGTTTCACCTTTCCAGCAAGCTTGTAAACTTCTGTAACACTTATTTAAAATCCTTTGCCAGTTTTAGGATCTTTAATCAAGGAAGAAAATAATAAAAGAAATGAAAGGGTATCTTAGTTATGAGTTAGAGCCGGTGACCTAGGTTTGGAAGGTTTGTGTAACTTCTAGTTTGAAGTGGGGCGTGTTGAGTTGTGAAGTATATAGCTGAAAAGGTTTTTGAGAAGTTAGAAACTGGTGATGGTTATGACGAGTTGAAGACTTGGAAATGAATGAGGAAATTATTAGATTATATGGGAGTGTGCGGAGCCTATATCTCCGACATGGCAGATTTCTCTGCTGCATGAGAAATTGTTGTTGAGAGTGTGCAGGGTTATATCCCTGACGTAGCAGATTTCTCTGCTGCATTAGTAGTTGTTTGTTGTTTCCTTCTCTGATGCATGAAGTGTGTGGGGCCTATATCCCTGGCGTAGTAGACTCCCTACTATATGAGTGTGCAGGGCACTATATCTCTGGCGTGGTTGAAAAGACTACATTTAGAAGGATGTTTCAGATTGGCATTTATGGACCGACAAGTGATATCACGAGCTAATAAGATATACATTCATCATATGCATCCCTTATGTGCTTGTTTACTTTGATTACTTGAGTTTGCCTAATTGTATAATATGCCTACTAGCTTCTTGAACTACTTGTTATATATGAATACTACATGTGCATTACTTGCTTGAATTATCTATGATTGTCTGGTTCTGAGGAGGTTAGTTAGGCAGTGGCAATGGAATCGCACGGAGGTTAGGTTGGTGAAGGCTGTGGGACAGGGGTGACTAGTTTTAATTAGACATTTCCTAAGTTCAGATAACCCTGCTTACGGTTTATGGTTTTATTTATTTATTTATGCTAAGCTTGAATATCTGTTTTTGATGTGAAGTTCTAGGATTGCCTTTGGCGTCCCAGAATCTTACATCTTATATATCGGGCACTGTTACCATATTGAGAACCTCCGGTTCTTATACCATATGCTGTTGTTATTTTTCAGATGCAGGTCGCAACCCACCTCGGTGAGTTGCTATGGTGGTGACAGGTCGGAGGATCTCTATCATGATTTGAAGTCTTTTTGATTATTTTGTTTAAGATCTCTCACTTTTGTATTTATTTTTCCTAGAGGCTTACTTTGAGAGAAAAACTTGGATAAGCTATTTTACTTTCAGAACTCTATATGTCTGTATACCTAGTCGGCTTAAACTCCGCGAGTTGAGGCTAGTTTACTTAAGATTATTATACTCTATTATATACTTATGTCTTGTTATCTTGTATCTTTACCTTGTACCTTAAGTTTGTAGCTTTGTGTGAACATTTGTGTTTTTGAAACTCTGTTTTTGAGCTTATTTCCTTTATTGGGCTTCTAGAATTATTATTCCTTTCTTTATATATTTATGTATAAGCCTTAGAAATGTCGTAATCTTTGATTAACCTTTGCTTTACGACACGAGGTAAGGTTCAGGGTAATTGGGGTGTTACATGACTTATAAAATATTTTGTTATTATTTAAAATGGGTGATTATTTGACATTTCTTAGAGAGACCTCTTGAAGACAGAGTTAGTGCACTTTAACCATTACTTTATGGGAAAGATCATAGAAGTTTTTCTTCTATTTGTGTTACAGAAAAAGAATTTGAGAAAATGAGAAATTGGTTTATTAATATTTTAAAAACTTATACAATGACCCATTATGAATAATAACTTTATTATAAATTAGTCCTATTATGGGTAAGTTACTTAAGTATAGTTAGAAATTAGACTAAAATATCTTCTAATTAGATATTGACACGTCATAAAAGATAAATTAAATGTTATTATACAGAAAATTTGATAGAATTTACCTTCAATATTATTATAAATTTTGCATTTATGAACATTCATACATGAAAAATTATATATTATTGTTTATATGTTTATATATAACAATACACATATATCTTAAAGGAAAAAGTTTGGTAACAAAAAATTTTTAGCCATAATTAGTCAAAATTTATTTCATTTATATAATTTAATAACGATTTGATTTTTTATCTTACTCTCCTATCAATCCACTTATCATATTCTTCTCCGTCCCACTTATTAATGATATTAATTATAATATCATATCTCTAACTATTAGACATTCTTGTAATCACTATTTAATATTCCTTTTTATAATTTGAATTTCATATTTAAGAATACAATAATAAAGACTAATAATAATAATATGCATTAAATTGTATTATACCAAAATATGAACGAGTCGAGTTTAGGCATCCGCATGTTGACTTAATTGAATTTCAAACATAAATATT
This sequence comes from Arachis ipaensis, assembly GCF_059453495.1. NCBI lineage: Eukaryota > Viridiplantae > Streptophyta > Magnoliopsida > Fabales > Fabaceae > Arachis > Arachis ipaensis. The sequence continues at coordinate 45,829,286 of NC_142435.1, read as the reverse complement.
GATATAATACCATTTTTCATTGTACTTCATTAAGAAGTAAAAAAACAAACATTATTTCACTTTTTACTGATTTATATATACAAATCAATTATGTCATTATTTAAACAATATTACTCATTTATATATAAAAAAATTACCAACTTAGTACATTAAATTTGTGCTTAGTATCCTGTACGATTATTTACTTTATTTAAATGATATCCGTATAGATGCTTTTATGTTGTTATAGAAATTGGCTCTTATATCGGACAACATCCTTTTTCTTAGCATGCTAATTATACAATTAACATAATTGAACAAATTCTTTTTTTTATAGAAAAACTTAATCTCAAATTCGAAACACTCTTCTTGCTAAGTAACAGCTTCAACTGAACATATTCCTACTTGTATCCACTATTCAAATTATGCATAACTAAATATAATTTTTAGTAATCATTAGAACTTTATAAATATTTTATATTTTTTAGGCTAAATGGATTTAAAAATATGTGTATTTACTAATAACTATTATGGTCATTTGTAAACCTCATATGTAAACGTAATATGTATTTTTACATATATCTATTCTCTTTTTTTGGATAAAATACATATATCTATCTATTTCTACATGTAGATGCAGCCCATGCAAAAGGGTGTTACATCTTGTTCCTAGACATTTCAGGGTATTACCATGAAATACTTTGAATGAAATATAAAAAAAATGTTAATTTTTGCCAAATCTCTATGTTTTCACATTTTATTTTTGATATTGGGTTAATAATTGTATTTTTTTTGAATTGTAAACTGTTATGATATTTTTTAGAAGTATGGGATGATTTAATTTATGAAGTAGAAATCGGACAGTGTGATTTCTCAGAGGTTCAGAAATCGAACGTCTAATTTCTGCCAATTGGACTATCCGATTTATGTTAAAAAAATTAGAAAAAATTATATTTTATAATATTTATACAATGTAATAAAACATAAATAAATAAAAAAAATTATACTTTATTTTATGCTAAGGGAATTTTATATCATTATAATTTTTTTCTTCGCATTTTTCATTTTTATCCAAACAAAAACTTTTTTTTTATTTTCTTTCTATCCATTCTCTCTTCATCCAAACAACACACAAATAACTCCACTTTTCTTTCTATTTTTTTCCTTTCATTTTCTTTCTTCTTATTTTAATTTCTTTCTTTTTATTTTCTTTCCAAAGGGTAATTTTTTTTAGCCTTGGGTCTCCACCGTCTTATTTTCTTAGTTGAGAATAGAAGGACATGCTTTGCTTCCAAATTGATAAACCTTCACATGACAAAGTCAAACCTAACCATCTCTGGGGAATGGTCACACTGACATAAAAGAAACTCAATCTTTTCTTCAATTCACACGTCTAATTGTGGCGCCAATCAATTTCTATTATAGGTTTCATTTACATTTATTTATTTCGAGATTTTTAAAGAACCAAAGATAGTGGAGTATCATTCCATCAGTTCAACGTCAATAGGCAGTCATAAGTCTTCAAACAATAACCTACATCCACTACAAGAAAATAAGCTTTCTGCCACGCTTTTTGAGCTATCGGCACGCTTTTGAAAGGGTCACATCCGCTAGCGTGCCAGTTGCTCTATCGCCACGCTTTTGTGGATCTATCGGTATGCTTTCTTTTTGGCCATGCTTTCAACTCTTGCCACGCTTAAAAGTGTGGCTATAGGTGTTAATCTATCGGTACGCTTTAAAAACGTATCGAAAAGTTCACATATCGCCATGCTTTTGAAGCGTGCCAAGAAAGTTGGTTTTGGCTACGCTTTGAAAGCGTGCCAATAGAGCACATATAACCACACTTTTAAAAGCGTGGCATATTCCTTTGTCAAATTAAAAAAAAAAGGAAAAAATTAGAATGCATAATAATAATTAAAAAATTACAATTCTATAATAATAATTAAAAAGAGAAAATTAAAAGGCATAAGAATTGATTTTTTATTGATTTACATGAATTATTTACATGATATAATAATAATTTAAATTAAAACTATAATGCTCCCAAAGATATGAAGGATGGAAAACCAAAAAGTGATATACAGTAGAACTATGATTAACAAAAAGTTGATGTGGGAAGAACTCCTACTACCATTTGTTTTAAAACTCCTCGTCTTCACTGGCCGCAGCTTCTTCCTTATCATATTTTTTCTAGAAGGGCAACTAAAAACTCCAGTACCTTGCTCCCAGAATCCAAATGACCATTCATCTTCACCATAAATCTCTGTCAGCAAAACACACAATCCTAATAAGTCATCATGTGACAAAATAAAACACAGGTTTCCATTACAATTTTCCAAGAAAATATGTATGTGCATCATTGAATTTTCTGACATTTTGCAAAAATGTAACCATTTTGTGACACTGTAACTCATGCATCAGTTATGGAAATTGATGTTCATAATCCATATCTCAATTTATTCTCTAGCTATGCTTTTACAGCCATGCACTCTACAGAGCTAAAGTCAACCCATAAACACTTCACTCCCAAAATAATCTAATATGAAACGTCTAGAATTAACACCTAGTATTTCTCCAACAACCAAATTAATCCATAGAATTAAGAGCTATATAGTTATATATACTACAAAAAAGCCAATCACAACTGTTTCTCAATCAGATAAGAATTACTAAGATTAAATTTAATCACAAAACAGTAGTGTGAGTCACATATTGAGACAATTACAATTCGGTATTAATAGTGTCTAATGAACAATTCAATTACTAGGTGGAGTAATAGTTAATAAAATGGTACCTTTCGCTACCTAACTTTTCATAATATACCATCAGAAATCAATACTGCCAGACCCCAAATCTCATCTGGTTCAAGCCACCGTTAGCGTTTATGAGGATATAGCCGTTGGTCTTTGCATCTAGCCCTGATGAAAAAAAAAAGAAAAAGGAAGAGTAAGGAGAGAAATCACATAATAACCCACTGCATAATACGAGATAGGAGGGTACTTGAGTCATACTCTTATAATTTCTTGGCAGTTCTATGCATTTTGTGAAATTGTCACTGTTGGGTTTAGACCAGATGCCTGACTCCTGAATGAAAATGCAAACTTTATAAATGAAAAAGAATAGACATCTCTAAACACAACATATACTACAGAGGGGATTTAAGACTTACTTCAGCCATGGCAATCTCGCTACCAATTACTCCTGTGTCTACCATCTTTAGAGTTCATTCAGCATCACCTTCTCCATCCCTATAACCATAATCAATGGAGCTTCGGTCCATTATTAATCTAGAAACGGAGCCAGATAGTTCCTGATAAAAGGGTAAAATAATTTGCTTAGTAATATAACTTATCCAAACACCACACCATCCTCAGATGGATAAAAATTAAAGTGATTTAAGGAGACTCAAATCAGATCATGAACTGTCAACTATATAGTTCTTAATCCACCCTAGTGTGAGTTCTGCAACTCACTTATTAAAGTTGGCAAACTAGTATGGTAGACACTGTATACAACATTGATGATAAAATAATCTGCAACAATTTAGAAAGTGAAGCATTTCTAACAAAGTAGCTACTGTCCAAAACCAAAAGTATCCAGTTTCTCTAACAGAAAGGATAATTCTACAAACAACCAAACAAATTACAAACACTGCAAAAATGCATCAAATAGAACATGTTCACAAAACATAGCGTCTTCGCTCACCAACAAAAAAGCTGATTAAGTAACTTGTTGTAAAATTTGCAGAACTTGAGCTTTTGAATTAAGTATAAACAAGTGTATCTTGTGTAAACATCTACAATGCTCATATAGTAATTCTGATCTGGAAACAATTGGTACAGGAATCCATACATCAATGTAAATTAATTCAAAAGGAGAAATAAAAACAATATTAGACAAAGAGAAAGGTAAGGTATGAATTTTGCCTTTTGCACAAGCTTCACACACAACAGAATCAAACTCAGTTTTATTTGAATATATTACAGTGTCTAAGAATAATCTCAAAAATAATAAGTGATGGATGTCCTAATCTTCTATGCCAAGTTCTAAATTAGATTTATACATAGCAAGAAAAGATTGAAATACTTTGGATTCATTAATCTGTCTAGGTATATACATGTTCTCAAAAACATATAGATCTTGCTTAAGTATTCCTTGAAGGAGCACCTCCTTAGACACCTGAGATAACACATTTTCAATTGTAAACAATGCCTGGCCTCAATCCATGACCTACAACTAAAATTATGAAAGGAACAACTCAGCTATCTCAACTTTAGTATTTTGCAGTTAGAGTTTTCCAATGTTGCTGTAAGACTGAACACTCAATCTAGACTCCAATTTAAAAATGACCACTAAAAATCTAGACTCCTATTTAAAAATGACCACTCAAACCCTATCATGCTAAGGTTGAAAACTCTATTTCCTGCACAAGTTCTCGAATCCTATTCTTTCTCTATTTTGTACTTTCAATGATCATCCAAATTACTTAGTTAGAAACTTCCAATTATAGTTTAGAAAACTTTGGTTTAATTTGTCTAATTTGTATATGCATAGAAATGAAAGGTTCATAGTAACCAATATATTAAATAAACTTTAGTGTGTTTACTTAATACATTTTTATAATATTAAGTCATAAACACAGTAACTCCGGAACTTTAACAACATGGACAAAATGGATTTTTCAAAAAAAATAAAGGGAAAAACCTTGAAAACAGGTGTTTCGTATTAGTATATAGCAAGAATACATATTAAAAGAACAGTGCATTTTAATTCATTTTTATACGTCAGCAATTTGATTTTTGAGGACGCATAAAATTCGAAAAACACATTGTTATCTAAAGTAGAGATAGACTAAAGTAAGACTCACCTCTTTATTTTTTAAGTCTATCAGTAAATGTTAGGAACTATAGAAGAGACCTTAATTTTAGTAGACTGATAGCATCATAGTTGCATAGAACTTCCAATACACCTTTATCACGGATACACTGCTGCACTAAGACCGTTCTAGGTGGTGGTGCACCAGACACACTCACACCCTCAAGAAACCCCCATTTAGTATTTCTTTACCAAAAAAATTAAAGACAAAAATCAGAAACAATTCCAATAAGCAATTTACATCATAACCAAACAAAATAACAAACGATCATATAACTCAAACCTTGTATCAAGTATCTGTACTATTCGAACAAATGCATGTGTGTCATAATAAAGTGTAATTCATATACTAAGATTAAAAGAATACCAGTGAATGAATCTCATTATCCAAGTTGAAATAAATTTTATATACTCCAATATAAGAAATCAGTACAATTCATATACCAGTAGTGACTTGATAGTTTTCCATGCAGATCCCACTGAAGACATGACTTTTTTCTTGTAGTGTAATTTGTCACAAACTATGAATTTATCTAAAAATTTTATTTATTCAGACTTCAAATATGAATATGATAAATTAAAACCCTAAAAAATAGTAGGATTTGTACCTCTTGGATAATTTGAAGAGCAACCACTCCTCTGCTTTTCTTCATAATCGGTTTCTTCTTCATCCAACAGTGGTCGGAGATGAAGTAGGCCAAAGCTATGCACAGCAAAATGGCACCACCGAAGCCAATGGCGTGAGGGATGAGCGACTAATTGGGGAACAAATAGAAGATTAATAGCAAATTAAACATAGCAAAACCAATTTAATAATAGAACCAGAACAAATAGAAGATTAACAGAGAGAAGAGAGGTCTAGAAGATTTAAAAAATAGAGTAGTTAAAAGGAGAATTTCACAAACCCAGGAATCAGGAAGAACGACAGCGGCATTCACGGGACGGGGAGGACAGCAACGTTCACGGGACGGGGAGGACAGCAACGCTCACAGGACGGGAGAGTAGGACGCAGACGTTCACGGGACAGAGACGACACGACGAGGAGAACACGCCTTGGACCGAGACCACGAGACGTGCAAGTCTGCGATGGCGTGTGCAAAGGGGATTCTGTGCGACGGCGATTCTGGCGTGTGCAAGGGAGAGAAGAGAGTGACAGAAGAGAAAACTAAAAGGTAGATAAGAGAGCGAGAGAAGAGACTTAGGGAGTTAGGGTTCCAGTGAGGGGAGGGTGATTTTAGATTTAAGGTTCGACAGATGAACGAGGGTTCGACAGAGAGAGGGTTAGAGGAAAGGCATGGGTGCGAAGGTCATTGGCTTAGACAGATGAGGATGAAGGCGATGAAGGCGATGAACGGTCTCGGACGATGAAGGCATGAGGACGAAGGTCATTGGGTTAGAGGAAAGGCATGGGTGATGAACGATGAACGATGAAGATGGAGATGTTGTTTGAAGATGATGACGGCGCGGGTAACTTTTAGGGTTTTTTTTGTGACTGGGTCACTTTTTGGGTTAAAACTAGTGTGTGATGTTGTTTGGGTTAAAATTGAAAACTAAGGAAAAAATGTTAAGTGTGGAAAAAAATTGGGTGGGAAACTAAATTTTGGGGGAGGGAACTCTATCGGTACATTTTTTGTGGAGTGCCAAAATAAACAGAATATGGACACGCTTTAAAAAGGTGACCATTGAAACACAAACTAGCCACGCTTTACAAGCGTGCCGGTTTCCCTCTATGACCACGCTTTTTAAGCGTGACAAAAAAAAAGTGGCCAAATTTTAATCAGTGGGCACCATCGTAAAAGCGTGCCCATTTCTCTCTATCGCCACGCTTTTCAAGCGTGGCAGTAAAAAAACGTGGCTAAATTTCAAGTATGTGGGCACCCTCGTAAAAGTGCGCCAATTTCCCTCTAAGCGTGGCGGAAAAAAACATGGCTAAATCACAAATCAGTGGCCACCTTCGCAAAAGTGTGGCCATAGACCACTTTTGGGTACGCTTTAAAAGCGTGGCAAGAAAAAAGTGTATCGACAGGCCTTTTTTCTTGTAGTGATCCCATACCTGAAAATGTTCCTTTTTCCATCATTGCAATGTATAGACTATAAAAAGTCTTTTCTTGACTTGGCGACCTACAAAAGTTTGCATGCTACTCGATTCAGAAGTGCATTAATCACATGGTAGCTTATTGTGTCAAGGGAGTCATAGCTACACGTCTATGGATCACTATGTTGACAATATTATTCTCCTCTTAATCAAAAGCTACTTAAACCCACAAAAATAATTAGGTAGTAATACGTCATGATAACATAATTAAAACAGTATATAATTTAAAGAGCTGAAAATCTTGAAATTTGAATACCCTTATAAAATTAAGTTGTATTGTTTATTTTAATAGCAATATTGAACTTTAATTAAATACTATATTGACTAACATATTCTATTTATCAATTTTAAAAAATTAACATCACTTTTAAACCAGTAAATGTAAATCTTAGAATCTCAAAGTTTATAGTTAAATTACTGATGTACGTAGAGTCCTGTGACACAAGTGTTCCAACAACTATTCTTAAAAAGTCTTAGAAAATATATATGTAAATATATTTAAACCCTGATATAAAATTATGTTTGTCCCCATATAAAATTAAAAATATCCTAATAATTTTTTTGTAAAAAAATTATATAATTAAATTTATACCCACACAATAATATTTCTTTCATTGATTTTTATCCTAAAGTAAATATATATTAAAATAATTTCAAGAAATAATAGAACATTAAATACTATTTAATTAAAAAATTTAGGTTTAATTACTTTTTCTAGCCTCTATAGTTTACAAAATCTTTCATTTTCATGATTGATTGAGTTATTATTTAATGCATAATAATTTAATAATTATTGATTTTGATAACTTGCGTTTATTTTTAAATGTCTCGAGTGAAATCTCAAAAACTTTGGAAGAGCAAAAATACTTTGTTAACACAATCTATCTATCCATCTAACCAACTAATTTTGTTGATTTTATCATTATTATAGTTTTTTGTTGTTGCCATTTTTATTATTATAATTATAATTTAATTTTAATGCATTGATAGAGCTAAATATTTTACAATTCCAAATAATTACACATTCATTTACACTATACAAATCCACGCAATTATATATTGATTTATATGAATGTGCTTTTCATCACTCTAGACCCAAACTAAACACATTCTCAAAAATCAGACATTTTATGTTATGAAAAGAGTCATTTAAGTCCAATAAATTTGCATGATGATGTTTTTTTATTGAAAATATGTTAGCTATATATTAACTTATAATGTGATTGTTTTGAACTTTTTTTGTAATTTAGGCTAACTTATGCATATCCCTAATAACGCTAGTGAATTAATTATAATTACCACTTTTATGAACTTAAATACACATTGATTGACTTGATAAAAAAGATACATGATCCAATTTGACCTATCTTTCTTTTTCATTATCAAAATTTTACTAAATGTTTATTAAATAATAATTCTGGAGAATTACTTGTTCCTTTATTTGATTGAATTTGCCAAGTGCTTTGCCCGTTTAATCATTCACAACTTATATCTCCTCCATCAACAAAATTTAAATTTATCAAGATGATCTTCTGCACACAACAGGACAAAAAATATTTTCTTGCCACAAAACTAATATTTAATCTTACCTATTTTATCAGACCCCTATCAATTCTTTCACTCTGCCCATAGGGATTCGACATGCAAGCTAATCGTAAATACAAACACAATTTTTCACTTTATTCAATGCCACACTGAACCACACAATTTTTGCCCCTCAAATGTTCACAAATACCTCAACTTTACATGTGCCTCCTATGATAATGCCAAAATCTCACTGGGGTAAAAAGGTAATCCTAAACCCAAATGATATTAAATCCGGGGAGGCTTTTCCACTCCCACCCCCTAACTTCAACTCTACTTAACCCCTTATCAGAAACACATTTATCTCCTCCATAAACCATCATCGAAACCAAATACAACAACAATGGATCCATTCATGATACAATATAAGTTCTTTGTCGTATCGAAGGGAAGGAATACATGAATTTTTACCTCCTTCGATGAGGCATCTCGGCAAGTCGTTAACTTTTTGGATGCCGAATACTCCGCCTTCAACTGCCAGGCAACTACCGTCGGGGCGTATTCAGCAAAGCTACAATCCATGGAAACCAAGAGGAAGAATTAAGAGAAATGGGGGCAGAGTTTCAAGATCCAGTTCATTTGCCACCGAGGAACCTGCACACCATCCCCACCGCGAATGGATGCCGAGCCAAGCTCTACTGCAGTAACGTTACATAATCTCCCATTATACTATACCGATTTATCTGGATTCAAAATATGAAACAAAGCTTTAGCTAACAAATTTGTCTGAATCTTACTGATTGCAAACTATCATGCAGCCGTCAATGCCATTCCCCCTCCACCGAAGCAGCTTTTGGCAACTATGCAATCAATGTGAACATGGAGGAATAGTTGCTAAAGGTTTGCTACGTATCCTCTATCCCACCTCCAGCATTCTTTCGCAACGAGATCGAGATCTGCAACATCAGCATCCACTACGCTTTACTGTTGTCATCCCGGGCAATCCCTTAGATCCACATATCTACGCTAAGGGTTGGTACTTGTAGTGCGAGTCAGATGCCAGGGAGGACGTCTTATTCAACATGGTTGAGAAGATTCTAGAGGTCACTGGCCAAGAAATTCGGGACTACAACTACATTTGAGCAATCATGCTCGCCAGGGTCAATAGCGAACTCACCCACCAGGTTGAACGCCTCGAGGAGAAGTGTCGCACTCATGGCTCTGATAGCAGCCCCGATCTAGTCTCGCCATAGTAGAGTGCCGATCCACTGTGACTGGCTGTGATCTGGAAAGCTTGTTTCTCTATGCTATATGACTAAGTCACTTAAGATATATGTCGTTATCTTCCAAAGCCTAATATTTGCTACTATTGTAATACTTCTTAATATCCTTAATCCAACTATATAATTATGATTGAAACGCTCTGCATGTTGCAATCACATCTCATTGAAATTTAGGTAATTTCTCGTATTTAGTTGACAAAGTTCTTTTTTATTATTATAATTTTAATTATTTTATTAATATCTTTTTTTAATTCTTTATTTTAAATTATTAAATATTTTGAAATAGAACTAAATAAATATTCTATTTTAGAATAGAAAGAAGAAATATAAATATTCTAGAAACTAGAAATAAAAAAATAATTTAAAATTCTTTTTGGATTATTTTACTCAACTTACGTTACATGGTATTCTAGCTTATAACATTTTATTTTATATTATTTGGTATTATTAATATCATTATAAAAACTACGAAAGTTGTCTAAAATGAAATTAAAAGAAACCAAATAGTGTCTATATTATTTAATCTTAAAAATTAATATAAGAGTAAATAAGAAATAATAGACTTGGAGAGACACTATTAAAATGTTTTATTGAATTTAAGATGCTTTAAAATTTTTCAGAGATGCATGGCTTCTTTACCATTCAAAAATGTAACTAGGTAACTCAAGAAAATGTTATGTGAATAAAATTTAATTTTGGTCCTTTAGATTTTCCTCTATTACAATATCACCATGCATATTATTGTCGATTTAGGAATCATATAATTAAGTATATTACATTCATTTTATATGTTATGTTACTACAAAATAACCTCACTATAATCATAAAATTTCTAAACTAACTTAAATCTATTTTAATTTTATCTTTATTATTTGTTTTAGGGATTATTATTACTTTTATTTTTATCTTTATCTTTATTTTAATTTTTTATCATTAAATTTCTTAATTATTATTAATTTTTCTGTGTTAGAAAATGTCGGTTCACTTTTAGATACTATTAGTAGCTTTTAAATACTATTAGTAAAAATTTATGTTATAACTTGTTTATCATTGTTCTATGTTGTATTCCAATTTTAGATTCCATGAATAATCATCATTTCGTTTTGTAACTTTCACCTCAAAGTACTTTGATACTCAATTATATTGAGCGGGCATACTCAGGAGGAATCTTGTTCAATTGAATTGAGAAAGTGTATAAAGATATGCTCAATTTCATAAGCCCAAAACATTTTATCTTGGATTTTTTTGACTTGATCACGTGTTGTAGCTGACAAAATATACCCAAAACAAGAGGCCCAAATCCGGATCCACGACCCATTTCAGATGGACCTCCAAGCCAGTGACCCAAGCCACAACACACCCACCAGCTACATCCATTGGGGGGCAAACTTGACCTTCAATAAATATAACAATGATGATTTGCACATTGAGTTAAAGTCTAATAATACACTCTTTAGTCTATATGTTCACATTGTAAAGTCTTCAACATGATCTTCACCACTGCAATATTTTATTTTAAATCTCAATGGTAACAAATAATGGTGTACTGAAAATTTGAAATACCATAAAAGTATATTGCCTCACCTAAAATGCTTCTTATATTATATTAGTAGTTATTTATATATATGCAAGAGTCATACATATATATTACATATATTACATGTATGTGTGATTATATTATTATATTACACACACACACACATATATCATAACAATTTGGATAGACTTAACATTTGTTTATTTGTTTTCCTTATTACTGCTACAAAATTTAATTTATGGTTTATTTTTCATGCAAAATCTTGAAAATGTTGATTGGTCTTTTAGAAGTTCAAGTAAAAGTGAAATTAGTTTATTTGATAAAATAATTTATTTATTAATAACTCTATATCTAAACAATATCAATATTTATAAGTTGATAGAAATCTTGATAAGTTCAGCAAGTCAATAATTATTACTGTTATTAAATAATAATGTGAGAATTATTAATAATAATGACACTGATAATAATAGTTGAAGTGGTCACTACTAATTTAATATTTCATGTATTTGACTATGTTGTATCTTTATTGATGTTTGTTTATGTTTATGTATTATTTATTATTTATTAGTTAATTATTGTACAATATTTAATTTACTTTTTGCAACTACTTATTAATATTTTATAAAATTAATTATTAGTACATTAATATATATGTTTAATATTTAATATTATGGTCTACATATTTAATTTAATATATTTAATTCAAAATATATTTAATATTAATATATTTTGGTATACCGTGTGGGTTTGTTAACCATTGAATGTCATAGTTGGGCATGGATTCGATATGCCGAAGATGTTTGGTTGACCAATGCGTATAGGCATAGCACTTATCTTCGGCTGACCGGTTCGCCGATTGATGATAGCCGTCGGATCTTTTTTGTTTTTTAATCCAACGGTAGAGATCACCCTGTCACCTTCCTCCTTTGATTGGTTAGTGAATGCCTTTTGCTGCTCTTATGTCAGAGGGGTTATTTTACAAAATTTATTTTGTTGCTAGTTATTTTTGTTAGATCTAAAAACTATTTGGGTTTATGTAGAATTAGTTTATGATGTTTTAAGATGAAATTAGTTGCACTTAATGATTCTGTATTATGTTAAATCAGAGACGATGGAGTTGGACTGGGAAGGAAGGAGACGCATTGTGGACGTCGTTTGACGCATACAAGAAATGTTTTGATGATTACATTTCCGTCACTGACCATCAGTCGAGTTGCAAGAAGTTTTCTCCCACGGAATCACAATGCAAAGTTGCCTACTCTCTGAATGGCGCATCTGCCGCGACTCATTCGTTCGGAGGATGACAAGACGTTAGTGTCATCGCCAGAACAGGAGTCGATCGCCGTTTGATAACAAGGAGTGTTTTTTGGGTAGATGTATGGCTTTAACGAAGACGATCAACAACGAAGGATCGAAGAGGCGTGGAGATGGTGGGCAAGAGACTGAAAAAGGAGAGACAGAAGGTATTTCGGGTCGTGCGGATCAGGTTGGAACACAGTGGGGTTGAACTTGGCTGCATCTAGATGGGCCTATATAGTATCATTTTTCTTTTATATGGAGATGCATGTTTAGGGTTATAATTAAAATACTTTGTAAAACCAACTTAGCTGATTAATGTAAGATTTCTTCATATGTGCAATAATAATTGACGATGGTGTATAAAATGAATAGAAACGTTGAATAATGAACATGCATATATGTTCCAATTGAACACGGGATTGTATTTGTACAATATAATTGGTTGAGATTCAATACTTGTCCTTTAAAAAGCAGAATTTGGTGAGATTTTTTAAGGAGTTTTATTATTTAATTGCACTAATTGTTTTATTATAACCTGAGAGAGAAGTACTTTGAAATTTGTTTAAATAAGTACCTTCGTATTCTTTGTTCATCCAATCAATCTAAATGGAAAGATGTTTATCTTCTATAATTTGACATAATATTAGGATATGCTAAAAATGATACTATGTTTACATTCCTTTGTTTTATTATCTAGTGTAAAATGACGGTATGTTAAAAGATATATAACTTTCGTTGAAAGGAACCCGTAAATATTCTTGACAATCAAACGCGCTGCTTGTGGCGTAATACCAATTTGCAAGGAAGGATAAATCGATAAACAGTCTTTGATAACGCACACATAAATAGTTGCCAAAATATTCCGAAATCATGATTTAGAATTGGTATTTGGCATGAACACAACATAAATCCCTAATTGTGTGTCAACCGCTCACATGACTTTAGACATGTGTTTTATATTGGCTGATTTATAAGTAGAGGGTCTGAGTTATGAGTAATTTAAAATAATTCAAGATAAACAGACTTTAAGAACGAACCGATGAAAGTAGATAGAATTATATTAACCGAGTTTTAAGTAGCATTACAGAAGATCAAAAGGGCGACTAAACAAACAAAGAAAATAAATCGTTTACACATGTGATGGAGCAAAACCGTCGGCTTAGAATTTCTTCTCAATAAAAGAGGAATAACTTCTTGCAAGTATAGTTCCAAACTGACAAATAACGCTCAATCAATGTTTAACTTTGTTTGTCACAAGTGCAAACCAATAAAAATACCGAGAGTGTTAGATCTCGGGTCGTCTCTCAAAGGAATTGCAATGAAGTATGCGTATTATTGGTTATGAGGTTCCAAGGGGGTGATTTGCATATAATAAGACTAGAAATTAAATGACAAGAGAGTAAATCAAACAACTAAATATAACAACTAATAAAAAGAGGCATTCATGGCAAGGATTGAGAATCTATGCTTTCTATTCTAGTCATTAATTATCATACAATAGTTAACAAGAGCTAATCCTATTTCGTCATCTTCAACATAGGAAGAAGGTATAATGGATACAAGATTAACTAATCACTCTAGGTCACAAATCTAAATTGGGTATTAATGACTCAAGAGCACGTAATTTCTCTTTCCAAGCTAAGAAAGAGACAAAGGATATCAACATTTATTCAATGCAAACTATATAAATGCACTCTATCTAAATACAATCTATCTAAATGCATGCAATTACTTGGTCAAAATAAATCAACTTCCAAGAAAGCATATATGAACACAAGGGCTAAAGGTATTAACAACCAAGTCAAATCCACAATTGAATTGAGTTATTGAAAAGAATTTACAAACTTGAAAGACAGAGATGATCATGGGTGAAAACATGAAATTGAGCAATCGAACCCTCACCGGATGTGTATCCGCTCTAGTCACTCAAGTGTATAGGGTTGATTCACTCAATTCTCCCCTAATCATGCTTTCCAAGATTTGTTTTTCATCTAACAATCAACAATTATTCAATGTATGCATACAAATATCATGAGGACTTATCCAAAGGTTGTAATGGGGCTAGGGTCAAGGTAAGATTGTATTCGGTCAAGTGAGCTTGAAATTTGAATCTTTGATTAATTTAAACTTTCCACCTAACCTATGACAACCTATACTATTTAAAGCAAATCTAACTACCCATTCTTCACTTTTTCACTCACTCATGCATTCTCTTTTTTACCACAACCCATATGCATTGTTATTATTGCTTTACTTTGGGGCATTTTGTCCCCATTTTTATTGCTTCCTTTTTCTTTTTCTTTTCTTTTTTTTTCTCTTTTTCTACATTTTTTTCTTTTATTTTTCTTTTTTTTTATATTTTTATTTTCATGAATTATATACAAAGGTACCAATGCATATGGTTTAAACATTTAATGCATGAGTATGTACCAAATTCCCAAAATTTTTAACAAAAATACAAACATACACTTTTATCTCTACCCAATGTTCCCAAATTTTCCACAATTGAAAGATACACACACCCACTAGGCTAAACTAATCAAAGATCCAAATTAAGAGACATTTATTATTTTTCGCTTTAAGACTTGTAATATGCTAAAATTAAGAACAAAATGGGATTAAAATAGGCTCAAAGTTGGTTAACAATGGTCGACAAAAGGTAGGCTATTTGGGTAAGTGAGCTAATTAAAATGATGGCCTCAATCATATAAATGCATTCATATACAAAATAATGGACATAAAGAATTAAACAAATCAAATATTACAATCATAGAAAGAGAACAATACACACAAGAATGACAATAGTGGTTATATGATGTAACCACACCATTAGGCTCAAAACTCACATGCCTATGTGTTCTTAGCTCAAAGACATGTTCCACAATATATAGTTCAAGCAAGTTCCATGAAATTTTTTTTTTCAAATCAATTGGGGTGCCCTATAGATACATTTCTTGGAATATTTTATTATTTTGACTAAGCTTATTATATATATGCAGACTAAAAAAATGCAACTAAAATTCTAAATGACCTAAAAATGAAATGTGAAAGTGTTATGATTAGAAATTTGTCACCTAAAATGGCCGATCGGTCAAACGACCTCCCCACACTTAAAAGTTTGCACCGTCCTCAGTGCATTCAAAGATGAGCAAGGGGGTACGACGACTTTCCAGATTGCCACCTTCTACTGGTAGATCAACTGGCTGCTGCGTGTTCTTTCTCCCGCTTCCATCTTTGCTTTTGATGACTCACCCATGAAAAATAGAAAATAGCATAGTAAGATGAGAAAATGCAAAAGCAAGGAAGCGTAAATTGTTGGAATGAGGTAAAAACCACTAGAATGGAGTGAGTGAATTAGTGTGACATTAAGGAAGAATAGTGTGTGAGTTCTAAGTTGCATGCGGTTTAGAACACACACACTGATATTAAAAGTTATGTCACAAGTACACAAAAGAAAGCATACACTTCACTCATTCTAGTGTGCCTGAAATACTTTAAAGAAAACTTGTAGGTTAAGACAAACAAACAAGTAATACAGAAGCATAGAAGCATTCAAGCAAATAATCAAGCAATTGTGAAATAGATGATGAATGAACATTGATTGATGTGTAAGGAAACTTAATGGTCAAAACGAAATATGAAACTTACACATCAATCAATGACACACTTTGAATTTTATTTACATCACCTAATTGACATAGAAGTGGAAGACATGTGTGCTATGGAACTTAGGGAAAAGAAGATAGAAATTAAAATCAATCACATAGCAAGAATGGTCCACAAAGCTTAGAAGGCTAAAAAATATGTCACTAGGTAAGCTTACGATCCAATTTCACAATTCCAAAATCTCAATGCATGAAATAGGTGATGTAAATAAGGGTCAATCATAAACAAGCATCACCTAACAAAGAAAATGCATTGATAATACACAATTTCCTCATCATAGATAATGAAATCAAATCACATGCAGGCCAAAACATGCAATTCAAAAGATTTATAAAGCTTGAAGGCAATGTTGTGAGTACTTGGTATGCACAAAATTAAGCATGAAGAATTCAAAACCAAGTAACAAAATATAACCTCAATGATGAAATTCAATAATGGATGTCAACAACAATGATGCTAAAATAGCATCATGTGAGTGATCAGCAGCAATAAATAGTAAACAAGATTAATAACCCAACACTTACCATCAAAATAGGAAATTAAACTAGCTAAATAACTAACTAATTAACTAACTAACAAACTAACTAAAGAAGATGATGGTAGATGGTGAATAATGGTGCTGGATGATGGTTGAAAGAAGGAAAGGAAAGAAGAGAAGAGAGAAGAATGAAAGAAATAGAAAGAAGAGAAGAAAAGAAGTATGTGAAACAGGGCAAAGGGTCACGCATACACATCAGGTCACGCGTACGCGTGCATGGCAGAAACAGGGTGCGACGCATACGCATCGTCGATGCACACACACGATAAGAGAGAAAAGAGAATGACGCGTACGCGTGTGGGGCAAAATTGTGCTAGGCGCACAATTTCAGCACACTGCTCGCACAACTCTCTAGTTTTTGTACTACACCAGGAAATTTTGGGCGGTCACGCGTACACGTGGACGAGGCGTATGCGTGGGCGAGGCGTACGCGTAAGCGAGGCGTACGCGTGAGGGGTTGGAAACTTGGGTGTCACGCGTACGCGTACGCGTGGCTGGGTGCTCTGTTTTTCAAAATTTTCCAAGTTCTAGCACCAAACCAAGCATTCTAAACCTCCAAACAGCTACCAAAATACCATCAAACCTTATTTAACATACTATACTCCCAAATAAACTCAACAAACTAAACTAAACATGAAATGAAACTAATTTACCAATATGCAACTGAGCAATATATGCAATAGTATAAAAGGAATAAAACTACCTAACAATGGTAATTCAATTCATTCATTGATTATATATACAAGAAAATGGAAAGAATTTACCATGGTGGGGTGTCTCCCACCTAGCACTTTCATTTAAAGTCCTTAAATTGGACAATTGATGGGGTCCTTGCTATGGTGGCTTATGCTTGAATTCTTCTTTAAATCCCTACCAATGCTTGCATCTCCATTGTCCACCGGGATCCCAAACTAGGCGTACAAGGCCTTCAAGTAAGCTCAAGCAAGTGACAAGGCCCCAAAGTTGTTAATTGTCGAAGTAGATTCTGGGGTCCCAAACCTTGTTCTTGCACCCATCTTCTTGTTGACTACCATAGTTCAATCTTGGTGACAAGACTTGTGAATTCTCAATTGAGCACCCAAACACCTTCCTAGGCCCATTCAATGTAGTACTACACCAATCCTTGCTCCTAAAGTTTGAGCTTCCAACCATGATGAACCGACAATGATGATTCCAACCACTAATCAATTCTTTCTTGCGTTTCATTCCACAAAGAGCTCTAAGTTGACCATCCGTTTCAAGCAAACCATATTCAAGTGGAATAAGAAAGCTAAGGGATATGAATTTTACCCACTTGAATGGTGTAAAGGATGATGGTGACTTAGAAAGAGAGGCCTGCCCACACTTCGATAATGTGAGGTCCACTCCCTTGTGCTCTTCTTTGGTTACCTCCACCCCTTGACAAGCATCTTCCATGTTCACTTCTTGACAAGGTTCTTCACAATTAATCACTTCCTCACCAACCTTTTCTAGCTCTTCTCCATTCTTCATGTCACATCTTGGAGGTAATATAGAACTTATCTCAACATCAACCTCAATTTTAATGGGAGAAGACTCCTCAAATACCAAAGGATCATGTGTTGGTGTGGAATCATCATCAAGAGAAAGATTTGTTGCTTGCTCAACTTCTTCCAATTCTTCATCCTTCACCACATACTTTGGAGGTTGCGCACCCTCCTTGACATTGCTTTCAAGATCAATGGAAGAAGGTTCAATGGGATCTTCGAGGTGACTTGTTAGTGAAGACAAGAACTCATCAATGATTGAGTCCAATTCTTGATCAACCTCTCTTAATTCTTCAACCGCTCCTTCTGGCTCAATTATCTCAACTTTCTCCTCTTATTGCAATTCTTGCTTTCACTCCTCTTCTTCAACTTGAAGCTCCAAATTCACTCCCTCGCTATGCTCCTTGGTTGATCCTCCACATTCGTCAATGGGAGTGTCTTGAATGCATGAGCTTAGGTGGGAGGTCATGCGGTTAGCGGCTTCAGTCATGGTAGCAACCATGATTTCTATCTTCTTTAGCTCCTTTTGCTGCTCTTCTTGCCTTTGGATATAAGAGCTAATATCTCTTTGTTGTTCTTGCAAGAAGGTACGGAGAGCTTCATCCCTTGAAGGAGGTGGTGGAAGAGAGGGTTCATTGTTTGGGGGAAAGGGTTCATAATTGAAAGTTAGTTCATCTTAGTAAGGGTATGGAGGTGAGGTATATGGAATTGATGGTTCTTGAGAATATTGATGTTGAAATGGTGGTGGCTCAAAGTATGACTCATATGGTTGTTGGTTTGGTGGATATGGATTAGGATCATGTGGAGGTGAATGGTGGTATGGAGCTTGTGAGTAGGGTTGTTAAGGACTATGTTGAGGGAAGGGGTCATATGTGTGTGGTGGTTGTGGTTGACAACCACAATGAGGGTCACCGCATCCATTAGATTGGTAAGCATTAGGAGTTGGATTGTACCCATAAGAAACCGGAGGAGGTTGTTGCCAAAAATGTTGTTTATATGCTTGAGGCATCTCCCACCTTTGATTTCCAAACCCTTGATGCAAACCTCCATTAAAGCTTTCATTTCCATTTTCTACAACATAGTTTGAACCAAACTCATAGCCAAAGGGATGAGAATTCATAGTAGAAAGGGAAAACAAAAACAAAACTATTAAGAGATAAAGAAACAAGAACCTAACTAGTGACTCAAACAAGCAAACAAACAAAGAGCAAACATATTCACACTATCAACATATATACAATAACCAATAACAAGCACACATTGCAATTCTCTGGCAACGGCGCAAAAAACTTGATGGAGCAAAATCGTCGACTTAGAATTTCTTCTCGGTAAAAGAGGAATAACTTCATTGCAAGTATAGTTCTAAACTGACAAATAACGCTCAATCAAAGTTTAATTTTGTTTGCACAAGTGCAAACCAATAAAAATACCGAGAGTATTAGATCTCGGGTCATCTCTCAAAGGAATTGCAATGAGGTATGTATATTATTGGTTATGAGGTTCCAAGGGGTGGTTTGCATATAATAAGACTAGAAATTAAATGACAAGAGAGTAAATTAAACAACTAAATATAAGAACTAATAAAAAGAGGCATTCATGGCAAGGATTGAGAATCTAGGCTTTCTATCCTAGTCATTAATTATCATACAATAGTTAACAAGAGCTAATCCTATTTCGTCATCTCCAACATAGGGAGAAGATATAATGTTATCTTCACATTGAGAGAAAGTCAAATAGGACTAGTTAATCCCAATCTATAAGTAATGTTAATGGATACAAGACTAACTAATCACTCTAGGTCACCAATCTAAATTGGGTATTAATGACTCAAGAGCACCTAATTTCTCTTTTCAAGTTAAGAATGCTCAAAAACTACTCTAGCATCCAACCAAACACTTTGTCAAACACTTGGAAGGCATAAAAGGAAAGCATAGTAAAATTGCAAGGAATATAAAATCTACTACTACCAAATACAAGAAAATAACACTAACAACTCAATTAAACATCAATGACATGAAAACATAAAATTGTCGATGCCGTATCGTGCCATCCACCATGAAAAATTCGATTGAACTCCGACGCCGGCAGAAACTCGCTATGCAGTGCCGAAACAGGTGATGCAGATACCTGGAAGTATTTGTTCCAGGCATTCGTGGCCTCTTCGTAACTCCGGTAATAGAGAAGCAGGTTCTGAGGAAAGTCATCCACCTAAGCCGATGCAGCTTCCCAGGCAGAGTAAATTCTGGGCATCCTCCCTCTAAACACGACATAGCATGCACCTTCTGGCCACATTGCCATCTGTCCGTTCGTTACGATTTCCCCAACGGGACTGGCAGCTTACTGGGGAAGGTTTTATTGAGGAGATCTAGTTTTCCTTGCATAGGTAAGGGGTTAAGCTTGATGGTGGAATATGGTTTAGGGGTTTTCTCTCTCCGTCGGATATGTGCTGAACCGCTGATCGATGACGTGGCCAATTGGCATCCGTTCACAGCAGTATGATGTTTGTTGATTGTCAAAGTGGATCTTCAAAGATATTTTGATGTGATGTGACCTCGAATGACGGATCACTGTACCCACGGAATATAAGCGTCACACCCCCTCATGCTGCATAACTCTACAAGCTAGCAATAATGGCACGGTGTGGGGAACAAGCTTCACTTAAATGTTTATTCTATTTTGTTTTATTTAATATTTATTTATTCCAAGCCTGCACATCATGGATGTCAACTTCTCCTCCCTCCTTGCACGATTTTCAAACCTCCACCGCAACCTAAACGAGCCACATTTTGTAGGCACGTCTCTCTATAACCCTAATTAAATATAATTCATGTCATTCAATAAAAAAAGGATGAAAACATACATAATGATGAAAACATAAATAAAAAATTCAATATTTTCGTTATTACATTAATTTTATTATTATGACATGAATATTATTATCACATTATTATTTTCACATTTCCATTTCTATATATATTTTATTCAAATTATATTTAAAAATAAATAAATAATTCTCCATGCCACTAAGAAAAAAAACTATATACACCATTATTTAAAAGAAATCGAGTGACATATAAATTTTAAAAAGAAAATTAGATGTATTATTGTCTTCTCTTCGAGGAAAGTGTTACCGAACCAGAAGCAGGTAATAATTGCAATTCCGTCCGTATGTTCCATATCAACTATAAAACAATGCCAGCTCGATCAAGTCAGTCGGTATATCTCAAATTAGTTAGCGGAATTGTTGGCTAAGATAGGTGATCAGGTCTTTCTGGACGATATATTGCTGGAGATTTTCACCAGGACAGACCCAAAGACGGTAGCAAGATGCAGAACGGCAAGCACAACTTGGCGTGTTCGGCTGTCTTCAAAAAAATTTAGGAGGGACAACACGTTCGCAAACAGTGAAAAACACTAGAAGGTTTTGCTCCAGATTGGTGACCAGGAGACGGTCTTTTCACACAGATCTTTCTGTCTTCTTGACTGTCTTGATAGAGGAAGAGTAGTCGTGCCAATGCCGGAACAACTGGGTCCTAGTGGATGGTAGAGTGTTATCGGATCCAATTGTGGTATGATCTATGTCTGGTATAGTCTTCATGGTTTTAATTCAGGACTCATGGTATGGAATCCACTGCTGTGAGTTACTCGGCATTTGGAAGATCCGGCCGACACCCTATACGTACAAGCCGTTATTGGATACACATTTGGATACCAGATGAGAACTGAAAATTACTACATCATCCATATGTCAAAGAGGCATATCAGAGATAGTTTTTGCATTGCAATGTTTTCAACTCTGTAGACGAATGCTAGAAGCATAGGTACATAAATGATCTGCGTCTAAATGATCTCGGGACGAGATCAACGTTCCATCTTGGCAAGGAAAATTTGCATGCTGGATCACCGAGCAACTTCTGGAATCAGTCGTCGGATCTCTTCTATGGTTTTACTGAAAATACAAGATTAAAATCAGTTAAATCTATATCATAGCCAAATACCAACGAATGCCAACATAGCAAAAAAAAATTTAAATGTGGACAACAAATAAAGATCCTCAGGTATATGTTGTTGAACAAAATTAACTATGTAAGTCAGGTGGGGTTTTATAGGAAGGTCAATTGCAGACAATCTTCTGTTTGCGGCTACCGGCTACCAGAGAATGTAAAAGCGTTCGACCAACTTACCGTTGCAACACATGGTGGTGACGAATTTCGGCCCCCTTCACTCAATCATCGAGAGATATCACTAGCCCGGATGTGTTAGTTCCACCAAAGTCGCTGTTAACAAACCCAGTCTGCATGTCACTATCGGAGCAGCGAAACAAAGGAATATCCGCGGTCGCATCCAGATCCCCGGATAGGTTATCATAGAGCTGACACCAATGTAAAACCCAAATGATTAGACCGATTTATCAAGGCATAAATGTTAACTAGATCATCTTAAAAATGACTAACCTACCATTTCAGTGTCCATCGAATCCAGATCATCTGCAACTGTGTTGGATGACTCTATTGTGCGACGGTCCGGACAATAGAGTCCTATTGTGTCCCACCCCCCGGCACAAATGACATTGCTGGATTTTCTTGCCACTGTTAGCAACGTTACCCTTTGTCTTGCGCCTGCAGGGATTCTGTGCTGAGGCTCTGAGACCTTCATGGATGGCCCCTCGGGTGGAAAACTAGTGTCGGCTACATCTTTGTTTTCGAAGTGCTTCAGCATCAGCATGGCAATGTCTCTTGCAAACTAAAATTTTTCAGTGTTGTGACAGGCAATTTTTCACACTTTCCTATACCAATCCATCAGGCACTAGTGTTGCGTTAGTTGTACAGAATCCAAAATTATGCCCATCGACTGCACCACCACCATTTTTGCATCCTTGGTCCATCTTGGCAATATCAGAGACCTTGGGATCTCATGAACATTGGTAAGAACAAGCACTGCAATTATATGTTCGCAAGGGTCCCTGAAACATTCCATTCTTATGCACGTGCATTGGACCTCGCTCATTTCAGACATTGCAATAACACGCCAATCTTTCCCAAGAGTGCCGTATCGAGAGACGGTGTGGATAAAATATAAACCGTTGTCTTTAGAATCAACCACCCTCATTGCACAGGCCCTATTAAGAATGGGAACAAACAAATCAAATATTGTCCGAGAGTAGTTCTCGGCTGCATAGTGCTCCAACTGTTTCAGGTTGGTGGTAATAACAAGGTCACCCTTTGCACACTCGAAATCAGCCTGCACTTCCTTTGCACGAACGAACATCAAGCATCGATGGTAATGACGTAAAATATCAGTGTAACTGTATCGAGACTTAACATACCATGATATCACGGCATGCAAGCCCTCACACGTTGAGGTTGTGCAAAATCCAGCAAAGAACTTTCCTCGTACGTGTGCAGTTGCCCAATTATGCCTTCTCTTGTACATGTCTTGTACCCATCTTTTATCGCCGATGCCAAATTTCTCCACCATCTCAAACTACTTTCTCTGGAATGCTCCAACCTCGTAGTCGCCAAGCATGCAATCCTTAAACATCCTGGTGAAGTTAGGCTTTTCGATGTTGCTCGTGGCGTTTCGGAGGAGGTGCCAAGTGCAGAGTCGATGGTGCACCTCTGAAAAAATTTGCTCAATTACAGACTTTATTTGCCTATCACCATCAGTTATTATAGACATGGGAGCTTTCTCTTTCATTGCAGTTTGTAACTGTTGAAGCAGCTAGACATAGGTCTATTCTTGCTCGTCGGCTACAAGTGCAGCGGCAAAGACAACCATTTGGTTGTGGTGATTCACACCAGAGAAGGCTACCAGAGGTGAAAGGTAAACGTTTTTCTTGTATGTTACATCAAATGCAACCACATCTCCAAATACCTGGTAATCAATTTGGCTGGTGCCGTCACACCAAAACAAATGTTGTAACACGCCCTCCCCGTCAACAACTTCTTTGTAGTACGGTGCTGGATCATTTGCCTTGCACTCTCGGAGATACCTTAAGCACGATTCCGCATCTAGGCCGTACTGATGATGAGAATTTATACCGGTTCGAAATTCCACAAAATAATTCTGTTGTTAGTATAGTCCAAACCAATAGTCTATCCTCAAATCAAATTAAATCTAGTTTTGTCACAAGTACAAACTCCAATAAGAATTAACCGAAGTATTTAGACTCCGGGTCGTCTCACAAGGAATTGCAATGAAATGATCAATTATTGGCTATGAAGAACAAGGGGTTTGGTTGATAAAAGAGGCAACAAAATAAATGACAAGAAAAGTAAAGAGAGCAAGCAATTAAAGAAAGCAATTAATAAAGAGAGACATTCATGGCAAGGTTTGAGATCATAGGCTTTCTATCTTAGTTATTAATCATAACAATACTTAACAAGAATTTATCTTATTTCGTCATCCCCAATATTGGAAGAAGGTGTAACTTATCTTCCATTAGAGAAAGTCAAACAAGACTAGTTAATCTCAAGTCAAAAATCCTAATCAACGCACTAATTGAATTAGCAAGAGATTAGAGTCATTGAGAATGATATTAACTAACAACTCTAGATCACCAATCTAAATTGGGTATTAGTGAATCAAGATTGCCCAATTACTCTTCCCAAGCATAGAATGCTCAAAATCTACTCTAAAGCCCAACCAAGCATTTTATCAAACATTTGGAAGGTATAAAAGGAAAGCATATTAAAAATGCAAGAATAATAAATCTACCAACTACCAATTACAAGAAAAGTAAATTCATAACTCAAATCAACAATTAAAAGAACATCAAACATTAAATTTTATTCAATGTAAACAAAATCCAACATGAGCATTCATAAACATAAAAGAGACGTAGAAGTAAAATTGACAAGAAAACTAAGAAGAATAGAGTAGTGGAAACAAGAAATTATGAAGGAAACAAGATGAAAACATGAAAATTGACCTAGATCTAAGATGGAAATATCCTAAGAACCCTAATTCTAGATAGAAGAGGGAGCTTCTCTCTCTAGAAACTAAGCTACATGATGCCAAAACTTCAAAACAATTGCTCCCCCTTGCTTGGGCTTCAATTCTGCATGAAATACACTCAGAAACAAGCTAGATTTGGGCCTAGGCAGCTCAGAAATTGCCCCCAGCGTTTTGCCTTTAAGTGGGTCACGTGCGAGTATCGGCGCGTACGCGCCATGTGCGCGTGCGCGTCGATTGGCTATTTCCTCATCCGCGCGTACGCGCCTTGTACGCGTGCGCGTCGCCATGCGATATCACTTCTGTGCGCACGCACCTTGTACGCTTGCGCGCCCATTGAAGCATTCCCAATCTTTGTTTCTTCATGCATTCTCCACTTTGTATGCTTTTCTCCTTATTTCTTCCATCCGATACTTGCCTTATGAACCTGAAATCACTCAACAAACACATCAAGGCATCGAATGGAATTAAAGTGAGTTAAAATCACCAATTTAAGGGCCTAAAAAGCAAGTTTTTACACTTAAGCATAATTCAAGGGAGAATTACAAAACCATGCTTTTTCATTGAATAAATGTGAGAAATGTTGATAAAATCCTCCAAATTAAGCATAAGATAAACCACAAAATCGGGGTTTATCAAATCTCTCCACACTTAAACCAAGCATGTCCTCATGCTAAGAATAAAGAAGGACAAGAAAAGGAATATGAACATTTATTCAATGCAAAGAAATTATATGCACCTATCTATATGCATGCAACTAAATGCAAGATGATTCTACCTATTTGGTCAAAAGTAAATCAATCTCCAAGAACACATATGAACAAGCAGGGCTAAGATCATATGACGATTCATGAATCCTACCAATTCAAATATTGAAATGAAGTTCAAATAGACTTGCAAGAAGAGAAGCTCATGAAAGTCGGGAACAAGGAATTGAGCATCGAACCCTCACCGGAAGTGTATCTGCTCTAGTCACTCTAGTGTATAGGGTTGATCACTCAATTCTCTTCTACTCATGCTTTCCAAGATTTGTTTTTCTTCTAACAATCAACAATTATTCAATGTATGCACACATTCATCATGAGGACTTATTCATAGGTTGTAATGGGGTTAGGGTAAAGGTAGGGATGTATATGGTCAAGTGAGCTTGAAATTTGCGTCTTTGATTAGCCTAAGCTCTCACCTAACACATATAACAACCTATACAATTCTAATACACAACCTAGCTACCCATGATTCCCACTTTTTCACATACTCATGCATTCTTTTTAGTTCACATTCCATATGCATTGTTATTATTACTTTACTTTGGGGCATTTTGTCCCCTTTTTTTTGCAATTTTTTTTCTTTATATATTTTTTTTCTCCATTTTTTTTCACACATTTTTTTCAAAGTATATACAAATGTATCAATACATATGGTTTTACATATTTAATGCATGAGTATGTACCAAATTCCCAAAAATCTTCAACGAAAATACAAAAACACACTTTCCTCTCAACCAATGTCCCAAGTTTCCCATACCCAAATGATACACACTCTCACTAGCCTAAGCTAATCAAAGATCCAAATTAAGGACATTTATTGTTTTTCACTTATGGGTAGTGATGTGCTACAATTAAGAACAAAAGGGATTAAATAGGCTCAAAATTGGCTAACAATGGTTGATGAAAAGTAGGCTATTTGGATAAGTGAGTTAAATGAAAAATGATGGCCTCAATCATATAAATGCATGTATACATGGAATAATGGACATAAAGAATCAAACAAATCAAAGATTACAATCATAGAAAGAGAATAATACACACAAGAATGGAAAATAAGTGGTTATAAGATGTAACCACACAATTGGCTCAAAACTCACATGCTTATGTTCTTAGCTCAAAAACCACGTTCCAAAATGAATTCTTCAAGCAAGTTCAACAAAAAAAAAATTTTCAAATTGGTAGGGTGCCCTAAAATTAGATTTCTTGGAAAAGAGATCATCACCCTAACCAAGTTGTCCTAATAAGAAAGAAGTGGTATGCTATGTACAAATTCTAACTAACATGCAACCTATCATGCAATGCAACAGCTAACTAGCAAAGAAAATTAAGAATTGGTGTTGAAAAAAAGAGATTGTTACCCATGGAGGTCGGTCGAACAACCTCCCCACACTTAAAGATTTGCACCGTCCTCGGTGCATGCAAAGAAGAGTAAAGTGGACGGGTTGCTACAATTGATGAGTTTCTTCAAAGGGTTGTGCGGGTGAACTTGTTTGTTGCCCCATTTAAAAGCTTTTTCTTTCCTTCATTTGGTGGCCAACCTCAAAGGAGAGGAAAAGAAAGAAAATTCAGCCTACAACAAAGATATTAAACAAATATAACATAGGCGGGGCTAATGCCAAATAAGAATAGGATCCTCACTACATGTTAGCTACGCATGTAAGTGAGAAAACAATATAAGCTAAGGCATATTAACTAACACTTGATGCAAGAGTAAAGTCAAGGCATGAAGAGCACTCAAAAGCATCAAGTTCAAATAGAAAGAGTGGGTCATGAAAGGCATGCAAGTTCATATCAATGCACAAAGAATATAAGAGCCATACAAGATTAAGCATTGATTTAGAAGTTTCATCACCCAACAATATCAAACAAGTCAAGAAGCGCCAAGATTAACCAAAAAATTCTCAACAATTGAGTAAGAGAATTCAACACCATTATTAAAATAAGAAGCTTAAAAAAGAAAGTAAAAACAAGCTATAAAAACAAAATGAAAATGCGAAGAATAAAAGTATGCGAATGCAATGGATAAAAGAAATTGGAAGATGAGAAAAAAAAACTCTTTTTTTTGCGACGCGGACGCGTCATGCACGCCCACGCGCCGATGCGCAGATTGGTAGAAGGGACAAGCGACGCGGACGCGCACAGTACGCATACGCGTGCTTGATGAAGTTGGCGACTGACGCGGACGCGTCACGTACGCTTGCGCATCAGGTCGCGGGCACAGAGTAGGCACAACTTTGGCACAACTCTCTGGTTTTTATACCAGGAGTGTGAGATGCACCACCGACGCGATGTCACTTTTTTTTTAAAGATGCTTAGAACAAAAATAGGGTATTCTCCTAATCTACAAGCATTCTAAAATAATTAAAAATCAAATTTAACAACAAATCCTTTTGGTTTTTAAGAAATTTTCAAATACACTAAAAACAAAACTTATACTACAAGCAAAACGCAATTCAACAACAACTAAACTAATCAAAACAAACTAAGAAACAACCAATCAATCAAAGCAAAATGTATAAGAGTATAGAAAATAACAAAAACTACCTACAATGGCAACTCAATTCCTTCATTGATTATATCTACAAGAGAATGGAAAGAGGTTACCATGGTGGGGTGTCTCCCACCTAGCACTTTTAGTTTAAGTCCTTAAGTTGAACCATTGATGGGGGTCCTTGCTAGGATGGTTTATGCTTGAATTCATCCTTGAATCCCCACCATTGTTTGCATCTCCAATGTCCACCGGGATCCCAAATTAGGCGCACAAGACCTTCAAGTAAGCTTAGGTAGATGACAAGGCCCCAAGAGTTTTGATTGTTGAAATGAATTCAGGGGTCCAAACCTTGTTCTTGCGCCCATCTTCTCGTTGACTACCATAATTAGATTTGGGTGACAAGGCTTGTGAATTCTCAATTGAGCATCCAAACATTCTTCTAGACCCATGCAATTTGGTTCTACACCAACCATTGCTATTCAACTTTGAGCATGCAACCATCATGAACCTAGAAGGATGTCTCCAACCACTACACAACTCTCTCATACTCTTAACTCCACAAAGAGCTCTAAGTTGACCATCATTTTCAATAAAACCATATTCAAGTGAGAAAGTGAAGCTTAGGGATAGAAATTTTACCCACTTGAATGTTGTGTTGGATTATGGTGACTTAGGAAGGGGGACCTCCCCACACTTAGCCAATGCGAGGTTTACGCCCTTGTGCTCCTTCTTGGCTACCTCCACCTCTCTACAACTTTCCTCAACTTCAACTTCTTCCTCTTGGTGGCTCTCTTCCAATTCAATCTCTTCTTCATTGCTCACCAAGGGCATGAGAGGTTGTGCATCTTCTTCTTTGACCTCAATTTCAAGCCTAATGGGAGGGGATTCAATTGTAGATAAGAACTCCTCAATGATTGAATCCATCTCTTGATCAACCTTTTCAAAGTTTTCAATCATAATATGCTTTGGAGGTTGTACACCCTCCTCAACATCAACATCAAGCATCTTGGAAGAGGGCTCTCTAATTCTACATTTCCATGGACTTCCAACATCTCCTAGGTCTTCAACCACTCCTTCCAACTCAATTATCTTAACTTCCTCCCCTTGTGACAATTCTTGCTTCAACTCCTCTTCTTCACCTTGAAGCTCCAAACTCACTCCCTCACTAAGCTCCTTGGTTGCTTCTCAACATTCAACAATGAGAGTTCCTTGATCGCATAGGCTTAGGCGGGAGGAGACCATATTATGAACGGCTTCCGCTATGGTAGCTATCTTGGCTTCTAGCTCCTTGAACTCCTTTTGGTTCTCTTCTTGCCTTCGAATGTAAGAACTAACACATTCTTGGAGAGAATCATCCATTGGAGGTGGTGTGGAAAAAGAAGGTTCATTGTTTGGGAAGAAAGTTTCATAATTGGGAGTTAGACAGTTGGTTCATCTTGGTAAGGGTATGGAGGTGGTGTATATTGAGGTGGTTCTTGAGAGTAATTGTGTGGTAATAGTGGTAGTTCTATGTGTGGTTCATATGGTTCATAAGGTGGTTGGTATGGTAGATAAGAATTAGGGTCATGATGAGGTGTTTGGTGGTAGGGAGCTTGTGAGTAAGGTGGTTCAAAGTCATGTTGAGGGGGTGGTTCATAGGCATGTGGTGGTGGTTGTTGACAATCACAATAAGGGTCACCACATCCATTAGATTGATATGCATTAGGATTGGAGTTATACCTATAAGGAACCGGAGGTTGTTGCCAAGAAGGGCGATCAATCCTTTGAGGCTCCTTCTACCTTTGATTGTTCCATCCTTGATGCATGTTACCATTGTAGTTCCCATTTCCTACAACATAATTTGAGCCAAACTCATAGCCAAAGTGAGGATGAGAATTCATAATAGCAAAGAGAATAAAAACAAGTACTAATAAGAACTAATAAAAACTAACTCCTAAATCAAGCAAAACTAACAAAGAAGCCTATTAACATATATACAATAGCCAATAATATAACACCATTGCAACTCTCCGGTAACGGCGCCATTAATTTGATGATGAGAATTTATACCAGTTCGGAATTCTACAAAATAATTCCGTTGTTAGTATAGTCCAAACCAATAGTCAATCCTCAAATCAAATTAAATCTAGTTTTGTCACAAGTACAAACCCCAATAAGAATTAATCGAAGTATTTAGACTCTGGGTCGTCTCACAAGGAATTGCAATGAAATGATCAATTATTGGCTATGAAGAACAAGGGGTTTGGTTGATAAAAGGAGCAATAAAATAAATGATAAGAAAAGTAAAGAGAGAAAGCAATTAAAGAAAGCAATTAATAAAGAGAGACATTCATGGCAAGGTTTAAGATCATAGGCTTTCTATCTTAGTCATTAATCATAACAATACTTAACAAGAATTTATCTTATTTCGTCATCCCCAATGTTGGAAGAAGGTGTAAGTTATCTTCCATTAGAGAAAGTCAAACTAGACTAGTTAATTTCAAGTCAAAAATCCTAATCAAGCACTAATTGAATTAGTAAGAGATTAGAGTCATTGAGAATGATATTAACTAACAACTCTAGATCACCAATCTAAATTGGGTATTAATGACTCAAGATTGCCCAATTACTCTTTCTAAGCATAGAATGCTCAAAATCTACTCTAAAGCCCAACCAAGCATTTTATCAAACATTTGGAAGGCATAAAAGGAAAGCATAGTAAAAATTCAAGAATAATAAATCTACCAACTACCAATTGCAAGAAAAGTAAATTCATAACTCAAATCAACAATTAAAAGAACATCAAACATTAAATTTTATTCAATATAAACAAAATCCAACATGAGCATTCATAAACATAAAAGAGACGTAGAAGTAAAATTGACAAGAGAACTAAGAAGAATAGAGTAGTGGAAACAAGAAATTAAGAAGGAAACAAGATGAGAACATGAAAATTGACCTAGATCTAAGATGGAAATATCCTAAGAACCCTAATTCTAGAGAGAAGAGGGAGCTTCTCTCTCTAGAAACTAAGCTACATGATGCCAAAACTTCAAAACAATTGCTCCCCCCTTGCTTGGGCTTCAATTCTGCATGAAATACACTCAGAAACAAGCTAGATTTGGGCCTGAGCAGCTCAGAAATCGCCCCCAGTGTTTTGCCTTTAAGTGGGTCACGTGCGAGTATCGGCGCGTACGCGCCATGTGCACGTGCCCGTCGATTGGCTATTTCCTCATCCGCGCGTACGCGCCTTGTACGCGTGCGCGTCGCCATGCGATATCACTTCTGCACGCGCGCGCCTTGTACGCTTGCGCACCCATTGAAGCATTCCCAATCTTTGTTTCTTCATGCATTCTCCACTTTGTATGCTTTTCTCCTCATTTCTTCTATCCGATACTTGTCTTATGAACCTGAAATCACTCAACAAACACATCAAGGCATCGAATGGAATTAAAGTGAGTTAAAATCACCAATTTAAGGGCCTAAAAAGCATGTTTTTACACTTAAGGATAATTCAAGGGAGAATTACAAAACCATGCTATTTCATTTAATAAATGTGAGAAAAGTTGATAAAATCTCCCAAATTAAGCATAAGATAAACCACAAAATCGGGGTTTATCAGCCACCCTCCCTTCGTTGCTTCGCATTTACATTGTGAATGTCCCTTGTTCTGTAGGGGACATTATGATACCCGCCGACTAGGATCGCCATGAAATCGTGGATTCGTGAGACACCAATGCCCTCTTTGTGCATGTCGTTCATCTGCTCAATGTCCGCTTTGCTCATCCTCCGATGGCATGGAAGCATGGAAGAAAATTGCAATTCAAGAATGGGGTGGTTTATGCGCGTCTGAAAAGTACACAACGTACCAATGTCCTGATTTATCGTCCATGCGAACATGCATCCTTGTAGGGCATCCCCACCGTGTCTCGGCCCTCGGCCTTTTTTGCCAGTTAGGAATTGAGTAGAACTTCGGTGATCGGTACCCTTGTCGGTGGCACACGAATTCCTGTCGTATCCTTACTTCGCCACATTTTTCACTCCTGGAATGTCTAACGCCGAAGCCATGGTGCTTTGCATATTGCTGGCAGAACTCAAACGCAATATCATCATCTACGAAATTAAAGCGGCGAACTTCCTCCTCGCTGAAGTTCACAAAATCAATCGAACCTATCAATTCGCCAGAATCAATAGCGTATAAGTCATCATCCACAAAATTGTCATACATTCCTCCGACGCCGTCTAAATTGTCTTCCAATTCAACCCCATCCCGATTGTCGACATCGGTCTCTGCATGATGGTCATGTTCTATTTCATATTCGTGTAACTCATACTCGTCTAACTCCATCCCTACAAATCCTTCACCCTCAACTGATCAAACTCCATGGTCTGCTCCGTCGTACAGTTCTGCTTCGTCGGCAACACGCACGCCCCCATGGATATCTTCATCCCTGGCCACCCTTTGCCAAATAACAACAATACGGTAATTCAGCGAAAGACACAAAATTGGGAGATATCCTTGAACAAAAATTGGCGACATATAAGGAAACAAAAGGGGATATTTATAAATCAAGTGCAGGATAATAATACAATGGGTACCTTCTTTCCATTGATAGAGACGACGACGTCATCAACTACCGAAAACAACCTACAATGAAGATTAGTATCATCGTGGTCAAATGTGAAGTTGTTGGTGAGCTTGGATCCGCCTTAACAGAAGGGTTAATACTAAACACTTTCTCAATCCCAAAAAATCGAGCATTTCATAGATCAAAAACGTCGAATCTCGTCTGATGAGTTGCTGGAATAAGGCGATGCCGAAGCCACCATTGCTAAGTGGGGAGGAGAAGGAGTTAGCTGAGTAGGGAGATTTCAGTCGTTGTCGGTGGTGGAAATAATGGAAGGGGCAGTGCGATTGCGACGGTAGGGGAAGGGGAAGAAGAGAACCTGAACTGGAAGAGGAGGTTAGCGATAGTAATAGTTAACTAAATACTGAGTGTCTAACTAATTTTAACAACTAACTTAAATGTATTCATTTTAAAAAATTAAAAAAGTGACCCCTCTATTTTATATGCGATTGCAAAAAAAAAAAACCCCAAAAAAGCAAACATTTTTATTTTAATGCTTCTTGGCTGACCGGTGCGCCAAATAGCTTTTTGATGTTTCGGTGTACAAACAACTTCTACTTATTGAATCTGTGCTTGTCAAAATTGTGCAAGATAGTTTTAACTTTCGAGACATCTGTATTAAATTGTGATCCCGAACTTTTCTATAAATACCAGTCTTATAACACAATTACTCACCCATATTATCTTCAGGTTTAAAAAAATATTCTATATAAATTTTGATCACGATTTCTTATTTATATTAAATTTTTTTATTTAATTTATTTATTAATTATATTAATTTATCTCTCAAATTTGTTATACGTATTTTCTTCTCCATAGTTTCTCTTCGTATGAATATTTCATATTTTATATTCTCATCTCGATCTATTTCATTTTATTATCTTATCTTTTATATATATTTTATAAAAATATACAGATTAGTTCAAAAGTCTGTGATAATAATTAATATTATAATTATTAATTTATCCGTCATTTGTTTAATTGATATCACAATGTTGGATTTTTTTTTATCAGAAATTAGTACTAAAATTTTAGTTTCTATTCCTAAAATTTCAATATTTTAATATTTCTAAAAAGTGAGGATATATACAGAAAATTCAAATTTTTTGAGACAAAGACTGAAATTTTAATAACATTTTATACCTAAAATATTTTATTTCAAATTTTTAGTTTCTATCTAACGGCTCTCAAATATCAACTTCACGTGAAGTCGACTTCACCTGAGTTTTTACCTTCAATTAATTAATTCTAACTTTATCCTTTGTACAAATTAAATTAGAGTTTCATCATTATTTCAATCTCTATCCCTCACTTTACACCAAACATAATACTAAATTTTATTTCAGTTTCTATTTTCTAGTTTCAGTCTCTTAATCTTTATCTCTCTTCCAAATGTTACCTAAATATATGTATTTATATATAGCTGTATATCTGCGGGTATTTTGTTTCTGACTTTGCTCATCAAAGTACCGTTAATTCATTCTTAAATTTTCTATTTCAGCGTACTATAAATATATATTAAGATATTACTGCAGTATTTGTCACACCTTTAAAGTTATTTAAGTGTCCAACAAGTAGCTATAACTTCATGTAAATAATTTTGAAAGTAATTTAGGAACAGATTAGGTCAAAATTGTTATTTAATTGCGATTCTTTATTGTTAAAATTGTTAGCTGATTAGCTGATATTTTATGAAGAACGTGTCAAGTTTATTTCTTTTCACGAGGTTTTCCCATTTTATATTAGGTGATGTCATATAGTTCAATTCTTATACTATCTTACCAGCTCTATATTGTAATTCTATATTGTATATTGTATAAAAATAATAATGTGAGAAGGGCTAAATTTTATAGGGTGATATATAATATCTCAGGAAAAATGGAACAAAGCTTTGATTTGGTAAGGGATATTGATAACGATAGTGGTGATAAGATATGGTGCTTGAAAGTAAGGATTCTTAGGCTTTAGAAAGTGCCTTCTTATGCCAACAGTAGGTTTAGGCCTTCAATTGAAATGGTGGTAATAGACAAAGAGGTTAGTAGTTTATATTTTAGATTTTGTGTAAACTATTCACATCTTATAAGATCTTATCGATAAAAAAAATAGTTATAGAGGTCTATTGATACGAAGTTTTTTTTTAATTAGAGAACCAGTATCAACTATTTGATACGCAACTATCATTCTGAAATATTTGAGCCTCAACTTGAAAAAGGCAAAGTATAAGAGATTAATAATTTTGTAATAGATACCAACAACATCAAATTTAAGCCTAGCAAGCATGAATATCGGGTGATATTTAAGAAAGAAACTCGTGTCTCAATGAATGTGGACAACGAAATCCCAGTGCAATCTTTTGAATTTGCTACGACAGTGGATATACTATTTTCTACGCGAGATGATGTATACCTCATTGGTACGTAACTAAATTAACCAGTGCTTTTGCTTATATTATTCCATACTAAAATTTTGTTTTTTTTTCATGCATCTTTTATGGTAGATTATTCATTGGAGTTGTGTTTTGTATATGGCTAGTGGGTCATCTAACACGGATATTTTTTTTTTTTTTGTTAATTTTTTATCTTTCTTTCGTAATTAGATTTGATTGGTCTTCTGCAAAGAGTAAGTTCAAAAAAAGAAAGGGAGATACATACTACATCAAACTTGAGCTGGATGATCTCAAGTATACTCTCTTTCTTTTTTTTGTATTATAAGCTAAATTAATTTTTGTGTATTAATATTGTTATGGTAGATGAAGTTAATTTATTTTTCCTAATCAACTGGTTATTGGATTAATGAAATACAGTGGTGGAGAAAACATTCGGTCACTATGAGAGAATTACGCTCCGGACATTGTTGCTTTATAATCAATTCCAACCCAGCACAGAGTATATTGTTGTGCTCCAATTTGCAAAACTTAAACTTTTTAGTGGTATTGGTGTTGTTTATTGGATCAATATTTTGTGTATGTTTAATGAGTTCAATTCTTTGATCAGGTTTAGGCAATTTCTTAATGAGTAGTGATGTGCCTTGATATTCATGGGTTGTGTGATTGCTATATGTTTTCATATCGGCTTTTGTTTTGATACAAGCTTTCCATTTCTGAATTCATGTGATATGCGCACCACCTTGCTGATATATCGCTGATTTTAATCTGTTCAATCATCTTGCTGCATGAGTTACCGCTTATTGTCATTATATTGTTGCTTGTGTTTACTGAGCTGGGTGGTGCTAGTATATTGGAATTCTGGTTCACTACTTTATGCTGCTTTAACTGGGGTGTCTTTGCTTCATTGCTTATTGGATTGTTGAATATTTTCAAGATGTTATTGATAAACCACTATTTTATAGTTTATTTTGTGCTCAATTGAGTGGTTTTTATCAACTCTTTACCCATTTATTCATACTAATTGCATGGTTTTACAATTTCCTTCCTAATTTTGTGCTATGATTGAAAACATGCTTTTTTGGGCTTTAAATTTGCTATGTTTAATCCTCTCTTATTACCATTCAATATCTTGATATGTGTGTTAAGTAATTTCAGGATTTATAGGGCAGAAATGGCTTAGAGCAGTGACGGATCCAGAAAATTTTATCCGTGGGGGCAAAATATATATAGTATAATAATAATTTATATAATTATACTATAGTATTATAAAATATAATTATTCCTCAAAAATTATTTAACTAACAAATTAAAATAATAAAATAATAATTTAAATAATAAATAATTTAAAATTCCATTATTCTGGTTTCATATTTTGGAAAGATTGAATAATCTTTTCATTGTCAATACAATCAAATGTTTCTCTTTCTATGTATGTCACTAAACAATCATTTAAAAATTCATTTCCCATACGGTTGCGAAGCCAACTCTTTATGATGTTCATAGTAGAAAAGGTTCTTTCAAAAACTAAAGCTAACTTCAAAAGAAGAAACACTAATGGATAAACAATATTTTTTCAAGTCTCAACCAATTTCTGAGAAAGAGCACCAATCCCGTTTAAGTTTGAGAATTGATCATCAGAACGCACATCTAGTATGAAGTTCTCAAGTTGACTATCAAGTGCCAAAAATTGAGTAGAAGAAAATTCTAATGGATAGAATTGAGCTAACTAGATTAACTTCTCCTTATCAAACGCAAGAAATGAGTGTCTTGGATTCAGACAAGCTATACAAAAAAGTAATTCAGTATTTACCTCTGTAAAACGGTTCTTGAGTTCTTGAAGTTGTCTATCAACTACTTGATAGAATATCTCAACTTGAAAATGATGCAAATTTGAGATCTTTTGAGCTTTGCGTCTTGATCTTCCTTGTGACACAAATATATCATCCATTTTTAAAAAATCTCTACTTCGAATTCTAAAAATCTCCTCTTGTTAGAAGAAGTCGATGAATTGTTTTGGGATCCAATCTCCAATGATAAAGTTCTTTTGAAATATTTCTCCATTACTAATAGAATAAAATTATAAATCTAAATTAATTCACAATTCTATATAAATTAAGAAGTAGTTCAGTATAAAATTATAAATATAAAATTGATCAATTAATAAAATTAATGAAAGCTATATGGGTGACTCATTTCTCTGAACTCATTGAAACAATAATAGCAATCATATTTATCACATGTTATATATATATATATATATATATATATTGAGAGTTTATACTGATAATATATTCTTACATGATGAATTGCTTAATATATTCATATAAAAGATCCATTAAAATAAGAATATAAGAGTATATAGCTTTAATTTATTAGAAATATTTGAAGCTAGCCCTTTTTCTCAGCATATTATAAATACATTATCAATTCATCATAATTGAATACCACAAAAGTACAATAAAGAAAGATATTCAAATGAGATATTACATATAACACAAGTTAAAGAAAATTAAAACGCAAGTCCATAATTTGAATTAATTATCTTAATAGAGATTTGAAGGTACAAATTCTGATTTCTTTGCCAGTAGCCAATTGTAAATGGCAGAGCTTTGATGTATAGAGTTCATGTTTTGGAAGCTAGGAATGAATGATCCGAATGTACTTTAAAGTGCTTGCTATAGAAACTGAAAGCTATGTACTATAAGCTTCTAAATCATCATCCCTTCTAACATTCATATCATAATCCCCTGATTCCCCTCTCATTCTTATTCATATCATAAGTCCCTAGATCTGTATTTCTTTATTTTCGAAATAATTCTTCTACTATAGAAAAATGTCAAGCCAATTACATCAAAACACAATTATATCAGAACAATTCTTCCATCATAACACAATTACATCATAACTCCATTAAAATTCCATCAGAACAGAATTGTTAATTAATAAAGTAACCAACAATTATATTAGAACTCTATCAGTCTATCAGAACACAATTACATGATTTACATCAGAATAAATTCAGTCACATCAAAACAAATTAATC
Source organism: Arachis ipaensis (assembly GCF_059453495.1). Classification (NCBI taxonomy): domain Eukaryota; kingdom Viridiplantae; phylum Streptophyta; class Magnoliopsida; order Fabales; family Fabaceae; genus Arachis; species Arachis ipaensis. The sequence goes on along the minus strand of NC_142435.1, from coordinate 45,790,734 downwards.
AACTATATCAAATTGAATGAATTAATGAACTATATCAAATTAATAACAATGCAGCAAATGAGAATAAAAACTGAATGAAGCAGAGTATCCAACGGCAGAACCAGCGGCACGGCGGCACCCAGTGGTAGAACCAGCGACACCCCGCACACCCTGAACTGCTGAAGACAGAACCAGATCTACACGCCGAAAGAATGGAAAGACAGAACCAGACGAGGATTTAAGGCTTGCAGCTGTGAAGACCGAGGAAGAAGAAGAAGAATACCTCACCATACACCAGACGTTGAAGGAACGCAGCACCAGAACCAGACGCGGGCACACTGCGATGCAACGAGAAATCGACGGAGCCGACGCAGGAGAAAGACTGAACGGAGTGGGCGAGTGGCGACAGACGACAGTAACTGAGGGCTGGAGTCTGGAGCAGAAGAACAAAATTGAAAAAGAGAAGGAGAAGGGTTAGCTGATTAGGGATTGGGAAGGTGGGGAGTGGGGTCAAAATGAATTAGATGGTGGGGGCAAATTAGACAATTCACTAAGAACTACTAATTAATTTTTCCAAATTCATTGGGGGCAGTTGCCCCCACTGAGTGCTGAGTAAATCCGTCCCTGGCTTAGAGGATGGAAAGGAAGCATGCAAAAGTGGAAGGAATACAAGAAATTGAAGGAACTGCAAAGCTGTCAGCCTAACCCTCTCGCACTAAAACGGTCATAACTTGAGCTACAGAGGTCGAAATGACGCGGTTCTAGTTGCGTTGAAAAGCTAACGTCCGGGGTTTCGATTTGATATATAATTTTCCATAGTGGCTATACAGCTAAGCGACGTGAACGCGTACTCCACGCAGACGCATCGCAGTGACAAAAATCAGCGTGGCAGATTTCGCCCCAGCAATTTCTGGGCTGTTTCTGGCCCAGTTTTCGGCCCAGAAAACACAGATTAGAGGCTATAAAGTGGGGAAACCCATTCATTCATCAATAAAGCTTTAATAATACACAATTTCAGGATTTAGGATTTCTCTCAATTTTAGGATTATTTCTTTTCAATCACAGGTTCAATGTTCCTTTAATTTATTTTCTACTTTTATTTATTCTATTACTTTAATTGTTATTTATCTTTTCAATCTGGCTTATGAACCTTTCCATGTTAGGACTTGAATTTATGTTTAAATGCAATTTGAGGTATTTAAGATTTAAGATTTCTTTCTTTTATTTATGTTACTGCTGCTTTCCATCTAAAGGCATTTTTATTCGAGTAGATTTATTTTCTCCTTTTGGATTTGGTTAAATAATTGGTAACACTTGAGTTATCAAACTCAGCTGTTGTTTAAACATTGGAATTTGCTAATTGATTTGAATTCCAATAACTCGAGTCTTTTCTTAGGAATTGACTAGGATCTGAGGAATCAAATTGATTCATCCACTTAACTTACCTTCATAGTTAGAGGTTAATTAAAGTGGGAGCAAAATCCAATTCTCATCACACCTGATAAGGATAACTAGGATAGGACCTCAATTTCTTATACCTTGCCAAGAGTTTTCTTTATAATTATTAATTTATTTTTCTTGTCATTTAAATTACTTGTTCCTTATTTCAAAAAACCCAAAAATACACTTTTACTCATAGCCAATAATAAGTCGTACCTCCCTGCAATTCTTTGAGAAGACGACCCGAGGTTTAAATACTTCGGTTATAAATTTTATTGGGTTTTGTTACTTGTGATAACCAAACTTTTGTACGAAAGGATTCTCTGTTAGTTTAGAAGCTATACTTACAACGCGATTATTTTTATAAAATTTCTTTACTAGCAGAAATCCGATCGTCAGTTATCTACTAAAGGGAAGAAACCGACCGCCAGGGCCAAGCAGCCTGTGCCACAAAACGTCGTGGTGTTGGCCTATCCGGACATGCAAATTTTGGCGAGGAATCCTAACAAGTGTGCAAGCAAATACTGTAAACTCCAAGGTCGACACTTCAAGCTGAAAAAGAAGCCTCGTTTTGAGTGGACACTAAAGCTTGACAAGCTTTCACCTGATCTCTGAAGGATGGTGAATGAGCATATTGAGACTCGTGGATGAGATTTTTCTTGAGTGACCATTGGGAGATGTAAATGAGAACTGGATTATGGAGTTCTAGGCAAACTTTTACTCAGTGACTTTGAAGTCTGTGCTGCTACAGAGTAAACAAATTCCAATCACCAAAGCCAACATTGCTGGAATTCTGCAAATCCCTCCCAAGCTGAAGCAGCGATGTGCTTACGACAAAGCACTCCATGATCGGAGCCTGAATCCCTTGGACTGGGATAAGATTCTTGAGAAGATTGCAGTCTCGGACAGTCAGTGGGTCCTCAACACCGATCAGAAGAGGGAACCAATCGGCATCATACTCAGTCAGCTTCCTGTGAGGCTCGGATTTATACTACATTTTTAAATAGATTTCTATATTTTTTTATTAAATTCTTACGCTATTTTTAGTTTTGTAATTAGATCATTTTAGTATAAAAAATATTAAAATTAAATAAATATTTTTTATAATTTAAAAATATTAATAATTAAAAACATAGATCTTTAATTATATATTTTTTAAAAAAATATTATTCTATTAATTTTAATATATTTGATATAAAAAAATTTAATTATAAAATTAAAAGTAGTATAATAACTAAATTAAAAAATATAAAAATCTAATTATAAATTTAACGAAACTATAAGAAATAAAATAGAATTCCAAACTAATAAGGGAGCTACTTAGATAAAAACGCTTAAAACGTCTGTTTTTAAAGATGTTTTTAAGTAATTAAAATTCAATTCATATAATTCATTAAACTATGTTATTTTTATCAAAATTAGATCAAATAAATTGATTTGGCCAAAAAATCGATAAACTATATCTTGAATCGGTCTAAATTAATATTTTTTTATAAAAAATAATTATAATATCTCTATTATAAAAATGACTAAAATACTCTTATTATTTATATATATATATTGAGAACCCTAAATTTTAACCATTTTCTTTTCTCTGTGCCGTTATAGGGTTAGAATTTAGAGTTTTCAAAATTAAAAATATATATAATAAGAATACTTTAGTCATTTTCTATAATAAGATTATTAAGGCTATTGTAATCATTTTCTATAAAAAAGAATATTAATTTAGATTGATTTAAGGTTTGGTTTACCGATTTTTTGGCCAAATTAATTTATTTGATTTAATTTTGACAAAAATAATATAGTTTAATCAATTATATGTATTGAATTTTAATTAATAAAAAACATCTTTAAAAAAGATGTTTTAAGCATCATTATCGAAGTGGCTCTCAACTAATAATTATATAGTAACAACCTAGAACAAGTGAAATAAAATAGAGTTCTAAATTTCTACCAGTGACCTATTCCTAACGATACAAACTATATTCTAGTTCTTGGCGACTACCCTAACCATGGCTACATATACACATATATCTATATGGGATTGCATAAAATTTAACACAATAGAACTAACCGCAAAGTCGACCACCTAATGCGAAGCCTTGTTCAGCCTGTTGATGTTTTCATCGTTACCAGCTGCACGTGCCATCGTTGTATTTATCGATAATATGGTCAGAAAGGAGTAAAAGAGAGGCGAAAGTGGTTGAAAAGTTTAAATTGGGGCCCAGTCAAACACAGTCAACGACATATATTTATAGTCGTCCCTTAATTTTATAAAGGAGATATAAAATAATTTGCTCTTTTGTAAGCACTTAGATGATCTATTTGTTGATATTCTTTTTTTTACCAGTTTAGTGCATAAACAAAATTTGATAATGTTCCAGATTTTTTTTGACTGCCAATTAAAATACAGAGTTTAACTAAATAAAATCTTAGCGGTGGGTGAATATTTTGAATTTTTTGGAAATGGAAAATGAAAAATGCTATTTTATAAAGCCATGAAATGTTTTCCATTTGAAAACTCGAAAAAATGAAGTACATACTTACTATTTGAATTGTTCTAAAATTGAAATACTATTCTCGCGTGTTTTTCAGGTGATTACAAAAGTATTGGGTATACTACCGTACTATTTATAAAATTTAAATTAAATAAAATTAATTGTAGTTCCTTAAAAATAAGAAACATAATTAATTAAAAAATTAAAATTAATAAAACATTAAATTAAAAGAAAAAAGTCTAAAAAGTCAGTAACTTTATTAAATTATTGTCAGCATGTAACTAGTAAAAGAAAAATGAGTAATCTCATATCATTAAATACTATTAAAAATATTATTAACTTGATGACTACAAATCGTAAAAGATACTCGCTTCCTAACCCTCATCAATTAAAAGATTAAGTAAAGAATGATATTTTTAAAGGATAAGTACTATTTTTTTTAGCTTGGGCCTGAGCCCATATCTATACCAAAAGTAATATGCAATCGGATCCGTCCAATGACAATTAAATCTGCCCGTCCAATTTAGGATTTCTGAAGCGAAGAGGCTGCTATAAAAGCCTTCACAAACCCTAACGACACTTCTTAGTCACCTGAGCTGCCCCCTGCGTATCAAGAACCCTAAAGGTAGCAGCTCTCTCATCTTTTCTTCTTCGGTTTTTCTTCAACCCTTCGATCGATGTACCATTTCAATTCATCGATGCTATAATCTATTTATCTGTCTTATTTTCCCAGTTCGAGATCTTTGTTTTTCGTAATGTCACGGCTGTTGTATGCTGTTTTCCGATATTGTTCAAATTTTAGAGTGTTCAGTGCGGTAGTATTAACTTAAGACCATGAAATGGAACTTCTTACTGTTCGGTATTTACTTCGATGTGAATGCTTTTCGAGCTGTTGATTTGAAATATGTTAGTTTCTTTGAGTTCCAGTGATGTGTGAGCAGTTATACCTGTTAATATAATATAAGCTTTGGTGTTTTGCCGAAGAAATGCTAGCGAGATTTATAGTATTGATGTTGAAGTTTTTCGTTTTGATTGGAAAATTTAGTTAATAGATTTTAAGTCCTTGTAGATTGATTGCTTGAATCTCAACAATTTAGTTTACAGGGTTCTTAGCATTTTATACTGTCTTATTGAGCATCACGTTTTAGATATCCGTATTTAGAGAAGTATATAGTTTGTTGTTTTTGTAATTTTGGTCGTTGATTGCCTTGTATAGGTAAGCCATGGTGAAGCACAACAATGTTATCCCTAACGGACACTTCCGTAAGCATTGGCAAAACTATGTGAAGACCTGGTTCAATCAACCAGCAAGGAAGACCAGAAGACGGTTAGGTAATTTCGGTTGCATCTTTCTCTTGTTAATTGTATTTAATAATTTATGATTTATTTTGGATTACCTTAATGTTAAGAATGCATTCAGGCAGCCAGATGAGATTCATGCTGGATACTTTTCATTTAACTTTTTTAAATGTTTATGTATTCCTTAGCTCGCCAGAAGAAAGCTGTGAAGATCTTTCCCAGGCCTACCGCTGGACCTCTCAGACCAGTTGTTCATGGGCAGACTTTGAAATACAACATGAAAGTCAGAGCTGGCAAGGGATTTTCTCTTGAAGAACTTAAGGTAAAAATGGATTGAAGTAATGCCTTTTATCTTTCTTGTAAGTTATAATTGCTAATTGTTTATTGGGTTTACTGAGGTAGTGGAGAGGAAGACAACTGGATTGTTTCTAATGCTGTAATTTGGTATATGATACTGCACATAATCACTTGTTTGCTTGCTTATGGTTTATTGGCTGCTTTTAGGCATTGTTACAAAATAAAACATAGTTTAAATTTAACAAGGTTTGCTGCCTTGCCACATTGTTTTTTTACTTTATATATATATATTTCTAAATGTATGCCAATCTTGTTTTACATCCTAGGCTGCTGGCATTCCGAAAAAGCTAGCTCCAACCATAGGCATTGCTGTTGATCACCGTCGCAAGAACCGTTCTTTGGAGAGTATGCAGGCTAATGTTCAGCGGCTGAAGACATACAAGGCCAAATTGGTTGTGTTCCCAAGACGTGCACGCAAGGTTAAGGTAATACTAATTTTAGCATATGAATTGGTTGTGACATGTGAGTTCTTCTGTCTTCGATTTTAATTTAACTCCTGCAAAGAATATGTAACTAAAAATTTGCTGGAAATACATACTATCTGTATATTGCAGGCTGGTGATTCTACCCCTGAGGAACTTGCAAATGCCACCCAAGTCCAGGGTTCATGCTTGCCAATTGTGAGGGAGAGGCCATCAGTAGAGCTTGTTAAGGTTACAGATGAAATGAAGGCATTTAAGGCTTACTACAAGCTTCGTCTTGAACGCACAAACAAAAAGCATTATGGTGCTAGACTGAAGAAGGCTGCTGAGGCAGAAAAGGAAGAAAAGAAGTAATGACCTTGCGAGATCAGATTTTGTTATCAATCAATATTATAGTTGTTGCAAGACGATTATGCCTGAGATTAGTTTTGCGGATAACATGGACCCTTTTACTTTTTATTTTTGAATATTGAAGTTTGTTGGTTTCTTTGGTGCACTAGATTTTCTGGATTTTTTTTGTTAGTTTTGCAATGTTTGTGTTCTGTTCATGTTGAGTTTTTATTATTGCCGATTCGGTTTTATTGCATAGTAACCTCGTTTTCTGAGCACCATCCCATGATCGGTAAAAATTTAACTTGTTTTCAATCACATGGTAATGAACAAAAAATGTCTACATGAAATTTAAATTTCCAACTTATGTTAAATGTCGATGGATGGCATTAGTCCGCTTTTTTACTTTTCTAATATTTATTTAATCAATTTAAATTTTGATTGGCTAATGAGTTATAATTTAAATGGTATAGTTTTTCATATTCATTTTTTTTACCAAAGATAGGAGACTCGAATTCGCAACCATTGGCAGTTTTTCATACTCATTTGAAGATGCGGTTTTTTTATTTTTGGTAAAAAAAAAAATTAAATTTATTTTTGGTTTAATGTTTCTTCACACAAAATGAAGCTTTTTCTCTGATTTAGTAATTTGTTTAGGTTATTATTAACATGAAACTGCATTTGACATGTTTAAGTAAATTATTATTTAATATTTTTTAACAATTATTTTTATCATGTGAGTAATTACCATTTTTCTTTGTAATCTATATACATAAATATTAATATATTTTATCTAATTTAAAAATAATTACAATGGTAAGTGAAAATAATTGTGTTATATATGATGAAGAAGAAGGAGAGTTTTGATTATTGAATTGTGTAGAATTATAAAAGAAAAAATAACACTGAGATATAACTGCGACACAAGAATTTTTAATTTTGATATCGAAATTTAATTATGTCATTTCTAATTAAATGTATTTTTCTTAGCGTTGAACTAGTTGTGTTATTAAATTCATAAATAAGAAGTTTAGTTATTTATGTGTTATTTATAATAAATTGATGTTTTTTTTATTCTAAAATATATTTGAATATATTTTATTGGTTGAGTAAGTTAAAATTTTAGACTTGTTTTTAAAGATTTCTTATGTTACTTGCCAAAAATTTCCGTTACTTTTAACTAAATGATGTATTTTGTTATCACTAAAATGATTGTGTGGTATTAACTAAAGAAGAAGAAGAAAAAGAAGGGGAGAAATTTTGAGTTTTACTAAATTTAACAAACAATCGCATTAAAACTTTTTAACTTTAACGCAATAAGTTTCTTAATTTTGATATTGAAATTTTTTAACCGTGACATAAGTTCTTATTATGGCAGTAAAACAAGAATTATGATTATGATAATGATGATGATAACGAGAGTTTTGAATTGTATAAAATTTATCAGAAAATAGAAAAATATCACCAAAGTCTTCAAACTGTGATAAAAAAAATTTCTTATTTTTGACACCAAAATTTCTTAACATGACATTTACAACTAAATAAATTATTAAACTAATCGTGTGGAATTTAACTAAGAAAAAGAAAAAGGAAGTAACAAAAATGTAAGAAGAAGAGCGTGTACTTAGAAATTTTGCTTTGTTGGAGAATTATTTTGTTTAATCTTTTCTCAGTTAATTAGAAAGATATTTTAGTATGAGAATTAATATATAATATTTTTAAATTTAATTAATATTTAAGATATAAATATAAGAAAATATAAATGGTTAAGTTTAAATATAATTCTTTTTACTTATTGATTGTATAACATTAAATAACCAGTTGTTTGTTTTAATTGATGCTAACTAAAAAGAATAATTTTTACTCTTAATTAATTAGGATGCAGGAGAAATCAGCTCTTTTTAATATTAAATTAACAATCTTAATTTCTGCTGTAATCACATAATAATGTACCCATTCTTATATTGGTGTTTGATATTTTCTGGCTATTCCTCAAAGAGGTAAAGGCTATACAATTTTTTCAAGTACTTACTATCCATGACAATATATTTGGGCAACAAATGAAATTTACACCCCTCTAGACTGCCCAACGAGGTGGACCGGTCACTAGCCCATCGTAGACTTATTTCTGTTCATGTCCACCACAACCAACATTTTATTAGTGTCCACCGCTTACATTTTTAATATAAATCTACACGGTCACAATGCTTGGAAAAAAAATGTTCCGCTTCCGTACAAAGGAAAACGTGAACAGTTTCCAATACTTTAAAATTTATATTTTTTAACCATTCTGTAATAGAAAGAATTCCAATTTTTACGTCAAGAACTAAAATTCGAAAAAGGCCGACACACACAGACATATGATATGGCTGTTATAATCGGTCAAACTTTATACCTCGGTTACAGTGGTGAAATTTGAAACAAAATTTTGAGAATAAAAATTTAACATAAAAATTTAATAATAATATTTATATTAAAATAAAATTTATAAATATAATTATTTTTAGATTTATTATTTATAAGATAATAAATAAATAATTTTATAGATAAAAAACATAAAATAATTTATAATGATATTTTTTAAATTTTTAGTAATTTAAAATTTTTAATAAATAAATTAAAATTAAATTTTTTAATAATTTATAATATTTATTTAAATTTTTTATCAATTTATACAAATACAATAATATCAATATTTATTAAATATTTTAATATTTTTTATCATATAAAAATTAAATTAAATAAATAGTAAAATATAAAATAATATTAAATTAATTAAATAAAAAATACTTATTTTTTTATATTTGAATTCAAAGGTAAAATGAGTGTTTTTTTTGTTTTTTTGTTTTTACCAAAGATAGGAAGACTCGAACCCGCAACCTCTTAGATGAGTACGGAGAGACTATGTCATTTGAGCTATAACTCATGGGCTAGAGGGAGTGTTACTTGTTGAGGCAACTGAACTATTTTTTATTTTTTGAAAAGGTACTACTAATTTTTTTATAAAAAGTTTGCAGGGGCCATGGTCCCCATTATTTCAACTATACACACATATATGATATGGCTGTTATAACTCGGTCAAACATTATAACTCGGCTCTATACACCAAAACGAATATCGTCCTGATATGATATTATTCTTCTTTAATACAAATTATTCTTGAAACATAATTGTCAATATCTCGCCTCACATATAAGGGAGGTAAGACATTTTATCAAGATATGATCGTTTCACACACTTACTGACTTGAGAGTTGTAATGCCTTTTGCAGGTACCTTCCCCCATTGTTTTTTTTTTCTGCACCAAGGTATAACTCTTTCCAGGCAAGAAGCTCGAAGTTGACTGTTGGAGGACGACCTATACCCCGATCATCACACGAGAACAATTGGCGCCTATCGTGGGCCGAGAAATAAAAATCCTTTTTTCCTTTAGGCCCTGAAATTTCCTTATTCGCCTATGGCTTACCAACCTCCTCCAACACTATCTGAGCTTCTTCGGATGGTAACCAGGTTACAACAGGCTAATCAGTGTATGGTGGAAGAAAACCAAAGAATGGCAAAGCAAATAGCCGAATCAACCAATGCAATCATGATCGTCATAATGAGCGACCAGAAGATGAGGAAGACAATTCTAATCCAACACATGTCTCTGAAACTCAACGGCGAGAAAAAGATCCACAAGCCAATGACGATGATAAATTGGACAATGCTATTGGTCCATTCACGGCTGATGTCATGAATTTTCAAATGCCTAAAAGGTTCACTATGCCGACGACTTTAACTCCTTATGATGGATTGGGCATCCCGAAGAAGCACATCAAGAACTTTCGATCTATAATGATAGTAAACAGTGCTTCTGACTCTATTTTATGTCATTGTTTTCCTACCTTTTTAGATGGTCCTGCACTTGATTGGTTTTGTTCTTTGCTTGCAAATTCTATTTCTCGTTTTCAGAAATTGGTGAAACTGTTTGAAGATCAGTTCGCTGCATCTTCCATTTATGTACATGATTCCGACTACTTGAACACAATCAAGCAAGGACAAAATGAAAGTCTGAGAGACTATATTATTCGTTTTACGAAGGTGGCAATAACCATCCCAAATCTCCATTCCGAAGTACATTTACATGCCATCAAAAGCGGACTTCGGCCAAAAATATCCCAAGAAGCAATTCTAGTAGCAAAACCGAAAATGCTTACCGAGTTTTTCGAGAAAGCTAAAGGTTAAATAGAGATTGAAGAACTCTGCCAGGCTCGAAAATAGGAAAAAACCCACAACGATAAGGACGAGAATAAATCTCGGGATCATAAGAAAACCTTTAAATTAACCCCCTGTTATGACTCCCATACACAATTCAACACCAAAAGGGATGAGATAATCAAAGAAATTCTGAATGCAAAGCTCATCAAGCCTCCTTGGAAAGCTGGAAATTACCAGGACATAAAGAATGTAGATAAATCCAAATCCTGCACTTTTCATAAAAAACATGGGCACACTACTAATGAATGCATCATAACCAAAGATCTGTTAGAGCGACTAGCTCGGCAGGGACATTTGGACAAGTACATCGGTGGCCATATTAAAAAATGCACAGGACACTCTTCCGACCATTCTTTTGCCAAACAATATTCCCGGGGTAAGGAGAAAACTACTCATACTCACCCTAATTGACCACGAGGTAACATTAACTGTATATCTGGAGGCTTCCTTGGTTCGGGGGGCCTTAAACTCCGCCTGAAAACATACATACCGAGTTATGTTCTCGGTAGGGGTACTTTCAACGAATCCTAACCCCCTCCTCATTTCCTAAAAATGGCATTCCAACCATCCGATTTCAATACAAATGCCACCAATCTAGATGACCCAGTTGCCATTTTTATCCAATTGGGAGATCTATTAGTGTGTAAGGTATTGCTTGACCCTAGAAGCAGCGTAGTCCTCCTGTTTTGCTCTATATTCCAAAAAATGAAGCTGAGCAATAACATACTCCAACCATCCACTGGAGACCTAGTGGAGTTCTCAGGTGAACATGTACTGGTATTAGGATCTGTGTGGTTACAAACTATACTGGGTGAGCGTCCTCTAACCAAAACTTTCGATATTCAACTTAATACTTGACCGACCTTTTTTTGAATAAGTTTGGTGCTATAGTATCTATAATTCATCTGTGTGTCAAGTTTCCTATGCAAGACGACCTCATTGTAACTATTCACAGTGACTATCCTGAAGCTCGACATTGCTACAACAACAGTTTGAAATCACCAGCTCCAAACCGAGCTATAGGCACACAAGTAAACACTGACCACAATTTAGCTGAGCTCCCAACATTAGCCATCCTTGATCCAAGAGCCGAGCTCATTGAACGACTAACACCAATGGAGGAATTACGAAAAATCTTATTTAACTAAAGATTTAAATAAATTCACCTATGCAGGTACAACTCTGAACCTAGATGAGAAAGATGCACTTCAACACTTCCTACAGCAAAATGTCGATCTATTTGCATGGACTCCTGCTAACATATTTGGGATTGATCCCTTGATCATCCCTCACATATTGGCATTGAATCCATTTGTCAGATCTATGGCCCAAAAGAAGCACAACCTTGGTGTTAAGAAAAAATAGGCATCATTGGAAGAGACTCAAAAACTTATAAATGCCGGCTTCATACAGAAAATTAGGTTAACAACTTGGTTGACAAACGTAGTCATGGTAAAAAAATAATGGTAAATGGCACATATGTGTTGATTTTACTGATCTAAACAAAGCATGTCCAAAAGACACATATCCTTTACCATTTATTGATTCTTTAGTTGATAATGCATTAGGTTTTGAAACACTAAGTTTTATGAATGCATACTCTGGCTATAACCAGATCCTGATCCATCCTTCTGATTAAGATAAAACTGCCTTTATAAATGAATATGGTAATCATTGCTACAAAGTTATGCCTTTTGACCTTAGGAATGTAGGGGCTACTTACCAACGCCTTATGGATAAGGTGTTTGCTAACCAAATTAGGCGGAACATAGAGGTCTCTGTTGACGACATGGTGACGAAAACAAAGCTTAGCAACAAGCATGTCAACGACCTCACAGAAATTAACTTCAGCACCTGTTATAATCTTACCGGAACTGCATGAACCGTTTAAAGTATATTGTGATGCGTCACTGAAGAATTTAGGTTGCGTGTTGATGCAATACTAGAATGTGGTGGCTTACGCATCGCGTCAGCTAAGACCGCATGAGGTAAATTATCCAACTCATGATTTGGAATTAGCGGCCATTGTGTTTGCATTGAAGATTTGGAGACACTACTTGTACGGAGTAAGGTTTAGCGTCTTTTCTGATCATAAGAGTCTCAAGTGCATCTTTGATCATAAAGAGCTTAATATGCACCAGAGAAGGTGGATGTAGTTGCTTAAAGATTATGATTTTGAGTTGAGTTATCACCCTGGAAAGGCAAATGTGGTAGCAGACACTTTGAGTCGGAAGTCCTTAACAATAGCTTGGATGAGGATTAAGGAAGAAGAGCTAGTGGATAAGTTTGTGGATCTTAAGTTAGACATTGGTGAAGTTGCCGGAAGAGCTTGCTTGAATCAATTGCAGATCTCGAGTACCTTTAAAACAGAGATTCAGAAGGCTCAGCAAGATGAGTAAAAACTTCAACAATTATTTCAACCAGTTGGTGATAAGAGGTGTGAAGAATTTACTAAGGATGGTGAAGGATTATGGAGATACAAGGGAAGAATTTGTATACCGGATGTCGGGAGTTTGAGGCAAGACTTATTGTCGGAAGCTCACAACAGTGGGTTTTCTATTCATCCCGGAAGTACGAAGATGTACTACAACTTAAAGAAGATGTTCTGGTGGCCTGGGATGAAAGGTGATGTAGCAACCGTGGTATCCAAGTGCCTGACGTGTCAGAAAGTGAAGATAGAGCATCAGAAATCGTCAGAGATGTTACAGCCGCTTGAGATTCCTCAGTGGAAGTGGGAAGGAATTGCAATGGACTTTGTGACCGATTTACCGAGGACTAGGTCAGGATTTGATGCAGTTTGGGTGATTGTGGATCGCTTAACCAAATCTGCTCATTTCCTGCCTATCCGAGTGAATTGTTCTATGGAGGAGTTGGTGAGATTGTATATCAAAGAGATAGTAAGGTTGCATGGTGTGCCATCGAGTATAGTGTCAGACCGTGATCTCCAATTCACATCAAGGTTTTGGAGAGCTTTTCAAAGAGCTTTCGGTACGAAGCTATGTCTCAGTACCGCATATCATCCGCAAACTGACGGACAATTAGAAAGAATTATTTAGATGTTGGAAGATATGCTGAGGGCATGTGTATTGGATCAAGCTGGAATCATTGGTGGAGTTTGCGTACAACAACAGCTTTCATACGAGCATTAGGATAGCTCCGTATGAGGCCTTGTATGCACGGCGGAGCCAATCTCCACTTTGTTGGTATGAATCGGGTGAAGTGAGAATTTTGGGTCCTGATTTGGTAGCATAGACTACTGAGAAGATTAAGAAGATACGAAAAAGAATTCTAACTGCTCAGAGTCGACAGAAGAGCTATGCGGATCAGAGGAGGAAGCCGTTGGAGTTTGATGTAGGAGAACATGTATTCATGAAGGTTATACCGACGACTGGGATCGGACGAGCGATCAAAACCAAGAAGTTGAATTCGAGGTTCATTGGACCGTTTGAGATTCTGAGGCGATTTGGGCCGGTGGCGTATCAAGTAGCCTTGTCACCTCATCTGTCTAACTTGCATGACGTATTCCACGTGTCACAGCTCCGCAAGTACACGTCGGATGCGGCTCATGTGATAGAGCCTAAGTCGGTTGACTTGAGGGAGAACTTGACTTTTCAAGTAACGCCAGTGAGAATTGATGACACTAGTGTGAAGAAGTTACGTGGAAAGAAAGTTTCATTGGTTAAAGTAGCTTGGGAGCGAGTTGGAGTAGAAGAACATACTTGGGAGTTGGAGTCCGAAATGCGAAAGGATTACCCCGAGCTTTTCTCAGGTAATCACTAAATTTTGAGGGCAAAATTTCTTATTTGGTAGAGAGAATGTAAGACCCGATCTTAATTAACCGTTTAATTAAGTAATTAATTTCCCCAAAATAGAATCCAAAAGTTTAGAATGAGAATTTGAGGATTTAAATGTGATTTTTGGACTCAGTAGGTTTTTCTGAGTTAGAAAATGTGTTTTCTGCAAAAAATCGCGAACCTGCAGTCGAACCGGTTGAACCGGTTCAAGTCTACCCGGTACTGCGCGAGAAAAAGTGAAAACAGTAAAAAACCTTAGAAAAATAATAGAAGTAAAAAACCGGGCATTAATTTTAAAGGTTTGGGCCGAAGTTGGGCCGAACGGGCTAAAAACACTAACGGGTTGGACCGGGCCCAAGTTGGGCCCAAGGCCAACATATATAAACACTTAAGTGAGCCCAATTTCAACACAACACTCACTTAAACACACACACTCAGCAGAAAAGAAAAGAGTGAAGAGGAAGAAGAAAACACTATTCACTCTCAACTTCATAAGCTTATATCTTGAGCCATAGAGCTCCGATCGCCGCACCGTTTGTGGCCACGCATTTCTTGCGAATAGCTCTACAAAACCCACCTAAGAAACTGGTAAGAAAAGCTCGAAATCCTCTAAGTTCTTCTCTTCAAAATTTTGAGTTTTAGGGCTTTTGATTAAGAAAGGTTTTATGATTTTTGGGTATTTAGGTTCACTCTAATCCTTGCTTAGCATTGGATTTTGGCTTTCAAAGCTGTTGGAAAAGGTAAGAGGTCTTGAACCCTTGTGAAATTTCAATTATAATGAGCCCTAGGTTAATTTGTGATGATTGATGTGTATATAGTTTGATTATTGTGAGTTTGGAGCTTGTTGGTGCTTGTTGGAGTTATATTGGAGGCTTGCTTGTGGTTGGAAGCCTAGCTTGTGCTCAAATTTTGGTTGAAGGCATATTGGAAATCGGCCATATATCTGACTTCTGGAATCACCGAAAGGATCAAAACCACATTCGTAGGCCTACAATTTTTCTGGATAGGTCCAACACTCTTTGAACTCTTAATTAAATCACTGGAAGAGAATCGCTATCGTCTTTCTAAAGGACAGGGATTTACGTGTATTGCTTAAGCAAAGAGCGCTGGCAGGGATTTTTTCTGAAAGTGCGAATGTGAAAGAGCCCAAGCAACTTGCTTTCTATTGAATGATTATGAGAAAAGAATTTTCTTCCCCTCAAAGAGCCCTTCTCTCTCGTACCCTACTCGATGGAGCATGCATTAGGCGGCAAGAAACTGCTTCATGCGAAGGGGCGAAGTTGCTTCCTCCACTCGAAGGCGATCAAGTGCACTACATTGAGTAGGAATTTGGAATAGAATAAGCTTTGTGTCCTAACCAGATGCCGCGGGGCGAAAATGGGTGCTTTAGATAAACTAGGCAGGATCACTTGGCTAAGCAGCTACAAGGGCGGTATTCGGCTACCTATTTCAAATTAAAAGGGAGTAAGCATCTCGTCTTTTCGGATCATGATCTTTTGATCACCCATATTTTGATCTGACTTGGGATTTTTCTTTCGCCTCTTGGAGAATGCTGACCATTGCCAGATATAGAGAAGATAACCTATCTTGATAGTCATTTAATTAGAGAAATGCTGTTTTGAATTATCATAGGGAAACCGTTGATCTTTCAATCTTTTTTTAGTAGTGGCTTAGTCTTGTAACCTCTGCGTTCCCGAGGGGAGTACTCATAGTCCATTTAGGCCCTTGTCATTGATTAGCTTCCTGGAGTGGTATATTCTTAGACGGTTGGACCAAGCATTGTGGCGCGGTATGCTAAGAAATTCGGATGCCTCAATCCTGGTTTGATGGACCTACCGTAGTTCGATCGATAGGGGTTAGCCCGATCTTATCCATTTTGGACAACTAACGTCTTTGATCTCATCATCAAATATGACAAGAAGGATTAAACCTCGTGTGAGAACTTTGTTTATCTCATTAGGATATCCTGGGATTGTTGGTTGTCAGGGAAGTACCGATTCTTATAATACTATTCGGGGAGTTGATAAGCTAATTCCCGTGGATGTCTATTTGCCACGATGTCCACCTAAACCAAAGGCCATTATAGTTGCTATAACAAAACTTCGTAAGAAAATATCTCGAGAAATCGATGAAGATCATATTAGGTCTCAACAAGAAAATAGGTGTTTTACTACGAACCGCAAGTTTCATGTTGAACGCAATACTCATACCGGCAATTATAATCAAGGGTTTTTCTATCAACCACCATTCACTTCAGAGATAACCTCGGACATATTTTTCAAATATAAAAAAAGTAAGCATCCTGCCAGGAAGCCAATTGGACGAAAAATACCAAAATCCGAAAATGCTCCAGAATCCTTTCGATTACTCGTTCGAGAACTATGAATTGGATGGAATCATTATTTTTACTCTATGATTGATCAATATAAACATCAACAACTCCGAATTGGATCGGTCTCTCCTCAACAAATAATTGCTTGGGCAAAAAAAATCTTACCTAATGGAGAGATAGTTGGGGAGGTAACAAAGCCCTATATTTTTCATTACAAAACTAATAAGCCTGAAAAAGATGGATTCTTTTGCGAAAGAATTTTTGGACCTGTAAAAAGTGAAATTTGTGCTTGTGGAAATTATCGAGTGATCGGAGAGGAAAAAAAAGACAACCAAAAATTTTGCGAACAATGTGGGGGTAGAATTTGTTGATTCTCGGATACGTAGATATCAAATAGGCTATATAAAACTCGCATGCCCAGTAACCCATGTGTGGTATTTGCAATGTCTTCCTAAGAGAAGACCTTTTTAGAGGCTCTTCAAGACAAGACTTGGGCAGCGGAGACAAGGGCATGTTGGGTGAATCGAATACGCTACTACGGCCGTGCAACAAAAGTGAGCCTCGGAGAATTAGTTAATACGACATCTGACCTGGAAATAGAGTATGTTTGCCAATATGTAGGTTCTTGCAATTAATGAGTTACTAATACTTTCACCTAGGGGCGGTTCAGTCGATAGAATGAGTTCCTGTTCCCTCCACAGATGAGTGGCAAGAGTTTCCTAGAGGGTCAGGTTCATTCCTGAGAATGCTAATGCAAGAGTAGCTATTGAGCTTAAAGACAAGAAAAGCATCGAGCTAGAATGGCTTAAAATTGACTTCTATCGTGACAGTATTGCTCGTATTTATGGTCTTGATGAATTAATGGCGGGGGAGTTAGTGAAATTTGAGGAGGGTACCATAGGAATTGCTTTAAATTTGGAATCAAATAATGTTGGTGTTATATTAATGGGTGATGGTTTGATGATACAAGAGGGAAGCTCGATAAAAGCAACAGGAAGAATTGCTCAGATACCAGTAAGTGAGGCTTATTTAGGCCGTGTTATGAATGCCTTGGGCCAAACCAATTGACGATCGAGGAGAAATTTCATCTTCCGAATCTCAATTAATCGAATCTCTAGCTCCCGGCATTATTTCGAGACGTTCCATATATGAGCCTCTTCAATCAGGACTTATTGCTATTGATTCAATGATCCCTACAAGGCGTGGTCAGCGAGAATTAATTATTGGGGACAGACAAACAGGTAAGACAGCAGTAGCTACAGATACGATTCTCAATCAACAAGGACAAAATGTATATGTGTTTATGTAGCTATTAGTAAAAAAGCATCCTCTGTGGCTCAAGTGGTGACCACTTTGCAAGAAAGGGGAGCAATGGAATACACTATTATAGTAGCTGAAACTGCGAATTCTCCAACTACATTACAATATCTCGCTCCGTATACGGGAGCAGCTCCGGCTGAATTTTTTATGTACCGCGAACGCCACACTTTAATTATTTATGACGATCCCTCCAAACAAGCTTAA